>NW_026557987.1:7252089-7961670 GCF_026930045.1 Uloborus diversus | reverse complement strand
AAACCGTGTGAGGGGAGCCGGGGATCCACCCGGTAGGGAGGCGAGGCTGTTCAGTGTCTGCGTCGGGTGGCACCGCGCGGGAAAAACCGTGTGAGGGGAGCCGGGGATCCACCCGGTAGGGAGGCGAGGCTGTTCAGTGTCTGCGTCGGGTGGCACCGCGCGGGAAAAACCGTGTGAGGGGAGCCGGGGATCCACCCGGTAGGGAGGCGAGGCTGTTCAGTGTCTGCGTCGGGTGGCACCGCGCGGGAAAAACCGTGTGAGGGGAGCCGGGGATCCACCCGGTAGGGAGGCGAGGCTGTTCAGTGTCTGCGTCGGGTGGCACCGCGCGGGAAAAACCGTGTGAGGGGAGCCGGGGATCCACCCGGTAGGGAGGCGAGGCTGTTCAGTGTCTGCGTCGGGTGGCACCGCGCGGGAAAAAACCGTGTGAGGGGAGCCGGGGATCCACCTCGGTAGGGAGGCGAGGCTGTTCAGTGTCTGCGTCGGGTGGCACCGCGCGGGAAAAAACCGTGTGAGGGGAGCCGGGGATCCACCCGGTAGGGAGGCGAGGCTGTTCAGTGTCTGCGTCGGGTGGCACCGGCGCGGGAAAAACCGTGTGAGGGGAGCCGGGGATCCACCCGGTAGGGAGGCGAGGCTGTTCAGTGTCTGCGTCGGGTGGCACCGCGCGGGAAAAACCGTGTGAGGGGAGCCGGGGATCCACCCGGTACCCGGTAGGAAGGCGAGGCTGTTCAGTGTCTGCGTCGGGTGGCACCGCGCGGGAAAAACCGTGTGAGGGGAGCCGGGGATCCCCTCGGTAGGGAGGCGAGGCTGTTCAGTGTCTGCGTCGGGTGGCACCCGCGCGGGAAAAACCGTGTGAGGGGAGCCGGGGATCCCCTCGGTAGGGAGGCGAGGCTGTTCAGTGTCTGCGTCGGGTGTCACCGCGCGGGAAAAACCGTGTGAGGGGAGCCGGGGATCCGGGAAAAAACCCCGGTAGGGAGGCGAGGCTGTTCAGTGTCTGCGTCGGGTGGCACCGCGCGGGAAAAAACCGTGTGAGGGGAGCCGGGGATCCACCCGGTACCCGGTAGGAAGGCGAGGCTGTTCAGTGTCTGCGTCGGGTCGGGTGGCACCGCGCGGGAAAAAAACCGTGTGAGGGGAGCCGGGGATCCGGGGATCCCCTCGGTAGGGAGGCGAGGCTGTTCAGTGTCTGCGTCGGGTGGCACCGCGCGGGAAAAACCGTGTGAGGGGAGCCGGGGATCCACCCGGTAGGAAGGCGAGGCTGTTCAGTGTCTGCGTCGGGTGGCACCGCGCGGGAAAAACCGTGTGAGGGGAGCCGGGGATCCCCTCGGTAGGGAGGCGAGGCTGTTCAGTGTCTGCGTCGGGTGGCACCGCGCGGGAAAAACCGTGTGAGGGGAGCCGGGGATCCACCCGGTAGGGAGGCGAGGCTGTTCAGTGTCTGCGTCGGGTGGCACCGCGCGGGAAAAACCGTGTGAGGGGAGCCGGGGATCCCCTCGGTAGGGAGGCGAGGCTGTTCAGTGTCTGCGTCGGGTGGCACCGCGCGGGAAAAACCGTGTGAGGGGAGCCGGGGATCCACCCGGTAGGAAGGCGAGGCTGTTCAGTGTCTGCGTCGGGTGGCACCGCGCGGGAAAAACCGTGTGAGGGGAGCCGGGGATCCGGGAAAAACCGTGTGAGGGGAGCCGGTAGGTAGGGAGGCGAGGCTGTTCAGTGTCTGCGTCGGGTGGCACCGCGCGGGAAAAACCGTGTGAGGGGAGCCGGGGATCCACCGCGCCCGGTGAGGGGAGCCGGGGATCCCCTCGGTAGGGAGGCGAGGCTGTTCAGTGTCTGCGTCGGGTGGCACCGCGCGGGAAAAACCGTGTGAGGGGAGCCGGGGATCCACCCGGTAGGATGGCGAGGCTGTTCAGTGTCTGCGTCGGGTGGCACCGCGCGGGAAAAACAGTGTGAGGGGAGCCGGGGATCCCCTCGGTAGGGAGGCGAGGCTGTTCAGTGTCTGCGTCGGGTGGCACCGCGCGGGAAAAACCGTGTGAGGGGAGCCGGGGATCCACCCGGTAGGGAGGCGAGGCTGTTCAGTGTCTGCGTCGGGTGGCACCGCGCGGGAAAAACCGTGTGAGGGGAGCCGGGGATCCACCTCGGTAGGGAGGCGAGGCTGTTCAGTGTCTGCGTCGGGTGGCACCGCGCGGGAAAAAACCGTGTGAGGGGAGCCGGGGATCCACCCGGTAGGGAGGCGAGGCTGTTCAGTGTCTGCGTCGGGTGGCACCGCGCGGGAAAAACCGTGTGAGGGGAGCCGGGGATCCCCTCGGTAGGGAGGCGAGGCTGTTCAGTGTCTGCGTCGGGTGGCACCGCGCGGGAAAAACCGTGTGAGGGGAGCCGGGGATCCACCCGGTAGGAAGGCGAGGCTGTTCAGTGTCTGCGTCGGGTGGCACCGCGCGGGAAAAACCGTGTGAGGGGAGCCGGGGATCCACCCGGTAGGAAGGCGAGGCTGTTCAGTGTCTGCGTCGGGTGGCACCGCGCGCGGGAAAAACCGTGTGAGGGGAGCCGGGGATCCACCCGGTAGGAAGGCGAGGCTGTTCAGTGTCTGCGTCGGGTGGCACCGCGCGGGAAAAACAGTGTGAGGGGAGCCGGGGATCCGGGAAAAACCTCGGTAGGGAGGCGAGGCTGTTCAGTGTCTGCGTCGGGTGGCACCGCGCGGGAAAGCCGGGGATCCCCTCGGTAGGGAACCGCGGGTGAGGGGAGCCGGGGATCACCCGGTAGGGAGGCGAGGCTGTTCAGTGTCTGCGTCGGGTGGCACCGCGGGGAAAAACCGTGTGAGGGGAGCCGGGGATCCCCTCGGTAGGGAGGCGAGGCTGTTCAGTGTCTGCGTCGGGTGGCACCGCGCGGGAAAAACCGTGTGAGGGGAGCCGGGGATCCACCCGGTAGGGAGGCGAGGCTGTTCAGTGTCTGCGTCGGGTGGCACCGCGCGGGAAAAACCGTGTGAGGGGAGCCGGGGATCCACCCGGTAGGGAGGCGAGGCTGTTCAGTGTCTGCGTCGGGTGGCACCGCGCGGGAAAAACCGTGTGAGGGGAGCCGGGGATCCACCCGGTAGGGAGGCGAGGCTGTTCAGTGTCTGCGTCGGGTGGCACCGCGCGGGAAAAACCGTGTGAGGGGAGCCGGGGATCCACCCGGTAGGGAGGCGAGGCTGTTCAGTGTCTGCGTCGGGTGGCACCGCGCGGGGAAAAACCGTGTGAGGGGAGCCGGGGATCCCCTCGGTAGGGAGGCGAGGCTGTTCAGTGTCTGCGTCGGGTGGCACCGCGCGGGAAAAAAACCGTGTGAGGGGAGCCGGGGATCCACCTCGGTAGGGAGGCGAGGCTGTTCAGTGTCTGCGTCGGGTGGCACCGCGCGGGAAAAACCGTGTGAGGGGAGCCGGGGATCCACCCGGTAGGGAGGCGAGGCTGTTCAGTGTCTGCGTCGGGTGGCACCGCGCGGGAAAAACCGTGTGAGGGGAGCCGGGGATCCACCCGGTAGGGAGGCGAGGCTGTTCAGTGTCTGCGTCGGGTGGCACCGCGCGGGAAAAAACCGTGTGAGGGGAGCCGGGGATCCACCCGGTAGGGAGGCGAGGCTGTTCAGTGTCTGCGTCGGGTGGCACCGCGCGGGAAAAACCGTGTGAGGGGAGCCGGGGATCCACCCGGTAGGGAGGCGAGGCTGTTCAGTGTCTGCGTCGGGTGGCACCGCGCGGGAAAAACCGTGTGAGGGGAGCCGGGGATCCCCTCGGTAGGGAGGCGAGGCTGTTCAGTGTCTGCGTCGGGTGGCACCGCGCGGGAAAAACCGTGTGAGGGGAGCCGGGGTCGGTAGGGAGGCGAGGCTGTTCAGTGTCTGCGTCGGGTGGCACCGCGCGGGAAAAACCGTGTGAGGGGAGCCGGGGATCCCCTCGGTAGGGAGGCGAGGCTGTTCAGTGTCTGCGTCGGGTGGCACCGCGCGGGAAAAAACCGTGTGAGGGGAGCCGGGGATCCACCCGGTAGGGAGGCGGAGGCTGTTCAGTGTCTGCGTCGGGTGGCACCGCGCGGGAAAAACCGTGTGAGGGGAGCCGGGGATCCCCTCGGTAGGGAGGCGAGGCTGTTCAGTGTCTGCGTCGGGTGGCACCGCGCGGGAAAAAAACCGTGTGAGGGGAGCCGGGGATCCCCTCGGTAGGGAGGCGAGGCTGTTCAGTGTCTGCGTCGGGTGGCACCGCGCGGGAAAAACCGTGTGAGGGGAGCCGGGGATCCACCTCGGTAGGAAGGCGAGGCTGTTCAGTGTCTGCGTCGGGTGGCACCGCGCGGGAAAAACCGTGTGAGGGGAGCCGGGGATCCACCCGGTAGGGAGGCGAGGCTGTTCAGTGTCTGCGTCGGGTGGCACCGCGCGGGAAAAACCGTGTGAGGGGAGCCGGGGATCCCCTCGGTAGGGAGGCGAGGCTGTTCAGTGTCTGCGTCGGGTGGCACCGCGCGGGAAAAACCGTGTGAGGGGAGCCGGGGATCCACCCGGTAGGGAGGCGAGGCTGTTCAGTGTCTGCGTCGGGTGGCACCGCGCGGGAAAAACCGTGTGAGGGGAGCCGGGGATCCACCTCGGTAGGGAGGCGAGGCTGTTCAGTGTCTGCGTCGGGTGGCACCGCGCGGGAAAAACCGTGTGAGGGGAGCCGGGGATCCACCCGGTGAGGCGAGGCTGTTCAGTGTCTGCGTCGGGTGGCACCGCGGGGAAAAAACCGTGTGAGGGGAGCCGGGGATCCACCCCGGTAGGGAGGCGAGGCTGTTCAGTGTCTGCGTCGGGTGGCACCGCGCGGGAAAAACCGTGTGAGGGGAGCCGGGGATCCACCCGGTAGGAAGGCGAGGCTGTTCAGTGTCTGCGTCGGGTGGCACCGCGCGGGAAAAACAGTGTGAGGGGAGCCGGGGATCCCCTCGGTAGGGAGGCGAGGCTGTTCAGTGTCTGCGTCGGGTGGCACCGCGCGGGGAAAAACCGTGTGAGGGGAGCCGGGGATCCACCCGGTAGGGAGGCGAGGCTGTTCAGTGTCTGCGTCGGGTGGCACCGCGCGGGAAAAACCGTGTGAGGGGAGCCGGGGATCCACCGTGTGAGGGGAGCCGGGGATCCACCCGGTAGGGAGGCGAGGCTGTTCAGTGTCTGCGTCGGGTGGCACCGCGCGGGAAAAACCGTGTGAGGGGAGCCGGGGATCCACCCGGTAGGGAGGCGAGGCTGTTCAGTGTCTGCGTCGGGTGGCACCGCGCGGGAAAAACCGTGAGGGGAGCCGGGGTGAGGGGAGCCGGGGATCCACCTCGGTAGGGAGGCGAGGCTGTTCAGTGTCTGCGTCGGGTGGCACCGCGCGGGAAAAACCGTGTGAGGGGAGCCGCGGGAAAGGCGAAGTGTCTGCGTCGGGTGGCACCGCGCGGGAAAAACCGTGTGAGGGGAGCCGGGGATCCACCCGGTAGGGAGGCGAGGCTGTTCAGTGTCTGCGTCGGGTGGCACCGCGCGGGAAAAACCGTGTGAGGGGAGCCGGGGATCCACCCGGTAGGGAGGCGAGGCTGTTCAGTGTCTGCGTCGGGTGGCACCGCGCGGGAAAAACCGTGTGAGGGGAGCCGGGGATCCCCTCGGTAGGGAGGCGAGGCTGCTTTCAGTGTCTGCGTCGGGTGGCACCGCGCGGGAAAAAAACCGTGTGAGGGGAGCCGGGGATCCAACCCGGTAGGGAGGCGAGGCTGTTCAGTGTCTGCGTCGGGTGGCACCGCGCGGGAAAAACCGTGTGAGGGGAGCCGGGGATCCACCCGGTAGGGAGGCGAGGCTGTTCAGTGTCTGCGTCGGGTGGCACCGCGCGGGAAAAACCGTGTGAGGGGAGCCGGGGATCCACCCGGTAGGGAGGCGAGGCTGTTCAGTGTCTGCGTCGGGTGGCACCGCGCGGGAAAAAACCGTGTGAGGGGAGCCGGGGATCCACCCGGTAGGGAGGCGAGGCTGTTCAGTGTCTGCGTCGGGTGGCACCGCGCGGGAAAAAACCGTGTGAGGGGAGCCGGGGATCCACCTCGGTAGGGAGGCGAGGCTGTTCAGTGTCTGCGACGGGTGGCACCCGCGCGGGAAAAACCGTGTGAGGGGAGCCGGGGATCCACCCGGTAGGGAGGCGAGGCTGTTCAGTGTCTGCGTCGGGTGGCCACCGCGCGGGAAAAACCGTGTGAGGGGAGCCGGGGATCCACCCGGTAGGGAGGCGAGGCTGTTCAGTGTCTGCGTCGGGTGGCACCGCGCGGGAAAAACCGTGTGAGGGGAGCCGGGGATCCACCCGGTAGGGAGGCGAGGGTTCAGTGTCTGCGTCGGGTGGCAACCGCGCGGGAAAAACCGTGTGAGGGGAGCCGGGGATCCACCCGGTAGGGAGGCGAGGCTGTTCAGTGTCTGCGTCGGGTGGCACCGCGCGGGCGTGAGGGGAGCCGGGGATCCACCCGGCAGGGAGGCGAGGCTGTTCAGTGTCTGCGTCGGGTGGCAAAAACCGTGTGAGGGGAGCCGGGGATCCGGGAAAAACCCCGGTAGGGAGGCGAGGCTGTTCAGTGTCTGCGTCGGGTGGCACCGCGCGGGAAAAACCGTGTGAGGGGAGTGTCTGCGTCGGGTGGCACCGCGCGGGCGGTAGGGAGGCGAGGCTGTTCAGTGTCTGCGTCGGGTGGCACCGCGCGGGAAAAACCGTGTGAGGGGAGCCGGGGATCCACCCGGTAGGGAGGCGAGGCTGTTCAGTGTCTGCGTCGGGTGGCACCGCGCGGGAAAAACCGTGTCGTTCAGTGTCTGCGTCGGGTGGCACCGCGCGGGAAAAACCGTGTGAGGGGAGCCGGGGATCCACCCGGTAGGGAGGCGAGGCTGTTCAGTGTCTGCGTCGGGTGGCACCGCGCGGGAAAAACCGTGTGAGGGGAGCCGGGGATCCACCCGGTAGGGAGGCGAGGCTGTTCAGTGTCTGCGTCGGGTGGCACCGCGCGGGAAAAACCGTGTGAGGGGAGCCGGGGATCCCCTCGGTAGGGAGGCGAGGCTGTTCAGTGTCTGCGTCGGGTGGCACCGCGCGGGAAAAACCGTGTGAGGGGAGCCGGGGATCCACCCGGTAGGGAGGCGAGGCTGTTCAGTGTCTGCGTCGGGTGGCACCGCGCGGGAAAAACCGTGTGAGGGGAGCCGGGGATCCACCCGGTAGGGAGGCGAGGCTGTTCAGTGTCTGCGTCGGGTGGCACCCGCGCGGGAAAAACCGTGTGAGGGGAGCCGGGGATCCACCCGGTAGGGAGGCGAGGCTGTTCAGTGTCTGCGTCGGGTGGCACCGCGCGGGAAAAAACCGTGTGAGGGGAGCCGGGGATCCACCCGGTAGGGAGGCGAGGCTGTTCAGTGTCTGCGTCGGGTGGCACCGCGCGGGAAAAACCGTGTCCACCCGGTAGGGAGGCGAGGCTGTTCAGTGTCTGCGTCGGGTGGCACCGCGCGGGAAAAAACCGTGTGAGGGGAGCCGGGGATCCACCCGGTAGGGAGGCGAGGCTGTTCAGTGTCTGCGTCGGGTGGCACCGCGCGGGAAAAAACCGTGTGAGGGGAGCCGGGGATCCCCTCGGTAGGGAGGCGAGGCTGTTCAGTGTCTGCGTCGGGTGGCACCGCGCGGGAAAAACCGTGTGAGGGGAGCCGGGGATCCACCCGTCGCGGGAAAAACCGTGTGAGGGGAGCCGGGGATCCCCTCGGTAGGGAGGCGAGGCTGTTTCAGTGTCTGCGTCGGGTGGCACCGCGCGGGAAAAAACCGTGTGAGGGGAGCCGGGGATCCACCCGGTAGGGAGGCGAGGCTGTTCAGTGTCTGCGTCGGGTGGCACCCGCGCGGGAAAAACCGTGTGAGGGGAGCCGGGGATCCACCCGGTAGGGAGGCGAGGCTGTTCAGTGTCTGCGTCGGGTGGCACCGCGCGGGGAAAAACCGTGTGAGGGGAGCCGGGGATCCACCCGGTAGGGAGGCGAGGCTGTTCAGTGTCTGCGTCGGGTGGCACCGCGCGGGAAAAACCGTGTGAGGGGAGCCGGGGATCCACCCGGTAGGGAGGCGAGGCTGTTCAGTGTCGGGGATCCCCTCGGTAGGGAGGCGAGGCTGTTCAGTGTCTGCGTCGGGTGGCACCGCGCGGGAAAAACCGTGTGAGGGGAGCCGGGGATCCACCCGGTAGGGAGGCGAGGCTGTTCAGTGTCTGCGTCGGGTGGCACCGCGCGGGAAAAACCGTGTGAGGGGAGCCGGGGATCCACCCGGTAGGGAGGCGAGGCTGTTCAGTGTCTGCGTCGGGTGGCACCGCGCGGGAAAAACCGTGTGAGGGGAGCCGGGGATCCACCCGGTAGGGAGGCGAGGCTGTTCAGTGTCTGCGTCGGGTGGCACCGCGCGGGAAAAAACCGTGTGAGGGGAGCCGGGGATCCACCCGGTAGGGAGGCGAGGCTGTTCAGTGTCTGCGTCGGGTGGCACCGCGCGGGAAAAAACCGTGTGAGGGGAGCCGGGGATCCACCCGGTAGGGGAGGCGAGGCTGTTCACGGGGATCCACCCGGTAGGGAGGCGAGGCTGTTCAGTGTCTGCGTCGCGCGGGAAAAACCGTGTGAGGGGAGCCGGGGATCCACCCGGTAGGGAGGCGAGGCTGTTCAGTGTCTGCGTCGGGTGGCACCGCGCGGGAAAAACCGTGTGAGGGGAGCCGGGGATCCACCGGTAGGGAGGAACCTTAAACGATAATTAACAAAACTTTGAGAAGTCCCTTGAGTCATTATTTTGATTTCACAACACTGAAACTTATTTTAAGTCATTCTCTATACTATCTTTATCTTCTTTACTTATTATCTTTACTAATAATAAAGCTGAAAGTCTCTCTGTCCGGAGGATGTCTGTAGGATGTCTGTGACGCGCATAGCGCCTAAACCATTCGACCGATTTTCATGAAATTTCGCACAAAGTTAGTTTGTAGCATGTGGGTGTGCACCTCGAAGCGATGTTTCGAAAATACGATTTTGTTCTTGTTCTATTCCAATTTTAAGAACAAAACTATCATGAATTACGAAATTATCATAATGTGGAACCGTAACATGGGCACAAGCCAATTGGAGAGATGCGAAATGATCATAACGTGGAACTGTAACGTCGGTACAAGCCAATTGGCGAGAAAATTCACCATACATTATTTTTAAATATACAGGCGAACCAAAAGACCTTTTGATTTTTCTATTACGGGCAAAGCCGTGCGGGTATCACTAGTTACTAATAATAAAGCTGAAAGTCTCTCTGTCCGGAGGATGTCTGGATGTCTGTAGGATCTCTGTGACGTGCATAGCGCCTAGACCATTCGGCCGATTTTCATGAAATTTGGCACAAAGTTAGTTTGTAGCATGGGGGTGTGCACCTCAAAGCGATTTTTCGAAAATTCGATTTTGTTCTTTTTCTATTCTAATTTTAAGAAACTTTTTCCGAGCAAATGATCACAACGTGGAATAGTAAATTACGAAATCATTATAACGTGGAACCGTTATGAGCCATGGACGAGCCATTTAACATAACCAATTGGCGAGAAATTCATCCTCCATTATTTGTTCATATACAGGCGAACCAATTACCTTTTAATTTTTCTACTACGGGCAAAGCCATGCGAATGCGACTAGTAATAAATTTTTGAATTTTTGAGCTCAAGAAGCGAGAAGTTGTAAGGATGACCTGCAAAGATAACCATTTTTCGGATTTTTCTTTACTTACTTTATTTTTCTTTAACTCATAGGTATAAATTACAAATTACATGAATAAAAAAAATAATTAATTTGAATTTTGTCTTCTTGAATTCAAATTATGTTTTTCTCAATCACGAGTGTGTGTATGTAGGCGTGTGTGTTTGTGTGTGGAGGTATGTGTGTTTGTGTGTGGGGGTATGTGTGTTTGTGTGTGGGGGGTATGTGTGTTTGTGTGTGGGAGGTATGTGTATGTGTGTAGGCATGTGTGTTTGTGCCTGTGTGCAGGTATGAGTGTGTGGATAGTTGTGTGTATGAATGTGTGGGGGAGGGGTATGTGTATGTGTGTGTAGGCATATGTGTTTGTGTTTGTGTGCAGGCATGAATGTGTGGGTAGTTGTGTGCATGTGTGTGTATGTTTTTGTGTGTATGTGTAGGCATCTGTATTTATGTGTGTGTGTAGTTGTGTATGTGTGTGTTTGTGTGTGCGTGTGTGTGTGTGTGTGTGTGTGTAGTTGTGTATGCGCGTGTGTGTAGGACTCTGATGCAACCTGGAGACGGTTTTCGCTAGAGGAGCAGCATCGTGAGGAGTCCGTCGACGGTGATGGTGCGGAGGGTGGCGGTGGGAAAAATCAAAGGAACGTCAAAAACAGTCAAATGAAAGCAATAAGCAATCGTGATTGCTCAATAAAAAAAAAAAAACATATACTGCCACTGAAATGCTCGATCAAATAAAAAATTGATAGTAAATGGATACTTGCAATCAGGGCTTTCTGATATATCGATAATAACATTATTTTTGTACAAGCATTCTTTGCAGAAATCGAAAAAAAAAACATGTCTGGGAGAAAAAACCTGAAATTTGCTGACCCGTGAAAGTTAGGATATTTTGTAAAAATTTTACTGTGGGGGCCCCTTTATGGTGGAGGCCCCGGGACGAATGAATAAAAAAATATATTGGAATGAATAAATAAATGGATACTTGCAATCAGGGCTTTCTGATATATCGATTATAATATTATTTTGTGCAAGCATTCTTTATATAAATACAAAAAAAAAAAAAAAATGTCTGGGAGAAAAAACCTGAATTTTGCGGACCCGTGAAAGTTAGGATATTTTGTAAAAAAAATTTATGGTGGGGGCCCCTTTGTTGTGGAGGCCCCGGGACAGTAGCCCCGCCTGCCCTCCCCTAAATCAAGCCCTGACGATCTCCAATAGTTTACGCTCTATTGACCGAGTCTGCAACAATCAATGACCATCAATTAATCATTGTTCGAAAACGGCAAAAAGAGAAAGAAAAATAGTGTGGCGGCCGTCTCCATGGCGACCGTTTAGTTTGGTTTCGAATCGCGGGTTCTCGATGCACGGTAGAAGGCACTAGGATGGCGCTAGAATGGGTGTTCGATTCTCTGGTGGAGTTCCTTCGGGGGCCCATTTGGAATATCCCCGTGCTCACTTTCATAGAACAGAAATCCGTCGGTAAGTCCGTAACTTCCGTTTTCTGATGTTGTAAAAAATATCGTCTTCGTCCAAAAAGCAATATCTGTTTAAAAAGAAAAGTTAAAATCTCGAGAAAGGAAAACGCAACAGAATCATTTAATAACCACATGATAGAATGTGTTTGGAACTTCCATGTTACTTAGAGTTAGATTCACAACGTTTTTTTAAAGCAGATTTTAAAAGCGGCTAAACCTTTATTCACGCGATTGCTCACCGAATTCATTGTTGGCCGACAAGGAAATTAAACGCAATGATTTGAAATTTCTATCTGTTTGCAGTTTCTATTTAATAGCAAATTACTTGACATTGATTTTCTTTTCTTTACTAATAACAAAGCAGAAAGTCTCTCTGTCGGGATCTTTTTCTGTCAGGATCTCTGTGACGCGCATAGCGCCCAGACCGTTCGGCCGATTTTCATGAAATTTGACACAAAGTTAGTTTGTAGCATGGGGATGTGCACCTCGAAGCGATTTTTCAAAAATTCGATGTGGTTCTTTTTCTATTCCAATTTTAAGAACAAAATTATCATAAGACGGACGAGTAAATTACGAAATGATCATAACGTGGAACCGTAACATGGGCACAAGCAGGGGCGGCATTTCAGCATTTCGTTTGGGGGGTCGAGTTTCTTGAACATGAATTTCCTCAGTACGGTATAAAATAAATATTGGTTAACAGGAAGGAATAATAAAACGGTTTTAATGTTAAGAATAATCGGGCTTGTTAAGTACAATTAAAGTTTTTGCGACCAAAGCTTCAAATTTATTTTGTAACAAGTTATCTCATAAAATATCTCGGTACCAGTTTTTATTTTTTAGTAAAGTTTTAGTCTGCTATTCTTTGGGTCAGGATTAACAGAAAATCTTGTAACTATATTTACTCAAAATCCAGTGTTTTGCTTTTTTTCCAGTACAGCTAAAGATGAAGGCCTTGCTTGCCACATTTCGCTTCGAATTAATTCTCTAACCTCCTGAGACACAAAAGTCATCTTTAAAATGACTGATCAGATTGAAATAGACTAAAAACAATGGAAGCAAGAAAGTTATGTTAAAAAACACACTTCCTTCAGATTTCTCTTTAAAATAACCAAGAAAGCTTTTTAAATTGGGCTAGTATTTATTTTGAGTCATTAAAAGGTAAAGTCGTAATTCACAAAAGAATTACTTTTCCTTCATGCTGTAAATTTTTCTTGTAAGTGCTGTGGCGCAGCGAGGGCCCCCCCCCCCCCCACACAGCCATTGGTTTTAACATAAACGCAAATTCTAATGCACAATGCAGTAGTTTATGCATATGAAAGGACTATTTTGATCAAAAAATCCCCTTCCAAATGTATTTTTCATCAAAAAAAACTCCCTCCAGAAGGTATTTTTGATCAAAAAACCCCCTCCAAAAGGAATTTCTGGCTGCGGTAGTGTATAAGTGTAATATTTTCTTTTTCGTTTCTTATAACCAACTTACATAATATTGAACTTAAGACCAAAGAGAAATGTATCTCATCAAATACTGCCTCCATTTCTCGAGAAACTGAATTGATTATTTTGTTCAAAATATTAAATATTTTCACTAAACTTCATGTAAGTTTTGTCACCTCTTCTACATTGGCATACAGTAAAAATTGTTATAAAAAGTTCTGTCACAAAGTTCCACACTTAGTTCAAGCATTAGTGCGAAAATTACAAAGAATTTCAATTATCAATTCAATAATTAAGATTGAAAATTTTATGATAGAGCATTGTTCAAAAAACGCTCCGCAGGAAATGAAGTAAACAGAAATTCAAACAAAATCATACATATCAAAATAACATTAGATTTTCTATTATCGAGATGGTCACTTTCCAGTTATTCTTCCAGGGAGATTTTATAGGTTTAACTCTTGAATACCATTTGTGTCACTGAGAGATTGTCAAGAGCCTGAAGATATATTTGTTGATGTGAAAGTATCTTTTGATGTGGGAAGTTTTTCAAAAAGAGCATATTTTTACAAAAAAGTTTCTATGAAAGCATATAATATATCAAGTTGCTAAAATCTGTTTCAAGTACAGGGAAACAATGAACACTTACTAGCTAAACATTAAATTATAATATGAGCATTAAATTTATGCAAATTGACATGGAGTTTACGTGTAAAAATTGTGCAGTCTCGACACTGTACGGGCATCTCATACAAAATGCACCATGATAGCATAGATTACACAATTTTTAAATATTTAATCTATATGAAGAGATTACTTCTTTAGTTAAGGCAAACCATTATTCTCCATCAGTTTTTTTCTGTTCTGAAAATTCAGGCAAATGATTTTCTAAGTTATCTAAATTGAATTTACCCTTTTTTTTTTTATTATTCTTAGTGAAAATTTTGGGGGTGCGACCGCCCCCTCTTGACCCCCCTATTTGCCGCCCCTGGGCACAAGACAATTGGCGAGAAAATTCACCATACATTATTTGTAAATATACAGGCGAACCAAAATGCCTTTTTAATTTTCTGCTACGGGCAAAGCCGTGCGGGTGCCACTAGTTAATAATATAAGTTTTTTAAAAGGATTTTCCGCTTTCCCTCTTGATTCTACATTTACAACCCAGTAGGTGTTTTTTAAAATCTTTAATTTTAGTTGTGGTTAATAGTTTAATGTAGAAGCCGAAATTTAAAGATTCCTACTTGAAAATAGAATTGTGACTTTAAGTTTCAATCTGTTTGAAATATATTGCACTTGAGTAAAACTGACAACAACGTGTATAAAGTACAAATAAAGTAGTATAAAGGAGTTAATATTTTTAACTCCTTTATACTACTTTATTTGTACTTTATACACGTTGTCGTCAGTTTTACTCATTCCATAGTACAAAGTTTTCGACTGTTTTTTTACAATATATTGCACCTACATAGCATTTCAACAAAACAGTATATAACAAAGGAGCTTTCCGTTTCAGTATTCGAGCCTGGCGCAGAAAAGGAACAAGAGCTCCGAAAGATCCACGAGGCGTACAAGAACTTGGTGAGTCACTTTAACTTTATCCGTGAACTTTTCTCGTGGATTCGTTTTCTCGCCGAGGGACTCGCTTCGCTTCATTCGAGGAATAAAGGAAGCATGTCTTTTAATTTTTTCTTGCCTCCTCGGGAAAAAAAAAATAGAAAAATTAATTTGAATTTTGGCTTCTTGAATTAAAATTATGTTTTTCGCAATCACGAGTGTGTGTGTGTACGTAGGGGTATGTGTATGTGTGTGTAGGCATGTGTGTTTGTGTCTGTGTGCTGACATAAGAGTGTGGGTAGTTGTGTGTATGAATGTGTGGGGGGGGGGTATATGTATGTGTGTGTAGGCATATGTGTTTGTGTCTGTGTGCAGGCATGTGTGTGGATAGTTGTGTGTATGTGTGTGGGTATGTGTAGGTGTATGTGTAGGTGTCTGTATGTATGCGTGTGTGTATGTGTATGTGTGTAGGTGTATGTATGCGTGTGTGTATGTGTTTGTATGTGTGTATGTGTGTGTAGGTGTATGCGTATGTTTGTGTTTGTTTATGTGTGTGTATGTGTGTGTGTAGGTGTGTGTATGTGTGTAGGTGTGTTTGTATGCGTGTGTGTGTGTAGGATTATGGATGCAACCTGGAGACGGCTTTCGCTAGAGGAGCAGCATGGGGAGGGGACGGTCGATGATGATGCTGCAGAGGGAGGCGGGAGGGGAGGAATAAAATCATAGGACGCTAAAAACAGTCAAATGAGAACAATAAGCAATGTGATTGCTCAACCCCCCCCCCCCCCCGTTTTCCCAAAAGTTGCCCTTTTTGCGGAATAGACCAGCCAAGATGATATTAAATTGTCCGGCTAACAATTAGCTCGGTCGTTTTCTTTTGCAGGTGGATTTCATGCTGGGCAGCTACATGGAAGATCTGAACATCACGCCGGAGGAGTTCGAACGGTCCTGTTCCGTGGCCTCCAAGAAGGCGCTCAACAAATTCCAACAGGTACCAAAACTACAATAGAACCTCATTTGTCCAGACCTTTATCCATCCGGATCAAATTAGGAACTGATTTCATTTTTATTTTTTACCTCTACGGAGATAAGAATGCCGAATTTCGATCGCAAGCACACTAAAAGCGAAAGCTTTTGTTACTAAAATGCCGAAACGTTTCTTTCAAACGCGCCAATCATGCATGAAAATTCATTCATTTTTACTTCCTTTTACAAAAAAGGAAGTATTGTATTCGCGAAAAAAATTTCACTCAAAAATCGACCTTCATTTCTATTTTACTCACCCCTGAATGAGTGTTGATTTTTTTTTTTTTTTTTTTTCGTCTCGACCACACGTGGATAAGTGCCTAGGAACGTATAGACACGCGAATTAACGACCCCCGAGTTAATTACAACGAATTTTCTCGTGACGTCTGTACGTGCGTATGTATGCATGTACGTGCGTATGTGCGGATAGAGATTTGTTTTTTAACACTAGAAAGACGGAGGGGCCTGTGTGGCCCCTCGCGTAGTTTGTTGTTTAATAACTCGGATAATATCTAACGGAACTTAATGGAATTTTCTGACTATTCATTATATGACACTAATTGAATGCTTGTTTAATCATTTAATCATTCGCTTCATAGTACTTTTAATATTGATCCTTATACCTAGAAAGACGGGAGGGGCCACAGTGGCCCCTAAGCATTTTGACAAAAATTTATTTTTTTCCTTTCTCCTAATTGTTGTAGCATAAAAAAAAATGCCAATTACTCTAGTTAACCTGTAACTTCCTCTTTATGCAGCCGATTGGATATCCAAGTACTGTAAACAGTACCGACTGCTTACCATCCTAACGGTGGCCATTGCTCTTGGAAAGGAAAACCAATTCAACCTTTTGCCCAGTATAGAGAGAAAAACTAAAAATAATTGCATACTAAGTTTTTATTTAGTCATGAAAGAAGGTGTATCAGGCATGTGAACTCTCTCAGGAAGAATTTTTAAAAGAATTCACTCCAGAAATGGGTAGGGGCCACACTGGCCCCTTCAGTCTTTCTAGGTATACAGAAAATGTCAGTCGTTCTAGTGTTAACCCGTTTTCTGCATGAACCAGCTAATACAAAACAAAAAAAAAAATAAATAAATAAAATTTGTCAGTCACAGTTGACCACACGATGGTGTAATCTTCTTCTTTACTAATAATAAAGCAGAAAGTCTCTCTGTCCGGAGGATGTCTGGATGTCTGTAGGATGTCTGTGACGCGCATAGCGCCTAAACCGTTCGGCCGATTTTCATGAAATGTGGCACAAAGTTAGTATGTAGCATGGGGGTGTGCATCTCGAAGCGATGTTTCGAAAATTCCATGTGGTTCTTTTTTTATTCCAATTTTAAGAAAAAAAAAACTATCATAAATTACGAAATTATCATAACGTGGAACCGTGACATGAGCACAAGCCAATGGGCGAGATACGAAATGATCATAACGTGGAACCGTAACGTCGGTACAAGCCAATGGGCGAGAAAATTCACCATACATTATTTGTAAATATACAAGCGAACCAAAATACCTTTAATTTTTCTATTACGGGCGAAGCCGTGCGGGTGCCACTAGTAATGAAAAAAGCTTTAAATACGCAGTAATCGATAGAGCATGGTGATGATGATGTCGTGTCCATAGATTGTGCTGAATATTGTCGGAGGTCCGAAGATCCGCAAGCTTCGGTGCCTCTGGACTGTAGAGGGTCTTCTGCAGCAGATCTCTGTCTGGTAGCAAGCCGAGTTTCAAGATTGCAGCGGTAAGGGGTCATTCATTAATTACGTAAGGGTCGCGAGGGGGTTGGAAAAATCTCTACATACCCTTACTTACGGGAGGGGGGGGCGATCCAAACCCATTCTTCCGTAACATTTTTCAAGTGGATATTTTACATTAGAAATCCCGCGGTCAAGTGGTTTGGCAGGGATCCTATTTCATTTGCATCTGGAAGTTGAAAAACTTATTAGGATGAGCTGTTTTTTTTATTTGTTTTACAAAGAATGAATGGTGTAAAATAAAATAAAAAGCTCGCAGTATGTAGGGTAGATCGACCAGTGAATGAACAGTTAAGCACAATTTCATTTTTTAAAAATCCCAGTAATTTTAAATTCTATACTATACAGATCGTGATAGTTAAAACATTTTAATTGATCTATGTAAATATCTCTAAAAAATCGCGGGAACTTAAATGATACCGCTTCCGACATTTTTGGGTGTTTAAAGAAAAAAATGGCACAACGACCCAGTGAATGAACACCTCGAACCAGTAAATGAACACAAATTGGTCCAGAGAATGAACATGATAAATTTTGATTCAAAAAGAAACTAAGTTTCTTTGAGATCTATCTATCTATCTATATAACTATCTACATCTATTTATCTATCTATTTATATAACTACTTATATCTATCTATCTATCTATATCTATCTTTTTATATCTCTATCCATCTATCAATATACCTTTCTATCTATTTTTCTATCTACACATCTATCGGTCTATCTCTATGTCTATTTACCTATTTATCAATGTACTTATCTATTTTTCTATCTATCTATTTACTTATCTGTATCTAGCTATCTATATATTTATCTATCTAACTATCTATATATTTATGTATCTTATCTATCTATCTACTTATCTATCTACTTATTTATTTATCTAGCTACTTATTTATCTATCCACTTATCTATCTATCTACTTATCTGTCTACTTATTTATATACTTACCTACTTATCTATCTATTTATCTACTTATCTATCTATCTATTTATCTATCTACTTATTTATCTATCTACCTGCTTTTTTATCTGTCTATCTACCTATCTATCTATCTCCTTATCAATATATCTACCTATCTACCTATTTATCTGTCTGTACATCTAGATATCTACCTATCTATATCAATCGGTCTATCTTCCTGTCTATATATCTACTATCCATCTCTATATCAGTCTATCTACCTAGCTATCTATCTCTATATTAGTCTCTCTATCTACCTATCTATCTATTAACCACTACCTATCTATTTATCTATCAATAAATCTATCGATCTATCTATCTATCTACCTACCTATTCTCTCTCTATATTTATCTACCTATATATCTATTTACCTCTTATTTTTTATATATCTATCTCTATATCTTCCTCTATCTATTTATCTATCTATCTATATACAAACATACATATCTACCTATCTATTCTCTCTCTTTGTATATATATATTTCTAAGTAAAACGTGCATTGTTTGCAAAGACAAAAATAAAGAAACTATAAAATATATAATGAAATACATAAATAAATAAGCATATAAAACTATCTGCATTACAAAAAAAGTACAAAAATGAAAATATCTCAAAGAAACTTCAAATTTCTTTTAAATCAAAAGAAATTTTGCCAGTGTTCATTCACTGGTTTTTCGCAATTTTTCGTACCCAGTGACTGAACACCCCTCTACCTGAAAATCTACGCATTCTCCATTGACTGAAACAATTTAAATCCATAGCCTAAATATGTATACTTAATTTTTCTTTTGTAGAGTTAAAAAATAAAATTTATCGATACAAATAATATGTATCAAAATAATTGCTAGCACGAAACCAGCCTTATTATTTTGAAAGAAAGCAAAAACGATTCACGGCAGTAAAACTTTCAAATTTTTTCCAGGAAAAAAATACGTATCCAAAGTAACCAATCAGGTGTCAGATAGCTTAGAATATCAATAAAGAACGCTTTTGTAGTGAATTTATTCAGAAAAAAAATTTTGTAAGGTTTTTTTTCTTTTAAATGACGCGCTGTTCATTCACTGGGTGGTGTTCACTCACTGGTCGGTCATGTTTTATTTTTAGTTAGTATCGCATCATATACAAAAAAAAATGTCGAAAAAACATTTAGTCTAGATTCTAACTTTTTAGTAAATATTTCTTGATACAATAAGTTGTAATTTAATAATGGTGAATTTAATAACGATTACAGTGATACAAGATTCGTGAATTCGTTATTTTATCATTTTGGAAAACTAAATGGCATCTTACGTAAGAATAGCAGGGGGGGGGGGAGAGTTGAAAAATGTTATGTACCCTTACATGGGGGGAGGGGGGTCAAAAATTGACAAACTCATCCTTACGTAATTAATGAATGGTCCCTAATGCGTGGGCATTCAAAGATTTGTCATGGTGAGAGTTGGGTCTGTGGGCAGTTGAGGAGTTTAACTTTCAAAACGGATTATATCCACTTTTAAAAAAAACGTTTTTTTTTCGTTTTCAGAATTTTTACTATAAGCCCTATCGACCCATGAATTTCTGTCTTCTCGAAGTGGTTTATATCTACTGTTAAAAAATGCGTAAACATTGGTTTTACCACCTAAACGGTGTATATCCATTCCCTTATTTTTCGCCAGGTCTTTTACAGCAAAGTGGAACCCATCCCTTATTTGCCGATACCCACTCATTCACTTCCGTATCGAAAGGGCACGTATCCAAATTTAAATTGGCCACTGCTAACTCAAAAGTAGTTCACAAATGAAATAGCGGGGCCAGGCACTGGCTGAACATGATGCCCGTCCGTATTGAGAAATCGCAGCACCTTGCGCCTTGTGGAAGTCTGTTATCATTCAGGCAAGCGCGACTTCAAATTGTGATTAATAAATTAATATTAAATAATCGATATTACTATTAAATTGTGATTAAATGAAAAATTGTGATTAACTGTGATTAACATTGATCCATTGATACAACGTTGTTATTTGAATCGGTTTGGGTGGTTTCATTGTTCATACTTAATTGGATCGAAGGTCCTCTTTTTTTTATTTGGAAATGTTCAATGAAAAGAATCAAGTAAGTAGAAAGGAATAAAGAAGAGTAAAAAATATTTTTATATTAAAAAATGCTGAATATTTTGTTTCAATTTTAAAGTTCTGAAGAAAATGCGTTTTTTTTTTTTTTTTTTTTTTTTTGCAAAAAGGAATATATCTATATATATAAAAATGGATGTATGTTTGTGGGTGTGTGGGTATGTGTGTATGTTCCTTATACAAATCCACAGTTTTAGTCGGATTTCTTCCAAATTTGGCACAGAGTTAAATTATTGCTCAAGAATTCATATAGGCTGGTTTTTGGAATTTAAAAAAGATCCAAAGAGGTTAAAGTTTATATTTTTAATCATAAAAGGGCTGTTTTCGAAATAACGAATTTTCATATTGTTATGAGTTTGGTCTGAATGAAAAGGCTGTAAGAAATGCCCTAAATGAAGTCTCTTCAAAGATAAACTGTAATCGTTAAATTTGTGAACCTTGGTTCGAAGCAAATGAAAATGATTTGCAACTTATAAGCACCAGGGGATATTTTAAATGCAACCAACACTAAACGTATTCTCAACGTTGGCCGTTAATGTCGATGTGCTACAAGCGTCGAGCATGTTTGGCAAGAAAACCGAACGATAGCGAAATACTGCTGTTCAGCGTTTTTTGGTTAGCATTACGCAAAGTAGGAATGCATTGCGGTCTCTGACGGTTCTGCTTGCTTTGGTATTTCCGTAGCTGAATGATAAAACGAAATTATAGATCGGTATTTCCACATGAACAGCCCAGAAAATACTAAAATTAGTTGGGTATCAATAATTCATTCATTATCCGTGTACAAGATTTAACAATTTAATGTTGTATGGTCCTTAAAACCAACATGCATATGTTCTTTATACTGTTCCATGATTTACGTCGGATCTTTACCGAATTCGGTTCAACTAAGTTAAACCACTCCACGCTATCATCATCAAAGAACAGGGCTAAAAAATACTAATATAGCAAATAAATTGCAAAATATTCATTTTTGTGCATAGTAACGTAGCTGGAATTTGTCTTTCAAGGGGAGGGGGGGGGGGGGGTCATGACGTTTCTTTAATGCACATAAACTACCATACTTGGATTCCCATTGTGTGCTAAAATTAAAGGTTGTGCACCTTTTTTATCCGCAAAACTGCACGGAAATATAATTTCGCGGAATTCATACAGTTTGGGAGGGTTGGAGTTAACAGTTTGGAAAAAATGCAAATAAATATTAATTTAAATTTAAACTGTTTCAAACTGCAAAAAATTGCTACGTTTTTTATATAAACACATTTTTTCATTTGAAATTTTATATTACCTTAACGCTTGAGTAATAACGCACCTGATGAAGCATCTTCGCCGACTAGCAATGATTTTAAATCTGTTAGAGGGTATGATGCAACTTTTGACACAGAAATTATTATTCAAAACGGCATGATGAAATATTGCGCCACAATATTAAGTTTTTTCTTCATTGTATAATAAGTTGAACAAAACTACATTTCCAATTATAAAGCTCAGTGTAACTGCTATTGCAAACAATCGAAAATTATTGGAAGTTTATAGCTACCACTAAGCATTTCAACCGTCATTGAAGAAGTGCTGTGATATATATATGGAAAATTGTCACTGTAAATAGCTTAAACTCTCTTTAACAGTATAGGGATAAGGTGAAACACTTTGTATCTCACATGTGACCACAATGGACCTTTCTTAAACTTCAAGAGATTGCAATCTTTAGTGAGATTTCCGTTTTCTATCACGATCAATCAGTCGTAAGAGCAGTCGATTAAGTGCTGTAAATGCATTTGAGATGTAACTATTTTCGATATAGCTAGCTTTATATTACTTGCTCAGTTGGTTTCACTCAAAAATGTAGTTCTTCTTGCTGCTGGGAGGGGGACTAAGAACAATATTTAGGAGAAAGTTTTGGGTTAAATTTATGGATCAGAAAAATTTGAATCATTTAAGTTTAAAATTTTTAAACTACGTTTCAAAACGTGAAATACATTTCGTTTGCTTTTAAGCTGTGGATAAGGAAAACAAAATATGCAACAAGATTCTGTGAAATATAAACAAAAGATTTGTCTATTATACCGTTGTACGTAGAAATAAGACGTTTATTTTTAATTTCATGGCCTGCAAATAATTTAAAAAAAATCTAACGCGGATAGTGACCAAAATGCGCACACCTACTTCTTTCTCTATAGCGCAGTTTAATTGACGGTTTTCAAATAGTTCGTTCAATAAGTCCACGTCCACCTACTTCCATTTTTATTGTTTTACATAACTTAAAATAACAACTGTAATGTAGTCAGTGAACCCATTCCCACCACTCACGACGACTGTGTCTCAATAAATTAAAATTTTGGTGTTCTCTAAGGAATAATTTGTCTAAAGCAGCAAACTTAAATACGTGCTCTCTCTACCTGCATCAGTGTGAGATATCATGTATAACATTTACGGCAAGCATTAGGTTTTAAAAACTTGAACTAGAACTTAAATCTTGACAAATTTCAAATCGTTACAAGACATTAATTTTACTCCCTAACTATCATTTTTACCTACGAAAATAGAAATTTGACGTCAATCGTCAATATAAGAAAATAAAATGTAGCTGACGTGCGTCTTTTTAGGAAAGTTACACTTATCCAATTTTACTCTATGGTTTGGCACTAAATCTCCATGTTAAGAACAAGCAGACACATTTTGTAAAGTTTTTTATAGTAAGCAAACTTTTTCTGCGAAATGTGCTTGCCTGAAAAACATACAAAATAACGTATCACTTGATATCTTCATTCGAAAAACACCGCCGGAAAATCCGTAAAACGAAGTGTTATCGTCTATTAACAATACTGAATGAATTCTTTATTTTCTGTATGGTGGACTATCCGTTTAGCTTTTGGACATTGTGGATGATTTTAAATTAATCTGAAAATATTGTAACTGTGTTTAAGAAGACTATTTTGTATATATTTGTGCCTGATAATAGGGATTGCCTTTTTCTTTTTTTTTTGTAAGCTCACGACTCTTTTTAAGGAAACATTCAATGATTTATTTCCGAGTAAAATGTACGTGAAAAGTACTGTTGCATTTTTTTAAGTCTTGGGGCAAGTAAAACCTACAAAGGCGGCACAACGCTGTTCTTTCGAAGCATCACGTAAAACGTTGTCCCACAAGATGTGCAAAAGACAATCATTTGTCTTTGGATTAAGAATTTATGTACCGCCCTTCTGATTCAACCTCAGACAACGTACCAGTGGACACTACAGATCCTAGACAACATGCCTCATACTTTTTCGCTTTAAGTTGATGCTACTTTTTCGCCAAATGCTTGATTTTCTGTACTATGGAAAGTCTTTTGAAGATTTGAGCCTAGAGAGTAGTGCGAATGCAATTTTTTACGCTCATTTAGATAGAATTCATTCATTTGATTATCCAAAAGATATGTTGCATTGAAAAGCACCCGGGCAACGCCGGGTAATAAGCTAGTCCAAAATAAAATTGGCAATTTAGGTCTGATAAAATTGTGGAAACATTTCTAGACTTATGCCAATAGTTATTCTACCAAAACATGGTGAAAAATTCGAAATTCTAACACTTGGTGTTAGTGCGTGAAACGATTTTTTTTATTCGTTTTGCTAAAAAAATATAAAACTGGATATAATCCGGACGCATAAAATGATTTGCGCACGTGTCCCCGTTATCGAATTGGGCGGTCTTAAAGTCGGCCGAGGTTTTAAAAAAAGTCGTCAAGCAAGAACTTGGTGCTTTTCTCAAAATGTCGGCAGACTTTATGACCTAATGTCTGTAAAACGGGGGGACGAGGGCAGAAAACTTTTGAGCCGAAAATTGCCTCCAACATGCTCTTTCGATCGCTTTTCATTACATACTACACCATTCGTACAGTGGGAATTAAGGTGGCAAGAGTTTGAAAAGGAACGTTTTTCGCAAATGAAAGAAAAGCTGAATGTGGTACCGTCTTTTGCTTGCAGAGCCTCTTCCAACAGGTGTGGGCTGCAGACGATTTCGAGATCTTCCGTCGAATGATGACGCAGAAGAATCTGGAGCTGCAACTGCAGGCGCTCGAATTTCTCACCCAGAAGAGGGGCTCTGTGCCCCACTGCATGGAGGGCACCCGGTAAGTCGACCAATGCCCGATTGCGAATGTTTTTTGTAACAGGGTTAGAGAAGGTTTTGAACTGTTGATAATTGAACGAAAAATTGTTCAAATTCTTCATCAAACACTTTTTCTTGCAAAGTCGGGCGAATTTGAAGCAATTCCGCCCCTAACTTCGGGGTTGCCTTAAATTGCCGTAGGCGCTGAAGCTTTTTTTTTTTTTTTTTTTTGAACTGTTCATAATTGAACGGAAAATTGTTCAAATTAAAGAGATATTTTCTATGCATGTTCTTCATCAAAACCTTTTTCTTGCAAAGGGTTTTGAAGCAAATTCGCCCTTAAGTTCGGGGTTGCCTTAAATTGCCCGTAGGCGTTAAAGTCGATTTTTTTTTTTGAACTGTTCAAAATTGAAAGAAAAATTGTTCAAATCATAAAGTGAAATATGGGAATGATATGTCCTCGCCGAAATCTTTCGAACAAAAAAATTTGTTTGAATTGGGTTATTCACTCAAAAGTTGTTAGAGGGGGGGGGGGGGGACAGACAGACCGACAGACATACAGGATGACCGACATTTTCCGCTCCACTTTCCAATTTTTAATTTTTCGATATTTTTTTAGTTATTTTATTTATTGAGCAATCACGATTGCTTATTGTTCTCACTTGACTGTTTTGATGTCCTTTGATTTTATTTTCCCACCGCCGCCCTCTGCAGCATCACCGTCGATCGGCTCCTCACGATGCTGCTCCTATGGCGAAAGTCGTCTCCAGGTTTCGTCAATATCACACGCGCATACATACACAACGACACACTCACAAACACATACACACACATACACCTGCATACACACACGCATACATACAGACACTTACACATGCACACACACAAACACATACACACACTCATACAAACAACTACCCACACATTCATGCCTGCACACAGACACAAACACATATGCCTACACACACATATACATACCCTTTACACACACAAACACATACACACACTCATACAAACAACTACCCACACATTCATGCCTGCACACAGACACAAACACACATGCCTACACACACACACACATGCCTACACACACACACACACATACCCCCCACACACATTCATACGCACAACTACCCACACACTTATGCCAGCACACAGACACAAACACACATGCCTACACACATACACATACCCTTTACACACAAACACCACATGCCCCCCACACCCAAACACACAGGCCTACACACACACATTCGTGATTGCGAAAAACATAATTCGAATTCAAGATGTCAAAATTCAAATTTTTTTTTTAACTTTTTTTTTTGTTTTTGTTTTTCGCGATATTTTTAAGACGCATTAAACCTTTTTTCATGCCTTTTTCTTCTTTCTCTGACGTTTACTGGAGAAGTAGGCTAAAAATCGATACTCATCACAAAAACAAGTGCAGAAAATCGTCCTATTACTATGCTTCTATGCATATAAAAAAAACGTTCACGCAGATAATAGCGAATGATCGAGTAACGCTTCCGACGTCACCAACAATGAAACTCACGCGACAGCTTGCGAGAGGGCATTATTTTATTGTTACATCACTTAAAATTCCATAATTTTATTTATAATTAGACAATATTTTTTGACAGCGTTAGGGAAGCAACGAAGTGATTGTTTTAACGAGGCAAAACCAGATCTAATTAGCAACTGCTTTGCTGGTCAGACATTGAGTAAATCTAATTTGGCGGTCCGTTTCAAGTTCTATTATGGCAATGATGAATTTAACTTTTTCCCTATCAATGTTAATCATTTCTCTCTCATATTTATCTATTTGAATTCAAATTTTACGGTAAATGTCTCTACATAGTATAAAATGAAGACGTCTGTTGGTGTGAACGCGCAAAATTCGAGAGCTACCCGGCCGATTTCGCTGAAATTTTTACAGTATCTTTCTTTTAGCCTCGGAAAGGTTTGCTGACCAGTTCGAAAAAAAATTGACGAGTTGTTCTTTTTTTATTCCAATTTAGGCTCAATTTTCACATGAATTCTCGAATATGTGGGTGAAAATTACTTGCACATATTAATATTGCATATCGTTTGAAAGGATTTTTTTTAAATTCTTATTAATTTTTTGTAATTAATTTTCAAGCTCAAATTTCGCGTAAATTGCTTATTATTGCTTATTAAAGGGGGAAAAAATTACTTGCACATATCAATATTATATTTCGTTGGAAAGGGTAGAATTTTCCGCGTTCTACGCAATTTGTTCCAATGCTCTAAATTTATTACGGCGGGAGTTATTTGCGTTTTTAGCTCGAATTGTTTTAGGCTTAGCTGAAATTTAGGCACTACTTTCTTCATTAAAAAAATCAATAAAAAGTGAAGGAATTGTCCGACAGTTTTCTTTTTGACACCATTGGAAAAAGCGACATTTTTTACTCCAGTTCTAACTCGACCTTCGGTCGAAAAAGTAAGCTCCTAACTCCAAAGGAAAAAAAGTTACAAGACTTTTTAAATGAAGTTCGAAAAATACCCATTTCTCTCTCTCTCTCACACAATTCAAGTTGTTAACCATTTCATTTTCGCGTTTCCATGGTTACGCTTTTTGAATCCATTGTTATCTTTCACACTCTAATTTTTTAAACTTATTTTATTTTATGTTTCCATGGTCACGCCCTTTAAATCCATCTTTTCCATTTTAATTTCTCAAAAGTATTTTAATACTGTCATCATTGTTTGGAAAGGAAATTTTGCATGATGTTTTTTTGTTTCTTTTATTTAAGCCTGATTGTTGAGCATAAGTCACTAGACACAATTTTTATTGACATGGTAGACCGGGCAAAGCCGGGCAACGCAGCTAGTACCTAATAAAGAAGTAATTTGCACCCGTCACACCATGACGGACGATTTCCCAGTCTCATCTTTACTAATAATAAAACTGGATGTCTGGATGTCTGTAGGATGTCTGGATCTCTGTGACGCGCATAGCGCCTAGACCGTTCAGTCGATTTTCATGAAATTTGGCACAAAGTTAGTTTGTAGCATGGGGGAGTTCACCTCGAAGCGATGTTTCGAAAATTCGATGTGGTTCTTTTTCTATTACAATTTTAAGAACAAAACTATCATAAGATGGACGAGCAAATTACGAAATTATTATAATGTGGAACCGCAACATGGGCACAAGCCAATTGGCGAGAAACGAAATGATCATAACGTGGAACCGTAACATGGGCACAAGCCAACTGGCGAGAAGATTCACCATACATTATTTGTAAATATACGGGCTTACCAAAAGACCTTTTAATTTTTCTATTACGGACAAAGCCGTGCGGGTACCACTAGTAATCGATACTTTTCCTCGTTGCAGGCAGGCGGAGGACCCCAGCGACGCAATCCTGCAGGTGAGGATGAGCGTGGAGGCGCAGAGGGAGAAGGAACTTCTCGAACAGGTGAGATTCGACTCCGTTAACCCTCTTTCCATTTCCGGAAGTTCGTGTCAAGTCCGTAAATTGAAAGTGTCGTGCTCTTGGATGACACTTTCAATGGGTGGGGCTCCTCAGTGCTCCTCCGGAAAATGACTCCACTGGAAATGAATAACCCCTGTTACGATATCCAAGAGATAGCAATTCAGTCCTTGTTCCTCGGCTCATCAGTCTGGAAGAGTCGAAGGAGGCATCAGTTGTCTTCTCAGTGAAGTCGAGACCACCTTCAAACTGATAGCTGATATAAATTTGGCAATCCGCAAGAAGGGTCGAAAAATGAAAGCAAAAACTCAATTTAAGCATTAATCTCTGCGAGTTATTACCAAAAACGTTTACCTTCATTTTTCTAGTTGAACCGTACCATTGCTTACGGACTCTAGCTAATTTCGCCAAATTTATTTTGGCTACAAGTTTGAAGGAAATCTCAGCTTCGATCAGAGCACAACTGCTTGCAGTTCGGTCATCGTCCACTTCACTCTCATGAGTCCGTAAGAATAAGCGAAACTGTCATCTCCGGATGTCGTAACAGCGCTATTGGTATAGGCTTACAGTTCTGCCTTAGCTCAACTTGGAGCGACAGCTTATTAATGAATACAGTTTAAATGGAAAACGATAATTTCCTTCGAAACCTTTGTGCGCGTCTCTGTCCATCAGAAGCCTCTTAGATAACCACTGGGTGATGAGAGTCGGTCAATTCGAAGTTTGGTCTCGTCTTTGTACGACTTTAATTAGCAAACTTGAACATTTAATACCCGAAAATAGCAGAATTTTTGTAAAAATGCCAAGCACTTTTCATAATGCACTCAAAGGAACAAAATAACTTTTCTGGGTCAGAAAGGACAATTTAAGAATTCCTGTAATAGGTGTGCCTACTGTCAATCCATCATTTATTTTGCTCGTACAGTAAAACATGTAAAGTTGACCACCCTTGTAAGTTGACCACCTGTTTAATTTGAGTGTACTAAACGTACCACTAAAGTAGTGTACCGCAAGTGTTCAACTTACACAGGCTTCACTAGACTTGTCACTCCTTGACTTTTTCTTTTTAGGCGATGCAGAAAACGCTGTTGCAGCCGGAAACAAGCGTCCAGACCGAAAAGGAGAAGACGGGAGACAGTCCACCTGCAGAAGACAAGCAAGAGGAGGCGCGCACCCTCCCTGCAGACGACATTCGAGAGCCTTCCCCCTGCGCAGACACCGAGTCGGTAATGAATCTTGAAGTTTCTCTCATTGCTCGCTCGAGTTTATTGGGTCATAGTACCTTTTAAGCAATTTTTTTTTCAATTTACGTACATTACATTTTTTATTTAAACCATAACACGCTTACTTACTTTGTAATCAATAATTTATTTTAAAATTTTTTTAAATATTGCTTACTTTTTTTAAAAATTCCAAACATTTGGAAAAATTTCAATTTTTAAAAATCCATAAGGCTTTTTTGTTTTTAAACTAATACAAAAAAAATTTTTTGCTAAACGATCACAATCATCATCTCTAAAAATCTGTGCATTCATTTGCTTTTGTGTTTACTAGAAAATTTTCTGTGATCAATTACGTAAAAAATCGTAATTTTTTTCAAAAAAAATTTGGTTTATAAAGATATAACATGCTCTAAACATTTGAGTCATTTATAAAATGCTTATCCAATGCACAGTTTTGTTAACTATATTACCCTAATTGCAAAAAGTATTACTTTAAAGCTTTATCTTTAATAGAAAAAAATCCTTAGGGATTTTTATGACACGAAAACACAAAAAAACGATTATCGAGAAAAATGAAGTTAAAGTTTTCTTTTTGCATAAGAACACATAGCGAGCATGACCTAAAACCACTCATAACTTTTTCAACATTTGAACTAAAGCAATGAAACTTTTCCCCTGTGTTTGGACTAGTGTTTAGTTTCGAAATAAGCAATAAAAAATTTTTTTGATCGTATTTGTCATTTTTGAGGTAACCCCTTAAGATTCAAAGCATTGTTTCCCAATGCCATTTCCCGAACAAAATCCAAAAACTCCAGATGGAGTCAATTGTTGTTTATCCCAAACGTTAATATTAATTAATCGGTACGATAATCATGTTGATCGCAGGTTGTAGGACGAGGTAGGACATCGGTAAGAGACGAGGTTCAGTCATTAGTCAGGCAGACAAAGTTACTGATCTGGGGGTCTTAATAAGTCAGGATTTAAAGTTTAGCCAACAGTGCAGCATAGCTAGTAACAAAGCCAATAAGATGCTTGGGTTTATCAATAAATCTATTTCAGACAAATCTAAAGAAGATAAATAAATACCGTTGTGCTGAACAGTAAATTAAGACAAACAATGTTAGAAGAAACGCAAATTTGCAAATAACAGCAGACACGTGTTTCGGCGTTCAAGGAACGTCTTTTGTCGGATGTCCTTTCATCCATAAGCTCATTATTATTTGCATTGAAAAAGGCGTTCCTTGTAACGCCGAAACACGTGTCTGCTGTTATTTGCAAATTTGTGCTTCTTCTAACGTTGTTTGGCTTCCTTTAAATCTGAAGGAGTTCTTCTGCCCTTATATAGAAATTTGGTAAGACCTCATTTGGAGTATGCTGTTCAGTTTTGGTCTCCTTATCTTAAGAAAGACATTAATGTATTGGAAAGGGTTCAAAGGCGGGCTACAAGGCTAATGAATGGACTTTCCCACTTAGATTATGATTCCAGGCTTAGAAGGCTAAAAATGTACAGTCTCGAGCAAAGAAGAGACCGAGGGGACACGATTCAGCTGCTTAAATTTATTAAAATGGAAGATGTTACGGGGCTGAAGTTTAGCACTGAAAACAGGACAAGGGGTCATTGTTTTAAGCTTTTCAAATCTCAGGCTAACATGGATATTAGGAAAAAAAATTATTATAGCGGGGTAGTGGAACCTCGGAACAGCTTACCGGAAGAGGTGGTCATGAGCAAGGGAATAGATAGTTTTAAGAGGGCCATTGATCTTCACTGGGGATTGTAAATGGACTAGGACCAGTCTAGCTGGGCCCAGAGCCTGTTGCTGGTCGTCACTTTTGTATTTGAGTTTGTACAGGCTATACGCGAGAGCCCCTAAAAATCTGTGCTTTTGTAAACCAGAAGGATTTCTGGATTGTTACCGAGTTCACTCACCGGCATATTACACCGGAGTTAATTACGAATCCAAACGATTCGTAATTAACTTCGATGTAGATGTAGAATTAACTAGATGTACAACGAGAAACCAGTTCCGTGGGCAAATGAAACCACCCAGTAAAAGAGCAAGCACCTGACAACATTTAAAAAAAACAACAACAACTGTTTGAACATTAAAAAAATATACTTCAACAGATTTTCGATTTCGATTCCGATTCACAACTGACTGCAAATGTATTTATGTCGAGGACTGCATAATAGGTGCCTTGCCTCCATTATTTTTTATACCGATAGATGGCAGCACCATCACCGGATCGAACAGTTAATGAGAATTTAGAACTAGACCAGGAGCTAATAGCACCCCCAGAGGTATCGTTTCACTTGGAGGACATGGAGACCACGAGCCTATTTAACGTCGCCCAGTCCCCTTTCATGACGACGGTGGATCTTCGGCCATCGAGGTTCGAACTCAGGACCCTCCAGTCCCGAATCCGACACTCTACCGATCGGGCTACCACGGCCTACTTGAAACTAAGACTCATTTTGCTTTTTTTCAACATTAAAAAATATGTACTTCAACAGATTTTTTCTTAACCAAACCCTCTTTTAGCCGTCTGCACACCAAAAACTTAGTTTCAAAAATGACCACAAATGCGAAAGTAGAGTTCGTTTCCCATTACCCCACGTTTCCTTTTACCCCACCAAATCCCACTTTTTTTAGTCACACGTTTCACCTGCTGACCTCCATGTTCTTTATGCATGTTCAATGACGAAACATTCCTCTCTGTAGTTGACCGTGCAGCCACCGCCAGATGTCTGCTCACTGCCGATTCCGAACGTTCCGGAAAAGGAAACGCCGGACGATGAGACGCAGACGAACACTCCTTCTCAAGTTCCGGAAGTGATCCCTGAGCAGCCGACCGACGAGTACCTCCCGAAGCAGGTAAGGGTTAGCATTCTCCCTATGACGAAGCAAAACTAATAAGTGGCCTTTGAGCAAGAAGATTTTGTATACACTGCTCAAAATAATTAAAGGATATTGTAAGTCTTGTACGAACGAGCTGATGTGTGCATCACATGACTTCCTTTTGCTCCAATTTAATGTCATTTTCTCATTATTGGCAGTTTTAATGTGATTCAATAGTTTGCTCTCTAAATATCACCAACAGTGGCCAAATTGAAACCAGATTTAAAAAAAAAACAAAATCGCTAAATTTGTCACCAAGTTGGCGAAAAAACTTGGCGACCAAAAGACTGGCGATATATCGCCAAGTGTCCGACAAATTATAACACAACTTGAGTTTACATCGACATTAACAATGATTTCCCAACAAAAAGGTGTAAAAGACCCCCCTTTGGAGCATCTGAATGCAACCAAAAAAGAAGGTGCACAACTAGACCCCACTAGGAGTTTAAGTACCAAATTTCAACGTTCTAGGACTTTCCGTTCTTGAGTTATGCGACATACATATACACATACGTACATACGGACGTCACGAGAAAACTCGTCGTAACTAACTCGGAGATCGTCAAAATGGATATTTCGGGTGTCTGTACGTTCCTAGGCACATATCCACGTGTGGTTGAGTTGAAAAAAAAAAAAAAAAACTCAACATTCATTCGGGGGTGAGCAAAATGGAAATGAAGGCCGGTTTTTGGGTGAAAATTTTTTCGCGAATACAATACTTCCTTTTTTGTAAAAGGAAGTAAAAACGACTTTTCACTTTTTAAGGATCGTATATCGCGCTCAATTCTTGGAAGTGAATGAATCTGTTAGGCACTGAAATCATTCAAAGAAATCTGACAAAAGTGACCTTATAAGTGATTAATGTATTATGACCTGACCATATATCCGGTAATACATGACATAGAATTCCTATTCAGTGAGCCGGGACTTTAGAAAAGTGACCTTATATGGGAGGTGATCTTATATATAAGTATAAGCGGGGTATAAGCGGGTGACCCTATATCGAGGTCTGACTGCTCAAAACAGTTAAAGGATATTGTAAGTCTTGTACAAAAAAAAAGGGCAGTAACAATTTTTTTTTTTTTTTTTGCTTAAAAAGGAAGAAGGGAGTCGATTCGATTTCGATTTCGATTCCAAGTCACAACTGACTACAACTGTATTTATGTCGAGGACTGCATACTAAGTGCCTTGCCTCCATTATTTTTTTATACCGATAGATGGCAGCACCATCACCGGATCGAACAGTTAATGAGAATTCAGAACTAGACCAGGAACTAATAGCTACCTGGTGCTAGCACCCCCAGAGGTATCGTTTCACTTGGAGAACATCGAGACCACGAGCCTATTTAACGTCGCCCAGTCCCCTTTAATGACGACGGTGGATCTTCGACCATCGAGGTTCGAACTCAGGACCCTCCGGCCCCGAATCCGACACTCTACCGATCGGGCTACCACGGCCTACTTCAACAGATCTTCTTCGTTTTTCTTAACCAAACCCTCTTTTAGCCGTCTGTACACAAACAACTTAGTTTCAAAAAGGACCACAAATGCGAAAATAGAGTTTATTTCCCATTACCCCACCCTTTTACCCCACCTTATCCCACTTTATTTAGTCAAACGTTTCACTCACCATGTTCTTTATGCATGTTCAGTCACGAAATATTCCTCTCTGTAGTTGACCGTGCAGCCACCGCTCGATGTCTGCTCACTGCCGATTCCGGACGTTCCGGAAAAGGAGACGCCGGAAGATGAGACGCAGACGAACACTCCTTCTCAAGTTCCGGAAGTGATCCCTGAGCAGACGGCCGACGAATACGTCACGAAACAGGTAAGGGTTAACATTCTTCCTATGAAGAAGCAAAACTAATAAGTGGCCTTTGAGCAAGAAGATTTACCTATCTATACATAGTCAGACCTCGATATAAGGTCACCCCTCGGGACTTCACGAAACTGACCTTATAAGCGGGTTGACCTTATAACCGATTCATTGATAAATAAACATTTAATTCATTAAATCACTTCAAAATTTAATACGTTCAAAACTATCAGTTAATTAGGTTATTGTAGTTAAATTGATTTGAACCAATTTAAATTTTTGGAATCAATAAGCAGGGCCCAATATAGGCTGATTTTGCTACCGTTTTTCGGTACCTTCACAAAAATCTTGTTTTGACATCGGTACTTTCACAAAAATCAAGTTATAAAATCAGTGGCTTCACAAAAACATCGAAAATTTCACAAAAATTAGCATTTTAAAATATAAAATTTGTTTCTCTGTTTAAAACATAATTGACTCATAAAATAAAATTCTAAGCAGGTTTATATGAACAATCCCTTAGATAGAAACCTTTTTGTTGTATTTTAACTCATTTTTAGCTGCTTCACACCAAAGTGTATTTATGCAATATTATCGCAATCTCTAAACATCTGTTTTGGGAAACCGTTTTTCTTATAATTTCCTATATTGTACACAGTAAATAGCCGATTAAGCTGAAATTACGATGGTATTTTTCGTACTTCTTAGGTTTTTAGCCCCCCCCCCCCCCCTCCCCAAAAATCCAAACCTGTTAAAAATAATACTAGATGACATTTACACTTTTCGAACTAAAATTTCACTTGTTCTGCTTCTCTTTTACAAAAATTTGGATGCCTTTAAAATTTCGCAAAAACAATGCTGATAAATAAAAATGTTCACAAAAATAGAATGATGCAATACTTTCACAAAAATAAGTAGCAAGAAAAAAATCCTGAATTGGCCCCTGATAAGAAATTTTAAAATTATTTTTTGAAACTTTCATTGAGAGTTAAGCTGCATTCAAATATCCCCAAGCAAACAACTGATGTGCAACTTACCTTACTTAAAATTGTCATTAATACAGGACTAATGTGTTTTTTCTTTAGTTTAAACAAAATGGTTTCTAATTATTTTCTGAAAATTTCTTCAGCTTCTCATGACTGGTAAAAGAGTGCAATATGTGCACGCTGAGTGCCCGCATTACTGCTTCATATTTTAGTATCACTTTCGTAATGCTCACTTGCTACTGCATTCTGTGCACTACCTGCTACGTTAATAGGAACGAGCAGATGTGTGCATCACATGACTTCCTTTTACTCCAATTTAATGTCATTTCCCCATTATTGGCACTTTTAATGTCATTCAATAGTCCACTCTCTAAATATCACCAAACAGTGACCAAATTGAAATCAGATTTAAAAAAAAAAAAATAAAAAAAAAAATTAAATCGCCAAATATTTCGCCGACTTTTTTTTGGCGACAAAACTTGGCGATCAAAAGACTGGCGATATATCGCCAAGTGTCCGTCAAATTATAACACCACTTGAGTTTACATCGAAATTAACAATGATTTCCCCCCAAAAAATTGCAAAAGACCCCCTTTGGAGCATCCAAATGCAACCAAAAAGAAAGGTGGACAACTAGACCCCACTAGGAATCTACGTACCAAATTTCAACTTTCTAGGACATTCCGTTCTTGAGTTATGCGACATACATACACATACGCACATACATACGTACATACGGACGTCACGAGAAAACGCGTTGTCATTAACTCGGGGATCGTCAAAATGGATATTTCGGGTGTCTGTACGGTCCTAGGTACATATCCACGTGTGGTCGGGTTGGAAAAAAAAAACTCAACCTTCATTCGGGGGTGAGCAAAATGGAAATGAAGGCCGATTTTTGGGTGAAAATTTTTTCGCGAATACAATACTTCCTTTTTTGTAAAAAGGAAGTAAAAACGACTTTTCACTTTTTAAAGATCGTACATCGCGGATGAAGTGAATGAATCTGTTAACCACCGAAATCATTCAAAGAAATCTGACAAAAGTGACCTTATAAGTGATTAATGTATTATGACCCGACCATATATCCGGTAATACATGACATAGAATTCCTATTCAGTGAGCCGGGACTTTAGAAAAGTGACCTTATATGCGGGGTGACCTTATATATAAGTATAAGCGGGGTATAAGCGGGTGACCCTGTATCGAGGTCTGACTGCTCAAAACAATTAAAGGATATTGTAAGTCTTGTACAATAAAAAAGGCATTGACAATTTTTTTTTTTTTTTTGCATAAAATTGAAGAAGGGAGTTACAAATACAAATTTTACTCAATTTCAAACACCGCAGTCAAATTTGACGTCGAATTGAGTTTGACGTCGATGACGACGTTTTAGTGGCAGCGAATGAGATTTCGCGCTAACCTATTCTATTCTATTCTATTCAAGAGTCACAACTGACTTCAACTGTATTTATGTCGAGGACTGCATACTATGTGCCTTGCCTCCATTATTTTATATACCGATATTTTATATACCGATTTTATATTTTATATACCGCAGCACCATCACCGGATCGAACAGTTAGTGAGAATTTTGAACTAGCCCAGGAGCTAATAGCTACCTAGTACTAGCACCCCCAGAGGTATCGTTTCACTTGGAGGACATTGAGACCACGAGCCTATTTAACGTCGCCCAGTCCCCATCAATGACGACGGTGGGTCTTCGACCAGCGAGGATCGAACCCGAGGCCCTCCGGTCCCGAGTCCAATGCCTTACCGATCAGGCTACCACGGCCCCGCGCTAAACCTATTGTAAGACAAAACAGAAAATAATGATCGACATTCAGTAAGCGCGTTGTTTCCATGGAGTGTGATTTCTCCGCGAAGTCATTTAACGGAATCAGAAGCTTCCAGAGTCTTTGGCAGGCTAGAGGGGAGTCAAACACAAGCCGACAGGGTCGATCCTAGCAGGTGTGCAGAGTGTGCGCCGACCAAGGGCGGCCAAAGCAAGGCCACATCATATAGTTATTTTAATCAAGCGAAATTCCTCAAGAATTTCTCACAAGATAACTTATAATAAGTCAAATAAATATGCTGAATTTTAAATGTTCAATTATCAAAGTAAGTGCCCATTTCTTGAGAGCATAGCATAGTTTAAGAAAAATAGATTGTTTGGGAACAATGTGTTGGTTCATTGAACATTAATATCTACTCTTTACACACATGCTTCATTTGGTTGCAAAATTGGTGACAGAAACGGTAATCAGGCATGGATATAGGGGGAGGGGGAGATGAGGGAAATGGCTCCCCTCCTGAAGCATGAAAGGGTGCCTACCTAAAAGGAGCATTCAGGGCCCAGGGCGACCACTAATGTTTACCCCCCAAGCTTTTATAGACCTAAAAAATGAAGACATATTTTATCTATATATATAAAAATGAATGTTTGTCTGTATGTCATCCATGAACTCAAAAACTACCCGGCAGATTTGACTGAAACTTTCACCGTTTGTTATTTTTGGTACTGGGAATGTTTATAGACCAGTTCGAAAAAAATCCGATCTATCGTTCCTTTTTTATTCCAATTTAAGTAACAATCCATCGGATAAATACGAACAAAATGATCGGCTGCAGAAATTAATTCGCGTGAAAGATCTCATTGATAAGAAGTTAGCTTGAGTTTGAACAAATAAATTCTTTCTTTATGGCTTTTCATGCAACGGGGGGATTTAAAACTTTTTCTATTTGATATTTTTAGCGATGGATTGATCTCGCAAACTGCGTGAGTACAAAATTGGAGTAGAGTCACTGGATACCTGGACCGATGATTATGAAAATGGCTATATATATGTATTTTTCCACGGAGAAGGTGCTCATTGAAGCCACCAGGTGGCACTGCAGAGTAGCAACTTCTGCCCCGTTCAACCGATTGTCATGAAAATCAGTATAATGATGGTACAGCTAGTATGTTATATTTTAAAAAAGCTATACTGATTAGATACTCTCGCAAGCATTTCAAACAACAAATTCTGTTTTCAACAATCGCGGATGCGTGGAGAGACAGTGGAAAATTGCGACTCCCCTGAGAGTCAAACATATATGAATGACGAATTATAATTTTGTAATTTTCTCCCTTTACAGCAATTATTTCTAATTAAACCACAAATGAACTGCCCAGTTTCAGATCAGGTAGGAGGACAGGGCCCTTGCCTAGGGTAGCAAATTTAAGTGTAGCTCCAATACGAAGATCCAAAATGATGCCATGACCTGCTTGACGAGACAAAAGAAGGCTTAAAATTGTGTTTTTGGGACTTCAATTTCGGAAAACTTTGCTGGTTGAACCACCGATCTCAAGGACCCAATTAAGTCTCTTATTCGCCCCATCTACCTTAACTTAAACATAGCCGGAAAATGATATGGCTCCAAAATCCAAAATGTGATTTCTGGGGACAGCCCTTCCTAACATCATCAAAAATTGATCAATGGCATTTTTAACCGACTTCAAAAAAGGAGGTTATGATTTCGTATTGCGGATGTCATGAAATTTAATTATGTTGAAATTGAAGATTTAGACGATTTTAACGACAGGAGAGGGGAGAAAGCAGGAGGATAGGGGGTGCTCTCTAATTTTTCGAAAATGAGACTAACATGTCCTAAATAAGCTAAATTAAAGAGCATCTTTGTTGAAGTAAAGGGAGGAAAAGAGGTTCCGGTGATCTTTCCTCGGCAATTTTTGAATTTGAAGTTTAAAAATCGCAATTATTGACCATCTATGTAAGCGTTGAGGAAAAGTTTTGGATTTGGATCTTTATTTGGATTTTAATCGGAATTGAAGTTCCAAAAAGAAATTTTAGACAGGTTTTAATGATGTGGGGGAAGAGAGAATTCGGGATTAAATGATAATACATGTTTGTTATCTATGTATCTTAATTTGTCCGTATCTATCTCTTTTTAAACTATTCAATGATATATTTTTAAATGTAGGGATAATATCGCGACTCCCCCTAATAAAGGCTTTGCGACCCCTTGGGGGTTGCGACTTACAGGTTGCTCTAGCGTATAAGAGATGTCAACTTGTAGTGAAATATTATCTAAAGTGATTAAAGTAAAAAACAACGTAAATAAAGCACAAATATTGGAGAAGATACAGGTTATAGCTATTTCAAGGCTACATTGGAGCCTCTTCATCAGTGCAAAAAGCTCACCAACACAACCAAAAGTTGCGAGAGAACTGACAAGAACCAAGTGGACACCGGTATTTATACCAAAGAGGGCCAACCAATAAGAATACAGAAACCAAACAACCAATCAGCAAACAGAACGTACTCTCCGGGCTCAAAGCAAGGGAGAGAGACAACCAATCAGCAGCCAGGAGGCAAAAAAGAGTGCGAGACACCGAAGAAACAGGAAAGGCAATTATAGAAATTGCTTCCAAACATCATGAAAAAATGGAGTGCTGGAAAAATCATTGACAAGAGAATGAGAATTTTTCCAAATATAGTAAGCTTCCCAAAAATCTAGGTCATAAACCGAAGAACAGGTTCCTGTATTCTTATTGGTTGGCCCTCTTTTGGTATAAATACCGGTGTCCACTTGGTTCTTGTCAGTTCTCTCGCAACTTTTGGTTGTGTTGGTGAGCTTTCTGCACTGATGAAGAGGCTCCATTGTAGCCTTGAAATAGCTATATGCTGTATCTTCTTCCAATATTTGTGCTTTATTTACGTTGTTTTTTACTTTAATCATATTGTAGCACAAAGCTTATATGATAATTTTTCATATAATTATCTAAAGTGATTGTTTGGTTCTCAGGAGGTGAGTCCGGCGGAGCTACAGAAGCGGCAGGAATACTTGAGGCAGCAGCGGGACCGGCTCCTGGCGCTCAAGAAGCAGGAGCGGGCGCGGCGCCTGTCGGAAGACGGCGCAGAGGAGGCGTCGGCGCAGCAGAGGCGGCCCCGCTCTGCGCGCGCAGCCAGGAAGGTGCTGGAGGCGGAGGCGCCGCCGGAGGCGGAGGCCACGTTCCGGAGGAGCCTCGCCGCCAAGCTGAGGAGCGAAGTCATCGGTGAGAGCCAAACTATAAAGCTGTTTTTAAAATGAGTCATTGAAAAGCAAAGGGATGCGAGTGGACATTTTCAAGTTTTCAGTAAAACGCGTTTAAGGGTACAGGGGTGATTGTGAGTTCATCAAAAATACCTGAAAGTTTCAAAGCAAGAACGGGGGGGGGGGGGGGGGTAATCTTTGGTCCCTATTACTTAAGTGCACCTTTGCCATAGTTTTAAATAGTTCTGAGTCAAAATATTGTGTGCACATTTCATTAAATTTTTAATGGATTACAAAGTTACTTTCGAGCTGGTGTTATACAAAATTATCTTGACATTTGTCCATCTTAAGGGATAGTTGACCATCTTAAGGCTCTTGCAGGTATATTTGATGAGTATTGTATAATTTAAAATAAATTGCGGAGGTAGGGAGATAAAAGCATAACTAAAAAAGAACATAATTCCGGTATTTTCAGACGTGAAAATACCGGAAATACGTCCGAAAATACCGGAATTTCGGTAAAATACCGGACCACAATCACCCCTGGGTACACTGGACCTTGAAAGCCCACTTTTTTGCTTATGAATAGATTTTCACGAATTGTTTTTACACATGTTTATAGTATAAATTAATATATAAATATACATTTTTTGTCAAAATATATTGAAAACTTTTTGATATATTATTTTTTTTCCTTTTTCCGATAACGGATAGTCGGTATTTTTAAAAAAAGCTCCGTGCGGCACCGATTTTCACAGAAACAGATAAAAATCAACTTTTTGTGCTCTTTTTAAATGTAAAAATAAATGTTACTAGAAAAAATTATGCTTGATCCTTTCTGCAGTTAGAAACAAATAAAATAATGAGAGATTTTACCCCGAAAATCGTAGAAATCGAAAAAATTTGATTATTTATTTTTTATTTGCATTCCATGTTATGATATACAAAAGTTTTCTAGTAACATTTATTTTTACATTTAAAAAGAGCACAAAAAGTTGATTTTTAACTCTTTACGTAAAAATCGGTGCCACATGGATCTTTTTTAAAAAATACTGATTATTTATTACCGGAAAAAGAAAAAAAAATTAATGTCTCAAAAACTTTTCAATATATTTTCGCAAAAATTTATGTTTGAATATTTATTTCTACTATGTGTTACAATTTTCATGAAAATCTATTAATAAACAAAAAAGTGGGTTTTCAAGGTCAACTGTACCCTTAAAGATTAAAAACTACTAGGTACTGTCTGGCTTTCACGAGAAAAGCTCCCGCCGTCGAGTCTGAGCCCGTCTATTGCCATAGAAACGGATTTCTGGAAGGGTTAGCAGGTAGGCTTTTTGGCGCAGTGTTGCCAGATTGGGGGAAATTTCCCCATTTTGGGGAAATCTGGTGCTGTCTGGGGAAATTTTGAGGAAATGGGTTTTGAGGGGAATTCTTTGGGGAAAAATTTTCTTCTTGGGGAAAACTTGGGGAAAAAAAACCCTCGAGGGAAAAAAAAATTGTATTTAAATTCGAGTCTTGACATCTGGTAGTTACATTGTTTGTATCAAACAGCGTTGGTTTAGCTTTGCTCAACTTTATGGAATTCGCATTTCCCATTATGTGGAATGTTATGCTACGGAATTCGCATTAATAGTCCTGCGTGAGTAACTAGTTAATACGTGAAACAAGCAAAAAAAAAGTGTGATGAAGAATGTTCTTGGATATAAATATATACAAAAATCATAGTTTAAATGTACATGCAGAAGCAGAGTAGTAAATGCGAGTAGAAAAAAAATTTAGCTATTTCTTATCTCTCGGTCAGGCGCTTGTATTTATGACTAGTGGCACCTGCACGGCTTTGCCCGTAGTAGAAAATGAAAAGGTATTTTGGTTCCCCTGTATATTTACAAATAATGCATGATGAATTTCTCGCCAATTGGCTTGCCCACGTTACGGTTCCACGTTATGATAACTTGGTCATTTAGTTGTCCATTTTATGATAATTTTGCTCGGGAAAATGTTCTTAAAATTAGAATAGAAAAAGAACGAAATCGAATTATCGAAAAATCGCTTAAAGGTGCACACCCCCATGCTACAAACTAATTCTCTGCCGAACTTCAGGAAAATCGGTCGAACAGTCTTGGTGCTATGCGCGTCACAGAGATCCTGACAGAGAGAGAGAGAGATCCGGACAGAGAGACTTTCAGCTTTATTATTAGTAAAGATAAAAAAAGATAAAGACAAAAAAAAAAAGAAAAAAAAAACGCGAAAATGGGAAGAAAATAAAAAGTTGGGGAATTTTATAAGAAAATTAGGCTTTTTGGGGAGAAAAATATATTTTCAAAAGACAAAAATATCAGAGAAGTCGATTTATTTTATGAAAATACTAGTGGCACCCGCACGGCTTCGCCCGTAATAGAAAAATCAAAAGGTCTCTTGGTTCGCCTGTATATTTACAAATAATGTATGGTGAATTTTCTCGCCAATTGGCTTGTACCGACGTTACAGTTCCACGTTATGATCATTTCGTATCTCGCCCATTGGCTTGTGCCCATGTTACGGTTCCACGTTATGATAATTTCGTCATTTATGATAGTTTTGTTCTTAAAATTGGAATAGAAAAAGAACCACATCGAATTTTCGAAACATCGCTTCGAGGTGCACACCCCCATGCTACAAACTAACTTTGTGCCTAATTTCATGAAAATCGGCCGAACGGTCTAGGCGCTGTGCGCGTCACAGACATCCAGACATCCAGACGGAGAGACTTTCAGCTTTATTATTAATAAAGATTAGTGGAAAATCAATTTTTGAATTTGGGGAATTTTGGTAGAAAACATCGCTTCTTGGGGAAAAGTTGGACGGGAATTGGGGAAATCTGGATTTGACAATCTGGCAACACTGTTTTGGCGCCATTTCGCCACTCGGCTGTTCGCCTTTGTGCAGCCGTACGGGTTTTTCCAACATTAACAGCTACCCTTATGAAAATGAGACACTCCTCGTTGCTATAGCAGTAGACAACGGCAGACATTTTGGCGGTGGCTTTTCTCGTGATGGTCGAACTGTAGGCTTTCATTGATTTTTTTTTTCTAAATCATGCTGTATAGCAGCAACTACCAGGGCTACTAGCACCATCTCTAGCCCCAAGACAGAGGAGAGGTTCCCCTACCATGTGTACTGGTTATCTCCAAATTTTTAATTTTGCCTCTTACATCCCTTTGCATCTCTCTGCCTCAAATGTGTTTTATACTATCAATTTATTATCGTCTGTAATATTTCATGTATGGTATGCAAATAAGTTTTGAAGGTTTTTTTTTTTGAGCAATCACGATTGCTTATTGTTCTCACTTGACTGTTTTGATGTGCTATCATTTTATTTTCCCACCGCTGCCCTCCGCAGCATCACCGACACACTTACACATACACACACAAACACACACAAACACATACACACACACACACTCAAACACATACATACACACACGCATACATACATACACTTACACATACATACAGACACCTACACATACATTCAGACACCTACACACAGACACAAACGCATATGCCTACACACACATACACATTCCCAACCATACACAAACACTCAAACACACAATTACCCACACACTCATACCTGCACACAGACACAAACACACATGCCTACACACACATACACATACCCCCCCACACACAAACACACATACTCCCTTACACACAAACACACATACCCCCACACACACACATGAACACACACCTACATACGCACACACACACTCGTGATTGCGAAAAACATAATTTGAATTCAAGAGGTCAAAATTCAAATTAATTTTTTTCAAGCTTGACACTTTATTACGAAAACATGGTTTCATGTTCAGTTCTCGAAGTATCGTCTATCGTTGGCATCTTTCTGGCAATTTTCGGATGCCTCTTCGAAAATACGATGCGTCTTTTGATGTCGTCCATTAATCGACCCAATTTTGCACTTCTTCAAAAGAGCAGAAGCTCTGATCCTCAAAAGCATGCGTCATCGACGAAAACAATTAGTAGTCGGAAGGGGCAATGTCTGGGCTATATAGCGGGCACGGTAGGATTGTCCATTTCAAGGTATCCAGGTATGTTTTGACCTGCGGCGCAACGCGTGGCTGAGCGTTATCATGTTGTAGAAATTAACTCGTCGTGTCTCTCCTTATATTGTGGCCGTTTTTGCGCAGTGCTCGGCTCAAAGGCATCCATTGAGGTCAGTAAAGTTGTTTGGCACCAGTTTTCGTCCAATATAGAATCCAATTCGACCTCTTCAAACTTTTGTGGCTGCCCATCGTGCTCTTTGTCATTGGTATCAAGATCACCACTTCTAAAACGTCTATACCAAAACTATGTGAAAATCGATCAAACATGTTCCCCGCAAACTTCTTGAGGCATTCGATGGCTTTTAACCGCACTTTTGTTCAAATGGAAGCAAAAAAGCGAACTTTCCCGCAAATTGTGTTCTGTTGGCACAATAGTTGACACATTCAGAGCACACAAAAGCTATGTTTATTCACTAAGTTATTGCCCTATAGTCAGGGCTAAGGCAGAAATACATGAAATACACCGCCAGCTCAGTCATTTCCAGCCGAGGACTGCAGTTTCGTGCTTATTGGCACTCATCAGCCCGGCATAGGAGTGACTGAGCAGGAGGTGGAAAACCTCTTAAGGGAGCCTAGAGTGCCAAACAAACTGGTAGCTAATACAGAATTAGCACTGACCAGACGAGTGACCGAAACAGCGGCGGTATAGGGCCGGTAATTTATACTGAATATACCATGCCTTGCGTTCAATCTTCGAGCTGAACCGAACCATTGCTTCGGTCACTCGTCTGGTCAGTGCTAATTCTGTATTAGCTACCAGTTTGTTTGGCACTCTTGGCTCCCTTAAGAGGTTTTCCATCTCCAGTTCAGTCACTTTCCTATGCCGGGCTGATGAGTGCCAATAAGCACGCAACTGCAGTACTCCGCTGGAAATGACTGAGCTGGAGGTGTATTTAATGTATTTCTGCTTTAGCCCTGGCTATTGGGCGGTAATTTACTGAATACAGTCAAACCTGTTTATCTCGAACCTGCCTATCTCGAAAACCTCTCTATGTCGAAGTTTTTCATTCTCCCTGCACATCAAGTATTAATTCAGAGTTGTTTCCACTTCAGCGAAATGTCACATACTGAGGTTATAAAATGAACTTAGTTGCAACGTTGTCCGTTTCGATTTAATATCAATGACGCCATCTCTTGAAAATCCTTCAAAACTTATTTGCACACCAGATATTCGCTGCATTATTCAATTTATTTATCGTCTCTGCTCTGTTGTTGGCTTTTTTTTTTTTTTTTTTTTTTGAAGCAATCGCCACTTGCTCATTATCTTCACTCGACCAAAGTTGATGTGTTGCTCAGATTGTTTAGATTGCCATAATCATCATGGCCATCTGAACGTAGGATCATACGGATGAGGATTGTAAGTATGGCCATGAGGCTACTGCTCCTGAGTCCTGATCCAAGGGATTTGAAACTTGCTTGTACCAACTGTACTTCTGAACCGGCTACAGCTGGACATATTCTCGCGTGCCTGGGGCTCTTCAAACAGGATTCAACTGACGAAGGGGTCTAAGGACCCTTCACCTTCGAAATGTTCGACTTTCTGGAAAAATATATGCTATGCATAATTTAATTCTGAACAATTCGATACCTTATTTATTACCATTCGCGAAAAACTTTTCAAGTTATCGAAAAATGCGTTAGCTTTCCCCATAGAGATTTATGTTAACAGCAACTGTTTAAGCCTCTTTTTCTCAGGTTGCGTTTTCTCAGGTTTCTCGTTTTGCGCGCGTGATATCTCAGAAAGCTTCTTATACATTGCATGTTTGTCAGGTTTATTTTTATGATCTGAGCCTAAATTTATTTTTTTTTAAATAATTTATTTATTTATTTTTTGAAATTTTATAAGTTAGTATCAACATTTTCCAAAGTTTTGGGTGAAAATATACTTTTTTTTTTCATATCAACTTTCATTTTTTGTTAAAATCTAGGTTGAGATCATAAGAATGAATCAGACAAACATGATTCAAAGTTTTACGGAAATATATAAGAAACTTTCTGAGATATCACGCGTGCAAAACGAGAAACCTGAGAAAACGCAACTTGAGAAAAAGAAGCTTAAACAGCTGCTGTTAACATAAATCTCTATAGGGAAAGCATACGCATTTTTTCGATAACTTGAAACGTTTTTTGCGTATGGGAATAAATAAGGTATCAAATTCACCAGAATCAAATTATGCATAACATATATTTTTTCCAGAAAGTCGAAAATTTTGAAGGTTAAGGTTCCTTAGACCCCTTTGGTGTTGGATTTTTTGAGGGTGTACGAAGTCACGGACCTGGCCGACGGGGCGTGTAACAGCACAAATCGTCTGCGATGCCGTTTTATTCAAACTTTCTTGAGGGTTTAACTGAAGCAGACTTTACATCAAAAGGAAGGGGTTTTTGAGTAAAACTATTTTTTTCAAAAAAAAAAAACCACCTATACAGATGGACAGGGATTTGAACAGCAAATGTTCATCTAATTACAAATCTTTCAAATGACGCATTGCCACCATTTCATGTTGATAAGAAATAAAAATACATTACGTTATACGCTGTAAATAATCTTTATGATGTACTAGTGGCACCCGCACGGCTTTGCCTGTAGTAGAAAATTAAAAGGTTTTTTGGTTTGGTTAGTTTTACAAATAATGTATGATGAATTTCTCGTTAAATGGTTTGCCCATGTTACGGTTCCACGTTATGATAACTTGGTCATTGACTCGTCCATCTTATGATAATTTTTCTCGGGAAAATGTTCTTAAAATTGGGATAGAAAAAAAGAACAAAATCGAATTTTCGAAACATCGCTTCGAGGTGCACACCCCCATGCTACAAACTAACTTTGTGCCAAGTTTCATAAAAATAGGCAGAACGGTCTAGGCGCCTTGTGCCTCACAGAGATCCAGATATCCAGACAGAGAGACTTTCAGCTTTATCTTTACTGATAATAAAGCTGAAAGTCTCTCTGTCTGTCTGTCAGGATGTCTGTGACGCGTATAGCGCCTAGACCGTTCGACCGATTTTCATGAAATTTGGTACAAAGTTAGTTTGTAGCATGTGGGTGTGCACCTCGAAGCGATGTTTCGAAAATTCGATTTTGTTATTTTTTTCTATTCCAATTTTAAGAACAAAATTATCATCAGATTTACGAGTAAATGACGAAATTATCATAACGTGGAACCGTAACACGGAAACGAGCCAATTGGCGAGAAAATTCACCATCCATTATTTGTAAATATACAGGCGAATCAAAAGACCTTTCAATTTTTCTATTACGGGCAAAGCCGTGCGGGTACCACTACTTATTAGTAAAGAAGTGTCCTGGTGGATGTTGGTCATAAAATCTTTATCTTTATTACCGCACCCTAATCACCGTTTCTTTTGTTATGGATATGCCTCGTATTGCCCATTTTAGAAAATCACCAGTCATCATGCCTGTACTTCAGAGCCAGACTAGCGTAAATCCAAAAATTGCGATTTTCAGTTTATTAGTGCATTGTTGCGTGTAGAATCCCATTCCGCATCGAGCCATACGAGCTAATTCAAAAATCCTTTGTAATTATTTACCAGTGTTAAAAGAGCACCCTTTGTATGCACCGAGAAAACGTTTTTCCCCCTCTCCTGCAAAGTCACGTGACTTAAGTTAGTCTGGCTCTAAGGTACAGATGCGCACGGTGCGTATTTGTTGGCCATTTCCATTTGTAGAAGCAAGAAATCCAACGTTGCTTTCGCGATTGCAAACTAAAACTTGTTTAAATATTTCATAAAACACCTAGTTGTTCTATGACATAAATAGATTTCACACTTAAAAGGTAATATATAATTAAATAACGGACGATATGTAATTAAATAGCTATTTCTATATGTAGGTGTTCATATTTTCTAACTAACATCGCTTGCAGCGCTATTGAAAAAAAATTTTATTAGAAAATTCAAAATGTCAAATTGAAAAAAAAAAAAATAAATTTTACTCCTACAGAACCACATATACCACAAAAACTTTTACGCAAATCAAAGAATATTTAGTTATACACTAGGTCTAAAGTTTGTAATTTTCTACAAAAAAAAAAAAATATTTTTTTTTTCCCCATGAACGATTTTTTTTTTTTTTTTTGAATTAAAATCGACTTTATCATTTACGTCTGCCAGCTTCATTTTTTTAATAAAGTTTTTAATTAAGAAAGCTAGAGAGAGAAAAAAGGGATTTTTTTCAGAAAATTAGAAATTTTAGGCCTCGTGAGGTATACCCAAATATTTTTTGATTTGCATAAAATAATTTTGTTTTACATGTGAGTCTGTAGGAGCAACTTTTTATGAAATTGACACTTTTAAAATTCTTAAAACATTTTTTTTTGATACACTCTACCATTAATTTTTTAACTTTTTCCATTCCAGATAATTCGGACTGATCGGATCCACATCCAAATGAAGACCTGCGCTTCGTCTTCTGCTCAATTTGTACAGAATAACCCGTGAGATGGCGCCGTTCTTGGTGATCTCGAGAGTGCGCAGAGGAGCTGCACTGGCAATTAAGAACATTCCATTCGAATGTAAAATTAACCATATGAATGTTATTTATCGCCAATGTACCATAGAGCTAGTATACAACTAGAGTATGCTTCTTTATCCGGAAGGCAGAAGCTGGCTGCAAACATGAGGTCGAATAAGAGGGGACTCAAAATTTTTCATCTGAATTTCCAAATCAAAATTTCCATGGGGACTCATATGCAAAATTTTAGGGGGAGGGGTGTTCAGATATTTTCCCCATAGTTTAACAGGATATATTCCCCATGAAAACCGATTTCAGTACAGATTAGAGGGATTCAAATTAGACATTTTTAATAATTTATTCATTATTGGCTGTAGAAGAAATGTTTTAGGACTTTTGCAAAAAAAAAAGTACTAAAAGCAAGGGAGTTATAGTTTCTAGTGGGGGGGGGGCTTGAGCCCCCACTTGCCCCTCCCCCCATTTGGACTGGTGAAGAAAAGTATTCCGCTTCCATGGGAACAGAGAAAAGGGAGCTCGCTCTAGTTGAATTCTAGCTCAGTGCAATGTACTTCAGTTGTGAACTTTCACCCGAATGGAAAAAATGTGTTCTTCAATCTGAGAAAAATAATAAAAAATTAATTTGAACTTTGACATCTTGAATTCAAATTATGTTTTTCGGAATCACGAGGGTGTATGTGTATGTAGGCGTGGGTGTTTGTGTGTGTTTAGTTGTGTGTATGTGTGTTTGCGTATCTGGGGGTATGTGTATGTGTGGGTAGTTGTGTGTATGTGTAGGTGTCTGTATGCATGCGTGTGTGTGTGTGTTTGCGTGTCTGGGGGGGTATGTGCATGTGTGGGTAGTTGTGTGTATGTGTAGGTGTCTGTATGTATGCGTGTGTGTATGTGTTTGTGTGTGTAGGTGAATGTCGAGTATGTGTGTGTGGGTAGTTAAGTGTATGTGTGTTTGTGTGGGGGTATGTGTATGTGTGGGTAGTTGTGTGTCTGTGTAGGTGGGTGTGTGTATGTGTTTGTGTATGAGTAGATGTCTGTATTATGTATTCGTGTGTGTATGTGTGTGTAGGTGTGTGTATATGTGTAGGTGTATGTGTAAGTGTAGGCAGGTAAGTGATGCAACCTGGAGACGATTTTCGCTAGAGGAGCAGCACCGACCGTGGTGCTGCAGAGGGTGGCGGGGGGACAATAAAATCATAGGAATTCAAAACTGTCAAGTGAGAACAATAAGCAATCGTGATTGCTCAAAAAAGATGCGCAACAGATACAGTGAAACCTGTGTAAAACGATACTGTCTATCAGGGGCGGATCTAGAGGGGGGCCATGGGGGCCATGGCCCCTCCCAAAGCCTTGTGATTGTAGGAATTTTTTTAAGAAAAAAATATTATGAGAAGATATCAAAATTTAACACATGTGTTTTGCTGAAAAAGAAGTATAGGCCTTAATTGGGAGATAAATTATATCCCTATCCTGAAAACAAAACATTTATTTCCAAAATGTTTCTCCATCTTTTACATCATTTCTTGATTTCAACTACAGACACTTGGACGATCTCTAAATGCTGCTGTTCTCAGAGTATATTGTTCACAAGAGAGCCTAAATATTCGTTTTTATGGCTTTAATTTCGAAACTAGGGGGAGAACCCCCCCCCCCTTTTCCCATGCTCTTTCACAAATGCCTTGATATGTAGCAAAAAATTGCATTTTAAGTCTTTTATTTGGAAAAAAATGTCAAAGGAAACTAGCTTATCCAGCCCTTATCACTTAACTTGCTTAAAAGCAACTTAAATGAAATTTTTTGGGACTTCAATTACAAACGATTTTTGATAGGACCCCCTCCCTCCCTAGTTTATACCCTGATGATAGCTTTAAAAGGAGATTTTTGGAGGCGCTCACGAATCTTCCATCCCTCTCTAAAATATGTATAAATATAGTTAAAAATAGAATTTCGAGGAAGGAAGGATTCTAAGCACCTTCACGCTTCCTTTAATGTAAGCAAACATTATAGCTAAAGGTGCATTTTTAGGCTAGACAGCTGAAGAGCACTCCTCCTCTTCTAACTTCTCAATGTATAATGACAGAATATTTTGGTTTCTAAGCTTAATTTTCAAAAAGTATTTTGGGGTCAGTGCCCGAAACCTGACCTTTCTCCGTACATCATCAAAAATAGATAAAATACCTTTTTAGTTTCCTAATTTTCAAAAATTACTCGGAAATTTAAATTTTGAAACATTTTCGAAGGAGATTCCTAAATCCACCCCCTCACCTAATGTCTCGATATCCCGAAAATTGAGTTTTTAAAACTTCATTTTAATAAAATTTCTGGGGAGTTTGGAGTTTGTTCAAAAATTTCGGATGGCCCCTCCCAAAACAATCAGCTGGATCCGCCACTGCTGTCTATAACGATAACCTGTCTATAACAATTTTTTTTTTTTTTTTTTTTGACCTCAGCAAAATATTATTTTTTATCTGTCTATAAATATTTTTTTAGGTCCCAACACTATCGTTGTAAACAGGTTTTACTGTACGAGCTTTTTTTGTCCCCCCCCCTCCCCCCGGTAATCCTCGTAAATTTTTTCAAAATCAGTGCAGGCTAAGCTATTGAAAGTTTGAAGAAAGTATAGAAATGAGTCAAAAAAACTGCCCCCCTTGGAGCGATTGGCGCCAAAATTGAACCAATGCCTATTTACATAAAGGTTCACATTTATTCCAAATTTCATTCAAAATGTAGCATTAGTTCTTGAGACAGGGCACTCGCAATGAAAAGGAAAGAACGTTCGATTGCACCACCCCCTTTTCAGCTATTGACGCCAAAATAGAGTCAGCTCTTGTACCCTCTAAGGGCTACTTGTCGATCAATTTTTATTTGATTCCGTTCATTACTTCTCGAGATATAGCAGTCACAAGGGACGACAAAAAACGCTTTATAGCTCAGTCCCCGTTAAAGCTCCTAACATCAAAATTGAATCAGCACCTGTACATGTTAGGGACCGAATTGTGTTTCATTCCGCCAATTACTTCCTGTGGAATAGCAGGCACGAATAACTCAAGAAACGTTCCATTGTTCCACCCCCTTGGAGGAATTCGCGCCAAAAACAAATGGGCACAAATTCATAGCGGCACATATGTGTACCAAATTTCGTTCGATCTCATGCGGTAGCTTTTGCTGTAGAGCGGCCACAAAAAACTGGTCACACACAGACGTGACACACACACACACAGACAGACAGACATTTTCCAAAAATAGTCGAAATGGACTCGGTACACCTCAAAACGTTCGAATCCTTCGAAATTCGAAATTCGAAAATTTGCACGAATCCAATACTTTCTTCTATATATTAGATATAGAAGAAAGTAATGAATGCTAATGTTATGCCATGATACGCAAAAACAAATTAAAAAACCTCAATAATTTTGAAAACCCACACTCTCTATGCACATATATCATTTTAAACACTTGTTAACTGCTATATTTTCCCCCAAAAGGTGTTATTGACGGCGAGTGAAAAGTCGTGGTGTAAGTCAGACAATGCTGCGTTTCATATCTCGATGAATATTGGTCGTACTAATTTCAAACTTTTTGTGCTGGAATTATTAAAGGGGATTATCAGGGTCCGAAAGGAAAATCCGGGAAAATTTACCAAATTGAAGACCTCAAAACGAAATTTGAGACGCTCTACAATAATTTTAGATCTGGTGGTGGGACGGGGGGGGGGGGGAGAGGGGAGTGTAACATTTAGATTTTATTATTTTCAAATGACTAGAAAAGGGAAAAAATAAAGAGTGGAGCGAAAGAATGTAATTAGTTGCCAAATATTCTGCAACTGTTGTAAAATTTTTATTTTAAGATTTCTTTTTTTTTTTTAATTGAGATTTTTTCCCCACAACATTATTTGTTTATTTTTTTATTAAAAAGACTTCGTTTTCCCAAAATGCGTTTCTTCCTTTTTTTTATCTTTAAAAAATATTTTTGAAAAAAAAAATCAACTCCCTTAGGGAGAGGAGGGGCCTGTGCGTTAAAGGGGGAGAGGAGCTGCAGGGCCGGATTTAGCTTTTGAACCACTCCGTGCAAAAGGGAAAAATTGCGCCCCTTTTGAACTGCATGTATAAAGAGCCCCCCCTCCCCCCCCCCCCCAACAAATGAAAAAAACACATGATCTTTTTTACATTTTTTGGCAAACACATAAAATGTGTCAAAGTAACTTGGCAATTAATGTAAATTGTAAATAACAATTTTCAAATCGGTTGACAGATTTGATTCTCGTGATTTCAAATTCTCCATTCATAAGACAGCGATCTGAGAGAGAGAGAGAGAGAGAGTAGATCTAACGTCTGTGGCTTAAGTGGGAGTAAAAAAGCCAAACCCTGCGGCACGACAGTCCATGAGGGCCGAGGCCTACTGTGCCCAACTCAGTTTTCCTGACCAGGGGCTCTGGGTGGCAAGGCATTCGACCCGGTTAGGTGGTCAGCCTAACGCGGAACCCCCAGTGTTTGGTTTCCAAGTGCACTTGGTACTCATTTTATCGACCCACTGAAGGGATGAACGGCTGAGTTCAGCCATGCTCCACCCGGGAATAGAAATCCGGGCCTGTGGCGTGGGGCGCGAAGCGCTATGAGCTCACAAATCAGGGGACTTGTGTTATCTATGTGGAATCTAGAATTAGTAGAATTATGCTTATGTGTTACATGCATATTACTAATCCTTTTTCTATGTGCAAATAAATAAATAAAACAGTTTGAATTTTGAGATTTTGAAATCAGATTATGTTTTCTGCGATCACGAATTGCGATAGGACTCTACTCCTTGGGTTCTACTAATGGCTCTTATCGCAACAAAAATTAGAATTTAAGACTTTAAAATTCAAATGAATGCCAAGGGCTGGTTGTTATGTGCTGAATGTTGTGTGCTGAATACTTTTTTCGCGAAAAAAAGATTGTGTACAATCGACGGTCGTTTCTAAATAATTCGATTCCGAGGCACGTGGACGCCTGCATTATAATAGAAAAATAAAATCAAGGGACGGGACGTCGTTCAACGGTCAAGTGAAAACAATAAGCAATTCGTGATTGCTCAAAAAAAAAGCAATGTGAACATTGCGTCATGGGTAAATTTTGCGCCTAAATAGGGAGTCTAGGGGTTACACCCTGGAAAGTTTTCTGAATAGTAGCTCTGAAAACGCTATTTTAGACAATCTTTGATGATTTGATGATGGAAGAGAAGGAATGTTAAGGGGACCTTAGTTTGGAATTTTTCGAACTTGAGGCTCAAAACAAAATTTTAAACGATTCAAAATTTTAATTCTGTACACAAAATTTGAAAAAGAGAAGGGAAGAAGAGGTTGTCAAAGCGTCTAGAGAGGAAAATTTTCCAAAAAAAAAAAAAAAAATGCAGTTGTTAGCAATCTTTGTCTTTTTTTATTTATTTCTAATGGGACTGTGTTAGAGGCTTTGACTTTTGTAGACCTAGTGCGATCTCCCGATGTAGCATCCGTATCAGATGGAGGTACCTGGGCTCTTACAATGCGAAACTGAGCTGGGAATTTAATTTTCCCGAGAGTACTTCAAGCCAAACGAATAATCGAAGGATCTTTCACATGCCGCAAAATCATACGACCCGGGCGCTGTCTATTTTATTCATCTTGAAAATCCATCGATTAAAGCCAGGTTTGAACCTTTGTCTTCAGGCGTAAGATGCCAACGCCTAACCATTACACCACTCGGTCGGCAGGCAACACTTGTTAAAGTAAGGGAACGGAATGGGATCTGGGATCATCCCCCATACATTTTTCGTCCAAAATACGTAATTGTAAGTAATTGTAAGAGAAGGAATGGGATTGGAGAAATCTACATTAGTAAATTGTCAGAAGTTTTAATTTCCAAAATCGCAGTTTTAGACGATCTTCGGGATGTTAGGATGAGGAGAATTTAGTGCCTCTCCCCTCGGAATTTTTCGAAATTGAAATCGTTTAAACATAAAAAATTTTGAAAAAAAAAATAGAACCGACTTCAAAATTGCTCTAAAAAGTGAAAAATAATTTTATTCTGAAAACACCATCGATAATGCTTTTAAACATAATTTTTGAAGTTGGCGCAAAAACAAAACGTAAAATCCAGTGTAACCATGCTTCGTTCATATTTTTTTCAGAAAAGAATCCAAAGTTACGAACGAAACATTTATATCGTTATTTAAATATGTTGTCATCAATGCATAATTTATGTGATAGTGAAGAACCTGGTCCTGGTTAAATTTATAGTTGTAGTTGAGTTATGACTGTGAATGATTTTATCTATCGTTTTTGCGCCAACTTCAAAAATTATGTTTAAAAGCATTATCGATGGTGTTTTCAGAATAAAATTATTTTTCACTTTTTAGAGCAATTTTGAAGTCGGTTCTATTTTTTTTTTTCAAAATTTTTTTATTTCATTCTTTTTGGTGTTAATGTAGATATTTCAGTAAAAGTAAGAATTTACCTAGTAAGAAGTTCGGCTCTATATCACTGTATTGCTTTAGAAAAAAGCCTTTATTCAAAATTATCATTACAATTACTATTAATGTTATATGGCACCAAACTTTTATAACAATGAGTTTCATATTGTCGCGTAGATGAAGATAGCGAAGACAATGTGAAAGCCAAATGAAGCGAATACTCGTTAGTCTCAACTCCGAGATCTTTATTCAGAACCACGAATAAACGTTACATCTCCTTATATACAACTTGAGAAAGTGCTGAAACTTTCCAGACTTGGAAAGATACAGAAATTAATAGAACATTCGAGGAAATACGGGAAACAGTAGAAACGAAATTTTAGTAAAACTCACTTTGTCCTAGTCGGGATTTGAACCCGGGTCGCTCGTGTGGGAGGCGAGAATTCTACCACTAAGCCACCGTTGTCCACGGATGAAAATCGCGAACTTCGCTACAATATCATTTTAATCATTTAATAGGGAAATTGCATAAAATTTACTGTTTTTTGCCCATAACTTTTTTTTCTAAAGAACAAATATGGTCAAACAAAGTAATGGGACCTAAGTTGAGCCATCCTCTATCCATTAAAAAAAGAATAATCAAAATCGGTTCACTAGGTGAGACGCTATGAGTGGACAAACAAAAAAAAAAACATACATACGGTATGAACTGATAACCGCCTCCTTTTTGAAGTCGGTTAAAAAGTCGACCTTTAATGGTGGAAAGGGAAGGTTGCAAAAACTTCCGCGAAAACTTTTCAAAATTGAAATTATAATTACGCAAATTGTAAGCAATCTTTGATGACGTTAGGGTAAAGGGTAAGATTTGCGGAGACTTCCTCGGAAATTTTTCAAAATTAAAGTTTCGAAAACAACTTTAGACAATCTTTGATGATGTTATAGGGATCAGGTTTTAGGGTTCTGGGGTTTCACCTAACCCTGGGAACTCTTTCAGAATACAGTCCTAAACCCGGAAATATTAAAACTTTTAATTTTCACCCTTACCTTACATTTTAACATGTTTGAATTCAAACGCGTTAAAATGTAATAGCCCCAGAAGTATATTTTATTGATTTGGACGGAGGTGTTTTTATTTATTTATTATTTTATTTTATTTTTGACTTTTGTGTGATAACTATGGTCATTTTTCTACTATGTTTCATTTTAAATATCGTGTCTCCTTAATCTCCTGCAGAGTTCTTGTTTTAACCTTCGTTTTTTCCCTTCAACCATTTAACAACTTCTAGTGCGACTTTTCATATCAATCGTTAAATCTCACTTCTCTCTATCTCTCTCTACTTTGATTTATCTGTTTGAACCATATTTTAACGGCATATACATTTTTCAGCATTCAGCTTTGAGATTTTCATGGTAAGAAAAAAATGAAAGTAAGAAAAACAGAAACAGAAAAACATCAGCACCCCAGACGCTATCTTGTTTATTTATAAATTTATATATTTTTTAGTCTAAAGCGTGCCATGAGTTTCCAAATTGCACTGAATACTGTAAGAGCATTTTTTTCGCGAGGCTTTAATTTTCGCAACCCCGTCATAATAAAAAAATTTTAAACCTTGTAAAAAATCTTTTTACGTCGGATTTTTCAATTTTCGCTTCTGTTTGCAAAAAAAAACCGCGAAATTTTGTTTTTCGATGGGAAGTCACTGTAATCTTCCAAAAATTTCATAATTCGGGACATTTTGCCTGATGATTCTGAAAATTTGGAGACATAATCTTTACTAATAATAAAGCTGAAAGTCTCTCTGTCTGGATATCCGGAGGATGTCTGGACCTCTGTGACGCGCAAAGCGCCTAGACCATTCGGCCGATTTTCATGAAATTTGGCCCAAAGTTAGTTTGTAGCATGGAGGTGTGCACCTCAAAGCGATTTTTCGAAAATTCGATGTGGTCTTTTTCTATTCCAATTTTAAGAACAAAAATATCATAAGATAGACGAGTAAATTTCGAAATTATCATAACGTGGAACCGTAACATGGACACAAGCCAATTGGCGAGATACTAAATTATAACGTGGAACCGTAACATGGGTGCAAGCCAAGTGGCGAGAAAATTCACCATACATTATTTGTTAAATATACAGGCGAACCAAAATACCTTTTAATTTTTCTATTACAGGCAAAGCCGTGCGGGTACCACTAGTTGAAATAATAAAATGCCTAAATGTAATTATTTACTAAAGATGTAAGCACATGTGTGAATATCCATAATTTATCATTCTGCAAAGTTTAGAGCTCCGTTCGGCAGAAAAGTTCTCTCCTCTTAAAAATTTAAGTTCGAGGCGCCCCTGCTGGTGTTGATCCTACTTATGTCAAAATGATTTTAAAGTCTCTGTAATTAGTATAAAAGAACTAACACCTTTTACTTCAAACTTGTGCAGACTACGGTTATAGAATATATAAAGGGATATCGCGATGCGCCCTCTTCATTTGTAGATGGTGCCAGTATTTTTTTCCAGAGAACTTAGTTTTTTTTTTTTTTTTTTCAGCAGCTCAGTTGCAAATATTTTTCATATTTTGATTTGGCAATTTTGCGCCCCTCAAAAATCTTTACTCCGTGCCCGGGCACGGACTGACGGAGTATTAGTCCGGCCCTGGGAGCTGGTTGAGCCCTGTTCTATTTCAAGGGGCGAGGAGGAGGGACCTGGTTGTAGAAAGCCTAGAGTTAGTCATTTGCTCGAAAGATGGCGCCACCACAAGTTTCTTCATCTATGAAAATAAAAATACAAGACAAAGAATGAAGAAATGAAAAATAAGTTTCCATACACAAATAGAAAGCAGGGATATGTAACTAGAGGGGACAGACGGGGCTTCAGTTCCGGTCGCCAAATTTTAGGGGCGCTATACAAACCGAGTTGCATTAATATATTTTCTTCACTAATAATAAAGCTGAAAGTCTCTCTGTCCGGATCTCTCTCTGTCTGTCTGTCAGGATCGCTATGACCGCATGTCGCCTAGACCGTTCGACCGATTTTCATGAAATTTGGCACAGAATTAGTCTGTAGCATGGAGGTGTGCACCTCGAAGCGATGTTTCGAAAATTCGATGTGGTTCTTTTTCTATTCCAATTTTAAGAACATTTTCCCGAGCAAAATTACCATAAGATGGACGAGTCAATGACAAAGTTATCATAACGTGGAACCCTAACGTGGGCAAACCAATTGGCGAGAAAATTCACCATGCATTATTTGTAAATATACAGGCGAACCGAAAAAACTTTTAATTTTCTTCTACGGGCAAAGCCGTGCGGATGCCACTAGTTTATAATAAAAGAAAGAAACATTGCCGGATTTGGAAGTGTGGAGGCCCGGGACAACGAAGGAGTGGAGGCCCCTAATCAGGGTTCGAAAAGATCATCATATTTTCGAAAATATCCGATTATAATATTATCGATAATTATATCGATAATAATATTATTTTTGTGCAAGCATTCTTTGTAGAAATACAAAAAAAAAATGTTTGGGAGAAAAAACGTAAAATTTGCTGACCCGCGAAAGTTAGGATATTTTGTAAAAATTTTATTGTGGGGGCCCCTTTGTTGTGGAGGCCCCGGGGCAGTAGCCCCGCCTGCCCTCCCCTAAATTCGGCCCCGGAAAGAAAAGTATGGTAACAGAAAGAAAGCAAAAAAAAAGTTCATTGCAGCTGGAAGAATGGGAAAGACAGAATGGAGGGGGAGGAGGGGGCGCAGTAAGTGGCTTGATGAACAGTATTTGTTATATAAATTACCACGAGGGCTTGCTAATTGGTGAAGCTTTTGGATGTACAGCCAATAGAAGGCCGTGGAACTGCTTCTCTGTCAACAACTGTCAACATGATGTCAACAACTCTTGTCCCGATTGGTGCTTCTGTACTCCACTGGCCTAAAGGAATATTGTTACTGGGTTCCATTGGCTGTAGTCCCTGTTTTAGAGCTAAGAGCCAAAAGAGTCTAAATAGAAAGCCAAAAGATTCTACACCTTCTCTAGTCTCTAGTTCACAGGTCTAAGAGTCATTTTCATGTAATCCGGGAACAGTCAAGGGTGTGCACAGAAATTTTGACGCCCGTCACAAATAACTTTTCCGGGTCCCAGGCCCGCTATAAGCGGGCGTGCAAGGGGCGCCACGTTCAAGGGGCGCCAAATTCAGCCTTACCTTGCTAAATCGGAAAATAAATAAATAATAAATAAAAAATAAACGTAATGGCAAATTAAAATTTTGACTCTCCAAAAAAAAAAAAAAAAAAAAATGTTGACTTAAAACGGTGCTCCCCTCCTCTCCACTCCCCTATAGCAGACCATTTAGTGCGAGAACATTTAATAACAGAAAGAAAGTGATCTTTCAGTGCTATATGTTGTGGCCAGTGCCGAAGGAAAAAAAAGGCGGAAGATAGGTATTTCGGCCACTTTCCCTGCCCCCGTCGCGTCGGGACATCAGGCGAAAATAGTAGTAAAATGCGCGGGACTAGGGTGTGAAATTTGACGGCTGGTCGCGATATCTTCTTTCTGTCATCTGTCAAGGAAATGTCATGTTTAACATAAGGAAACAGAGGGCATTCCGAAGAGGGGGGGGGGGGCGAACGGGGCGTCAAGATCTGAGAGGGGGCGCAGTAAACTGAGCTTCCATTCTTTTTTTTGAGCAATCACGATTGCTTATTGTTCTCATTTGACTGTTTTTGGCGTTACGCTGATTTTATTTTCCCCCCGCCTCCCTCTGCCAGCATCACCCGTCTACCGGCCTCACGATGCTGCTCCTCTAGCGAAAACCGTCTCCAGGTTGCGTTCATATCACACACGCATGTCTACACTCTCACACACACACATACCCACACACACACTTATGCCTGCACACAGACACAAACACACACCTACACACACGCACCCCCACACATACCCACACACGCCTGCACACAGACACAAACACACACCTACACACTCACACACATACCCACACACACACATGCCTGCACGCACGCCTGCACACAGACACAAACACACACTTACACACTCACACACATACCCACACACACACATGCCTGCACGCACGCAAAAAAAAAAAAAAACACGTGATTGCGAAAAACATAATTTGAATTCAATATGTCAAAATTCAAATTAATTATTATTTTTTTTTATGTTTTCACTTTCACTAAATATTTTTCTTAAATGGTTTTTTAAAAATGTCAACACATAAAGACAAGAATTAAAGCTAATGTGATACTAGATTTAAATCCTGTCTTTTATGATACACAAATGTAACATGTTTAGTTACATAATGATTGAAATTGGTTATTATCAACAATTAAGATATGAAAATATCTTAATTGTTGATAATAACTAGCATAAGTTTTGTTTAAGTGTGTATGCGGGGGGGGGGGGCGAATGTATTCACCCTTGTTCGCTATCGTCTCTTTGTAGAAGAGACTGTAAGAGAAATAAGATCTTTGTACTTCGGTAGACATGTTTCCAGGGCGAGATACGGTCGTGGACACAAGGGGCACTAGCACAGAGCACTAAATCCGTAGTTAAACGTTTCATACGTTCAAGTAATTTCATATCGTACTGTAGTTGGATGTAAATATTTTATTTTTTTTAATCTCATAATTTTATTCCCTTTCACAAATTCCAAAACCATCCCAAGCTTTACTCAAATTATATCTTAAAGCTATTTAACAGATGCTTGAAATATTTTTATGCTGCCAGGCAAAATTTGGCGAAATCTTATTTTTATCACGTATATCACTTTTTTTTATATTATTAATACTCATACTGTCTAACCACGGATTGTATGGAAAGGCAAACATCCGGTTTACACGCGGAAATGGAAGCATCTATTAGTTCTCAGGGGATGTCAGATTTTGCAGATGTATGTTAGCCTCTAAATTAAGCAGAGTCTCATTCAAATAAGCGGAATACGCGCATAAAATTTTTATTTTTCCCCTCATTCAGATGGAGTCGCCTTAACTGGATGTTTGCCAATTCCATACAATCCGTGGTCGAACAGTACATATACTAATCCATAAAGCAGATTTGTAAGACATTGGCAAATTAGATCTGGTTGAAATAATACGTAAATATCAAAATGTATTATTACTTAACTATATAGTATTTTTTGGGGGGAGGAGGGGACTAACATCATTGAAAGTCTTGAAGAACTAAGCTTTTGGAGATTCAATTTCGAAAAATTGCAGGTCTTCTACAAGTTGCTCATGAATCATGGATTACTGTGGCGCACACAGGAATTTTCCCCATTGAGGGTCCAAAGTCAGAAGCCTCATTCTCATATCATACCCCAATACGTCGCCAAACATATTGACTTGATTTTATCGATTCCTGAGAACGAAAATAATTAAAAAATAAACTATTAAATAAATAATTAGTATTATTTAATCTTATAATATAAGAATCTCATTTTAATTAGTAATTACAAAACTAAAAACATGATTTTTTCAGTGTAATAATCCTGATTCATATAGGAAAAGTGCACAACACTTTTAAAAATCTTCTAACATGAGGATTTTATTTTTTCACTTATTAGAACTGAAATTATTGTTACCTTTGTTTGAAATTAATCTACATACAAAATGCATAGAATCGTAACCAATCGGGATAAAAAGCAAGACCTATGGCAAGGGTTCGGACCTCCTGGACCCCTCCCTTGTTTGCGCAACTGATTGCCTACATTCGCAATTTTAAAAGTTTAATTTTGAAAAAAAAAATTGGGAGTAGATCCCAGAATCTCTTTAGCCCCTAACCTTACCAAAAATAGTCCAGAATGCGGTTTTAAGTCTACAAATTCGAAAAATTTCCTGGGATGGGCTTTTAATTCTCTCTTTCTCTTAAGATCACTAAAGATCATCTAAAGCCGCATTTTTAGAACTGCATTTTCAAACAATTTCCAAGGGACCAAAACCTCTTCTCCTCTACTACCACTGCTAAAGACAATTAAAATGCATTTTTAAGACTGCAAATTAGAAAAAATTTCTGGTTTATGCTCTCGAATCTCTTCGCGTAACATCACGAAAATATCGTATTAAAAATTTCGTTTTTAGCTCTAAAACTGCAGAAAAATCCGACGGAGATCCCTCGAAACTCCCTCTTTCTAAAATAATTGGAGATAACTCTGCGTTTTTAAGGTTTCAATTTAGAAAAACAGGCAGAGGGAGGGGGACGCCCTCCGACCCCTTAATGTTACGAAAGACAGTTAGAATGCATTTCTAAGATTACAAGTTAGGAAAATTTTCTAGGATGCGCCTTCAGATCTCTACTCCCTCTAACATCATCAGAAATTGTTTAAAACTGCATTTTTAGAGCTATAATTTTGAAAAATAGACAGGGGAGCGGCACCGAACCTCTCCTTCCCTAACATTACCAAAGATCCTATAAAATGCGTTTTTTAGACTACAAATTCGAAAAATTTCCGGGGGAGAATCCCCCTTTCAAAGTAAATATTGCACTTTCAATGAGTTTCATATAGCCAATATTTAGATCTATTAACGGCTTCCTCTTAAACCAAAAGCTGAAACTGTTATCTTTCTCTGATTTAGGATACGCTCGCTTGAAATAATTAAGGAGCCGCCAGTTCCTTACACCTCCTACTTTTCTGATTTTGCGACAGATCTCTCTCTCTCTCTCACTCATATATATATATATATATATATATATATATATATATATATAACCTGTATAGTAGCCTCAGAGCTACAGTTAGACATCTAATTACAGGAACAACACTAAAATATCCTGCCGCTCCTTTCATTCGGCGATTATACACACGTTTATTAAGAAAAGAGAAAATTGTTGGGAAGGATGTTAAACTTGTGTTAATTAGTGAAAATTCCGGAAAAAAAATGCTCTGGCGCCTGCGCCAATTAATTACCCTTCAACTCCCCCTAGCACCCCTTTCTTTTGGTGAACCAGCTATATAAAGAGAGGGGGCGCAATAGTTCGCCTTGCACGCGGACGCTCAGATGCCTAGCGGCGGGCCTGCCGGGTCCCCTCCATATTGTTTGCCCTTATATTCACCCCAGTTTTAAAAATATTGGATCCTCTTCAGGCTCGGGCCCGGGCCATCAGGTGTGTCTTCTCACCCCCCCCCCCTCCTGTGCACGCTCCAGCAAACAGTGAGTCAAAATGAATGTCTATCATATTTTCATAGCAATAATTAAATTTACTTTTGGATTTATCTCATTCCAGCTAATATAATTGTCGCGAAAACATTATTTCTATCGTATCATACTGAATAATGATTTGAATGGAGGAAAGCCTTCGAAAAATGGGGATTTTATTTTGAAACCTAAGCGTCATAATTAATAGTTTTTAATGGATATCTCCGCTCATTATTATCGGAGGATGATGTTAAATAGCCAAACATGAAGACGGGAAGATGACGAATCCATCGATACCTGGTTCGATGGTCAGTTCGCTGTCGTTCGGAAGAAGAAGCTTGGACATACATAGATACGCTCAATTTTTAATTATATAAGTTTTTTTATTACTATTGTACAATAAAATCCCTCTAATGCGGACACTAACGGGACAATTTTCTTTTGTCCGCAATAGAGAAGTGCCCGCAGGACAGGGGTTTAAAAGGGGACACTAGACGTTCAAAAAAAGAAGAAATTTTCGTAAAATTTTTGAAATTTTTATTTTTTGAATTTATTTGAATACGAGGACAATTTTGTGAGTTTTGTTTTATTTATTATAGCATAGAGAATGACTTAAAATAAGTTTCAGTGTTGTGAAATCATTACGCAAGGGACTTTTCAAAGTATTGTTAATTATCGTTAAGTTTATTTACATTTTTTTGAATAATTGGTCTTCTAATTAAAATTTTTTAATGACATTTTGCCATTAAGCTTGTACTAGTGTTTAAAGTATATGGTTAAAATTTCATGCAAATCCATTAATAATTAAAAAAGATTGTTTTCAAGGTCCACTGTCCCCTTAATAACGTTATTTGCATTGGAACTGGGGAATTAAAAATTTTCCGCATAAGAGGGGTGTCTGTCTTTGAGGGGTGTCCGTTAGGAGGGATTTCACTGTAGTATAACCGGGCAGCAAACAAAGTTCTCCCAGTGTCAAAGTCGGCCCCTGGACCACTGTCCCACGCATTGGTTTTGTTATGTGTTCGATTCCCGGAAGCCACGTGTGAGCGACGTCACCGCGCGCAAGGGGGACAGGTAATTTTAGCAGGACTCGAAATAGAACGACTGCAGTTCGCGACTTTAGAACGCGAGACTTTGTGTCTCAACCATGGCTGCTGTCCGACCAACAGGTGAGTTTGACCTCCCTTATTTTCAGTTTTGTTTTGTTGACTGACCACTGCGGTCCAGCTTTCTGGACAGATTGAGAATGTTCAGTTTTTCTGGTTCTTTCTTTTCTGGTTTATTACTCGATATCGCCAAGTTCCACGCCGCGCAGTGGCGTAGACACCCGTAGGGATATGGAGGGCATGGGCGCCCATATGCAAAATTGTAAGGGGGGCTCAGTTATTTTAACCATGGCTTAGCAGTATATTTTTCCCATGCAAACCGATTTCTGGACCGATTAGAGTCATTAAAATTTGACATTTTTAATAATTTATTCATTAACTAGTGGCACCCGCACGGCTTCGCCCGTAATAGAAAAATTAAAGGTCTTTTGGTTCGCCTGTATATTTACAAATAATGTATGGTGAAATTTCTCGCCAATTGGCTTGTGCCCATGTTACGGTTCCACGTTATGATAATTTCGTAATTTATGATAGTTTTTTTCTTAAAATTGGAATAGAAAAAGAACCACATCGAATTTTCGAAACATCGCTTCGAGGTGCACACCCCCATGCTACATACTAACTTTGTGCCAAATTTCATGAAAATCGGCAGAACGGTTTAGGCGCTATGCGCGTCACAGACATCCTACAGATATCCTACAGACATCCTACAGACATCCAGACATCTAGACATCCTCCGGACAGAGAGACTTTCTGCTTTATTATTAGTAAAGATGGCTGAAGAAGAAATGTTTTTACTTTTCTGCAAAGAAAAAAGTACTAAAAACAAGGAAGTTCTAGTTTCAAAGGGGGGGGGGGATCAAGCCCCTCCTTGCCCTCCCATATGGGCGCCCTTGGTGGAGGGTGTCCCCCTAGGGGTGAGCCATTGGCCGATTGCTGATTAATCGACAAAAGATAATCGGTCGATGCCGATGATGATCCTCAAAACAATAAAGCCTCGCCAATCCGACCCCTATTAAACCGGACTACCCTTAATCCAGACAGTCATTTAGATGTGGGGAAAAAGAGGCACGTGAACAATTTTTGAGCGATCACGATTGCTTATTGTTCTCATTTGACTGTTTTTGGCGTGCTATCATTTTATTTTCCCACCACCACCCTCCGCAGCATCACCGTCGACCGGGTCCTCACGATGCTGCGCCTCTAGCGAAAGCCGTCTCCAGGTTGCATCCATGTCCTACACACATACATACACAACAACACACACACGCACACATACATACACAACTACACACACACACATACATACACAACTACACACACACGCACACATACATACACAACTACACACACACGCACACATACATACACAACTACACACACACGCACACATACATACACACACCTACACACACATCTACCCACACATTCATGCCTGCACACAGACACAAACACATATGCCTACACACACATACACATACCCCCACACACAAACACACACTCGTGATTGCGAAAAACATAATTTGAATTCAAGATGTCAAAATTCAAATTAATTTTTCTTTTTTTTTTTCATTTCTTTATTTTTCAAAAAATATTATTAATTTTTCAACGCGAACTTATTAATCTAAATGCCCCTATGATTGAATAAACTTTTCTCTGTGTCACGGAGGTTTTTTTTTTTTTGAAGGGGGGGGGGGATTTTCTAAAGAATTATTTCTTTTCTTTGTGGCATTTGCTCATTGCTCTAAATGTTTGTCCAAGAGGCACAATTGGTACTGTTCTTATTTGAGAATTTTTTCCAGATTTTTTGCTTGAAGTTATCTTAGTAAAACATACCATGTTCGCATGTGCCCCGTGTTCACATGAGCCCCCTTTCCCCTACATTCTGTATAAATAAAAGGCAAGTTAGCGCAATAATGCGTTTTTGTAGGACGTATTTCGTATTTTTCCTATATCTAATGCATAGTATTTCATGCAGGCATTTTATTTAATGCAGGCCTATTATTACTTCCTTTTACAAAAAAGGATGTATTGTTTCCGCGAAAAAATTTTCACTCAAAATTCGGCATTAATGTCCATTATGCTCACCCCGAATGAATGTTGAGTTTTTTTGAGCAATCACGATTGCTTACTGCTTTCATTTGACTGTTTCTGGCGTTCCTTTGATTTTATTCTCCCGCTAGCACCACCGTCGCGTCGACGGCATCACGATGCTGCTCCTCTTGTGAAAACCGTCTCCAGAATGCGTTCATATCTTACACACACACGCATAAACACACATACACACACTCATGCCTGCGCACAGACACAAACACACACTCCTACACACATATACATACACATACACACACTCATGCCTGCACTCAGACACAAACACATATGCCTACATAGGCACGCACACGAACGCCTACACACATACACGCGCGCTTACACACACAGCACAGCATACACAACACGCACACACATGCATACATACACACGTGCCTACACAAACACACACGCGCATTCGTACACGCACACGCTCGTGATTGTGAAAAACATAATTTGAATTCAAGATGGCAAAAATTCAAATATATATATATATATATATATATTTTTTTTTTCAACCCGACCACACGCGTATAAGTGCCTAAGGACGTACAGACAATCGAGTTAATCACAACGAGTTTTCTCGTGACGTCCGTATGTATGTATGTGCGTATGTGGGTATGTATGTCGCACAACTCAAGAACAGTATGTCCTAGAAAGTTGAAATTTGGTACGTAGACTCCTAGTGGGGTCTCGTTGTGCACCTCTCTTTTCTGGTTGCATTCGGATGTTCCAAAGGGGTCAATGTGAATTCAATGTTAATTTCAATGCAAACTTCAGTGGTGTTATAGTTCATGCAAACACTTGGCAATGTATCGCCAACTTTTGTCGCCAACTTGGCGACAAATTTGGCGGTTTTTTTGTATATAATCTGGTTTCAATTTGTCCACTGTTGGTGATATTTAGAGAGTAAACAATTGAATCACAATAAAATAGCCGATAATGTGGAAATGACTTTAAATTGGAGTAAAAGGAAATCATGTGATGCACACATCGGCTCGTTTTCACTAGAATTATGAGGCAAACTTAAAGCACAAGCGTGGAGAAATGTATAAATACATGAGATGAATGCAACACTGGATATAAGTCACATTTTCACAGCAATGCTAAGTTTAATTTAAACCATGGCCCTACTTAAGAGGTGGGCTTTTAGGGTGGAAACTCACTCAGAAAAGTTTCGAAACTATTCCAAAATATACTTGGCACTATACTATTTTTGCTGACAAACTTTTACTGTTTCATTATTTATTTAGTTAGTGTTTTTTTCAGTTTCATTTTAAAAAATAAAACCAGACAAAGGTTAAATGATCAAAATTGAAAAGCTACAGAGGAGCTTTGAACGATGGAAAAAAAAGAATTGGCAAGTGTATTGCGCACGCGAACGCTTTTAATGGTGAATACTTTGAAAGAGACTTAAGAAATTTTTTCAATAATAGATAAATAAATATTTTAGAGCAAAAATCCGGGGTTTTTTTTGGGGGGGGGGTCCCCCCCTCGTATGAAACTTATTTTTATTTTAAATGTTTTGTACAATGAGTCGAATGCATGCGGTGCAAAGTGAAATAGTTCATTTCAGCTATTCATTCAATTCTTCACCTTTCGTATTCAGTTGATAACTTATTTACATTCCTTCATTTAATAGTTCACTTCACTGACGTGAATGTAAATGAATGAATAACATAGTGATTCATTCACTATTTTATTCACTCATTTATTTTTACCACATATTAATTAACTGATTAACTTATTTACTAGTTTACTGTTTTATTACCTGTTCATTTATTAGTTCGTTATTTTAATTTCACCTTCAAAAATACTTTTAGTCGGTCAATCTTTATCTTTACTAATAATAAAGCTGAAAGTCTGTCTGGATCTCTGTCTGTCTGTCTGGATGTTTGTGACGCGCATAGCGCCTAGGCCGATTTTCATGAAATTTGGCACAGAATTAGTTTGTAGCATGGGGGTGTACACCTCGAAGCGATGCTTCAAAAATTCGATTTTGTTCTTTTTCTATTCCGATTTTAGGAACATTTTCACCGAACAAAATGATCATAAGGTGGACGAGTCAATGACCAAGTTATCATAACGTGGAACCGTAACATGGGCAAGCCAATGAGCGAGAAATTCGTCAGCCATTATTTGTAAATATACAGGCGAACCAAAGGACCTTTTCATTTTCTACTACGAGCAAAGCCGTGCGTGTACCACTAGTACAAAAAAATTCATTAGAAAACTGTTTTATTTTTCACTTTGCCCCCGAAAAACAATTTTCCACCTTTGTTTACGGAGCTAATGTTTTGAAAAAGAACGAAATAGAGTTTTTCAAAGGCCAGTTTAGTTTTAAATACGTTTCAAAACCGATCAGACGACTCGAACTCGAGCAAACAAAACGTTCGATGTGGGTGAGAAATAGCAGTCTTGTTTCAGAACGACTCAAAGTGCAGCTGTAAACGAAAAGAAAGCGTCAAATGACAGCTGCATTTACTGTACACTAGTGTAAATAGATAACGGATCGAGGACATGATGCCAGGCGGCGTCTTCGGGATGAAATGTCACATACGAGAAATGATCATCTTGAAAATGAAGAGTGACAAAAAAAAAAATAATAATAATAATAATTTGAATTTTGACCTCTTGAATTCAAATTATGTTTTTCGCAATCACGAGTGTGTGTGTGTGTATGTAGGCATGTGTGTTTATGTGTGTGTGGGGTATGTGTGTGTTTGTGTGTAGGGGGGTATGTGTATGTATGTGTAGGCATGTGTGTTTGTGTCTGTGTGCAGGTATGAGTGTGTGGGTAGTTGTGTGTATGTGAGTGTGTAGGTGTGTGTGTGCTTGTGTGTGTATGTGTTTGTGTAAGTGTGTAGGTGTATGTGTGTGTAGGTGTATGTATGTATATGTGTGTAGGTGCGTGTGTGTATGCGTGTAAGTGTAGGCATGTGTGTTTGTGTCTGTGTGCAGGCATGAATGTGTGGGTAGTTGTGCGTATGTGTGTGTGTTTGTGTATGTGTAGGTGTCTGTATGTATGCTTGTGTGTGCATGTATGTGTTTGAGTGTGTATGTGTTTGTGTGTGTAGGTGTATGTGTAGGTGCATGTATTTGAGTGTGCGTGTGTAGTTGTGTATGTATGCGCGTGTGTGTAGCATATGGATGCAACCTGGAGACGGCTTTCGCTATAGGAGCAGCATCGTGAGGAGCCGGTCGACGGTGATGGTGTGGAGGGTGGCGGTGAGAAAATAAAATGATAGCACATCAAAACAGTCAAGTGAGAACAATAAGCAATCGTGATTGCTCAAAAAAACCTCAGTGAAACGGGCCATTTTACAATTTTAAGCCAAAAGAAGGAGGGATGTGCAGCAAAACCTCGTTTGTATGTCTCTCGGTTATGCGTCTTTTACATTCAGTGGCGTACCTATGGGATCTAGCGCCCCTGCCGAACCTTAGGAATGCAACCTCCCCCCCCCTCCCTCCTTTGATTTCATAGAAAGTCAACAAAATCTATAGTATTGTAGTTCATTATGTAAAAATTTGAAGTGTTTATCCCTTAGACCAAATACATGTTACACTTTTCAATTCTATTCGTAACAAAGCATATATATATATATATATATATATATATATATATATATATATATATATATATATATATATATATATATATATATATATATATATATATATATATATATATATAAGTGAACATAAAAATAAGTCAAAAAATACAAAATTTAACTTTTTATACGGGGCCCAGGTTGCCTAACTTATATTTAGGGAAATAATCTCCATTGAAAAATAATTTCAGCACAAAACGTTTGAAACTAGCACGACCAATATTCACCGAGATATGAAACGCTGCGTTTTGTGACTTACACCACTTTTCAGTCGCCGTCAATCGAGACACAAGAACCCTCCCTCGTCATATTATCGATATTGAAGTTTTAATTTCAGACGATCTTTGATGATATTGAGAGAAAGCGGAAGGGATTCTTTTCGGATTACTTTATGGATCGGAACTTTCTGCGGGACTTTTTTCGGAATTGAAGTCTCAAAATATTCAATTAAAGACCATCTTAGATGATTTTAGAGGGAGCCTCAAGGCCTGATTACTGCACAGGCCGGCTAGGCCTGGGCCTGGGGCCCCATCTTCCTAAGGGGCCCCAAATTTCTTTAAAGTTCATGCATAACATTACAACTATACGAAAAATACCTGCATTTTTTAATTAATAATAAACAAAATAATGACTTATTAATCTAAAAAAACAACCTTTAAAGGGGATTTATAAATGCATATGATAAATGATTTACATAGTTCTGTGATAGACAGAGAGGCCCCAATAGCATTCCGACGGGGCCCAAACCTATCAATAAACCACTGCATTCCGCTATAGAGTCTTCAGGGGGGGCCAGCAAATTATTGTGGGCCTAGGGCCCCACTTTTAGTATATCGGGCCCTAAATTGAAGTCAGTTGTAGGACATTTTCGATGAAGCTGGGGTAAGGAACACCCCTCCGGGAAAATCCGGAAGCCCACCCAAAAAAACTTAATTTTAAACGAATTTTCATGATGTTAGGAGGAGGTTCGGGAACGTATAAAAGGGTAAATAATAGAAATTAATTGCCCATTCCTTTAAATTTTATGGATCCGCCCTTGTCTCATATATAAAAATATGTTGAACAAGAAGTCCAAGCGCAGAACCCCCTTGAGCTACAGATTTTATCGAAGCGAACATTTTGTTGAAGTACCGTTTGACCGCGGATTGTATGTAATCTGGCACTCTGCCAAGTAAAGACTATTCCATCTGAATGATTCTGGCAGGGGAGAAGGGAAAATAACGATGGAGTTTTGAGGCACGCGTTTTATAATGTCACTAGTGCCTTATTCATTGATTGCATTCACTAAAATAAAATGAGGGAAATCAAAAATTACCATTGAAACAACAAAAAGAAAAGATAATATTTTCATTTCGTTCGGGAACGTAAAAGCAAAATGGTAAGCTCAAAACGTTGTTCTGAATAAATAAATCAATTCATTTTTGCTGTGAGAGTATAGATCGAATATACTTTAGATTAAAAAAAGGTTGCTGAGAGAGCAAATTTTCATTTGTACAAAACTAAGGCTAAATAATAGAGAGGCAAAAGTGCACATCTGTAACAAACCAACTAACACCCCTATAAACTAATAGATACGTCCATTTCCACCTATAAACCGGATATTAACCTTTCCATTTAATCGATGTTAGACAGTAGTCATCTCCGGGAGCACGGACGACAAAAAAAAAAAAAAAAAAATATCTTTATTCTGCTCCGATTTAGCGACTTGATCTTTGGTCTCAACGAAAGTCGTGGAAGTCGGTCGTAAAGTAATAACGAGGAAGATCGCAACACGATTAGCGGCGTGGGAAATCCAACTAACATAAATATGTCACCTATATGTCATAAATATGTTACCACATATGACCTAACCCCTCCCCGCCTCCCTTAAAAAAAAAAAAAATTGAATTTAGACATCTTGAATTCAAATTATTTTTTTCGCAATCACGAGTGTGTGTGTATGTAGGCGTGTGTGTGAGGGGTATGTGTGTTTGTGTGTAGGGGTATGTGTATTTGTGTGTAGGCATGTGTGTTTGTGTCTGTGTGCTGGCATAAGTGTGTGGGTAGTTGTGTGTATGAATGTGTGTGTGGGGGGTATGTGTATGTGTGTAGGCATATGTGTTTGTCTGTGTGCAGGCATGAATATGTGGGTAGTTGTGTGTAAGTGTTTGTGTGTGTAGGTGTATGTGTTTGTGTGTGTGTGTGTGTGAATGTGTGCGTGTGTGTATGTGTGCGTGTGTGTAGTTGTGTATGTATGCGCGTGTGTGTAGGACATGGATGCAACCCGGAGACGGCTTTCGCTATAGGAGCAGCATCGTGAGGAGCCGGTCGACGGTGATGCTGCGGAGGGTGCTGGCGGGAAAATAAAATGATAGGACGCCAAAAACAGTTAAGTGAGAACAATAAGCAATCGTGATTGCTGAAAAAAAAAAAAAAAAGATAATAATCATAATAATTTTTTTCAGTATCCAAATAACCGCTGAACTATTTAAGTTTTCGAAAATTGAATAATTTACCACAATTGAAAATAATTGAATTATTTTCCACAACCAATCTTCCACATGATTTTTCCATCAGATGTAATCTCTTGGGCTCTCACGATGCGAATTGGCACTAGAATTAAATTAACCCGAGAATGCCTGAGCCGAACCATCTCTGAGGGGACCTTTAAATGCCGCAATGTGAGTACCTGACGTAGACGCTGACAATTTTCTGAACCTTGAAAATTCGCCAACTGGAGCCGGGTTTGAATATAATAATTTTCTTCAGTATCCAAATAACCGCTGAACCTTTTCAATTGTTCGAAAACTGAATAATTTACTCCCAGCGGATCCCGATTGGGGGACCGGGAGTCATCCCCAATGACCCCCAGGGGGGTAAAGTGGGGGTTTTCCAAAGTATAAGTATCGGTGTCGGTTCCTTTTTCGGTCACGAAACAAAATTATTTAAAAACATGCACATCAAATCCACCTATTCGATAATCTTAAGTCATTGATGAAAATGAACTCGGATCTGGACTTACGATGTGCATTGGTTTGAACAACAACAATTGAAGAGATTGTTACAATCCAAGAGATATCAAAATGTCAATCGTTTCATTGACTACTACTTGATTTTATGAAAAACCATGACAATCGGTTGAACGGGGCAGAAGTGGCTACTCCGCAGTGCCACCTGGTGGCGAGTGGCTTCAATGAGCCTATTATGCACCTTCTCCGTGGAAAAATACATATATATAGCCATTTTCATAATAATCGGTCCAGGTATCGAGTGAAGCCGTGACTCTACTCAAATTTTGTACTCACGCAGTTTGCGAGATCAATCCATCGCTAAAAATATCAAATAGAAAAAGTTTTCAATCCCCCCGTTGCATGAAAAGCCATGAAACAATAAAGAAAGAATTTATTTGTTCAAACTCAAGAAAAATGTTTTCTTATCAATGAGATCTTTCACGCGAATTCATTTCTGCAGCCGATCATTTTATTCGTATTTATCCGATGGATTGTGACTTAAATCGGAATAAAAAAGGAACGACCGATCGGATTTTTTTCGAACTGGTCTATAAACATTCCCAGTACCAAACAGGCCCGTGTCCAGGATTTCACAAAGGGAGGGGTTTCAAAGATCTTTTAAAAATCATTTCTCGCAGTGGCATGAAAACACCTCTTGTACCAAATAATTCATTCCTATTTTATGGTTATAATCAAGCAATGGAGTACTTTAGGGGCCAGAGCCATTGATTTTAAAGCGCATTACTATTCCTAGGAAGAGATAACAAGTATAGTATTATATACATGTAGGGATGTTTGTGACCCCTCCCCTATTTCCCCAAATTCCGGCTGCGCTAGTGGATAGAATGTTGTTTTACAGCTTCTTCAGAAACAAGCCTTTTTATCTGTTAACTACACTGCATATTGCAAAAGGAATAAAAAATTTTGCACAAATATTTTTTTTTACATGCTGTATACTAAAAAATATTCCCATTGGATGTTTTGTATTGTCAGTCTATTCAGTGGTTCTTTTGCAACTGGTTTTCTAAAATATAATTTCAGTTGGTGAAGAGTGCGCACTCGTAAATTGCTGAAAAAAAATCAAAGAAAATGACTTAAAAAAAGAGCACTGACATAAACACTATAACTAAGTTAAATATCATTTTCTTCACATTGCTTTTATCATTATTCTCCCCCAATGGGAGGGGTTTAACCCCTAAAACCCTCCCCTTGGACACGGCCCTGGTACCAAAAATAACAAACGGTGAAAGTTTCAGCCAAATCTGCCGGGTAGTTTTTGAGTTCATGGATGACATACAGACAAACATTCATTTATATATATATATAGAAGATTGATAAGAAACGGATGTTTTTGTTATCTGAATGATTAAAATTAATATTTATTTTCGTAATTTAAAGAAAAATTGCAATATTTTAGAATAAACGTTTTTGGGGGCATTCGCTGATGTACCCGCTTTCTGGCTCATAACTTCAAAAAGGTTGGGAACCACTACCATAGTGCCTAGAAAGAGTAGTGTGCCGATCGACGGGGAAAAAGTGAGGTCAGATCTGAGGAAAAACCAGATGGCGCTGCGCTCGAGGTGTACGTTATGCTCCTCAATCAGACTCGTTTTAAATCAGCGATTGCATGCTCATTTCGCAGTTTAAAAGTCCCGTTTTTCGGATTGAACTTATTTCTGCGCAAAAGACAAATTCTGTAATAAGTGCTATTTGTTACATGGGTGTTCATTTATTTTTTGAAGAATATAAAATTACCTTATACTAATTTATCTTCAATGAAAATAGTAGACTATAAGGGGCCATTCATTAAATATGTAAGGGTCCCGAGGGGGAGGGGGGTTGGAAAAGCCTCTACGTACCTTTGGGGGGGGGGGGGGTCAAGCTCATTCTTACGTAATATTTTCCAAGTCGGTATTTCACATTAGAAATTGCGCGGTCAACAAGTGATTTGGCACAGATTATGTTCCATTTGCGTATGGAAGGTAAGAAACGTGTTAGGATAAGATGTTTTTTATTTGTTTTACAAAGAATGAATAATGTAAAATATAATAAAAGAGTCACATTATGTATGGCATATTTTATTTTTAATTAATATTACATCAAAAAAAATAATAAATAAATGTCGAAAAAACATTCAGTTTAGATTCTAACTTTTCAGTAACTATTTCTTTACGCAAAAAGTTAAATTTAATAATGTGAATTTAATAACGATTCCAAGATTTGTTATTTTCTCATTTTGAAAAACGAAATGGAATCTTACGTAAGAATGGGGGGGGGGGTGAAAAATCTTACGTACCCTTACATGGGAGGAGGGGGATCAAAAATTGTCAAAATCATCCTTACGTAATTAATGAATGGCCCCTAAGTATTCAATAACTGCGCGTCTCTTATTTCTCTAATAATAATAAAGCTGAAAGTCTCTCTGTCCGGATTTCTGTCTGGATCTCTGCGACGCGGACAGCGCCTAGACCGTTCGGCCGATTTTCATGAAATTTGATACAAAGTTAGTTTGTAGCATGGGGGTGTACACCTCGAAGCGATTTTACATTCGATTTTGTTCTTTTTTTATTTCAATTTTAAGAACAGTTTCTGGAGCAAAATTAGTAAATTATGAAATTATAATGACGTGGAACCGTAACGTGGGAAGAGCGAATGAACATAGCCAATTGGTGAGAAATTCATCATCCATTATTTGTAAATATACAGGCGAACAAAATGACCTTTTGGCTTTTTTCTACTACGGGCAAAGTCGTGCGGGTACCGCTAGTTACAAAATAAAACTGCTTCTAAATTCTTGAAGCTAATTAAAATTATCAGGGCTTCTCAGTCTGAGTCGAAGAGTCGGAGTCGCTTGAAAACCTACCGACTCCGACCTGTTTTTTTTTTTTTTTTTTTTTTTTTTTTAATTTTCAAGAACTTTCCTTACATTAAAAAAAATAATAGGGTCACTTGCTCCGATCACATATAACATACTATTTTGCAAATAACTGCAATTGGCAAACAGCTGGCTTGATTATTTGTTGAATTTTCGTTTATATTTATCAGCGTCAAACTGCTAGTTTGCTTATTTTTATAACGTTCTTTAGAACCTGTCAGCAAACGGTTTTGTTGTCGATAATTATCGAAATAGAAGTGTTTTTGAATCTGACGTTATCATTGTCAAAAAAAAGTATTTATGTATTTTTATCTTTTATCTCATATGTAAAATAGCGAAAGAAATGTATCCTTAAAAACTAAAAACAAATGGGGAACCTCCTCGTCCCTCTCCTTTGTCTAACACTGCTTATGATAGCTTTAAAATGTTCTTTTAAAAGGAAGCGCAGATTCTGAATCTCCCTACCCTTAATCAGGAAACAACATGACAGTGCTACAATTAAAAAATCCAAATAAGTAGCGATCAAAAGAACATTGTGATACATGTTTTTGGACGCAAAAAATATTTTCCCGTTGTCGATATATGAGATTTTAAAGCCTATGGGAATTTTAAGAAAAGCGAGTCTCGTTGTTACAAATTTAGCGAGTTTCGATGGGGACAGACATCTTTCTCCACGCTCTGTAGATATGGATGCCCCCTTCAATCCCTCGCCAAGTGTTTAAATTTGCCACTTTTCTTAAAATTTCGGGAGACTTAAATACCTTTTATCGCGATAACGGGGGACGATAACAAAAATAATTATAAATTTCGTACAGAATTTTAAAAGGCTAAAATTTAAAAAAAAAAAATTTTAAATATAACTTATGTGCTCGTTGATTCCGTTTGTCCGAAAGTCGAATGGTCGGTCGCTAACAGTTGCCAGGCGTAGCGTTGCTGGAGATTTCCAACCTATTCTCCAGACCTATAAACTGTAGAGGTGATGCTACCATGTACCGTGCCGAAGTCGGGCTCTTTCTCATTTAGGGGCCTCATTGACTCAGGAGTCGCTCCATTCTGCTTTAAACTCATGCTGGCTACATGAATAGGGCTTGAGTCTCCCAAGTGGCATTAAAAACAACAACAAACTGCGCCCTAAGCCATCTCGATTGATAATACATTTGCCTTAAAATACAAATATCAATTTTTCAGTCAATTGTGTAAAATTTTGTTTTGAAAACATCCTTGTCTTTGTGTCTACTTCAATAATGATCTTTTTATCGTTAATATAATTTTCCACATAATTTTCATTATATACAAAAACTACAATATTTGGAGATTTTTTAAATTTCATACAAACCCAATATTCGTTAGGGAAATTAATATGAACTATTTCATTTATAATAGATTTATACGTGGTTGTTTCAGTTTCATCTGCGGAAAGATCAAGTTTTATTTTTTTCAAACAGGGAACATTTTTCTTCACTGTATAATTCCTGATGGACCTTTTCTTTGGTAATTGTTTAGTAAAGTATGTTAGCAGACTTGGGGAAAAATAGTCGGAATTGCCTCATTTTTAAAAAAAGTTTTTCCCCGAGGAATTAAAACTTCCTCACCATTTATAATATGCTTAAAATGCGTTTCAATAAAATGTTTTTCGAAATGCAGAGCACAAATTGAGCAATACTTATCAAAAACTTTATCTAACCTGGGAATTAACGAGTTCCACTTTAGTTTTTCTTCATCTGCTGGAGCTTTAAAAAGCGTAACTTTTTCCTTGAATGTTTTGTACCCACTTTTGCACCCTGGTACGAAACAAGATAAAGCTTTATTTCTTCCAATGTTCAACTTTGATGCCTCCATTAAAAGCCTTAAACACTGTTTCATGAAATATTCACGAAATAAAGGTAAAAAAGAGAAACGCGGAACTAAATTGTAACAAAATCCCGCGTCTACTAATGTAAACACCGCGAAATTGAACGTACATCTCGACCGCACTGCCATCTAGCGGTTTTCATGCAATTTGTCTTCAAGAATCGTGGGGAAAAAAGCGCCGGTCGGCACACTACTCTTTCTAGGCACTATACCACTACGTATCGGATACACTTTGATAAGAATTGGACTAAATGAAAAGTGGACGCAAGGAATCGAGCAAAACTCCATGGGCTCCGGTGGGAACAGATGCTGATTAGGAGAAGATATTTGTTGCTGTTTGCAATGGGGCTGCGGATCTCGGCGGAGTGATTGCATTTCCCATGACTCCTTCTTTAAACCAGATGTAGCTCTCACGATGCGAAATGGCGCTAGAATTAAATTATCCGAGAATGCCTGTGAGCCGAACACTCTCTCCTTTAACATGAGCACCTGACATTTTCTGAACCTTGAAAAATCGCCTACTGGAGTCGAGTTTGAACCAGTGACATTTGACGCGCTAGTATTCTAACAGCAGATATTTGGCTTTCTCAAAACTTGGCATTTAACTACGCATTTCGGCATAAGATAACCTTTGAGGAACACGATATAGTACGAGATCTCATTTAGGTTGGCCTATCCTCATGAGTTGTGTAGAAAAAGATATTGTTACAAATTCTGTAAATAGTAATTATTGTAGTAACGTAACCTGTAAATAGTTTCCCCGTAATGAATATACAACCCCTTAACATATGGCTAAAGTATACAACCCCTATTCTTTTTTTCTTATTTCATTCACTGATTTTATCAATGAAAGTGTAGTTGTAGAACGTTGTAGCTTTTTCTGGAATCTTTGAGAGATTTCTTTTCGGTGTGTATATAAGCCGTTAGCGATGGATAAAAAGGGAGTTTCGATTGAGATATCGTACTGAGAGTGTGTATTAGCTCTGTTTATAGCGAGGCATTTCGCTGTGTTGTTTTCGTATTTGGAAGTAAATACGTGTGTAAACGTTGAGTTTACGGTGTTGTGCGATAATTGATTCATTGCTGATGAATAATTTAGCAGTTGTTGACGCTCTTTCCTGTACATAGTGTAAATAACTTTCCTGTATTTTTAATCAAGAACTGTGTCATCCTTTCAAGAAAGTGGAAGTCGCGCCGGATTCGCTACAATATTTACAAACACGAAGGCATAGGGTTGTCCGTCCGATCAAAGGGTTGCCACGATTTCAAGCTTCAATCATTGCGTCTTTCAGCAGATTTTCTGCAGGTATCTTCAAACGAAACAATAGATTTTGCATAAAACAGCTGAATCCCTTCCGATTTCTGGTAGAGATTTGTAAAGGCGTCGCACACTGATTTTCCTGCGAAAATTTAGAGTTTTGAACCGAATCGGAGTTATTTGCGAGAAATCGAGGATCTACTCGTGATATAAACGAGCTAATGTGTGCATCACATGACTTCCTTTTACTCCAATTTAATGTCATTTTCCCATTATTGGTAGTTTTAATGTGATTCAATAGTTTACTCTCTAAATATCACCAACACTGGCCAAATTGAAACCAGATTTGAAAAATAAAAAAAAATCAAATCGCCAAATTTGTTGCCAAGTTGGCGACAAAACTTGGCGACCAAAAGACTGGCGATCTATCGCCAAGTGTCCGCCAAATGATAACACCACTTGAGTTTACATCGAAAGTAACAATGGTTTCCCCCCAAAAAGGGGCAAAAGACCCACTTTGGAGCATCCGAATGCAACCAAAAACGAAGGTGCACAACTAGACCCCACTAGGAGTCTACGTACCAAATTTCAACTTTCTAGGACATACCGTTCTTGAGTTATGCGACTTACATACACACACTTGGATAGTTGAATTGGGCAAAAAATTGAGATCCGTATCCGTATCCGTGAATCTTGACACTAATGATCCGGATCCGTATCCGCGGATCTACTTTTTTAACGATCCGGCACATCACTAGTTTCATCGTTTCGTCTCGGGGTGTAGGAGAGTAACTCGAGGTCCCACCGCCTCTCTTGGCAAGCGATCTCGAGCAGAAATGTCATCCTCTTGGCAAGCGATTGATGAATCAGATTCGGAGAGGCTGCCAGTCAGATGAAAAGGATGATTCTGAAATCGAATGTCGTTCGTGTTTGTCCATCCTTTGTCGTGACGTTCGAAAAGTTCTTTTATTCTGTTTCGGCGGAGCTCCCGGAAAATGTGTCTCAAGGCGTTGCCTAACAGCGCCACTCTGGCCCTCGTCAACCTTTGGAACCACTACAGTGCTGCCCAAATTATTAGACTAGAACCCCTACATATACCAGGCCGAACTGTCCGCCATTTTGGATCAAAAGTCGGAGAAATATTACCACACTAGATGTGTTTTCGATTCCTTTCAGCTTCATTTTATGTTAGCGTAATGCATTCGTTTTTGTCCCAAATTGACATTAGAACAATTAGTGTCATATTTTGAAAAAATAAACAAACCAACAAAACATTAAAAAATCGAAAACATTTCAGTTGGTGAAATATTACATGTATTATTATTATTCGGTTATTTGCATGTTGTCAGCCCCGCCTTATCTCGTAACGGATAAACGAAAACCCCGCTTATACGAATAAAATCTCCAGGAACCGAATATTTCCCAATGTTAGACATTTCGCAATGTTAGGGATCCCGCTTAATCGAACAATTTCCCCGGTTAATCGAATAATAGTGATCAGCTTTCGCATATGTTTTAGCTGAGAAAATTTTTGAATACATAAAAAATTAGTACATACCCGTGTAAGTAAAACTGCATTTAAAGCACCTCTAATCTGGAGACGAGTCCGCACAAAGAATAACCAGTGACTTTCACTAGAGAGACAGTTATGAGAGTTTTCAACATTTTTTTTTTTTAAATCCAAAATAAATTTCGATACATTTGTATGAATAAGTCGTATGAAATTTTTAAACTTTATGCAGCCACAAGATGTCCCGTGTCAGAGCTTAGTTTGCACAGGAATTCTCAGAAGCTAAAATCTGTACTTATTTTATTAGGTGATTTTTTTACACGTTAAATAGAATTCAGATAGTTTATAGCTAAAGCTTGTTGTCAGAAGATCAGCACACCGCATTTATTTCGCTGTACAGGTTCGTATTTTCTTAGCTCCCTTTTAGCTGCGTTTCTATTTGACAAGGCTAGGGTAAGGTGGGGTCCCGTTGGTTCATGTTCTCTCGTTGACCCGATTAACTTCTCGGTGGACTTGACCTCTACGTAAAATGCCACAGTGAAGTGTGAAGTATTGCATACGATGTAATTAAGACTTCGCTTGTTCCTCCTTGTTAAGGAAAGCAGGGAAATCGGAGTACGGTTGTGTGTGGGGGGGGGGGTTGAGATGCTAACACATTTTATTTTTTGTTTAATCTTTTATTGGAATGAATGTAACTAAACGGTCTAAAGTTGCATTTTCACGTTGCATCCGTTTCACCAAAGCATTTCTTACGGGGCATCAATTTTTGCGCAGGAGCTCAAATTTCTAAAACATAACATTGAAATATTTGTGACATGGGTTTAAGTTACATCCATAGATCAAATGAAAAACAAATAATGGAATTTTTATTCAAAGTGTATTATACAAAAGAATCAGAGCTCAATTACCAACCAGACAAATTAGGCTGTTGGCCATGGGTCCCCAATTTTTAAGAGCCCCAAAAATACTAAAATTGCTGCAGTTTCTATGTAAGAAAATTAAGGTACTCTCCTGAATTTATCTAGTTTTTCATGTGTACAAGTGTGGGTTGCTTTGAATAAGTGATTTAACACCTGAACACCCCTGAAACTACCACCCCTGATTCTTTATTAATGCTTTTGTTTATAAGGTTTGACTGTAGAGGACCCCCCAAAAATTTTGTTTATTGTCTACATTAGTCGGACCCTGAAAATATTACATACAAAGATCCAATTCGTCACACATCACGCAAAGCGAATATATGCATTGCAAGAACTTACAAGTTGACCGCAATTCGTTGAAGCCTTGTTACTAAACTTACTAGATATTTACTTCATGTAGTGAGTTTTTCTGAATGTAACTAGACTGCCAACTGATTATAGCAGAGCAAACATGCTGGAGGCAGTCCTTGTTTCAGAAGCCTACACTTTGATTTAGAAATGCATAAAATGGAGTTAAAACTGCATAATTTGGGTAAAGCAGCTGAAATTATCTGAAAACTAGAGCTGCTAGAGAAACTTTTAAATTTATTTCTTCGTTTAAACCATTTCTTTAAATTAAAAAAAAAAGAAGAATACTCCCCTAAAACAACTCCCGTAGCAGACCAAAAAGGTTATTTTGTTTTTACAACCTCAATGATATAAATCAGCAAAAGTGGAAATAAATAATAATGTTTCTTCCCTCAATGATCAGTAAAAGGGGAAATTTAGGGCGAATTCATTCTGATTAGTCGATGCATTAGTTCGCACAACGCTCAGGGGTCGAACGGCGCGATGACACTTCTTCCAGGCCCACTCAAAGAGAAAAATCGCGGTATCAGTTGCGGTTTTTCAACAGTAGCAAATGAGTACATTAGTTAAAAGAGAAGAACGATTGAACATCTGGAACTCTTCAAATCTTCAGATACAAAAGGCTTTAGAATCTCCATGGGGGGTGTGTCTCCCCGACTCCCGCGAGGAAATGGCAACCCTCCGCCAAGCCAGTTCACCGTTGGCGACGAATTTGTTCCTAAATGTCGGCTTTTGTCCCAAAACATGTTCTCGTTAGTAATTTATTTTCTCTGCGGAGCTTACAAACCCGTCTCGAAGTGAAAGTTCTTCTCCATTATCTATATTCTTTGCCACTACAGTGCTGCCCAAATTATTAGACTAGAACCCCTACATATACCAGGCCGAACTGTCCGCCATTTTGGATCAAAAGTCGGAGAAATATTACCACACTAGATGTGTTTTCGATTCCTTTCAGCTTCATTTTATGTTAGCGTAATGCATTCGTTTTCGTCCCAAATTGACATTAGAACAATTAGTGTCATATTTTGAAAAAATAAACAAACCAACAAAACATTAAAAAATCGAAAACATTTCAGTTGGTGAAATATTACATGTATTATTATTATTCGGTTATTTGCATGATTAATTAACTTACTAATTATGAAACTAGTATTACTTTACATTATTAATGCTCTTAGTAGTATTAGTGTAACCATTTATTTTTATGTGCTAATACTATAAACTTAAATTTCCAATAAAGTGAATGAGTCCTATTTTTGGCAGCATTACATTTTTGGATCTTAGCAATTAATTTATCAACTGATTTAAAAATTTAATAGTTGTATGAAAAAAAAGCATATGTCTTCAAAGTAAATTACTCCATAGCAATAAAAATAGTACCGAGAATTTACGTAACAATATTTATTGCTTTCACACTGCCGAGTTTTAGCTTCGGATTTCCAGCAAATCGTCAATAAAATTGACTTTTTGTCTTGGGTTATTAGTTTTGAAATTTAAAGAAACAAAATCCTTTCTGTAAACTATAAACACAGTACACTGCGGCACATTCACTTATTTTTATGATCTTAACATTCTATCTTGCATCTTTTAATAATTCACCCTATGGCAATGGCTCAAGAACAGATGGTCGCTTTGATCCAAAATGCCGGATGCGTCGGCTCTCAAGTTAAAAGGGCCTTATATTAGACTAAGAGTGTTTTGAAAGCAAATTCTTTATTGATTACATAACTATAGACACATTAACGAGCAGTGAAATAATTATCTAATATTTAGTATGCATTCCCTTGTTCTTGATGGGCATTGTATGTCTTTTTGGCATACTTTTCACAAGGTTTACACCGTTTCTTAACTTTTTAAAAAAGGAGGTAAAAAATTGTTTATACTCACTATTATATATACTCACAGACACATACTCACTTATAACCTAAAACTAACTTTAAATATAACAGAACACACTAATAAAAAGAGGTAGGTGGTAGGCCTGGTAGGTAGATAAACAAAGAACATAAACAAAGCAGACAGTGCTGCCACCTGCAAACATTAAATGATGCTAAAATAACGTAACAATCAGTGCACAGTATGTACTGTATTTTAACAGTAAAATAAATAGTATTTTAGTACAAATAGTGTACAAAAAAAAAATCTCTTTAGTCTAATAATTTGGCCATCACTGTAAATGTATAATTTTGTATTTGGTTTGCTACTGGGATAAATTTAGAAAATAGATGTTCAGCAAAAACGCCGAAAATTCACTCATTGGGACCATAGATAATTCGGATGCTCTAATTGTTCGGATTTTCAAAAACAATCAGGAAAATAGTACGATATTAAATCAAAAAAAGTGTTTATACAAAAAAGAAACGAGGTAGTATATTAATATGCAAACTACTAAAATGAACCACTTCGTGAAGTGGAAAAAATAACTTTGTGCGTGAAAATTAAAAATAAGAAAAAAAAAAGTCTTATTGCACAAAAGTTTCAAATCACTGCATACATATGTTTCGGGGTTACAAGGAACCGCTTTTTTACCGCAAAATAAGTGAACTGATGGATGGAAAGTCATCCGATAAAAACGCTTTTGTCAGATGTCTTTCTATCCATCACTTATATTAACAATTGATGAACAAATTTTACAATTATTATTTTCGTTGCTTTTTGGTAACAATTTGAAATGGGATTTCCAGTAATGTTTGTTTTCTCATTTTATATAGTCTATTTTATTCATTAAAATAGACAATTTTGATGCGAATATGTCTAAGTCAGGTGCAGAAAGATCGAGAGCGCGGCGCGAGAAAAAAACGTGCGGGTGAAGTGACAGTCCAGAATGTTAAAAAAGAGGGAGATAAAAAAAGTTTCATATTTTCTCCTTAAAAGAAAACTTTTGGATCCATCTCATTCCCCCTAAAAAAACTGTAAAAAGAAAACTTTTTTTTTCTTTTTTCTTTTGAGCAATCACGATTGCTTATTGCTTTCATTTGACTGTTCTGATGTTCTATGATTTTATTTCCCCCCCCCCCCTCCTCTGCAGCACCACCGTCAGCCGGCTCCTCACGATGCTGCTCCTCCAAAGAAAACAGTCTCCAGGTTGCGTTAATGTCCTACACTTACACGCATACATACACACACCTACAAACCCACACACCTACATACACGCATACATACAGACACCTACACATACATACAGACACCTACACATACACACACAACTACCCACACACCCATCACACTCATGCCTACACACAACTACTCACACACTCATGCCTGCACACAGACACAAACACATATGCCTACACACACATACACATTCCCCACAACAAACACTCATACACAAAACTACCCACACACTCATACCTGCACACAGACACACACATATGCCTACACGCACATACACATACCCCCCTACACATAAACACACATACCCCCCCACACACACACATAAACACACACGCCTACATACACACACACACTCGTGATTGCGAAAAACATAATTTGAATTCAAGAGGTCAAAATTCAAATTATGTTTTTTAAATCGAATATTGTCCGCTGAGGGATTGAATGACTCTCGTTAGTGAAACGGTAGAGAATTACTGCTGTAAATAATATTTATAGACCAGTTTTTTCATATTCGTCAATGGGGTTGTTCCTTCAGTCAAAAGTACTACTTTTAGTTACTGAAATTGTTAGAATGAGTAAAAAAAAAATAACATGGACCCAGAAAATACTTTCATTTCCCCAACAGTTATTTTTTTAATTCATTTTTTAAAATGTCCGATTTTGAAAACAAGGCGTGGTCTTGATGACGTCGCAAATGATGCAATTTGGTGCATCTTTCTACCACGTTTCCAAGTTATGATAATCAATAAGCGAATTAAATAGTGCGCTCTACGCTTGCTATCAACCCTATCGTTGCCAATACACGTGAGTAAAATCGAATCAAATATTTTTCACCGTGAATGGCAACACTGAATGTCATTTCATCATTTGTGATGTCACGCGACAGAAAGGTAAACAATGAAAGCGCACCGATTTAAGTTTTTTTTTTTAAATTATTAAACTTAAACAAATTATTTAAAAAATGGTCAGATCCTATATTTTTAAGCATGCTCTATCGGAAAAAAAAATACTTTTAAATTTTTGGAAATGACCCATTGATTGATTTGAGCCAATGTGCAAGGTTCACATACGTTTGGGAAAAGTTTAAAGAGCAGATATCGCTCAAAACCAAAGGCCGCCATCCTTAAACACACTCTTTGTATTTGCAGTGTTTTCTCCCGTTATATTTTAAGCACAAATAGGTCTTTGTTATTAATTTATGAGATAAAGTATTTAAAAAAAAAGATAAATTGATTTGAATTTTGGCTTCTTGAATTCAAATTATATTTTTCGCAATCACGAGTGTGTGTGTAGGGGTGTGTGTTTGTGTCCAGGCATGAGTGTGTGGGTATGTGTGTGCATGTGTGTGTAGGTGTGTGCGTGTGTGTTTGTGTCTGTGTGCACGCATGAGTGTGTGTGCATGTGTGTGTAGGTGTGTGCGTGTGTGTTTGTGTCTGCGTGCAGGCATGAGTGTGTGTGTGTGTGTCTGTGTGCAGGCATGAGTGTATGTGTGTGTATGTATGTGTGTTTTCAGGTGTGTGTATGTATGCGTGCAAGTGTAGGATATTGACGCAACCTGGAGACTTTGCTGGCTAGAGGAAGAGCATCATGAGGAGCCGGTCGACGGTGATGCTGCAGAGGGTGCTGGCGGGAGAATAAAATGATAGGACGCCAAAACAATCAAATGAAAGCAATAAGCAATCGTGATCGCTCAAAAAAGTGTAAAGCTTTTGTTTATTTGACCCAACTCCCCCTAACCCGTCGACAGTATTATCTGCTTACGTTGCGTTCAAAAAGTTTATTAACGACATGTAAACAATATCTATTAGTTATCTTTCCATCTCATCAACTATTTTTTTAAAAGTAAATACTATTTGAAACACTAATTCCTTTCAATGCTTATTAAATTCGTTAGTGCGGTTTACCGCCCTATTCGGACGAGTCGTTTCAGAAATTCTTCGCACTCAAAACCAAAAATAATAAATAGTCTGTTTCCACGACTGATCTGAACCTCGGCGAATCTTTTTCAAAAGTACCCGGACCTCCCTTAGCCCTTTCAGACGCAATTTTGAAATACTTAAGTCAAAAACATTTTTATTTGGTAGACAGTGTACTATGGTAAAGAGTGTCTCATACACAAAATTTCAAGTTTATAGGTAAAAAATTAAAAGAGTTATGACACGTTCCAATACTCCGGACATTTGTTATTGAAATACATATTTCAGATTTAAAAAAACGATGAAATATCGAACAAACTTCCTTGTAAACTATTCTCTAAACAATAACAAAACATAATATAAGCATTTGGAATGTTTAATAAAAGATTATATATTTTTAAAAAATCAGAAGAAAAAAAATTCTCGCTTTTGCGTCGAGAGTCCGTGGTTGGGAAAATGAGCCAGTCTCAATCTTCCAATCCCTATTTCTTAATGTTTTCAATCCCAAAATGAAACGAGCTGATGTGTGCATCACATGACTTCCTTTTACTCCAATTTTAATGTCATTTTCCCATTATTGGCAATTTTAATGTGACTCAATTGTTTACTCTCTAAATATCACCAACACTGGCCAAATTGAAACCAGATTTTAAAAAATAATAATAATAATAATGTAAAAAAATTTTAAAAAGCGCCAAATTTGTCGACAAGTTGGCGACAAAACTTGGCGAACAAAAGACTGGCTATATATCGCCAAGTGTCCGGCAAATTATAACACCACTTGAGTTTACATCGAAATTAACAATGATTTCCCCCCAAAAAGGGGCAAAAGACCCCCTTAGGAACATCCGAATGCAATCAAAAGGGGAGGTGCACAACTAGACCCCGCTAGGAGTCTACGTACCAAATTTCAACTTTCTAGGACATACCGTTCTTGAGTTATGCGAGATACATACACACATACGTGCATACATACGGACGTCACGAGAAAACTCGTTGTAATTAACTCGGGAATCGTCAAAATAGATATTTCGCGTGTATGTGCGTTCTCAGGCACTTATCCACGTGTGGTCGAGTCGAAAAAAAAACTCAACATTCATTCGGGGGTGAGCAAAATGGAAATGAAGCCCGAATTTTGAGTGAGAATTTTTTTCGCGAATACAATACTTCCTTTTTTGTAAAAGGAATCTTTTTATACTGTTGAATGTTTCAATGCGAGTTATTGTGTTTTTTTTTTCTGGAGTCAAACTGTCCAATAATTGTTCTGTGTAAAATTTTTACTACTTGTGTAAAATTAATTTGTAAATATTGCTGTTAATACATATTTGTGTTTGTACTCCATACGAAACCAATTAAAAAACACTGCGGACAGTGCCTTTGGCGCTCTTTAGCGTTGAATTTAATACTAACTCTGTTGAACTATAGTCAAGATTCTCTTAATATTTTGTTATGACGTTTGTAATTTATGTTTTATAGTTTGTAAGTTTTTTAACTTTATTTTAATTTGCTTACTGTTATGTATGTTGTTTTGTTAATAAATCTTATCTTATCTTATCTAATTAAAAATGTTGCACAGATAATAATAAACAGACTGTAAAGAGTTAACTACGAAACAAATCGCGTAATTTAATAAATGATTAGCTGCTGTATTAATAAATGATTAGCAGCTGTTTAAAGTTCATGTCCGGTATACCGGACGCCACGCCTGAAAGGGTAAAATGCGCTTCGTGAGCGAGTCCGGCGTTTCTTCGAGAGAGCGAAACCAAAAGATGAGGATTTTGAGCTCTGAGGGAGGACAACCGTGACGACTGGGATCGGAGCATTGTTTCTATTCCGGGCGTGGCTCAGCGCCAGGCCGCCCTCTCTCATAATCGAGTTATTCTTATCTCCCCCCGATTAATACTCTGCGCTCATTTTCTCTCGCATCACATTCTCTTTCCACGGACATCCCTCCCCTCCCCTCCCCCATTCGGAGACTTATTTAGATGAACCGATACGCGGATTTTACTTTGGAGGGGGGGGGGCATATAGTCGCGCTTGTAACAGTTACAAACTATTCAAGAAGTGGGGTTAGAGGGTTCATACGCTCTCGAATTTTTTTCTAAAGCATTCCAAAATATATATATATATATATATATATATATATATATATATATATATACGGGTTAGCTGAAAAAAAATATTATTAATAATTTATTTTTTCAATTCAATTTTTCGTTTTTTTTTTTTTTTTTTTTTTTTTTTGAGCATTCACGATTGTTTATTGTTCTCACTTGACTGTTTTAATGTCCTATCATTTTATTTTCCCACCGCCACCCTCCGCACCATCACCCGTCGACGGGCTCCTCACGATGCTGCTCCTCTAGCGAAAGCCGTCTCCAGGTTGCAGCCATGTCCTACACACACGCGCATACATACACACACCTGCACACACACACACATACACTCATATACCTACGCACACATACACCTACACACATACACAAACACATACACACAAGCATACATACAGACACCTACACTTACACACGCAAAAACATACATACACACATACACACAACTACCCACACATTCATGCCTGCACACAGACACAAACACATATGCCTACACACACATACACATACCCCTACACACAAACACACATACCCCTCACACACAAACACACACGCCTACATACACACACTCGTGATTGCGAAAAACATAATTTGAATTCAAGATGTCAAAATTCATTTTTTTTTTTTTTTTCAGAATGTATGAAAATTAAAATCCAAAGTTTAACTCCCGGAAAAAATGCAAATACGTGCTCAAAAATGGCACACTAGTTCAAACCGATTGAGCAATGTATGATATCAAAAGAGACAACCTCACGAAATTGTCTTCTTTTTTTTCTGATCTTCAGTACAGCCCGTTTTTAAACGTCTTTTTTTTCTTTAGTAAAGTGGTGTTTCTCCAGGGGGGAGGAGGCGGATGTCTTACCGAATTCGGAAAAACTATTTCAAATTGCCACTACAAATAGCAGTCCAATAAGAGGTGTTTGTCCAATCAAAGAGCGCGGAGCGAGCAACGGGCACGGTGCCAACGGCGGTCGTTTCGTAATCTGGCATCTTTCGAGTTGCCTTCGGTAACCATGGCGACCATCCGCCGTGTTTGGACGCTCGAGTTTGCAACGTTTTCATGTTCCGAAAGACCCTCTCATGGGCGGCTTTTCGCGAGTTATTATTGTTTACTCGTTTCTCCAAAAAAAAAAAAAATAATAATAATAATTTGAATTTTGACATCTTGAATTCAAATTATGTTTTTCGCAATCACGAGTGTGTGTGTATATGTAAGCGTATGTGTTTGTGTGTGGAGGGTATGTGTGTGTGTAGGCATATGTGTTTGTGTCTGTGTGCAGGCATGAGTGTGTGGGTAGTTGTGTGTGTATGTGTATGTGTATGTGTTTGTGTCTGTGTGCAGGCATGAGTGTGTGGGTAGTTATGTGTATGTGTGTGTAGGCATATGTGTTTGTGTCTGTGTGCAGGCATGAGTGTGTGGGTAGTTGTGTGTATATGTGTTTGTGTATGTGTATGTGTGTAGGTGTATATATGTATATGTGTGTAGGTGCGTGTATGTATGCGCGTGTGTGTGGGACATGGACGCAACCCGGAGACGGCTTTCGCTAGAGGAGCAGCATTGTGAAGAGCCGGTCGACGGTGATGGCGCGGAGGGTGGCGGTGGGAAAATAAAATGATAGCACATCAAAACAGTCAAATGAAAGCAATAAGCAATCGTGATTGCTCAAAAGAGAGAGAGAGAGAGAAAGAAACAATTTTGTGTTTCTGACACATTAACTGTTTTCACATGCAGCCAGTAGGTCACTGTATGTTTTGAAAAGTTACAAAAATTTCAGTTTATCTTCTCATTTTTTTTATTCGTTTTAAATATCATAATAAACATTGGTCTACAGCTAAAGAATTCGTAGGATCCAACTGATATCTATCGTCTGCGGCATTTATTGTTTACTGGTGGTACCCGCACGGCTTTGCCCGTAATAGAAAAATTAAAAGATCTTTTGGTTCGCCTGTATATTTACAAATAATGTACGGTGAATTTTCTCGCCAATTGGCTTGTACCGACGTTACGGTTCCACGCTATGATAATTTCTTATCTCGCCAATTGGCTTGTGCCCATGTTACGGTTCCACGTCATGATGATTTCGTAGTTTACTCGTCCATCTTATGGATAGTTTTGTTCTGAAAATTGGAATAGAAAAAGAACCACATCGAATTTTCGAAACATCGCTTCGAGGTGCACACCCCCATGCTACAAACTAATTCTGTGCCAAATGTCATGAAAATCGGTCAAACGGTCTAGGCGCTATGCGCATCACAGAGATCAGAACAGAAAGAGATCCGGACAGAGAGACTTTCAGCTTTATTATTAGTAAAGATAATAAACATTGGTCTGTAACTAAAGACTTCGTAGTATCCAACTGATATCTATCGTCTGCGGCATTTATTGTTTTAAATTAATTTATTTTCATTTCTTTGGTGGCAACACTCGGTTTTGATTATTATCGCCGGATGTTAAAATATATTAATTTACTCCATTCTGAGAAAGAGTAACACGCGTGCAAAAATGATTGACGACAAATGAGGAGTAATTTATCAAAAGGGATCCACTTTTTAGAAAAAAAATCACTTATGACATTTTCTAAATCTTTCAGATGACATTTATCAAATCACTTACTCTCATGAAGTCCAAACGTGGAAAACCCTCTTTTATTTGAGGCTATATTTTATTTGAGGAAAGGAACACATGTCCAAAATCCTCATATTCCGATAAGAGAATATGAGAATGCGAAATATTAGGGTTTTGGTGAAATTGGAGTTCTTAACATTCAAGTTTTCGTTCAAAAGGGCACATATCCAAAAATAAGATGGCGATATCCCCTTAATTTTTTTTGAGCAATCACGATTGCTTATTGCTTTCATTTGACTGTTTTTGGCGTCCTATCATTTTATTTTCCCGCCAGCACCCTCTGCAGCATCGCCGTCGGCGGACTCCTCACGGTGCTGCTCCTCTAGCGAAAGCCGTCTCCAGGTTGCATCCATATCCTACACACACGCGCATACATACACAACAACATACACACGCGCACACACAAATACATACACCTACACACACATACACAAACACATACACACACACAACCACATACACACACTCAAACACATACATACACACACACGCATACATACTCACCTACACACAACTACCCACACACTCATCACACTCATGCCTGCACACAGACACAAACACATATGCCTACACACACATACACATTCCCCACCACACACAAACACTCATACACACAACTACCCACACATTCATGCCAGCACACAGACACAAACACACATGCCTACACACACATACACATACCCCCTACACACAAACACTCATACCCCGCACACACATAAACACACATGCCTGCACACACATAAACACACATGCCTACATACACACACACACTCGTGATTGCGAAAAACATAATTTCAATTTAAGATGCCAAAAATTCAAATTAATATAATTTCTTTTCTTTTTGTTTTTTCGTTTTGCCAAAAAATATAAAACTGGATGTTGTCCGTTTTGAAAGTAAACTCCCCAAAATCTATAAACGCACGAAAACTTCCTTCCGACACTGATTTTGTTGTCGCTTGAGGACATACTGAACAGACCTGGTCTGGTGTTAGGGGCGAATGAACTCTTGGACCTGGTCTGATTTCAGATCAGTGAGGATTAGCGACAAGTCTAGATCAAAATTGAGACCAAAATGGAGGACAGGTCGTCCTGGCCTCTGAAGGGGTTCTACGACGAATCACTGGTTCGTCATGTCCCTTAAATTGGCAGGCAATATTGTCAGTTTTTCTTAAGAAGGCACTTAACTCCTCCCCCGTCACGTGGTATCCGATGATTCTATTTCGCTGTTTTCGGCAGAAGGTGTACTCGGACAACAGCATTTTGTTGTAAAAGCGGCAGTTCTTGAAATGTAAGAATAACTAAAATGGCAACAAAAAAGGGGGGGGGGAGCAAGTGATGTAAGGGACACTAATACTTTTTTGCACATTAAAATGCACCCCCAAGTTAAGGCTGTCTGGTTGTCTCCTTTAGAAGCGTGTGGATTGCTTACCGATCACCCCCGCGTAAAATGGTTCGAGGGGGCGTGGCGAAGAGCCTTCTCCCGGAAAAACGGACAATGCAACCCTTTCTCCTAATTTAGTCATTTCTATTAGCTGGAAGGCAAAAGTATTTTATTTCAGAAATTGGGTCATGGTGGTTCCCTAAACTCGAATGTGTCACAATATTAAAAGCCCAAAGTGTTCGTTTCCGGGAATAAAAAGCAAGTACGTGCGCAAATATGTGACACGTGTGAAAAAGGATCTCATTTATTTCAGCACCGGCGATAAGAGGCTTGCGGATGGATCGCATTGCGCAATGGGATCGGAATAGTGTGCGATCGCAAGGAATGCGATCACGTTTGTGGGAGAGTGTCTGTGGCCCCGGCGACCCCGGGCGGCGAGAGACGCGTCTCCAAACAAGGGAAAAGCATCCTCCTCCTCCCATCTATCAGATGCGACGGAATTCCGCTTCTTGAAATGATCATCGGTTGGAAGCGAATACCGAGGATTCTTTTCCGACTCTGTCTCTCTGGCGTACCCAGGATGGATGGGTTGCGTATACACACATACCCACACACACACACAAAAAAAAAAAGATAAATTAATTTGAATTATGGCATTTTGAATTCAAATTATGTTTTTCGCAATCACGAGTGTGTGTGTGTGTGTGTATGTAGGCGTGTGCAGGGGCGGCATTTCAACATTTCATTTGGGGGGTCGAGTTTTTCAAACATGAATTTTCTCAGTGTGGAATAAAATGCGAGTACATTTTTTTTAAAGTAAGGTTATTAAAGAAATTCAAATTTTAATATCCACACTTTTAATAGTCAGCTATATAACAGAAAAGATCTTGATACTACCGTTCATGATTGCCAGGATTAAGAACAGTAAATACGGGACAGGCTTCCAGGAGTGAAAGGGGGGGGGGGTGAGACGTCTATTCATGATAAATCTGAAAAATTCAATCGCAACAAAGCATTGAACCTCAGAAAATGTCGCATATCTCTTATATAATTAAAAACTGAGCGTATCTATGTATGTCCAAGCTTCTTCTCCAGAACGACAGTGAACTGACTATCGAACCAGGTATCGATGGATTCGTCATCTTCCCGTCTTCATATTTGGCTATTTAACATAATCCTCTGATAATAATTAGCGGAGATATCAATCAAAAACTATCAATTAGGACACTTAAATTTCGACATAAAATCCCTATTTTTCGAAGGCTTTCCTATATTTAAATTACTTTTCCGTGCTTCATCTCAACTTTCCGCAGCAATGCTTTTATTCGGAACTCCAGCGCTCGAATACGCTACCTTGCGGTGATTTATAAAACTGCGTCTGCACCTAAAACATTGCCACGTTGCGCATCACGTGTGTCTGTTGACGTAAACACAGGCAGTTTGTTCTGAGTATTTATTAACGCAATCGATGTGTCTTAGTTTGCTTTCAGCTACAGAAATTAATTCGTCCCTTAGTAGTATTCTCGAGCTTCTCAAAATAATGTTAGTTTTTCTTATTTCTTTCAAAAAAGTATTAAATGGTGGAAGCGTAAACAAGAAAACTCTGGATTAACAAAATTGGATAACGTTATACCAGGTAAAAATTTTTATTGTTTTGTATGAATTTGCAAGAATATGAGTTTTTTTTAATCTTAAATTAATTTAACTAATCATATTTTACAGCAGCATTTAGTTGGAATGGACAGTATGCAAAATATTTTCTTGAATATATTATCGTAGAACAAAATGAATAACCGAGAAAGAATTTACTTTATTCCTTTTATTCTCAGCTGAAAGGTTTCGCCAAATTTGTTTAGGGTTATAATTTTGGCATTGTGCGAGCAAAGTAGCCTTGGCGAGTTTTCGCGTTTTTAGTTAAACCATTTTTAATTTTTATCATGAGTGGAATAAAATGATAGTAAGATTACAGAATTCGATAAGTAAAAAGAAATAATGGTCAATCAACTGAAAAGAAAACTACCACCATATATAAACTGTGAGTACACATTTTATTTATTTTGTTCTGAGTGAATTTGAATAAATATCAGTTTTTCAATTCGATGAAAAAAAAACGAACTTAACAACATTGACTGGACATTTTTCTTTAACCTAATTCCACATAAATGATTTAAATAAAATTTGTTACTACAGTATCCTACTGAAATAGACAGTATGCAAATAAATTTTCTTGAAAATATTTATCGCAGAACAGATTGAAAAATCCAGAAAGAACGTTAAGAATTTGAACAATAAAAAATAAAAGTTCGCCAAAAATCTGTTTATAAGGTTATGGTTTTAAAATTATGTGAAAGAATAATGTATCTTGACAAGATTTCGCATATCAGGTAAATCATTTCCATGACGAATGAATTAAATGCATGATTTCTTTGGATATCCAATCATATAGTCATAGAAATAAACTATCTAGTGTTAAACGTTACTCTTGACAGTCTGCCACGTATGTGCACTATGTGACAAAAATGTCAACAAATGCTGGAAATGTCACGAAACTGAACTTAATATGTACTAATGTATAGAAAAAACGGTACAAAATGAAAATGCCGTTCGAAGCGAACCAAAAATTTATGAATTCCGAATTCAACATCGTGAAAATGGCTGCTTCAGAACAACTTACTGTGTGTTCTACATTAATTGTTTACTTTCGTAATACTTTTTGGTTTCTAATCTCTTTCTATATGGGTCAGAATAACCAAAAGACTTTGAAAAATCTTTTCAAACGAATAAAGCGAAAAAATCATACATACGAACAAAAATCACAACACTTTTAGCATTTTCTTCGCTACCACATGCGTTTGTTTTAGTTTTCAATTCCGCCATTAAACAGTGACTGCAGTGCCCCCTATAGTTCGTTGGAGTTGCGAATTAAAATTTATAGCGGTGGAGAAAATCATTGAGACGAAAGATATTTTGCCATTTTCTTTCTCGAATACGAAGAAGTAAAATTCTTCACTTTGTTTTAAAGGCTTTTCCTGTAATCGGGGGATTTAAAATGTTTACTTTTTGGTTGTTTTTCCGCAAACTGCCGCAAAACTTTGCTGATTTTTTTTTCTTTTCTTTTTGTTCAAGCCTGAGGGTTGAACAGGCGTCACTTGACATAACTTTTATTTTCCAGGTAGACCGTGCAAAGCCGGGCGACGCAGCTAGTCAAAGTATAAAAATCATTTTCCTTGCGATTGACGACACATGCGCAGAGATATATTTCCAACATTAGTCAATGAGCAAAGAAGAAGCAACCATTCGGTTCCTCACGCTCTTCCGCCAAAACAAAAACATACAAACCAAATCAAAAGAAAATAATTTTTTCGTTTGCTGCCACATGATTTTCTTATTGCTCATTATTTCACATGTTTTGTTTTACTCTATTTTTTCCCCTTAAAATAATGTCTCGTTTTGTAAAATATTGTTATCAGCCAGAATACGGGACTTGAGCCGTCCCGTATGGAAGTTCCCTGGGACGCGGGACAATTTTTCAAAGTAACTTCAACTCTCCTTTGAAATCCGGGACGTCAGGAAACCCTGCTACCGTTTCTAAAGTAAATTTTTAATGCACGATTTTTGGAATCCAGAAGAAGAGGAAATCTTGGTACTATATTCCGTCAATATCCAGCGGGCAGTATAGCTGGGCAGTATCTCTTGGCAGTATAGCTGAAGATGAGAGTCTCGCTTGTCCCATCATGCACCAAAAAGAAAAAGAAAAAAAATATCTCTAACCTTCTGAGACACGAAAAGGATTTTCACAGTTAGCTGAGTTAATTGGAATTGGTGAAAATATAATTGAAGCTACAAAGTTATGTTAGAAAACGCATCTTTAAAATTTTTATCTTTAAAAAAAACCATGCAAGAATAAAATATTATATATAGTCTTCATTTTTCATCATTGAAGTACACTGGCTTCTGGCTCTTCGCAAAACAATTCTTTTTGCTTCGTTCAACAACTTTTACTTGTAACTGAAATATTTTATTTATCTTGTTCAATAACCTGCACATATAATATTGAACTTAGATTTATCACTAAATCTTGTGTTAATTTCATTAGAAACTGAATGAATCTATTATTTGATACAAAATATTGAGTCAATAATTCGACTTTGCATCATCATGTGGATTTTTGTCATTTTTTCATTTATTTATTTTTTAATATGTCCAATAAATCCAAATTAACAAGAAGCTCTTAGTAGGAGCTCGATCAAGAGTTCTAGCTTTAACTTTTGAAGACCATTTTGTACCTCATCCAGTAAAAGTATCTGTTGATGCACGAATTTTTTTTCAAAAATAGCGTGTCTTTTGTAAGAAGTTTCCATGAAAGTATACAATGTATTGAACTGCTCAAATATGCCTCTTAACAGGAGGAATCAATGTTCACTCACTAACTGAACGTATATTTAAAATATGAGCGCAACAATGAACTCAAAATACCAAGAAACTTCTCGTAAAAACCGGGCCAGTCATATTGCACTGCCCTTTCACATTGGAAGCAGAAGCATCATCTTAACACTGCACTTACAAGTATGAGGCATTTAAACCATATGAGGAAATTTCTTCTTTAGTTGAAACAAACTTCTCCATCTATTTTTTTTATTATGAAAGTTCTGAAAATGATTCATGAATTTCAAAGTTTCTATCCAAATAGCGAAAAACACTTGCTCGTGACTGGACAGGTCTCGAGTTTCATCAACTTTTACTAAAGATCATCTGAAGATTTTTTTTTTTTTTAACTTCCTATTGCATATGATCACTGATTTGCGCGTTAGGTAAATTGAATTTCCTGATTTCCCAATATTCTGCGCAAAATATTTGGGGGTGCAACCGCCCCCTCTTGCTCCCCCTATTTGCCGCCCCTGGGCGTGTGTGTTTGTGTCGAGGCATGAGTTTGTGGGTATGCGTGTATAGGTATGTGTATGTATGCGTGTGTGTTTGTGTCTCTATGCAGGCATGAGTGTGTGTGTGTATGTATGCGTGGCTATTTGTGTCTGTGTGCAGGCAGGCACAAGTGTGTGTGTATGTAGGCGTGTGTGTGCGTGTATGTAGCCGTGTGTGTGTGTGTGTATGTAGGCGTGTGTGTTTGTGCCGAGGCATGAGTGTGTGGGTATGTGTGTGTATAGGTATGTGTATCTATGCGTGTGTGTTTGTGTGCAGGCATGAGTGTGTGTGTATGTATGCGTGGGTGTTTGTGTCTGTGTGCAGGCAGGCATAAGTGTGGGTGTATGTGTGTGTTTGTGTCTATGCAGTCATGTGTGTGTGTATGTATGCGTGTGTGTTTGTGCCGAGGCATGAGTGTCTGGGTATGTGTGTATAGGTATGTGTATGTATGCGTGTGTGTTTGTGTCTCTATGCAGGCATGAGTGTGTGTGTGTGTATGTATGCGTGGTTGTTTGTGTCTGTGTGCAGGCAGACATAAGTGTGTGTGTATGTGTGTGTCACGAGGTCAAAACAGTACGAGGGTGTATGAAGCGGATGGCCCCTTAATTACTTGAAACATATCACAAACATTGAAATGGCATTAAGCGGGATATTCATTTAACTGATATTCTAATAAACGGGCTCGACTGTCATAGCCTTATCGGGACTTTTTTCAGACTTTTCCTGAATAACACCGGGGAAAGTATGTAATGCATCGCATTTTTTATGCTTTGGCAAAAACGTCCGGCATTATACTTAAAGCTGCAAATAGAGGGATCCTGTTAATTATGTGAGTTTTGAAAACAATAAATTCGGAACCTATCACTTTCTTCGAAAAAGAACTTTTCAGAACTCTTCAACGGTTTTTTTTTTTTTTTTTACTGCAGGAAAATATTCATATTTCTCTTATATTTCTGACAAACGGCGGTCAAAAATCGCTATCTCCTATTCCATACGTCACTCCGAGTTTGACGTCAGTTTTCCTGATCGACGTCACACAATTTCACTCCCGTAATTGCGGAGAAAATTATTTTTTATCGCTGCTATCTATCCCCATTACTTTATATATATAAAAAAAAATACAGATTTGTTTACAGATGTGTTTAGAGATTAGTGTAGAGATCTTTGATGTTTCTGATTAAGAAATATATTTCTCAATGTGTTTTCTTGAAAGTAATGTTCATACACGTATAGGTGGAAATTGTTAAAGATAGAAATTTAGAGACAGATATGCATAGATAGTAGGGATGGGGTGGTATGGGAAAATATAGAAAATGTTCAGATCAGATATAGACTGAAAAATTTAGAAAGATAGAGACCCAAGTAGCACTCTTCGTCACGTAAAATTTGTAAAATGATTGTTGATCGCAAAAGCGAAATGTGTTTGAAAATTGTATTCTGTTGTCCTATCAGTTTTGAAAATGTTCTGTTTTTTTCTTCTCTTAAAAAGTTTTATTCAACATAAAAATGCGATAAAACTGTCTCGATTTTTTAGTTCCTTTTACAAAAGAGGAAGTATTGTATTCGCGAAAAAATTTGCACTCAAAAATCGACCTTCATTTCCATTTTACTCATCCCCGAATGAATGATGAGTTTTTTTTTTCGACTCGACCGCACTTTCATAAGTGTCTAAGAACGTATAGATACGCGAAATAACCATTTTGACGATTCCCGAGTTAAATACAACGAGTTTTCTCGTGACGTCTGTATATACGTATGTGCGTACGTATGACGAATAACTCACGAACGGTATGTCCTAGAAAGTTGAAATTTGGTACGTAGACTCCTAGTGGGGTCTAGTTGTGCACCTCCCCTTTTGGTTGCATTCGGGTGTTTCTAAAGGGGGCTTTTTGAGGGGAAATCATTCTTAATTTCGATGTAAACTCAAGTGGTGTTATCATTTGGCGGACACTTGGCGATATATCGCCAGTATTTTGGTCGCCAAGTTTTGTCGCCAACTTGGCGACAAATTTTGCGATGTTTTTTTTTTTCTTTTTAATTTGGTTTCAATATGGCCACTGTTGGTGATATTTAGAGAGTAAACAATTGAATCACATTAAAATTGCCAATAATGAGGAAATGACATTAAATGGGAGTAAAAGGAAGTCATGTGATGCACACATCAGCGCGTTTTCTTAGCAAAAATGTAAAAACATTTCTTCTCCAGCCATTTATGAATAAGTTATTAAATTTGTCAAATTTTACTAACTCAAATCTGTAATCGGTTAAAATCGGTTTCTATGGGGAAAATATCCTGCTAAACCATAGGGAAAATATCTGAGCCCCCCCCCCTTAAAATTTTGCATATGGACGCCCTTGCTCCCCCTTTTAAACACTTCAATTTCGAAAAAACTCCGGAAGAAGCTACTGACCGCCTAATATCACCAGTGATAGTTTAAAAGTGATTTCAATGTTGAAAAACTTATGGAAAGACACCCCCAAATTCCCTTTCCTGCATCATTACCAAACATTGCCTAAAATTACTATTTTTCGATCAGCAGTTAGCAATAATTACCATGATCTATAGTGAAGTCTATATACACTGTAAAAAAAACTGTAAATTTTGAATAAGTAATCCGTATTTTTTACAGAAAAAAACTGTTCGTAATAAAATACAGGATTTCTGTTTTTTCGAATCTGTTAACCGGTTATACTTTGTTTTTCTTCGAATCTTCGAAATTTCTCCCGCGTGTTTGGATTTTGTTTCTCGTGCTCGAGTTTTTGATCTTATATTTATTTAAAGCGAGTAAGTCTTAAATCGTTTGCAACTTCCATTTCATTGCATCCTAATCAATATTTTATTATTATGTTTTTTTGTCATCTGTTACAGAGGCATATTCGGAAATTTACCTTTGTATACATGTATTTCGTAGTAGTATAGTAAATACTGAAATGTATTTATGAAAGTATAGTTTCATTTTTTCAATCTTCATAAAATAATAAATCAGCTTGAATAAATAATAAAAATACGGAAGATTTCTGTAAAATAAACGGAAGAAAACTGGCGTCCTGGCTGACAGTTTTTTTCTGTAAATTTACGGATTTTTTTTACAGTGTAGTTATCAATTTAACGACGAATAGTTAATGTGATAGTCTCTTCGAGATAAGAACCTAGGCTCCCTCTATGGATAAAAAACTTAGGGAGTTCCATTGATCAAAGAAATTAAGAAACGCTGGCCTAGTGCTTACTTATTGGCTTACCGTTTTGTTATTGTTCGCTATTATCATATCGTAGAAACCTAAAATAAATTAGTTTGAATTTTGACATCTTGAATTCAAATTATGTTTTTCGCAATCACGAGTGTGTGTATGTAGGCGTGTGTGTTTGTGTGTGGGGGTATGTGTGTTTGTGTGTAGGGCGTATGTGTATGTGTGTGTAGGCATGTGTGTTTGTGTCTGTGTGCTGCCATAAGTGTGTGGGTAGTTGTGTATATGAATGTGTGTGTGGGGGGGGGGGTATGTGTATGTGTGTGTAGGCATATGTGTTTGTGTCTGTGTGCAGGCATGGATGTGTGGGTAGTTGTGTGTATGTTTTTGTGAATGTAGGTGCCCGTATGTATGTATGCGTGTGTGTGTAGGGCGTATGTGTATGTGTGTGTAGGCATGTGTGTTTGTGTCTGTGTGCTGCCATAAGTGTGTGGGTAGTTGTGTATATGAATGTGTGTGGGGGGGGGTATGTGTATGTGTGTGTAGGCATATGTGTTTGTGTCTGTGTGCAGGCATGGATGTGTGGGTAGTTGAGTGTATGTTTTTGCGTGTGTAGGTGCCCGTATGTATGTATGCGTGTGTGTGTGCGCGTGTGTAGTTGTGTATGTATGCGCGTGTGTGTAGGACATGGACGCTACCTGGAGACGGCTTTCGCTATAGGAGCAGCATCGTGAGGAGACGGTGATGGTGCGGAGGGTGGGGGTGGGAAAATAAAATGATAGGACGCCAAAAACAGTCAAATGAAAGCAATAAGCAATCGTAATTGCTCAAAAAAAAAAAAAAAAAATAGCTGACTCACTTTATTCTTTCTTAGTAAATAAAGTGAAGGCCAGCATTCGAAACGGTTTTGAGATCGTAGGAGAAAATGAGGATGAAACGGTCCAATTAGAGTAGAAATAAAGAAACCGTCCGTTAGAGAAATGACGAAGTAGAAATCTCCGGACCGTGATTTTCTCAGTCGGCGATAACGACGATGACTCGGCAAATCGACGAAAACCTACAACCGGTCAGTTTTAGGGGTGGAACGCACAGAGTTTCGCCTTGAGAGGGTTGCCAACTTAGGGGTTTTCCCCCTAGATTTAGGGGGGAAATTTTAGAATGGGGTTTTTTTTTAGGGGGATAAAATTTTTAGTGGTAAGTTTAGGGGTTTAAATTAGAAAGGTTTTATCAGGTAAAAATGTGTTATTTTAACCTTTGGGAATGCAATGTTCGACTGTTTTATTTCATTTTTTTTACTTACATACATTGTTTGAGGCTTTATGAACCATTTGTTTTGATCAGAAATGACACAAAAATGAAAAAAAAAAATGCCTTAACTCACTCAGCATCGAAAATAGCAATGGTCACGTGACCTTTAAATTTGCCACGTGTGGCGTCACAGTAAAAGATTCACGTGACTTTATGACGTCACACGAATCTATCCAATCGCATTTGGGGGTTTTAAGGGGTTTTATGAGTTGAGTTTAGGGGGAAACTTTTTAGGAGTTGGCAACCCTAGCCTTGACTTCATTAGGTGCCCGTAAAGGGGGCAGACGAGCCCCCTCTGGATAGTAGCACTGCCAATTTTTAAGTTAAACTGTGTGTAAAAATGTCAAAACATTTCAGCAAAAGCTATTACCGAGGAACGGTAATTAAAACTTTCTGACTTGAATTTGATTGGGCAGAATGTTGAGAAAACGAGCTGATCACATGACTTCCTTCTACGCTACTTAAATGATAATAATGCCTTGGACTTGAAGTAAGCAAAGAAATACTTCAAATATTTTTACCCCAAGTTTGTTGCGAACCGAAGCAAAAAAAAAAAAAACGTTTTAACATATCAATTTTCCCAATATTGGCAATTTTAATGTGATTCAATGGTAAACCCTCTAAATATCGAGAACAGTGACCAAATTGAAACCAGATTTTAAAAAAATAAATAAATAAATAAAATAAAGATTTAAAAAAAAAAAAACCGCCAAATTTTTCGCCAAGTTGGCGACCAAAAGCTTGGCGATATAGTGCCAAGTGTTTGCCAAATTATAACTCCACTTGAGCTTGCATTGAAATTAACAACGATTTCCCCCAAAAATGGTGTGAAAGACCTCCTTTGGAGCATCCGAATGCAACCAAAAAGAAAGGTGCACAACGAGACCCCACTAGGAGTCTACGTACCGAATTTCAACTTTCTAGGACATACCGTTCTTGAATTATGCGAGATAGATACGCACGAACACACATACATACGTACATACAGACGTCACGAGAAAACTCGTCGTAATTAACTCGGGTATGGTCAAAATGGATATTTCTAGTGTCTATACGTTCTTACGCATATATCCGCGTGTGGTCGAGTTAAAAAAAAGAACTCAATATTCATTCGGGGGCGAGCAAAATAGAAATTGAGGCCGATTTTCGAGTGAAATTTTTTTTTCGGATGCACTACTTCCTTTTTGGTAAAAGGAAGTAAAAAGAAGGGCTGCGGAGTCGGAGTCACGAAATCGGACAGGTTTTGGAGTAAAGGAGTCGGAGTCAAAGACTTCAAACGTCCGGCAGCGGGAGTCGGAGTCGGTCAAATCCGCACTCTTTCCCCCAAAGAATCGGATTCGGACTGGTAAAAGAGTCGGAATCGGAGTCGAAGACATCAAACTTCCGGCAGCGGGAGTCGGACTCGGTCAAATCCGCATTCTTGCCCCCAACGAATCGGATTCGGACTGGTAAAAGAGTCGGAATCGGAGTCGAAGACATCAAACTTCCGGCAGCGGGAGTCGGACTCGGTCAAATCCGCATTCTTTCCCCCAAAGAATCGGATTCGGACTGGTAAAAGAGTCGGAATCGGAGTCGAAGATTTTAAAATTCCAAAAGTCGGAGTCGGTCATTTTCCTATTCCTGTCATGGCTGCGAGTCGGAATCGTGGATGAGAGTCGGAATCGGAGTCAAAGATTTTAAAATTCCAAAAGTCGGAGTCGGTCATTTTCCTATTTCTGCCATGGTTGCGAGTCGGAATCGTGGATGAGAGTCGGAATCGGAGTCAAAGATTTTAAAATTCCAAAAGTCGGAGTCGGTCATTTTCCTATTTCTGTCATGGCTGCGAGTCGGAATCGTGGATGAGAGTCGGAATCGGAGTCAAAGATTTTAAAATTCCAAAAGTCGGAGTCGGTCATTTTCCTATTTCTGCCATGGTTGCGAGTCGGAATCGTGGATGAGAGTCGGAATCGGAGTCAAAGATTTTAAAATTCCAAAAGTCGGAGTCGGTCATTTTCTTATTCCTGCCATGGTTGCGAGTCGGAATCGTGGATGAGAGTCGGATTTATTTTGGAGCGAAGAAGTCGGAACCGGACTCATTTTGGAGTAAAAGAGTCGGAGTCGAAGGCTCTAAAATTCTAGGAGTCAGAGCGGAGCCGGTCATTCCCCCCGGGACTCCGCAGCCCGGGAAAAAAAGAAGAAACGTTGTTGGGAATGCTCAGGCCGATTGAATGTTAGTTCTGATCGGGGGAGTACCGATCGGTTTTAAGCGCGAGCGCTAGTGTTACAATTGTCTTGAATTTTGAGTTCACTTACCAGTTATTCTAAAACTCAATAATATGTTCTAATTTTACAAAAAAAAAAAAAAAAAAAACGAGCTGATGTGTGCATCACATGACTTCCTTTTACTCCAATTTAAAGATAATAGTGCCTTGGAGTGAGCAAAGAAACACTTTAAATATTTTCACCCCAAATTTGTTGCGAATCGAAGCAAAGAAAACGCTTTATACAGATAAATTTTCCCAATATTGGCAGTTTTAATGTTATTCAATGATTAACTCTCTAAATATGGCCAAATTGAAGCAGATTTAAAAAATTTTAAAAAAAACCCGCCAAATTCGTCGCCAAGTTGGCAGCAAAACTTGGCGACCAAAAGCTTGGCGATATATTTCCAAGTGTTTGCCAAATTATAGCACCGCCTGAGTTTACATTGAAATTAAAAATGATTTTGCCCGAAAAAGGGCTAAAAGACCCCCTTTGGAACATCCGAATGCAACCAAAAGAGAAGGTGCACAACGAGACCCCACTTGGAGTCTTTGTACCAAATTTAAACTTTCTAGGACATACCGTTCTTTAGTTATACGACATACATACGTACATACGCACATACATATACGTACATACGGACGTCACGAGAAAACTCGTAGTAATTAACTCGGGGATCGTCAAAATGGATTCTTCAGGTGTCTATACGTTCTTAGGCATGTATCCACGTGGGGTCGGGTTGAAAAAAAAATCAATATTCATTCGGGGGCGAGCAAAATGGAAATGAAGCTCGATTTTTGAGTGAACATTTTTTTTCGCGAATACAATACTTCCTTTTTTGTAAAAGGAAGTAAAAATAAGAGAATAGCTTTACGGGCGCCGCCCCTAATCCTTCACACCTCTTTTGACCTCCCACTTTTTTAGTGTACCGGCCGCCTATGACAAATAGCGGTGGCGTACCTCGCATAGGTGACCCCCCCCCCCCTCCCCCTACAAACGCAAAAGAAAAAAAAAATGTGTGAACATGAAATTCGTGCAATTCAGAAACTACATTTGAGTTACAACGAAATTTTTAAGTCGGGTAATGTACAAAAAATAGATTAAAGTGGAGGGGGATCCGAGGGCTTACCTCCCCGCGGAAAATTTTCAAATGTGTAGTCTTAAAAATGCATTTTAGCTTCATATCTTCCAAAAACTTGCAATTCCAATTAGGGTGTCACCCCCCAGACGGGTGATCCCCCCCCCCCATAGTTACGCCGCTGCTAATAGTGCGCGAAAATGTATGTGCACACGATGTAGTTGCGCGCTGTAAAAGTCAGGTGTGAGGGAAGGGGTCGTAAATTGATTAGTTGCGCCGGCTCGTTAGGAGGCGGAAGCTCGTGAATCAGGCGCCCGGACAATGCGCCATTTCTCACTCCCCGCTAATGAGCCGTCCGCGTCCCAAGGCCCGACCTCAACTTCTTAAAAGGCGGAAGTGTTGGACACCGACTCTTGATCTTTTTCTCTGCGCTCCACGTGGGTCACAAAAAGTCGTTCTGCAATCCAGTAGCGTAACTAGGGGGTGGCACGCATGGGCGCCCATATGCAAGATTGTAAGGGGGGCTTAGATATTTTAACCATGGTTTAGCAGGATATTTTCCCCATGGAAACAGATTTCAGGACAGATTAGAGTCATTAAAATTTGACATTTTTAATCACTTATTCATTAATGACTGGAGAACAAATGTTTTTACATTTTTGCAAAGAAAAAAGTACTAAAAGCAAGGAAGTTCTCATTTCTAAGGGGGGGCTCGAGCCCCCCTTGCCCCCCTAAATGGGTGCCCTTGGGTGGCAGGAGTGACTCTCGCCAGGAGCGCAGCAGCCAGGGAGCGGCATTTTGGCTGATTAAAAACCACATTTAAGAGTTTTTTTCTTTTTTTTGGATCATAGAATTTGAAAAATGCTTTAAAAAAAAACTCGCAAGAAAAAGAGCTAGAGGAGGTATGTATATATACATTTATATATATATATACATACCCCCACCTCACCTTTTAGTTGCATTTAGGTGTTTCTAGAGGGGTCTTTTGCCCCTTTTTGGGGGCAAATCATTGTTAAGTTCGATGTAAACAAGTGGTGTTATAATTTGGCGGACATTTGGCGATAAATCGCCAGCCTTTTGTTCGCCAAGTTTTGTCGCCAACTTGGCGACAAATTTGGCGATTTTTTTCTTTTTTTTTTAAATCTAATTTCAATTTGTCCACTGTTGGTGATATTTAGAGAGTAAACTACTGAATCACATTGAAATTGCCAGTAATGGGGAAATGACATTAAATGGGAGTAAAAGGAAGTCATGTGATGCACACATCAGCTCGTTTTTTTTTTACTTTATGCCTACCGTGAAAATCTTTTATGCGCCCCTAGGGGACGTCTGAGGTTGAGAACTTAAACCATATTGTCAGTTCGACAAAAAGGGTGAAATTTGATTGGGTGATAAATTATATCCAAACAAGCAAGGACATATAGGACTCCCGAAGTCCCCAATGAAGTAGATGTCTCCCAAATTTTCATCAAAACAACGAATTTTCCGAAAAAAAGGGATTTTCCGTGATTGGTATTAGGGATATATCCCTACAGTGAAACGATCGCGATCGCAAAAATGAAACTTCTTCGTACACGAGTATGGAAATTTCACTGTCCGATCATTTTTTAAACATTTAAAATGTCTTCTTTATTTTTATAAATACAGTAAAACGTTCCTGATTTTTTTGTCCCGTAATTTTTACCTCTGTTCATTATCACTTATTTAAAACGAGTGGATTTGTGCATCACATGACTTCCTTTTACGTCAAGTTAATGACAGTAGTGCCTTGGATTAAGCAAAGAAACACTTTAAATATCCCAAGCTTGTTGCAAACCGGAGCAAAAAAACGTTTATAAAGATTATTTTCTCAATATTGGACATTTTATTGTGATAATGAAACCAGATTTGAAAAAAAAAAAATGTCGACAAATTTGTCGTTAAGTTGGCGACAAAACTTGGCGACCAAAAGGTTGGCGATATATCGCAAAGTGTTTGCAAAATAATAGTACACTGGAGTTTTCATTGAAATTAACAATGATTTCCCACCAAAAAGGTGTAAAAGATCCCCTTTAGAACGTTCGAATGCAACCAAAAAGGAAGGTGCACAACTAGACCCCACTAGGAGTCTACGTACCAAATTTCAACTTTCAAAAACATACCATTCTTGAGTTTTATGACGTACATACGGACGTCACGAGAAAAATCGTTGTAATTACCTCGGGGAATGTCAAAATGGATATTTCGGGTGTCTATACGTTCTTAGGCATCTATCCACGTGTGGTCGGGTCGAAAAAAGAAAAAACTGAACATTCATTCGGGGGTGAGCAAAATGGAAATGAAGGCCGATTTTTGAGTGAAATTCTTTTCGCGAATAAAATACTTCCTTTTTTGTAAAAGGAAGTAAAAAAAAATGCTTCTCTTTTTTATTTAATTCAGTTGCACATAGAACTCAAATAATGGCGTCAAGCAGGAGAACACGGAACAAAAGCGAATTCGGCCGATTACCGCTTACTGATTAATCGGCATAAAATAATTAGCCGATTACGGATTAATCAGAGGCCAATCAATTGTAATGCTACAATTTCTACATCAGCGTTTTATTTTCCTTTATTTATTTTAATTTACAATTTCGCCTAATGAATAGCTTGTTTATTTCTGTGGCTGATGATTTATTTTTCTCCATTTTTATGCTTTTTTTTTAATAGTAATATTTAAAATTTTGTGTTCTAGTTCTGTCCCCCATTTTCTTAATTACTTTTGATAAAATGACGCTCCGTTAAATAGACATGAAAATTCAAATATTTAGTCGCTCATGATCAGTAGACGCTATTAATTCAGTAGTTACTCATTTTATTTCAAGTCTAATCAAGGACTTTGGTAAAAATTATAATAAAGCACTATGCTAACGGTAAAGTAGTCGGAAAAAGTATTGACGCATTAGATTTGTTTGAACATTGTACAGTTAAATATCTCGGAAACGAAGGACGATATTGGAATAAAATAAACGGTATGTTTACTGTGAAACCCATAAAAATCATATACAGGAACTTCGAAATTAGTTTTAAAAACTGCCAACAGGTGGCGCTGCACACTGTAATAATTGCAATAAGAGTCTCTATAAATAGCGCTGCGAAGAGGTTAGTTGTTTCAGCAGTTGTTTAGTCTCTCAGATACGCTTACATATACAGAAAAGTTAGAAATTATCGTCCAACCTCTTCGCAGCACTATTCATGGAGACTTCTATTGCAATTACAGCGTGCAGCGCCACCTGTTGGCACTTTTTCAAACTAATTTCCAAGTTCCTGTATATGATTTTTATGGGTTTCACAATAAACATACCGTTTATTTTATTCCAATATCGTCCTTTGTTTTCGAGATATTTAATTTTGAAACCAGGGAGTTCTTTGCTGGATATCCTGTATATGTATGTGCATTCATAAAGTGGCAAAATAAATTGAAACATTCACCGCTGCTTCAATCATAATTTTTCGCAAAAATAAAATTTTAAGTATGTTTTAAAAAACAAGAACATGTTCAACAATTATATCTTTTTCGAATGGATTAGTAATCATTTTAAAAACAAAATGCATGTTCAAGGGCGGATAAGCTCAATTAAATTAATCGGATAAATTGAATCGGATGAATTCAATTATCATTTTTCGCAAATATAAATTTTAAGTATGTTTTAAAAAACATGAACACGTTCAACAATTATAACTTTTTCGAATGAAAAAGTAATCATTTTAAAAACAAAATGCATGTTTAAGGGCGGATAAAGACAAACAGTTTATGGGGAACTTTCTGAAAAAATACAAAGTTTTGGGTACGAAAAATGGCTGGAACTGTTTGGGTTTCAATAAAAAGCGCAAATTGGCCAGTAATAAGTAAGGTACAAAATCTTTTAACTACTTTCACGAATTTTGAAAGGAAGTATCATTTCAAATCTTTACGTAGTATAGAATGAAGTCTCTAAAAAGCGTCTGTGTTATGTTTGAATTCGCAAAACTCGTGAACTACCCGGCCGTTTTCGCTGAAATTTTCACAATTTGTTCCTTTAAGTCCTGAAAAGGTTTTTCAGATTGGTCCGAAAAAAGTTCGATGAATAGTTCTTTTTTTACTCCAATTTAGGCCCACTTTTCACATAAACTCCTGAATATGGGGGTGAAAAATGACTTGCACATATATTAATGTTACATATTGTTGGAAAGGGTAGCAGTTTTTGCGTTCCACGCAATTTGTTTCAATGCTCTAACTTAATTACGGCGGGAGTTATTTTTGTTTTTGGCTCGAATTCTTTTGGGTTTAGCTGAAATTTAGCCACAACTTTCTTCATTAAATCTATCAATGAAAAGCAAAGGAATTGTCCCACTGTGTTCTTTTTGACACCATTGGAAAAAGCGACATTTTTTACTCCAGATCTATCGCCAGATCGAAGTTTCTATCTCGAAACGAAAAAAAGTTATAAGCCTTTTAAAAACAAGTTCGAAAAATCTCATCTCCATTCAATTTGTTAACCATTTTATTTTCACGTTTCCACGGTTACGCTTTTTGAATCCACTGTTTCTTTCAATTTTCAGTCTACTTTCCCAATAAAAGTCAGAAAAAGAAGAAAAAAGCATGAAAGAAGGCTTAATGCATCTTAAAAATGTCGCGAAAAACGAAAAAAAATCAAAAATAAATAAAATAATTAAATAAATATTGAAAAATTAAAAATTGGAAAGTAGGGTATTGAGATGGGGAAAAATGTCTGTCGGTCTGTCGGCCTGTCTGTCTGTCCCTCCTAATAACTTTTGAATGAATAGTCCGATTCGAACAAACTTTTTTTGTTCGAAAGATCTCGGCGAGGACACCTCAGTCCCATATTTCACTTTTTGATTTGAACTATTTTTTGTTCAATTTTGAACAGTTCAAAAAAACTTACCATTAGCGCCTACGGGGAAACTGAAAGTCAATGTAGATTCCGTACTTGAAGGCGGATTTATTTCAAACAAATTTTGTTGGAAATAGCTATTGACGCCAAACTCCAGACTCCGACTCAGAAAATTTAGAGGCACCTGACTAGGACTCCGACTCCTGTGCCCGACAATTAATCGGACTCCGACTCCCCGACTTCGACTCTGACTTCGTAGCTTTGACAAAAATTTATACACGGAGGACAAATGACTGACTCCGATTCTTGGATATTCGTCTCCGACTCCTTTATCTCAAAATGAGATTGACTCCGACTCCGCAGCTATGGTTTTCACTGTGAAATAATTATTGTTGATATGATTTGTTTTTATTTTCACGCTAAAGTTTTAATTTAGGTATTCAGTTTTCGGCGATAAACTCAAAGTCATTTATGTTTCTACATAACGATATGCGCAGACGATTTTTTTTTTTTTTTTTGACAATGAAAAGTATTTCTTTAAGTTGACATTTTATTGTTTTTATTTATTTTGGTAGTTGCATTAATTCATTTAAAAAATTATTTTTGGCAACAGAGGGAAAAAGAAACTTTTTTTTTTTTTGATACGATGTATTTATTTTAATAAGCTTATTAGTTTTAATTATTATTTTTTCGTTTTGAAAGCTGTTAAACAATTTCTTTTTAAGGAAAAAAGTGTATTAGCTGCTTTGTTTAAAAGGTGCTGCTTTCTTCTTCTTCTTTTTTTTTTTTTTTTAATTTTTTAAGATGTGTGAGGAATACTTTATTCCTAGAAATCATCTTAAATATTAAAAAGATATAATTGAAACAATTTGCGATTTTAGCTATTTTTGAGAATTTTGATCAGGTACTAGAAAGTAGTATGGGTATACGGGAAAGTAGGCTCGTATAGTTCTAGACGGAACTTCTTGTTCTCACTTTAATTTATTAAAATTATTTTCTGTCATCATTGTTTGGAAGGGAAATTTTGCATGATGTTTTTTTTTTCTTTTATTTAAGCCTGATTGTAGAATATACGTCACTTGACACAATTTTTATTTTCAAGGTAGACCAGGCAAAGTCGGGCAACGCAGCTAGTATCTACTAAAATAAATTATTTATACTATTTTCGATTTTCTTCCAATAATTATTAAATTAAATTAAAGAGATCAGTGCCAATTCGCGAACAGCGACAGTCATTTGAAATGCGAAATGAAATAAGGAAGAATCTCCGAAGAAAGAAGGAGGAGAAGTAGGGGAAGGGAGAAAGTCGGGTGCGCGCGCAACTCTCTCCCTCTCTCTCCCAGCGAGCGAACACTGGGTTGGGGCCAGAGCGAGTGTTCGAACTCAGCTGAGCACGCGGGAACAGCGTGCAACCAGATTCGGTGAGTAGTCCCCATCTTTGCTGCCCGCCGTTTTTAATCGAAACCTCCTTTCGTCCTTCGTGACATTTTCTTAAAGACTATTTCTTAAGTTGCTTTCTCTGTCGTAATGATCTCTTTAATGGATGCCAAAAACAGTGGGAAGTGATAGCAGCAATTGTAAAGTTTAGTTTTTTTAATAACTAGTGATACCCGCGCACGGCTTTGCCCGTAATAGAAAAATCAAAAGGTTTTTTGGTTCGCCTGTATATTTATAAATAATGTATGGTGAATTCTCTCGCCGGTTGGCTTGTACCCATCTTACGGTTCCACGTTATGATCATTTCGTAATTTACTCGTCCATCTTATGATATTTTTTTTTTCTTAAAATTGGAATAGAAAAAGAACCACATCGAATTTTCGAAACATCGCTTCGAGGTGCACACCCCCATGCTACAGACTAACTTTGTGCCACATTTCATGAAAATCGGCCGAGCGGTTTAGGCGCTATGCGCGTCACAGACATCCTCCAGACATCCAGACATCCTCCGGACAGAGAGACTTTCAGCTTTATTATTAGTAAAGAAGTTGACTAATTCATTTCAGGGCTAAACTTAAACAAGCATAGATTTCGAGAGCTATTAAACTTTTCAAGTAATACAGGTTTCCAAAATTTTCTTTGCTTCAAGTCAAGTCACAAATTTAAAAGCGTTATTAAAAGCTTCTTCGATTTTTTTCGTCACTATAGATCTGTTAAAATTTTTTAAAATTCGAGCACACAAACTTGGAATGCTTAGAGCAGATGAGCGGAAGATATGCAGGGTCGACGAGAGGCCCTGTCAGTCTAAGTCGGAAACGAGGGGTCCGGTTGTTTTGGGGGGCCCACCTTGGCTCTCGGCGGCCCTGTACAGGGGGCGGATACAGACATAGTTTTTGGAATGGGCACCGGAGAGTGAAAGAAAGTAAAAAGTTTTAACTTTGTTTAAAAATTAATACCTCTCTTTGATGTATCCTTTCTAAGGTAAAATCACCGAATAAGATGGTACATCCTGCGCCTTCATAGTACTGCCAAAGATGTTCTTTGGTACTTATTTATGCATGCAATCGACATTTACAGAGAAAATTGGATCCATTTTTCTCTGAGATGATGATTTGTGTTACGACTAGAGAAACAGCGGTCTAAGAAAGAGATCGTTTTTCTGCCTCTAACAAAATAATTTCTTCAATTATTATTTACCACGCTTTTGTTATTATTAGTATTATTATTATTATTATTATTACTATGTTTTATGACTTACTAATGGTACCCGCTCGGCTTTGCCCGTAGTAGAAAATTAAAAGGTCTTTTGGTTCGCCTGTATACACTGTAAAAAAAATTCGGAAACGTTTCTGAGTATATCGTGCAGCTGCTGTTCATGAAATTTTCAAAAACGTTTCTGAGTATTTCGGAATTCTCTTTCTGTAATGTCCGGAAACGTGTCTGAGTATTTCGGAATCCTATTTTTTAATGTCCAGAAACGTGTCTGAGTATTTCGGAATCCTCTTTCTATAATTTCCAGAAATGTTTCTGAGTATTTTGGAATCCTCTTTCTGTAATTTTCAGAAACGTTTCTGAGTATTTCGGAATCCTCTTTCTGTAATTTCCAGAAATGTTTATGAGTATTCTGTGCAGCTGTGGTTCATGAAAGTTTCGAAAACGTTTCCGAGTATTTCGGAATTCTCCAAACAATTTTCAAAAACGTTTCTGAGAATTTCGGAATCCTTTTTCCGTGATTTTTTCTAAAAAATAATTCTTTACTATAGTATTGCATGCCATATCAGTTTCAATTCTTTCATATCTAAGAGCAATGAAACAAGCAATTTTAGAATCATTCGTGGATTTTTTTTTTCTGAATTTCTAATGACAAATAGCATGGTTAACAGCATAACATATGCACAGTTATAAATTTTTGAAAATTTATGAAATAATATAGTAGTTTCATTCATAATCAGAAAATCGTCGGGGGAGGGAAGGGGAGTACTTTCTCAAAAGTGGGATTGTTTGTTAAACAATATTAAACTTCAGTTTTTCTCTCAATATTTTCAAGACAAAATTATCAACATATTGTATTTTTAATGCAGAACTTAAAAACATATCTTGTATCAAACTTGATAGCTTTTATTTTCGGATAAAATTTGACAGAACTTACCTACACTTTGCGTTCCGAAATTCGTTCACGTCAAGTCAATTTCTTTGACGAACAAAATGTACCGAAAAGTACCAACAGAGAAATTGATGAATTTAAATATGACACCAAAGTCCCCCTGCTGGAACCATTCGGGTTTATTCTTCTGTTCTTGCCCTTTTCCAGTTTATCACAAATATAGATACTTAATCAAAATAGGTTACTGATTTAGAGTGTGCGCAAAATGCATTATATATTTTATTTATTAAAACATTGAACTCTATTACATGATTATTCCATTTCATATATACGAGAGTCCCCCCCCCCCCCCACACCATAAGAGTGATGGAGCACCCATAAAATGATATAAAGCGCCCCCCGCCTTAAAAAAAGCAACCCCTTGAAAATGTCAATGGCACAGTCTGCGTGGTGAACGCCCCTCGTCTTCTCACCATATGTGCATTGCATATTAATAACATAGTATTTAAAAACTGATCACTTTTAAAACGATGACATGAAATAATATTACTTTTTATTTCAGCATGTAAATGCAGCTGTTCCATTTTTGCCACTGACTCATTCCTCCTGACTGTCCTACATTAAACTAGTATATCCACGAAGGAAATGTTATTTTCGGAACTAATGTCAAGGAATTTTTTTATTGTTAACCACATTTAACAAAATGAATAAGCAGATGAATTAATTTCATAACTATGTTCTTACTAATAGATAACATGGTCATTTTCTAATGGTATAAATATTTTTAAATGAATGAATAAATTATAATAAAAAAGATAAATTATACCGGCACATTTTTTGTGAAGCATATTACAATACTAGAAAATATTTGCATTACCATATTTCTAATGAATTAAACAATTGATTTTTTTTTTCTTTTTGAACCAAAATGTATGTACATCCAAGTATTTCGAAATAACTTTTCTGTGATTGCTTCTCAAATATAAATCTTACTTCTTTTGCGTAATTAATCAGTTTCAGTTGGTTACAACAAATAGTACACCGCGCACATAGGTATGTAGGATAACTTTAAATTAATTCGATAAACCCAAAAACAGTTACAATTGGAGACTCATCAAATGCAAATCAACAAAAATATAAATGTATATAACAACATGTTTTAAAATATTCATTAATACTTACAAGTGAACATGAGCGGAAGAAAATCTAAGTACCTCCATTACAACTGAATAAGTAATCCAAAGGTTTTCGTTTCATTAAGTATAAACACGGGTGTTGAAACTATTCACGCTTGAACACACAATATATATCTAATTATGGTCGCATTATAAATTGTAAAGAAGCAAATGGTTATTAACTAACTTAATAGCTGCGTACATCGTCTAAAAAATCAAGGGCAGTCCAAAATGCAAAGGCGTGAAATTAGTTTCGACACATTTTACTACTCTCTAGACATGAAATAACAAGCAATCCAATGCTAAACAGTTGCTGACTATAGCAACCATACATAAGAAAAAAAGAAGTTCTCGTTATTTCCGACTCATTGGCGCCTGTGTTGGAAGGATGAAATAGGTTTCGAAGCGTTGCGTCATCACTTCCGCTTCTAGATATCTTGAAATAACAAAAAGCTTTCTGAATATTGAGGAGTTCGCTATTGGATGAAGGATTCCTACTATTTCGGAAACGTTTCCGATATATCCAGAAACGTTTCCGAAATTTGTTACAGTGTAGTTACAAATAATGTATGGTGAATCTTCTCGCCAGTTGGCTTGTGCCCATGTTACGGTTGCATGTTATGATCATTTCATTATTTACTCGTCCATCTTATGAGAATTTTGTTCTTATAATTGGAATAGAAAAAGAACCACATCGAATTTTCGAAAAATCGCTTCGAGGTGCACATCCCGATGCTACACACTAACTTTGTGCCAAATTTCATGAAAATCGGTCTAGGCGCTATGCGCGTCACAGACATCCTGACAGACAGAGATCCGGACAGAGAGACAGATCCTGACAGAGACTTTCAGCTTTATTATTAGTATAGAAAACAGTATTATTTGAATTTAAATGAAAAAAAATCTTCAAGTAGAAAGCTATAGTTCGAATGGGGTTGTTTCTTTCAGTCAAAAGTAGTACTTTTTGTCACTAAAATTGATAGAAAAAGCAAAAAAATAAATAAATAAATAAGATAACATGGACCCAGAAAATACTTTCATTTTCCCAACAGTTATTTTTTTTAATTTTTTTTAAATGTCCGTTTTTTCTAACAAGGCGTGGTCTTGATGACGTCACACATGATGCTCTTTGGCGCATCTTTCTACCGCGTTTCCACGTTATGATAATCAAGAAGCGAATTAAATATTGTGCTCTACGCTTGCCGTCAACCCTATCATTGCCAATACACGTGAGCAAAGATGAGAATTAAATATTTTGCTCTGTGAATGGCAACACTGAATGGCATTTCATCATTTGTGATGCTATCGGACAGAAGAGTAAACAATAAAAGAGCACCGATTTTAGTATTTGTTTAAAAAATATTAAACTTAGTAGAATTATTTAAAAAATGGTCAGATCCTATGTTTTTAAGCATGCTCTTTCAGAAAAAAAATACTTATAAAAATTTTTTTTGGAAACGACCCCATTGCGTTTCCACGAATCTTTCTTTATAATGCTGTTTATGTCTATTATTGTATGTGATACATCGCCCGTTATTATATAGCTCATTTGACTTGACACAATATTCATTTTCGAAGTAGACCGGGCAAAGCCGGGCAACGCAGCAAAATGAATTTCTGCATTATTATGCTATTTTTGTTTATAACTTGCACCCAATATTTCAAAATGTCTAATATTCTGAGAAGGCTCGCGCTGTTATCTCCCAGTATTTCGCCCGAGTCGGATAGAAGGCGAGTGTTTCGAGCGCGCTATCAGTCGAGGTGCGCCTCTCGAGTGGGGGTTCTGATTGCAGAGATCGGAGTTTTATCGGAGCCATCAACACCGGCTAGATTGGGATGGCTCACATTCAAAAAGGAGTTCTTGCGGACGGCGTGTGTGTGATATGAGAGAGAGAGAGCTGAAATTTGTTTTCGTTCTTTATCGGAACAAGTACTAGTCGGACCCCGATTAAACGAATTCACCGGGATCGAAACTTTCTATACGTTAAATCGGGGTTATTCGCAATATCCGGGTGTGAAAAAATAATGTTTTTCTTAATGCACTTACCTAATCTAAAACCCCCTAAATCCCCATGATCTAAAAATTATTGAAAAGAATTCTAAAAAAGAAAATAGGAAAAAAAAATTCAATGCTGCCTCCTATTGGTCGAATCAACTGAAGGGGCCGTCCATTAATCACGTGAGGCTCGAAAGGGGGGGGGGGGGTCCAGAAAAAATCACGAAGCATCAGATAGGGGGAGGAAGGGTTGTAGTGTATTTATTTTTTCGACAAACGCGCATGTGGTCCGAGAATACTCTACTTTAATATTTTTTTCACATAGCTTTCATTATTATAGTCTTTGTTGTTATTATTGTATAGTCCTTCACTATTAGATGATACTTATGTCTGTATTTTATAAGTATTTAAAAAGAATTCGCAACTCCAACGAACTATAGGGGGCGCTGAAGCCACTGTCTAATGGCGGATGAAAAAGGTAAAACAAACACACGCCGTCACTTATAACTTGCTTTGACGCTTAGTGAATGACAGTCATATTTCATCGTGTTTGTGGGAAGCTTTCTTTTCTATTCTTCTGAAATTACATTAGACCACAAACTGTCTGAAACCTGTAATTTACCCCTAAGAAAACAGGTGGAACGGAATGTTTTACCTTTTTCTTTAGTATTGTTAATCACCGCAAGGTAGCGAATTCGAGCTCTGGAGTTGCGAATAATAAGATTTTTCGTAGGTATTAAACATACACGTGATATAGTAAGGGGATAGGGTTAGTCTTCAACCTCACCATGTATCATCAAGGGGGAGGGGGATTAAAAAATGCCAAAAAAAGACATCACATGATTAATGAACGGCCCCTAATTAAAATGTTCCAAAAAAGAAAGCTTTTTTGGAGGTCACAATGACTTCCGGTGACTTCCCATGTGGGCGACCTTGGGGGGGGGGGAGGCGCAGTCAGTGGCGTAAAAAAAATCCTTGGGGGCGGGGCGGGGTAATTTTTTCAGAAGTTTAAAGTAAAGCTATGCCCTCAAGTTTATACACACACACACACACACATATATATATATATATATATATATATATATATATATATATATATATATATATATATATATATATATATATATATATATATATATATATATATATATATATATATATATGTATATACAGTGAAGCACCGTTTATACGTTTTTGAAGCGACTGTATGAAAAAACGTATAATTGGTATAGGTTACTGAGTATTAGACTATGCAGGGACCGATTTGAAAAACATATAATTGATAAAAACGTACAAAAGAGAAACGTATAAACTGTGCTTCACTGTATATATATATATATATATATATATATATATATATATATATATATATATATATATATATATATATATATATATAATTTTTTGGGGCTCATGGTGGAGGTTTCTAACCCCCCTATCCCCCCATGGCTACGCCACTGTGCGCAGTTTCTTTAGTTTGCCAGGAGCGCTAGAACCCATAGTTACGCTACTGCCGGATAAGCGATGAAAATATCGTCTGCAGCGAGGCCACACAATCTTCCTTCTCTTACGCAACTAAGTGAATGTCCAAACACCTTTTTTTTTTGCTCGCTCCAAATCTCCAGCTCTCCGAGGGGTTATCGCTTCTGCCGATGACTCCGAGATTAGAGCTGCCTATTAAATGCATGGCGGGAAAAAAACTTACGCACTAAACGGCGGGAATGACGTCAGAGCTAGGGTCAGACGCGCAGAGGTCGGGTCAAACGCGTATGAATTGTTGAAAGTGAAAAAGAAAGCAAGCAACGATAAAATTAAAAATAAAAAAGAAGAAAATTAATTTGAATTTTGTCATTTTGAATTCAAATTATGTTTTTTGCAATCACGTGTGTGTGTGTGTATGTAGGCGTGTGTGTTTGCGTGTGGGGGGTATGTGTGTTTGTGTGTAGGGGTATGTGCATGTGTGTTTGTTTCTGTGTGCAGGCATGAGTGTGTGGGTAGTTGTGTGTATGAGTGTTTGTGTGCGTGGGGGCGAGGTATGTGTATGTGCGTGTAGGCATATGTGTTTGTGTGCAGGCATGAATGTGTGGGTAGTTGTGTGTATGTGTTTGTGTGTGGGTAGTTGTGTGTATGAGTGTTTGTGTGCGTGGGGGCGAGGTATGTGTATGTGCGTGTAGGCATATGTGCTTGTGTTCAGGCATGAATGTGTGGGTAGTTGTGTGTATGTGTTTGTGTGTGGGTAGTTGTGTATATGAGTGTTTGTGTGCGTGGGGACGAGGTATGTGTATGTGCGTGTAGGCATATGTGTTTGTGTGCAGGCATGAATGTGTGGGTAGTTGTGTGTATGTGTTTGTATATGTGTGCGTAGGAGTATGTGCGTGCGTGTGTGTGCAGTTGTGTATGTATGCGCGTGTGTGTAGGACATGGATGCAACCTGGAGACGGTTTTCGCTAGAGATGCAGCATCGTGAGGAGCCGGTCGACGGTGATGGTGCGGAGGGTGGCGGCGGGAAAATAAAATCAAAGGAACGCCAAACACAGTCAAGTGAGAACAATGAGCAATCGTGATTGCTCAAAAAAAAAAAAAAAAAAAGTCGCAACTGTAGAATCAAGTGAAAAAATTGAAAATCTTTTTAAAAGCCTTGTACTATTAAAAATCAATGACAGGTATTTTATTTGCTATTAAACAGAAACTGGCAACAGATAAAAATTTCAAATCATTGCTTTTCATTTCCTTGTCGGCCAACAATGGATTCGGTGATCAATCGCGTGAATAAAGGCTTAGCCGTTATTAAAATCTGCTTTTAAAAAAAAACGTTATCATTCAAATTCTATCAAACATGGAAGTTCCAAGCACATTCTATCAGACGCGGAAAAAAATTCTCTTTATTTTGGTGTCAAACTTAAAAATTTTTAACTATGGTTTCACTGCGAAAATCGTGAAAAACCTTTAAGAGTTTTTTAATTAATATCTTCGTCATTGAATGTCATCCAAAGATGTAACCTAGCTAAGAACACTCTCGATCAACGCTCCTTTCGAACAATTTTTTTGAGCAATCACGATTGCTTATTGCTGTCATTTGACTGTTTTGAGGTCCTATCATTTTACTTTCCCGCCAGCAACCTCTGCAGCCCCACCGTCGACCGGCTCCTCACGATGCTGCTCCTCTAGCGAAAGCCGTCTCCAGGTTACATCCATGTCATACACACACGCGCATACATACACACACACATACACACACGCATACATACAGACACCTACCTACACATACACACAAACACATCCACACAACTACCGACATATTCATGCATGCACACAGACACAAACACATATGCCTACACACACATACACATTCCCCACCACACACAAACACTCATACACACAACTACCCACACACTCATACCTGCACACAGACACAAACACACATGCCTACATACATATACCTTCTACACACAAACACACATACCCCCCACACACACATAAACACACATGCCTACATACACACACACGCACTCGTAATCGCGAAAAACATAATTTGAATTCAAGATGCCAAAATTCAAATTAAATTTTTTTTTTTTTTTTAAATTTAGTCTGCTCTTTTATTTAATTTAGCTGTGAAGCTATTTCAAGTGAATGAATTCATCTTCGAATCGGAGCATTCTCTTTGGCGCTCATTTCCCGCTCGTTGGGGATTCCGAGGGTGTTCGAGGCACGCGACGTGCAGCTGATAGGCACGTGAGGGCGCACCTGTTCGCTGGTCTAACAACGCGGACACCGGTCCGATCCGGCCGGCGACCCACAAAAGGCTCCTTTTTAGAGAAACCGAAAGTTTCGCTCGAAATCGGAAGTGCCGCTGAATGGCGGGAAAATGAATGTATACATGTGTATGTAAACACAGGACTCGACTATGACTTTTGGGGACACTGAATAGGACCTCGACTTGAAGTCTCTCCGCGTATAATAGGGAAGAAATAAAATATTTTGATAAAACCTATGCCCACAGTCAGATCAAACGTAGCAGTGCTGTGTGAGAGACTTCTTTCCACACTTAAAATATGTCTAAGGAGCCATTCATTAATTATGTAAGGGTCCCAAGGGGGAGGAGGTTTGGAAAAATCTCTACATACCCTTACAGGGGGGGAGGGGGTCAAACCCACTCTTACGTAATATTTTCCAAGTCGATATTTTACATCATTAGAAATCGCGCGGTCAAGTGATTTGGCTGGGATCTTATTTCATTTGTGTCTGGAAGGTAAAAAACGTACTAGGATGCGCTGTTTTTTATTTGTTTTACAAATAATGAATGGTGTAAAATAATAAAAAAATTCGCACTATGTAAGGCATATCGCATCTCTACATATATAAAATGAAGTCTCCAAAAAGCGTCTGTTTGTTTGAACTCGCAAAACTCGAGAACTACCCGGCCGATTTCGCTGAAATTTTCACACTTTGTTCCTCTAAGTCCTGAGAAGGTTTGCAGACCAGTTCGAAAACAATTCGATGAATACTTCTTTTTTTTTATTCCAATTTAGGCACAATTTTCACATAAATTCCCGAATATGGGGGTGAAAAATGACTCGCAAATAGTAACATTACATATCGTTGGAAAGGGAAGAATTTTCCGCGTTCTATGCAATTTGTTCCAATGCTTTAACTTAATTGCGGCGGGAGGTTTTTACGTTTTTAGCTCGAATTTTTTTAGGCTTAGCGGAAATTTAAGCACTACTTTCTTCATTAAATCCATCAATAAAAAGTGAAGGAATTGTCCCACAGTTTTCTTTTTGACAGCATTGGAAAGAGCTGTTTTTTTTTACTCCAGATCTAACTCGACCTAAGGTCGAAAGTTTAACCCTCTATCTCCATTAGAAAAAAAGGTACAAGCGAATGAAATGAAGTTGAAAAATCTGTTCTCTATTCAAGTTTTTAACCATTTTATTTTGCGTTTCCACGGTAACGCTTTTTGAATCCATTGTATATTTCCGTCTTTCTCATCTTCAATTCTTAAACTTATTTTATTTTGTGTTTCCATGGTTAAGCATTTTAAATCCATCTTTCTCATTTTATTTTAATTTCTTAAAAGTATTTTAGTATCTGTCGTCATTGTTTGGCGAGAAAATTTTGCATGATGGTTTATTTTTTCTTTCATTTAATCCTGGTTATTGAAGATACTTCACTTGACACAATGGTTTTTTTCAAGGTAGACCGGGCAAAGCCGCGCAATGCAGCTAGTCCTGTATAAAAAAATTTTTTTAGAAAAAACATTCAGTCTAGATTCCATTTGTGTCTGGAAGGTAAAAAATGTATTAGGATGAGCTGTTTTTTATTTGTGTAAAACTTGAATAGTGTAAAATATAATAAAAGAGTCGCACTTTGTATGGCACGTTTTATTTTCAATTAATATCGCATCATATACAAAAAAAATTTCGAAAAAACATTCAGTCTAGATTTCAACTTTTTAGTAAATATTTCCTTACACAAAATGGTTTAAAGTAATAACGATTCCTGTGATGTAAGATCCGTTATTTTGTTATTGTGAAAAATGAAATGGATTCTTACGTAAGAATAGGGGGGGAGGGGTTGAAAAAATTTATGTATCCTTACATGGGGGAGGGGTTGAAAAATTTTATGTAACCTTACATGGGGGAGGGGGGTCAAAAATTGCCAAAATGATCCTTACGTAATTAATGAATGGCTCCTAAGGCTTGTGCTGGTTTTTGTTAAGCTACATGTTTAGTTTTCAAACCTGCCAAAAATATGAAGCGATCTTGAAAAAAAAAAAAACGCATTATACAGGCGAACCAAAAGACCTCTTAATATTCTACTACTGGCAAAGCCATGCAGGTACAGTAAAATCTGTAAAGATGACCACCCTTGTAAGTTGACCACCTATGTAGATCGCTTTTTTCAGGAACGGAATTAGTCCTATCTTATATAATGAAGGAAAACCTCTGTAACTTGACCACCTTCTATCTTGACCACTAATATACACTAAACTTGGTTTGGAGTATTGTAAAAACCCTTTGTAAGTCGACCACTTGGTTTATTTTATTTTTTATTTATTTATTTTATAGTTTTCCAAAAATAATTTTACTTATAATTTTCTTTTTAATATTGATGTCAGACAAGCATTTTGCCATCTAAATAAAACAGCGGCATAAAGCTTATGCTGCTCTTTAACTTATTTTTCTTTTGTTGTTCTATTTGGGATAGCTTTTTTTACTCTCTGTTCAACGATAACAGGTGTCAGTAGAAAAGTCCAAAGTTTTTTTCTTCCAGCTGCAATATTTTGTGGTAAAAGAGTAAAAAGCTACGACATTTTCATTTTCAACTGCCTTTATGAACTAGGAGAGTAGAGCTCTTTGTGTTGTAAGTTTTTCATAAAATCGCTTCAAAGAGAAAGTTAGTTGAAATTGAGATTGATAAAAAGTATGAAATATTAAAATTAAATGAAAAGAGAGAAAGCCATAGAAAATTAGCTGACACATAAATTTCTAAAACTACAGTGTCTAAAATAGTAAAAAACTAGGAAGAAATAACAAAAGTAATTGAATGAAATTTTTAATTATTGCTACAAAGTAATATTAAACAATGAAAGTGAGTTGAACAAAAGGACTAAGTGTTAATTAGTCAAAAAATGAATACATGGTGCAAGAAATGACAAAAAAAGAAAAAATCACTACCCCCTTTATAAGTTGACCACCTGTCTAAGTTGACCACCTAAGTACTGCATCGCGAGTGGTCAACATACACAGGTTTCACTGTACCAATAGTCATAAAATAAGCATGTAATGACGACGAAAACCATTATCAGTTTGTCGTTTTGTTGCCTACTCCGTGCTATCTGAGGAAAAATTAAAATGTCCAGCCGGCGAGACTCAATATGCGCGGTGCGGCCCTCGAAAATTAAAAGGTCCACACATCTTCATTTCGAGTCTCTTTTCTTTTCGAGTTCGGTGTCGGTTCGAACGAGGAAAAAAGGGGTGTCGTGAGGAAAGTGCGGGAACAAAGGCGGCTGAGTGGCAGTTGGCATTCGGCTGTCGGGGCCGCAATCACGCGGCAGGAAAAACGCGCGCCGTAAATCCATCGAACGCCCGGTAAATCAATCGAAGAAGAATGGATTCGCTCGTACTTCGAGGAAATCAAGCGTGCGAGAAACCCGATTGAACATTCGACGCTGTTTTTCTCCCCACTGTTTTCATTCGATTTGTTTTTCCGGTTTAGCATCAGGTCAAAATAAGAGTTTTTGGCCATTGTCTTCTTTCTATTTATTTATTTACCAGCAGTACCCCGCGCAGCGATGCCTGTGCTAAAAATTTAAAGAAGATCCGTTGAATTAAAGAAAAACAAATGACATCGAAACTGCATTTGCAGTAGCTTTTAAATGTAAAAAAGCTCCATAATTCATCGCCAAATTCGCCAAGCGACTTTCTAACTAAAAAGAAAATCAATTAACATACGCACAATGATACGACATACGTCAATACGTCATACGTATTTTCATACGTCAATGATGTACGATTGAACATTTGACGCTGTTTTTCTCCCCAGTGTTTTCACTCGTTTCGTTTTTCCGGTTCAGCATCAGGTCAAATAGTTTTTGGTCATTGTCTTCTTTCAATTTATTTATTTATTTATTTATTTACTAGTGGCACCCGCCCGGCATTGCCCGTAGTGGAACGTTACAAGGTCTTTTGGTTCACCTGTATGTTTACAAAAGATGTATGGTGAATTTCTCGCCAATTGGCTTACCCATGTTACGGTTCCACGTTGAGATAACTTGGTTATTCGCTTTTTTGTAGATTACACACACAGCACTGCATACACAACACGCACACACATGCATACATACACACACACACACGCACCCACACACATGCGCCTACACAAACACACACGCGCATTCACACACACGCTCGTGATTGCGAATAACATAATTTGAATTCAAGATACCAAAAATTCAAATTAATATATTTATTATTTAACACTTCGGCAGACTTCAAGACCTATCTTGATAACGGGGGCACAAGGGCAAATAATTTTAACCTCAAAACATGTCTCAATATGCCTTTTTTATTGCTACCTGATTAAACCTTTTTCATTGTTCTCAATCATGGTTCCCTGATTAGACTCAGACAATATGTTTAGGATGTTAATGTTAAGTTCATTTTTCAACCCGACCACACGTATATATATGCCTAGAAACATACAGACACCCGAAATATCCATTTTGACGATCCCCGAGTTATTTACAACGAGTTTTTTCGTGACGTCTGTATGTACGTGCGTATGTGTGTATGTATCTCGCCTAACTCAAGAACGGAATGTCCTAGAAAGTTGAAATTTGGTACGTAGACTCCTAGTGGGGCCTAGTTATGCACCTTCCCTTTTGGTTGCATTCGAATGTTCCTAAGGGGGTCTTTTGCTCCTTTTTGGGGGGAAATCATCCATAATTTCGATGTAAACTCAAGTGGCGTTATAATTTGTCCGACACTTGGCGATATATCGGCAGTCTTTTGGTCGCCAATTTTTGCGCCAACTTGGCGATAAATTTGGCGATTTTATTTTATTTTTTTAATGTTGGTTTCAATTTGGCCACTGTTGGTGATATTTAGAGAATAAACAATTGAATCACATTAAAATTGCGAATAATGGGGAAATGATATTAAATTGGAGTCAAAGGAAGTCATGTGATGCACACATCCGCTCGTTTAGTTAAAACATTTGGTACTTAGACTCCTAGTGGGGTCTAGTTGTGCACTTCCCTTAAACAATTGTTCTCAATCATGGTTCTTAAGTCATCACTCAAGAACGGTATGTCCTAGAAAGTTAGAGTTTGGTACGTAGACTTCTAGTGGGGTCTCGTTGTGCACCTCCCTTTTTGGTTGCATTCGGGTGTTTCTAAAGGGGTCTTTTGCCCCTTTTTTGGGGGAAACATTGTTAATTTCGATGCAAACTCAAGTGGTGTTATAATTTGGCGGACACTTGGCTATATATCGCCAGTCTTTTAGACGCCTTGGCGACAAATTTGGCGATTTTTTTTTTTAAACTTCGTTTCAATTTGGTCACTGTTGGTGGATGTTTAGAGAGTAAGCTATTGAATCACATTAAAATTGCCAGTAATGGGGAAATGACACTAAATTGGAGTAATCAGCTCGTTTATTATTCGCATGGTTCCCCGGTTAGACAGCCGTGCTCTTTCTTCTTCAACGCGGTTTTCGTTCGCGGTCCATCGCAAGGACACTTCGTGAACCAAAATGTCGCTCCCCTCATACAGAGGCCTCCTTATCTCCCAAAACAATAAGCGAGAATTGTGATTTCGCTATTTTCGTCCGCTTATCGACAACACTTCCTGAAAACACCGGAACATCTCAAACAATCCCCCCCCCCTCTTGTCGCCCAACTCCAACGGGTACGTAGGGATGACACAAAGAGAATCCCTGCTTTCTTTGGACTTAAATTTTTTTTTAATTAAATTCTTTTCTCAATTAAAAAATTCCAGACAAATTATATTGGTAAGTTCGTTATACATTGTTTGAAAAAAAAAAGGATCGCATCCATTGAAAAGATCTAATGGTAAATTTAAAAAAAAAAAAAAAAAAAAAAAAACGGGCTGATGTGTGCATCAGATGACTTCTTTTGACTCCAATTTAATGTCATTTTCCCATTACTGGCAATTTTAATGTGATTCAGCAGTTTACTCTCTAAATATCACCTACAGTGGCCAAATTGAAACCAATTTAAAAAAAAAAAGTCGCCAAATTTGTCAGCAAGTTGGCGACAAAACTTGGCGGTAAAAGGACTGGCGATATATCGCTAAGTGTCCGCCAAATCATAACACCACTTGAGTTTACATCGAAATTAACAACGATTTCCCCCCCCCCCAAAAAAGGTGTAAAAGACCCCCTTAGGAACACCCGAATACAACCAAAAGAAAAGGTGCACAAAGAGACCCCACCAGGAGTTTACGTACCAAATTTCATAGGACATACCGTTCTTGAGTTATGAGACATACATACGTACATACAGACGTTACGAGAAAACTCTATGTAATTAACTCAGGAATCGTCAAAATGGATATTTTGCATGTCTACAGGGTGTCTCAAAAGGACGTTTACAAACTTAACATGCTGGTCTGTCATATCATGATGAACAACACTGTTAAAAATTCAGGAAGATTTTCTGGTAATTGTTACTGTAAAATTGCATCGCCGACGCATCGCTGATTTTTACGGTAATTTATACCGGAGAAATAAGCGATCCCAGCGCCAACTGGTTGCTGCGGCCTACCGAGGAGACCGTAAAATTTTACAGTAACATTTGATTTTTACGGTAATAGTTACTGGCAACATGGATGCCAGTAACAATTACCGTAAATTTTCCGGAACATTTTTAACAGGCCGTGGTAGCCTGATCGGTAAGGCATTGGACTTGGGACCGGAGGGCCTCGGGTTCGATCCTCGCTGGTCGAAGACCCACCGTCGTCATTAATGGGGACTGGGCGACGTTAAATAGGCTCGTGGTCTCAATGTCCTCCAAGTGAAACGATACCTCTGGGGGTGCTAGTACTAGGTAGCTATTAGCTCCTGGGCTAGTTCAAAATTCTCACTAACTGTTCGATCCGGTGATGGTGCTGCCATCTATCGGTATATAAAATAATAGAGGCAAGGCACATAGTATGCAGTCCTCGACATAAATACAGTTTGAAGTCAGTTGTGACTCTTGAATAGAATAGAATAGAACATTTTTAACAGTGAAGATTTACATAGGAACATGTGTTCGCAAACGCAATGCTGGCGCACTCCATGCACACAAAGTCAGACACTAACGGATGCACAACATGTCACATATCTATTATACAAAGACGGTTTTGTACAACATTTTAGTCTTTTAGGAAAGCTTAAAGCAGTTGCTAAAATTTGAGTCCTGCCAGCTCTCATAATCACGTTGCAACGACAACGCAGCGATCGGAGAAATCTTGTCAGAATGGATCGTTATTACGACGGTCGGTACTTCGTTCGTTGCGACGGTGTCTGACAGTTAAAGGCAGCAAATTTCAACAACAGCTATAAGCCTTCCTTGAAAACTAAAATATTGTGTGAAATCGTCTTTGTGTAATAAATATGCGACATGTTCTGCATCCGTTAGTGCCTGACTTGGTGTGCGTAGTGCGCCAGCATTGGGCTTGCGAACGTATGTTACTATGTAAATCTTGTTCATCATGATAGGGCTGACCAGCATGTTAAGTTTGTAAACGACCTTTTGGGACACCCTGTATATGTTCTTAGGTACTTATTCACGTGTGGTCGAGTCGAAAAAAGCACTCAACATTCATTCGGAGGTGAGCAAAATGGAAATGGTCGATTTTTGAGTGAAAATTTTTTCGCGTGTACAATACTTCCTTTTTCGTAAAAGGAAGTAAAAATAAACCCCAACTGCTTCACCTCCTGAACCTGAACTGAAAATCGCGGCCCAGAAGACACTACATTCGACTATTTTTGTCACTCGCGATTACATGGGAAAACACGAAAAAAAGAATCAGTATCTAAGCTCTGCTTAGCACTAAAGCAGAATAAAGAGGGAAAATTGAAAGTCCGTTTAAAAATCTTAGGTTGAACCAATGACAAGGCCCAATTTTCCAATAGGCGGAGTAGGCGGTGCATAAGGCGGCAAAATTTTTAGGGGCGGCAAATTTTGCTTTAACTACATTTTTTTTTAAATTATTTTTTTATTCTTGAAAGTAAAATATTAGCATTCTTTCATTTTCCACAGGGACAATTTTTTTCTTGCAATTTAATAATGATTATTTTCATACATCTTATGAAAATCAAATGATTTTCTATCATGGTAATAGATCAGCGTAAAACAGTGAAGTGAAGACGATAAGAGGGTGACAATTTCAGAAAGTGTCGTTGCGTTTGGCCAGATGTCACAACAAGAGGAGAGTTTGGCTGAGATTTTTAGTGCTATACTAAAGTTTATTCAGTACTGGTTTCTTGAGCGATTGACGTTTATTTATTTATTTATTTATTTATTTATTTATTTGCATTATTTATATTCGAAAACTGTTTTCTGTTAATATTAAGTGTTAAGGCAAATGAAATTGAGTGACGATTGAAAATGGCAGCTGGTTAACGGTGGCTGGGGAACGTTAAATACGCTCGTGGTCATAAAGTCCTCCAAGTGAAGTGAAACGATACCTCTGCGGGTGCTGGACCAGGGGTTGTTCGGTTTCTGATCTGGTTCAAAAAATCGGAGCTTTCTTCAGAGTCCCATCCAACTGGTTAAGCCACAAAAAGTGGTAGTTACGGGGGACTCTGAAGTGAAAAGGGACTAAAAGTTACCCCCCGGGGGCGGGTCCAGAAATTTTTGTAAGGGGGGGGGTCAAGTTTCAGTAGCCAGTAAAGTGGAAGAAAAATAAAGTATAACTAGAACTTTCTTCAAAATAATATGCAAAACCCATGCATGTATTCTAACAAAAATTGTCATCGTGAAAAGTAATTATAAAATTAATCAAATTAATGAAAATAGCACATTCTTTATGTTTAACTAGTGGCACCCGCACGGCTTCGCCCGTAATAGAAAAATTAAAGGTGCTTGGTTTGCCAGTATATTTACAAATAATGTGTGGTGAATTTTCTCGCCCATTGGTTTGTACCGACGTTACAGTTCCACGTTATGATCATTTCGTATCTCGCCAATTGGCTTGTGCCCATGTTACGGTTCCACGTTATGATAATTTCATCATTTATGATAGTTTTTTTTCTTAAGATTGGAATAAAAAAAGAACCACATCGAATTTTCGAAAAATCGCTTCGAGGTGCGCACCCCCATGCTACATACTAACTTTGTGCCAAATTTCATGAAAATCGGTCGAACGGTTTAGGCGCTATACGCGTCACAGACATCCAGACATCCTCCGGACAGAGAGACTTTCTGCTTTATTATTAGTAAAGAAGAAGATGTGTCGAGTAAATTTTCGTTTCAAGGAAAACAAGAAAGGCACAACATTGTTGCATTAACATTTTATGCAACAAAGTAAAAAGAAGAACAAGTTTGTATTGAAAAATACAAGTTTAAAGTACAAATGAAGTACAAGTTTGTATTTGCCCTGATTACCGCATGGGGCCTACTGGGCCTAGACTCAACCCCCAAGGTTTAGAACCCCTATAATTTTCAAAGTTACATTACATGTAAAAGAATTTGCATTTATTAGACTTCAAAAGACAAGATTAGGTAAAAAGGGATTAACATTGATTACCTACAATAAATTTTCCAGGACTAAAAATTGACGTTTAACGATAATAATAGGGAAGTTGCAACCTATTAAATGTTCATATTTTGGCTATTGGATATTGTTATTTGACCCTCAAAACTAAAAAATTCACCATCGCCGAATTTTAAAACACCGTGGTTGATTTTTAATGAATTTTTAAAAATCCACGCGCAAAAGTGCGCTCTTCTGAAACGTCACGAGCCTACGTCACAGGGCGCGAATGGGCAGCCTTCCGCCGAAGATCCCTTGTTTTCGCTAGGGACATTTTGAGCGCGCTGATATTTTTATTTTTTAGAAATTCAATAATCCTTTTGAACACTCTATGGAGACCGGATTCGTTAAAGCACAATCTAAATAATCTTCCTCAAGTAACATCCATGAGGATATTCGAATATTTCCGAGAGGATGAGAGGTTTAATGTTCCAGAAGCGCGAGGAGTTCAATGCGAGGAGATAAGCCTTTACGTTTCGTCTTCGAAGTCGAATGCGTGACCTTCGGCTTCTCCCCTATCGGAAGAGCGCATGACGTCACTTCCTATGCCATTTGACGTCACAAGCGCTTGAACTTTAAAAATTAATTTAAAAAAAACTACTTATCGTATCGCAAAAATTTTTTCACCTATGATGTTCATACATAATACTCTATCATATAAAAATAAAATTGAAAAATCGAAAACTTTCCTATTATAGGTAAAGGAAAAATAAAACAATGATAATAAAGAAGGTGTTTCTCATCACGGGAGGGTCAGCTGACCCTTTGACCCTGAATTTGCCCTTGCTTTTGACTGAAGGAAACAACCCCTTTCTTAATTTACCGAATGGAACTTCAAATTTTGCCGAATGATAAAATACAGGTACTCACACATTCAATGAAAAAGGGACATTGAAAACTTGCAATTTTGCTTCACGTTCGCCGAAGCGTCAGAGAAAATGTGTTGCAAGATTTCGGGAAGTCGCAGTGACCTCCCATCGAGGCGCCGCTGGACTGGATCATAAAAACCGATCACTTCACCTTCTAGCCAAGACTGCGGAGTCGGAGTCAAAACGATTTTAGGAATCGGAGTCGGGAGCAGAGCCCGATCATTCTGATGTTGGACATGGGGGCAAATTTCTGTTTCAGGGCCCCTCTAGGGCCCGACTAAGATTTTTGAAGACACTGGGCATGAAGTTCATTTTGCCCCCCCCCCCTATTCCCGCTTACTCTGAAGTTATAAAATATTTCGATACTTGCGTATTAACACAGCCATGCTTAATTTGGTGGTACCTCATATCACAACATTTAAAAAGTAGACGAGATGTTGTATATATCGATTATATAAGATGTGGTTCAACTTTGCCAGTTTACGGTAAATATCGAAGTTATCTATGATATAACTTTTAATAGTAAATGCTGACTAAAATTGGAGTGGTTTTTGCAAAGAGATCAAATTTTTAAGGGGAATATTTATCAACGAATAAGAGATTTTTGAGCAATCAGGATTGCTTATTGTTCTCACTTGACTATTTTGATGTCCTTTGATTTTATTTTCCCACCGCCACCCTCTGCAGCATCACCGTCGACCGGCTCCTCACGATGCTGCTCCTATAGCGAAAGCAGTCTCCAGGTTGCATCCATATGCTACACACACGCGCATACATACACAACTACACACACACGCACACACAAACACAACTACACGCACACGCACACACAAACACATACATACACCTATACACACGCATACATACAGACACCTATACATACACACACACAAAAACATACACTCACACATACTCACAACTACCCAAACATTCATGCCTGCACAGACACAAGCACATATGCCTACACACACATACACATACCCCCCCCCACACACATTCATACACACAACTACCCACACACGTATGACTGCACACAGACACCAACACACATGCCTACACACACATACACATACCCCCTGCACGCACACACACACACAAACACATACACACACATACACCTGCACACACATACATAAAAACATACACACAACTACCCACACATTCATGCCTGCACACAGACACAAACACATATGCCTACACACACCCCCCCCCCCATACACATACCCCCCCACACACATTCGTATACACAACTACTCACACACTCATGCCTGCACACAGACACAAACACACATGACTACACACATACACATACCCCCCCCCACACACACATTCGTATCCACAACTACTCACACACTCATGCCTGCACACAGACACAAACACATATGCCTACACACACACACACATACCCCCCCCCACACACACATTCGTATCCACAACTACACACACACTCATGCCTGCACACAGACACAAACACATATGCCTACACACACATACACATACCCCCCCCCACACACACATTCGTATACACAATTACTCACACACTCATGCCTGCACACAGACACAAACACACATGCCTACACACACATACACATACCCCCCACACACAAACTCACACGCCTACATCCACACACACACTCGTGATTGCGAAAAACATAATTTGAATTCAAGATGTCAAAATTCAAATTAATTTTTTTTTCTTCTCTTGGCATTTGCAAAAATACCAATGACGTCATTGTACTCCAGATTCTGAGGGAAATCATTATTTATTTTTTATCAGCATGATAAATTAAGGGGATTTTGGGCTCCCCAGAAATCTAAGAGGAGGGGCCTGTGCCCCACATGCCCCTGCGGGAGTCGAAGACTTTAAAATTCCGATGGTCGGATTCGTTTTTTTTTCCCTTCGAGACCGCAGTCCTGCTTAAAACATCGACGGAAATATTTACTTTTTTGGCTACCATTGTAATAATTCCCCGACTTTTCCCTACCTTAAATGTATTGTTCCCTTTCTTTTCCAGAAAGAGCAAGAGAAACCGCAGAGATGACTCAGGATGGGAAGGCCAAGTCGGGCAAGAAGGGCAAGCCTGATTTGGACGACCTCAAGCAAGAGGTCCAGATGGTAAGCCCAATTTTCTACCCTCTCCCCACGGCGCTCACCGATTAGAAGTACAGTCGGACCTCCATACGTCGAAGTAGCAAATTGCCGGAAAAAAATCATCGATATATAGAAATTTTGATATATAGAAACAATTTTATTTTATCCTAAAAATCTCCTAAAAACATTAAAATTAAAGCTAGTTTTTATGTATGAAACCCAATTTCTAATTTATACGCGAGCGTCGGATTAAATGAAAGTTAATAAATAAAAAAATAACAGAAATTGCATTTTTTGCGCCTTCATTCATCATCATTCTTCGGCAATTCAACTTGATCCGCAATATTAGGGGATTTTCATTTTGACAAATCGAGAGAAAAGTAAAAAATGAATCTACTTAACTTGAATGACTTTTACTGCTGCTATAACGACTAGAAATGATAATCAACAGAACAAAAGGGATGACTTGAAACTGATTTTACAATGTTACTGGTTACAACTAGGGTATTTGAAATAAACTTGAGGGAGCAGGCCCGTGTCCAGATTTTCATAAAGGGAGGGGTTTTAATCTTACCTGCGGGAGGGGTGGAATTCAACCCCCCCCCCCACAACCTTTAGTTTACGACAAATTGCCGATCCCAGTAAGGCGTTTATACACCTGGAAGGACTTCTGACTCCCCCCCTTTTTTTTTTGAGGGATGGTTTTGGCTGCACAGGTAACCAAAATAATCCTTCATTTTACAGGTTCACTTTAATCAAACCTTGTTTGTTTCTTTTTAATTAAATCTGCTTACTATGTGGTACATTGCAATAAATACTAAAATTTATCCACAAATTCTTTTATAATGTAGAATGTATATCAAGTTTTATATTCTAGATAATTGAAATAATGCTTAATAAACTAAACAAGAAAGAGGTTATTGCAAATACAAATTACATTACCAAACACCATCACTAATGCATTTTCATTGCTACAACATATGCTAAATTCATCATAACCTCCTTATGTACAATAAGCAATATTAATGCTTTGCATTGATAGATCATTCAGCAGTTCTTCCACCTTAGTTTTTCCGAAATATTATTTCAGTTGATCAAGCTTTAACAGTTGTAAATTGCAGAAAAACGTAAGAAAAGAGAGAAAGTTAAGAAAAAAAAAACGCTGAACACAAACTTTACATTAAAATTAATTTAAGCCAAAAAAAAAAACATATTTTCTTCATTTTTCTTATTATTTTTCGCCAATGGGAGGGGTTTAACCCCTAAAACCCTCCCCTTGGACACGGCTCTGTGAGGGAGTTTAAGAACTCCAGAACGAAACAACGACACCCCTCAACCAGAGGCGGATCTAGAGGGGGGTATGGGGGCCATGGCCCCTCCCAAAGCCTTGTGATTGTAGGAATTTTTTTTAAGAAAAAAAAGAAGAAAAAAATATTATGAGAAGATAACAAAATTTAACACATGTGTTTTACTGAAAAAGAAGTATAAGCCTTAATTGGGAGATAAATTATATCCCTATCCTCAAAACAAAACTTTTATTTCCAAAATTTTTCTCCATCCTTTACATCATTTCTTGATTCCAACTACAGACACTTAGACGATCTCTAAATACTACTGGTTCTCAGAGTATACCTATTATTCACAAGACCAAAGAGTGCCTAAATTTTCGTTTTTATGGCTTTAATTTCGAAACTAGGGAGAGAACCCCCTTTTCCCATGCCTTTTCACAAATGCCTTGATATGTAGCATAAAATTGCATTTTATGTCTTTTATTTGGAAAAAAAAATGTCAACGAAAACTAGCTTATCCAGCCCTTATGACTTAACTTGCTTAAAAGCAACTTAAATGAATTTTTTTTTGGGACTTTAATTACAAACGATTTTTGATAGGACCCCCTCCCTCCCTTGTTTATATCGTGATGATAGCTTTAAAAGGAGGTTTTTGGAGGAACTCACGAATCTTCCATCCCTTAATAAAATATGTATGAATATGATTTAAAATCGAACTTTTAGAGCCTCAAAGGCAAAATATTTCCAGGAAGGAAGGATTCTAAGCACCTTCACACTTCCTTTAATGTAAGCAAACATTATCTAACGGTGCATTTTTAGGCTGGACAGCTGAAGAGCTAGAAGAGCACCCCTCCTCTTCTAACTTCTCAATGTATAACGACAGAATATTTTGGTTTCTAAGCTTTATTTTCAAATAGTATTTTGGTGTCAGCTCCCGAAACCTGAACTTTCTCCATACATCATCAAAAATAGACAAAACGCGTTTTTAGTTTCTTAATTTTCAAAAATTACTCGGGAATTTAAATTTTGAAACATTTTCGAGGGAGATTCCTAAATCCATCCCCTTACCTAATGTCCTCGATACCATGAAAATTGAGTTTTAAAACTTCATTTTAATAAAATTTCTGGTGAGTTCGGAGTTTTTTCAAAACTTTCGGATGGACCCTCCCAAAACAATCGGCTGGATCCGCCACTGCCCTCAACCCCAGATTCCGTATGAGTTTCGTAGCAACCTTTAGTGAACATCATTTTCTCCCCTACTCCTTATTTTTCATGAGACGAACAGTCTCATGTACGAATGTCTCTAAAAAATTTTCGATATATAGAGATTTTTTCGATATATAAAAATTATTTTTCTATATAATGAACATGGTAACTTGCTGGGATTTCGATGCATGGAAAATTTCGATATGTGGAAGTTCGATATATGGAGGCTTGACTGTACCTGCGCTTTTCATCGAAATTCAGTTCCGTCACGAGGTGGTTCTTTATAACGAATTCTACCGCCATGCAACCGGCGCATCAGCTTAAGTTTAGCCATTTTGGATCGGATTTTTCAGAGTTGTGGAACCAGGGTTACCCCATAGAAAAAGAAATTACATAGAGAGGCCCTGCTGTACTAAGAAAATGAAACCGGAAGTTGCACCGATGTATCCCAAGATCCTTAGCTTCCTGCTCAATGTCTTGAGATACATATTGATTCAAAACATTCCATCACCGAATCTCAATTGGTAGTTAATTTAAACTTAGATATTGTTGCAAGTTTATGAGGCACGTTTTTGAGATTGCATTACAACATAAATTAAAATGTAAACCAATCCGTCAGCTACTTTATTTAGTTGTTATCATAACCCCGCCCATTGTTGCATCGCCATATCCGATAATTCCGGCTTCAATTTCATCTTCTTTTTACCGTAGACGGGCCCTCTCTATGTAAATCTCTTTACTCTATGGGTTACCCGAGCAAAGTTTCAGGTTTTGCCAAATGGGTCAAAAATAGTATTTTATTTAATAAACAATCCACGTGTCGCTAATAATTATTTCTCCCAGTGAAAAATCACCAACGCGATAAATTGCCAGAAAAGACCCCTCGAATTTCGTTCCAATCTATCTCAAAGTCATTGTAGAGAAACTTGATCCCAAACAAACAATACTGTCTAGAAGTAGTGCAAGGAAGCTCAAGCTCCAGAAGTCGTGTTTTTTTTAAATAATTTTTTGACTTCCGTCTTACAAATATAGCTACATATAAAGTGTCGTGCGTTATATATATTATATAACTTATATTATATATACATATATATATATATATATATATATATATATATATTATATAACTCATAGAATACTACATAATCCATCGAAAAAAGGAAATTTTTTGCTCCGGAATTTGTAACTTCCAAATCAAATAAAACTGAAATGATCTAACTTTTTTTAACTCAAAACTACGCGATTGGTTTCGGTCGACCGACCAGGAAAGAAAGTTCAATCATGAATTTTTTTTAATCTCTTGTCAGTCATTTTTTTTTCGTTAACAAATAAAAATACTTGTCATTTATTTTCGTTTTTCAAGAAAGACTTTCAAAACCAATGTCTCCACTTCCTATCCTATTCCGAGTCACAACTGACTATAACTGTATTTATGTCGAGGACTGCATACTAAGTGCCTTGCCTCCATTATTTTTTTATACCGATAGATGGCAGCACCATCACCAGATCGAACAGTGAATGAGAATTTAGAACTAGTCCAGGAGCTAATAGCTACAACCCCCAGAGGTATCGTTTCACTCGGAGGACATTGAGACCACGAGCCTATTTAACGTCGCCCAGTCCCCTTTAATGACGACGGTGGGTCTTCGACCATCGAGATTCGAACCCAGGACCTTCCGGCCCCGAATCCGACACTCTACCAATCGCGCTACCACGGCCCCATGTCTCCACTTCATTCTGATTTTTCCACCAGCAAATTTTAATACAGTTGTGATCATCTTTTTCTTTTCCGTGTTTCCCACGCCATCTAGGAAACGTTTAAATGTATTGACGAGCAAAGTTCATTGGGGGACACAATCGGCCACCAGGGCAGGGATTTTTTTCAAATTTTTCAATTTAATGTTGGTTGTTGTTGTTGTGACATCCTTTGAATTTCGTAATGTCTGAATGTCGTTTGATTTCTTCCTCCAGGACGATCACAGCATTCCACTCTCAGAACTCTACCAGCGACTGCACACGAATCCAGAACGGGTGAGTACCGCACATCTTCCTCCTTTCTCTCCACCAATAAGAAACGAGCACGTGCTGGATCGCACTAAACCTTCGTCTGCGTCTTTGACTCTCTTTTTTTTTTTTGAAATCTCAGTTCATATCTTCAGTGACTGATCAAAGATCAGCATCAATTCGCATCGAGGAGCACCTGTCTACCTACTTTTGTTCCACATCTTGTATTTCTACTGCGGATATAATTTTAAATACATAATATCGCTCGTTTGGAAGAAGAGTGCCACAATACGAAATTTATAATGGAGCCATTCCATTTCAGATCAGGCAGGGTATGTCACATGACCATCACCGATTTTTTTGAAAAAATTACAGTAGTTACAACTAAGGGACATATGAAATATCCCAAAAGGATTTTGCAAGAAAAAATTTTTTTCTTCAGTTACAGCCTATTAAAATTCTGAACAAAATCCGCCATTTTGGAAAAAACCGACAAAACACTCCATTTGAAATGGACACTATTTCAAAAGTATTTAACCTACTTGAATAATTCTTTTTTCTAAAAATAAATAAGGACCCATATATCCTCTAGACATCGTTTTTGAAGTTTAGTTAGGTTCTTTAATAAAGAAAAAAATTCATTTTTGCCGCGAAAAAACTGCATTTTTACCGATTTCATTTTTTTTTCCTCCATGAAAAAAAAGTTTTTTTTTACTAAACGGAGATGGCAATCTATGATAGTTTCCTAACATATTTTATTATAATCCTTGGATGCATTCAGCTTCGGAAATAAAATTTGAAATTTCGAAAATTTTCATTAATTAGCAATTTTTGAAGTAATTTTACTCAAAAAACCCATTTTTTTTAAATCTAAAAATTGGCTCATTTGAACCCCATATAATGCTTAACAAGTGGATCGACACCGCATCCGGTATTTTTTCCCATAAAATGTTTTATGATTTTTTGAAAGTGACCTTCTCCCATGGCATGCATGTAAAATAAAAATTTCTAATAACTTCAGTAACCGAAATTCTGATTATTTTAATGCCTAATAGCTACAATATTGGTGCACTTTATCAACAACAAATAAAATTTTACTGACTTTTAATAATATAGCAGTATCAAACCGCTTCTGATGACCCAGTCAATTCGTCCTTTTGTACTTCGTTATATAAATATATTTTTCTGCTGATCAGCGCATGGGAGCTGAGCTCCCATACTTCCTTATTTGTTCCACTCAAGTTTTTGTATTTTTGACCGATTTCAGGCCACTTAAGCATTAAAATAAGTTCTGAAGACTGTAGGGATCCTGCACTTCTTTTGTTGACATACCGTTCTTGAGTTATGCGACATACGCACATACGTATACATAGAGACGTCACGAGAAAACTCGTTGTAATTAACTCGGGAGTCGTCATTACGGATATTTCGCGTGTCTATACGTTCTTAGGCACTTATCCACGTGTGGTCGAGTCGAAAAAAAAAAAAACTCAACATTCATTCGGGGGTGAGCAAAATAGAAATTAAGTTCGATTTTTGCGTGAAAATTTCTTCGCGAATAAGATACTTCCTTCTTTGTAAAAGGAAGTAAAAATTGGATATGACTAGTAAATGTTATATCAACCTCCCCTCTGCCCTGAGGCGAGAGATGGTACTGGTAGCCCTGGTAGTTGCTGAAATAGAGCATGATTTAGAAAACTTTTCAATCTAAGCCTACCTAGGACCTTATCTTAAAACGCGTTTCGCTCAAAGCATGAAAATTTTTACTTGCACCATTTGCTTCTCACTGCCTCATACGCCTTTCTTCTAGCTGAGTTTTTAAGGTGTACTGGGGTTTCGACGCTTTCTTAGATTCAAGTTCGTCTGTTTCGAATCTCCCCCCCCCCACTATACAGGGTGTTTCAAAATGAATAGCGGAATTTTAACATGCTGTAATATTTATTACACCAAACTTACAGCCACAAGCGATATATCAAATGAAAGAGAAACTCAAACAGTTTTTTGTTTGTTGGCATCAGTGCGCATGCGCGTGGAATGTTTCTGCTGCAATCCGCTAGAAAGCGCTAGTAGCAAAGATGGTGACTTAAGAACAGAAAGCGTGTTGTGCTTTATCTTTCAGCAAGATGGTGCGCCGCCTCACTGGCATAATGAGGTACGCGATTGGCTTAACCTAACTGTACCCGACCGCTGGATGGGCCGTAAGGGGCCGAATGACAGGGCTTGTTTCCCATGGCCTCCACGGTCACCCGACCTAACGCCGTGTGATTTCTATCTTTCGGGGTTTATTAAGGACCGTGTGCATGTGCCTCCACTGCCAGCCGACCTTCCCGAATCCAGGAACAGGATTGAAACAGCTGTTGCAGCAATGACTAATGAGACACTCATCCAAGTTTGGGAACAACTCGCATATCGTCTTGACGTGAGAGGAATGGTGCTCACATTGAACACTTGTAGGCTATTTTCTAAAACTGTTTGAGTTTCTCTTTCATTTGATATATCGCTTGTGGCTGTAAGTTTGGTGTGATAAATATTATGTTAAAACCCCGCTATTCATTTTGAAACACCCTGTATACTTGTCCCATATTCTACGACGGAACTAAAAGTGGGTTGAGCGCCAAATCCTCTCTCGCGATAACCGCTCTCTACCAGAAAAAAAATAATAACTTAGCCTCTTTATCTATGGATCAACGCAAACAGTACGGATATGATTTGGTCCATCGTTATTTTAGGAATTTAGCGCACTGGGAGCTTAGCTGGGACGAAATCTGTCGAGTTCCACTTTCCAGATGCATAAATACTTCTCAAGAGGATTTGTGACGATAAGGACCGTAAATCAAAGACCGCAGATAAACAAGTCCAAGGGATGGGACGCGATTCCTCTCCTAATCTTCTCTGCTTATCGCTCGCGCCTTTTCAGTTTTCATTTCAAGAGAAACATTTTCGAACGAGATACAGTCGAACCTCCATATATCGAACTTCCACATATCGAAGTTTTCTATATATCGAAATCCGAGCGAATTTCTATGTTCATTACATAGAAAAATGGTTTCTATACATCGAAAAAATCTCTATATATCGAAATCCCAGCCAATTTCTATGTTCATTACATAGAAAAATGGTTTCTATACATCGAAAAAATCTCTATATATCGAAATCCCAGCCAATTTCTATGTTCATTACATAGAAAAATAGTTTCTATACATCGAAAAAATCTCTATATATCGAAATCCCAGCCAATTTCTATGTTCATTACAAAAAAAAAATAGGTTTCTATACATCGAAAAAATCTCTATATATCGAAATTTTTTTGAGACATTTGTAGATTTTTTTTTTTTTAACTTTAGACTGTTTGTGTCATGAAAAATGAAGGTTAGGGGAGAAAATTATGTTTACTAAAGGTTGCTAAGAAACTCATAAGAAATCTGGCTTTGAGGGGTGTGTAGATAGGTCGTTGTTCCGTTCTGGAGTTCTTAAATTCCCTCCAGTTTATTTCAAATCTTAGTTGTAACCAGTATCACTGTAAAATCCGTTTCAAGTTATCCCTTTTCTCTGTCGATTATCGTTCCTAATCTTTTTAGCATCAGTAAAAATCATTCAAATGAAGTGGATTGATTTATTACTTTTCTCTCGATTACATTGTCAAAACGAAAATCCCCCTTATGTTGCGGATCAAGTTGAATTGTCGAAGAATGAAGATGTATAAATGAAAGCGCAGAAATGTCATTTCTGTTAATTTTTTAATTATTAATTTTCATTTAATCCGATACTCGTATAAATAGGATTTCATACACAAAAATTAGCTTTAATTTTAATTTTTTAGGAGATTTTTATGATATAAGATAATTTCCATATATCGAATTTTCTATACATCGAATTTTTTTCCGGTAATTTACTACTTCGATATATAGAGGTCCGACTGTCAGTTTTTCCCGTCGCTACATTTCCAGGGCCTGCTTTCTGAATAGGCCCACGAGGCCTCGGGCCCCAGCTCTCTGGGGGGTCCCCAAATGGCTAACATTGTTTCATCCAACGATTCGAAGTTTGAGGTTTGTTTGCAAGAGGGCTCCTAATATTTTGCACATTCTCGGCGGCACAACCACTTAGCGCCTGCTGTTATGCAAACGAGCTGATGTGTGCATCATATGACTGCCTTTTACTCCAATTTAATGTCATTTCCCCATTATTGGCAATTTTAACGTGATTCAATAGTTAACTCTCTAAATATCACCATCAGTGGCCAAATTGAAACCAAATTTAGAATTAAAAAAAAAAAAAAAAACTCGCCAATTTTGTCACCAAGTTGGCGACAAAACTTGGCGACCGAAAGACTGGAGATATATCGCCAAGTGTCCGACAAATGATAACACCACTTGAGTTTACATCGAAATTAACAACGATTTCCCTCCAAAAACGGGCAAAAGACCCCTTCAGAAACACCCGAATGCAACCAAAAGGGTAGGTGCACAACGAGACCCCACTAGGAGTCTACGTACTAAATTTCAACTTTCTAGGACATACCGTTTTTGAGTTATTCGAGATACATACACACATACACACATACGCACATACATACGTACATACGGACGTCACGAGAAAACTTGTTGTAATTAACTCGGGGGTCGTCAAAATGGATATTTCGGGTGTCTGTACGTTCCTATTCATATATCCACGTGTGGTCGAGTCGAAAAAAAAAAACAACATTCATTTAGGGGTGAGTAAAATGGAAATGAAGGCCGATTTTTGAGTGAAAATTTTTTCGCGAATACAATACTTCCTTTTTTGTAAAATGAAGTAAAAAGCCACATTTTTACCAAAATTTTGAATGGTCATCGAGTTGTCGGAGTCGAAAGAAATGATCGGCTGGCGTAAAAATTTTAGACTTTTCTCATTGGTATACAAGTACAGTTGAGCTCGCTTGACCTTTCGGTCACAGTACCTTTCGAACATTTTTTTTTTAAATTTAAGTAAATTTCATATTTCTTTGAAACCATAACATGCATACCTATTTCTTAATCAATAATTTATTTTCAAAATTTAAAAATATTGCCTACTTTTTTAAAAAATTCAAAAAATTTAAGAAAATTTCAATTTTTTTCAAATCCCTAAGGCTTTTTTATTTTTGCAATAATTAATTTTTTTTTTTTTTTTGCTAAACGATCACTATAATCATCTCTAAAAATCTGTGCATTCATTTGCTTATGAGTTTATTAGAAAATTTTCTGTGATTAATTATGTAAAAAATCAAAGTTAAAAAAAAATGGTTTTTTAAGGTTTAACATGCTCTAAACTTTTGAGTAATTAATTAAATGCTTATCCAATGCACAGTTTTGTTAAAGAGATTTTCCTAATTGCGAAAAGTATTACTTTAAAGCTGTATCTTTAATAGAAAAAATCCTTAGGGATTCTAATGACACGAAAACACAATAAAACCATCATCGAGAAAAAGCAATTTGAAGTTTTTTAGGGAGCATGGCCTAAAACCACTCATAACTTTTTAAATATTTGAACTAAAGCAATGAAACTTTTTCCCTGTGTTGAGAATAGATTTTAGTTTTGAAGTAAGCAATAAAATTTTTTTTGATCGTTTCATCATTTTTGAGGTACCCTTTAACGAGGAAATGTCAAGTATTTGCTTGCGGCGATGTTAAATCTATGGGAGCACCACTTGCTTTTGGCAAACCCTGCTCTGAAAACCGGGCGATACTTTTGCGTTTCATAAAATTTCCATCACTTCCAGCTGAGCTCCTCTCTTTTCGGGATAATAGGGAAGTTGCAACCTATTAAATGTTCATATTTTGACTATTGGAGATTGTTAATTGACCCTCAAAACTAAAAAAATCACCATCGCCGAATTTTAAAACACCGTGATTGAGTTTTTAAAAATCCAGGCACAAAAGTGCGCTCTTCTGAAACGTCACGAGCTTACGTCACAGGGCACTCATGGGCAGCCTTCCGCCGAAGATCCCTCGTTTTCGCTAGGGACATTTTGAGCGCGCTGATATTTTTATTTTTTAGAAATTCAATCATCCTTTTGAACACTCTATGGAGGCCGGATTCGTTAAAGCACAATCTAAATAATCTTCCTCAAGTAACATCAATGATGGTATTCGAATATTTCCGAGAGGGATGAGAAATTTAATGTTCCAGAAACGCGAGGAGTTAAATGTCAGAAGATAAGCCTTTTACGTTTCGTCTTCGAAGCCAACTGCATGCCCTTCGGCTTCTCCCCTATCGGGAGAGCGCATGACGTCACTTCCCATGCCATTTGACGTCACAAGCGCTTGAACTTTAAAAATTAATTTAAAAAAAACTACTTATCGTATCGCAAAATTTTTTTCACCTATGATGCTCATACATGGTACTCTATCATATAAAAATAAAATTGAAAAATCGAAAACTTCCGTGAAGTCAACCAAAGTGATGAGTCAGCAATCCCGAGAAAAGTAATGACGGCCCATTCTTCCAAAATAGAGTCGTAGAAAAACATTTGAAAATTATATTTGCGGCAGTGAGAAGCAAATATGGATGCAAGTGGATATTTTCAAGTTTTGAGTAAAGTGATTTTAAATATAATATCATAACTAGACTTTCATTGAAATTTTTTTTTCTAAATCATGCTGTACAGCAGCAACTACCAGTGACACTAGTCCCATATCTTGCCCCAGGACAGAGGAGGGGTTCGCCTACCATGTGTACTGGTTATCTCCAAATTTTTAATTTTGCCACTGACACCCCTTTGGGCCCCCACTAGGGCCGTTTCCATGGACACTTTCGGTTTTTCGCGGGGCCAGGAGCGTTGATTTACCGGGTCGAAAAGTGTGTTGTGAACTCACTTACTGACTCATATTTACTATCTGCGTCACCCGGCTTTACACGGTCTACCTCGAAAATAAAAGTTATGTCATTGGACGCGCGTTCAACAATCAAGCTTGAACAAAAAAAAGTAAAATAAAAAAAACAGTAAAATTTTGTGGCAGATTGCGGGAAAATAACCAAAAAGGAAACATTTTAAATCCCCCGATGACGGGAAAAGGATTTAAAACAAAAACCAATATTAAATTTTACTTGTTTATATTCGAGAAAAAAAATGGCAACAGATCTTTCATTTAACGATTTTCTTCACGCTACAACTACAAATTTTAATAAAAGCATTGTTACGGAAAGTTGAGATGAAGCACTGAATAACAATTTGAATGGAGGAAAGCCTTCGAAAAATAGGGATTTTATTTTGAAATCTAGGTATCATAAGTAATAGTTTTTTTAATGGATAATCTGCGCTAATTACTATCGGAGGATTATGTTAAATAGCCAAACATAAAAACGGGAAAATGACGAATCTATCGATATCTGGTTCGGTGATCAGTTCACTGGCGTTCGGGAGAAACTCGAACATAGATAGATAGATACACAGGTACATACATACGCTCAGTATTTAATTGTATAAGATTGACGTCAATGTTATCGCTTCTTAAGATAGTTACTTCTTACGATACTCAATCACCTTTAACTCAAATTGAAGCTAATGCGTGTGAAAAAAAAAGGCGGACAACAACAAAACGACAAATGTCAGTCATTTGTAGCTGAAATACCCTCAACAAGCTCGATGGCTTTTGATGTACAGAGCATTTCCAACTGATCTTGAAGCCATGGGTGCAAATGACGGTGTTTCTGGGGTATTCAATGTAGTCCTCGGAACTACTTTGATATACCCCCCCAAATCGAAAATTTGGCGATTTTTTTTGCTTTTGTTGACACAAAACTTTGTTGCCACAAAAATTGTTGCCACAAAACTTTAAAAAAAACTCAAAAAATGGTACAAATTACAAGAAAATACTTAATTTGGCAACAGCAAAAACCTAAAAGCTGAAAAAAACCTAAATTGGCAACACCAAAATAAGAAGCAGCAACCCTAAAAAGTCCGTAGGAAATGCTAGATTTGCCGTGTAATTTTTGGGGGTGTATATCAAAGTTATACCTAGTCCTCAAATAACACGAGAAAGAGACAATAAGACAGTTAGTTCCCAGCAAATTAAGAATCTTCTTTGGTACTTAACAGAAGGAAAAAAAACAAGCTATATAATGAGTATGAGTTTTTATGATTTTTTTTTTTTTTGTAAACCCGTTTCTTACCTATTTCTCGTAATCGTCTAGCTACTAGTGATGTGCCGGATCGTTAAAAAAGTAGAACCGCGGATACGGATACGGATCATTAGTGTCAAGATCCGCGGATACGGATCTCAAAAGTTTTTGCCCAATTCAGCTATCCAAGTTTAAAATTTATTACGGAAGATATTCCCGTCATAATAGCATCACTGTTTCTTCAAAAAATCATCATCTACGGCGAAAATATAATAAAGACTATGATTGACTCTTTAAAGAAATATGCATTAAAATTGATGGAGAGTTGGAAAGAATTGGTCAGCGCTGCATTAATATTTAAACAGAATGTGAAAAATTATTTCTAGCTTGCTCGGTAGATGTAGGATACAGGAGCAAGAGTGTAAAGCTGCTACTGGATAGGCTAGCAATAATTTTTCGCATTTTATTTCAGCATAAATGCAGTGCTGACCCATTCCACCCAAATTGCTCCGACTGACGAAATAACAGAGCCGGGAACACCTTTACAAACAGTAAATAGAGAATTTTTGTCTCATTTTTTTGAAGGATGTGGAGAAAAACCAAAATAAGGAATTAACAGAAACCTCAAATCAATAACAGAAATTAATATTAAACTAAAAATTAAAAAAAAAATGTCTCAGAGGGCCGTTGGCATCTGAAATGATACCTTATAATTTAAATAGGGAATAAAACCTAATTTAAACGGAATTTAAGAGTCTTTTATTCAAATATTTAAGAATTTTTAGAATAGAAAAGATCCGTTTAAGATCCGTCAAAAAAGTAACGGATACGGATACAGATCTTAATTTCTCCTCGGATATCCGCGGATACGGATACGGATATCCGGAACATCACTACTAGCTACCGTCTCGTAACACATTTTTAACTTTGCGAACCAAATAGCCTACGCAGTAAAACCAAAGTTCACGACGTTCTTGTAAGAAAATGCTTACATTAAAAATCACATTTAATTCAGACATTTTACACATTATTTACATCAATCTAATTAAATTTCTTTCAACAAAAATGGCCAAATTCTTAACATGTCACCTTCATCTTAATAAACAAAATCTTATTCTGTTTTTTACACTGTTGCCACAAGTCAAAAGTAAATTCTTGTTGCCTCGAGGTGGAAGGGATGAACATTATTTGGATTCAAGGCTTATCTCCACCAACCTCACTCTGTTTTCTCGTGTGGTCGTTACAAGCGAGTTTTCGACTGTTCAAAACTTTTCTGCGTCAAACTTATGCAGAGCTTCGTGTTTTTCTCTGAATTGGTATGTCGATTAAACTGCAAATTCCACGCTCGCTTCAGCTGAACCTTGAGTTCAGCCTATTTTATCCGTTCTACGCTACATTTTTTTTTTGTTTGTCGTCCGCAACATGCAACGCTTCTATAGTTGCCATGGCAACGATGAAAGTTTTTTTTTTTTTTTTTTTTTTGAAGTCGGTCTAATCGTGTTTTTAGATTTTCGTTGTGTGTGCGTGTCCGAGGCCTTCGAGATAGGAAATCCATCCAACTAGCAAATGACGTCATCGTTCGTCGATCCACAATGATATTGGGAAGTGAGCGCTTCGATTAGTATTTTGGTTTAACTAAACTATTTGATTCATTCATTATTGTCTTCTATTATTTTAGTAGCATTAAAACTTCTACTTTTTCATTTGAAAACATAAAAAGGAACCAATAATCATACATTAAAAAATACACTGAGGAGCTTAATTCATAGTATTTCACATAAAAACATTTATAAGTCTTACAAAGTATTCAAATAACTAAACACGATTTTATTTTACAATCTTATAAAAACGAAGTGATAAATAAACATAGTTTTATTTTTAATTTGAAATTTTTTTTTAACACTAATAGCATTTTAACTACTCGTATATTGTATTGAAACATTAAGTCTTAAGAAGTATTCAAATAAATAAATGAACTTTCATTTTACAATTACATCAAAACAAAAAATAATTTCACCATTGTATTTAAATAACAATAAAATGAAATTTTAAACTATAAATTAAACATTTTTACTAAAGTAAACGGGAAACATAACTGCAATATGTTTCAAAGACATAACATCAAATTAAAATGCATAATACCAGATTATTAATGTTAACTTAGCTTAGCAAATTTATACTTTTAAAAAGACATGAACGTTTGGGTGCCATCCCCCAAAGTAAACGGTGTATTACCTCCTTCAATTATGAAAACTTCAAGAAAAATACCCCCATAAACATCTCCCCCATCTCCCTTAAAATTTCAAGGGCACAGTTATTTATAACTATAGCCGTTGAAAAGCTATCATTATTATGAGACTATGATTCCTACCCCTCCCCCCTTCGGTGGGCACTCTCGAAAAGTTACACAGGAATTCAACTTGAAAAACGTTAATTAAAGAATGAATTATACAACATCATTAAAATGCTATTAGTGTTAAAAAAATTTCAAATTAAAAATAAAACTATGTTTATTTATCACTTCGTTTTTACAAGATTGTAAAATAAAATCGTGTTTAGTTATTTGAATACTTTGTAAGACTTATAAATGTTTTTATGTGAAATACTATGAATTAAGCTCCTCAATGTATTTTTTAATGTATGATTATTGGTTCCTTTTTATGTTTTCAAATGAAAAAGTAGAAGTTTTAATGCTACTAAAATAATAGAAGACAATAATAAATAAATCAAATAGTTTAGTTAAACCAAAATACTAATCGAAGCGCTCACTTCCCAATATCATTGTGGATCGACGAACGATGACGTCATTTGCTAGTTGGATGGCCTTCCTTTCTCGAAGGCCTCGGACACGCACGCACAACGAAAATCTAAAAACACGATTGGACCGACTTCAAAAAAAAAACTTTCATCGTTGCTTTCATTTTGACATATGTATGTTGTACATCAAAAAAATGTATTCAATATCAAAGCAGCCTTTTTTTTTTTTTTTTTTGGAATTTGGCTACTTTTCAATTTTTAGCTTTTCCTGCTGCTAATGATTCTTGTGTGTGGGGGGGGGGGGCTTTAATAGTTCATCATTTTAGGCTTTTGAAAAATTATTTTAAAGAGCATTAATTGATGACAAAGTAACCTTTTTCAAAGAACTTCTCATAGAATGACCATTTTAGCAACTTTTTTCAATACTTAAAACTTCATATATGTTAAATTTAGATCAACATTTTACTGAGTAGGCTCTTTTAGGAATTCAGTGTGACATTTTTGTGACAGGGGGAAGGGAGAGGATAACAAGAAGTGTGACATCACGCGTTGTTTATAACAATATGCTCATGTTGAACAGCGTTACATGTAACAAGGAGGAGGGGGGGGGATTTGTTCAAAATTTTGCAACATCCTTTATGGACAGCCCCTTAATTCAATTTATGTTACAGTTTCAGAGTTCCTGAAAGCTTATTAACAGAAAACCCAAGGAGTTCAAAAATTATATAGTTCAAGACATTTTGCCTTTTTTAAGCATAACAAACAAGCATAGAGCATTTGGCAAAAACACGTTATGTATCCACTGCTCAAAAGTAATCTTTCGCAAGCCCAGAAATCATGAATACCCTTAACTCAACCACAATTTGTACATAAATATCATAAAACTTAAAGACAACAGTGCAAAAAAGAAAAAAAAACATATTTTTTTTTAATTTGCGTACAGAACCAGCTTGTTTGAATAACTTTGCAGGGGCGCAGTTGGGGGAAAATGTCTGAGAATCGAACCCACGACCTCCGGCGTTCAAAGCTAATCTTCTTACCTCAGAACTACGGAAGCACATCAAGTAATGTTTTTTGATCAAAATAACACATGCTAGCGTATGAAACAATTTAATCGAAACCGAAAATATAAGATTAGTTCAGTTAAAAGCCTGTTTCAATAAACTTCTTTACATATTAACTGAATATCAACACCAAGTTACGTTGCTTCTGTTAGCAACAAGTAGTATATTCACAGAAAATTTTGACATATGTATATTGTCAGCTTGGAAAATCCATTTCGAATAAATGCGTGTACAAGGTTGAAAAAAATAAAGAAATAAAAAGTTGCAAGTTAACCGTTTCAAATATTAAAGCAGTATGCCGAAATTACAAGTTACAGACAAAGATATCAGAAAGGAAACTGACAATTGTTTGTGTAATGGAGGAAAAGTTAAGTAACCTTAACTGCAAGAACTCTAATGCATAAAATGTTGATTTATTTATCTGAGAAAATTACTTACCTCCGAACTTTTAAATTTATTCCATGAGGCACCCGATTTTTTTCTTCCAATGCAGGTTGTTCGGTAGCGCAAATCGCTGACTCACTTTCACTCAGCTGACACTCAGACACTTACGAGACTTATTATATATATATATTTTTTTATTTGCCTCTACATTCCAGTACGTTTAAAGGAGGAGATAAATCCAACAGTATTGTATTCAAAAATATGCATCCGAAACTACATATTTCCTATTTCATCTATTTCAGCCAGAGCACTACTGTTTACTGGTAAAACGCACTGCTTTCAAAGTTTCGCGCCAAGTTCATAGATCGACGACTGGTGGCGTAACGAAGCGGGGGGGAGAGCCTGTTATCACGTGGGTCTCGGCGTGTCGCCCCCTTTGAGATGGGGCATTCATCATCAACACTAACCCATTTTAATTCTCTATTGGCAATTAATTATGTTGATTTTTAGATTAAAGTTAAGGGGTGAGTTGCTCCCGAATGGCCCCTTTTCCCGTTCAGGGGCGGATACAGACTACCATTTTATGGGGGGGGGGCGGGTCATGCTAAAGAATGCCTCCCCTCCCCGCCTTATGAACGAACTTACGGTTTTGAGTACGAAATGTTTTCGAAACTGTTTGAGTGTCAATAAAAAGCAACAAATCGATCAGGAATAAGGCAACTCGTTGGACATAAACGTTATAAATTTTATAAGCAACGAAAAGAAATAGTTCAAATAATTACTTTCAAAAATAACTCACGAATTGAAAAGACTACTGAAATCCTTGACATTTTATTCATAACTAGTGGCACCCGCACGGCTTCGCCCGTAATAGAAAAATTAAAGGTCTTTTGGTTTGCCTGTATATTTACAAATAATGTATGGTGAATTTTCTCGCCAATTGGCTTGTACCGACGTTACAGTTCCACGCTATGATCATTTCGTATCTCGCCAATTGGCTTGTGCATATGTTAGGGTTCCACGTTATGATAATTTCGTAATTTATGATAGTTTTTTGTCTTAAAATTGGAATAAAAAAAGAACCACATCGAATTTTCGAAAAATCGCTTCGAGGTGCACACCCCCATGCTACATACTAACTTTGTGCCAAATTTCATGAAAATCGGCCGAACGGTTTAGGCGCTATGCGCGTCACAGACATCCTACAGACATCCTTCACACATCCTACAGACATCCAGACATCCTCCGGACAGAGAGACTTTCTGCTTTATTATTAGTAAAGAAGCATTTGAAAAAAATGTGGACGAATACTATTGTCGACGGTTTAGGGGGGGGGGGGTCATGACCCCCATGACCCTCCCCTTGTATCCGCCATTGTCCCCCTTTTGCACCGTATTGTGTAGAAACATGATAGCATACAATCTTACTTCAATCTGCCTTTTTTATGACAAGAATTTTTGTGCTCGGAGCGAGTTGCTAAATTGGCAAAACCTTCGGCATACTGAACGAACTGTGTGTGTTACTCATTACCTTTTGATGAAGTCTTTTAAGGCGTCTAAGGACCTTTAAACTTCAAGATTTTCGATTTTCTGGAAAAAATATATGTTATGCATATATTTATTCTGAACAATTTGATACCTTATTTATTACCATACGCCAAAAACTTTTCGAGTTGTAAAAATGCCTAAACTTTCCCCATAGAGATTTATGTTAACAGTAGCTGTTTAAACTTCTTTTTCTCAGGTGCCGGTTTCTTCGGTTTTCTCGTTTTGCGCGCATGATATCTCAGAAAGTTTCTTATATATGTCCGTAAAACTTTTAATGTATGTTTATCCGGTTTATATTTATGACCTGAACCTAAATTTATTTATTTTTTTCAAATTATTTATTTATTTTTTTGAAATTTGGTAAATTAATATCGAAAATTTACAAACTTTTGGGTAAAAAAAAATTATTTTTAAATATTAACTTTAATTTTTTAGTTGAAATTCAGGTTCAGATCGTTAAGATGTATCAGACAAATATGCATGAAAAGTTTTACGGAAATTTATAACAAACTTTCTGAAATATCATGCGCGCAAAACGAGAAAACCGAAGAAATCGGCACCTGAGAAAAAGAGGCTTAAACAGCTGCTGTTAACGTAAATCTCTACGGGGAAAGTTTACGCATTTTTTCAATAACTCGAAAAGTTTTCGGCGTATGGTAATAAATAAGGTATCAAATTGTTCAGAATAAAATTATGCATAACATATATTTTTTCCAGAAAATCGAAAATTCTGAAGATTAAAGGTCCTTAGACCCCTTAACGTTTTACCCCCAACGTCGTCACCAACTCCATTTCCGTGTGAAGTAGCAAAAAACTTGAAGGTAAAACGTTTTTCTTCATACTTTTGCTGGAAGCATGAAAAGCAACTTTAAAATAAAATGTACTCAGAAAAAAGCTAATTAATTCAAATAATTTCTTCCTTCCTTTCTTTTTTTTTTTTCGGATTTTCCCACACTAATTCTTTTTCCAGTTTCGTTCGTATTTTGAAAAAAATCCATTTTGAGTTATCGGTTGTCGTTTCTTTTCTTTTTAAATTCTAGACATACTGTTACTTTCCTATTTTTGAAAATATGGGTTTCCTCTCGGCTACTTGAGTTTTTCGATGATGTTTTTAATGTATCCGGAAGCAAAATTAAGTATAAATGCGAAAACAAAGGAAATATTTACACAAAATCTAATATTGAAAAGTACAACAGTCAAGATACAACAGTCATCCCTACTTCTCTACTTTGTGAAAACTTGTAACAGCAGATCGTATTTTTGTTTTCAGGGCCTAACGTCGAGCAAGGCGAGCGAGGTCCTGGCCCGGGACGGCCCCAACGCCCTGACGCCCCCCAAGAAGACCCCGGAATGGGTCAAGTTCTGCAAGAACCTCTTCGGCGGCTTCGCGCTGCTGCTGTGGATCGGAGCCGCGCTCTGCTTCATCGCCTACTCCATACAGGCCTCCACCTTCGAAGAGGCACCCGACGACAACGTGAGTACCCACACGGCTCAGGTTGTAGCGTCCGTTCGCACGTTCATGTGCACGAATGCAACAACACTCTGAAAACAACGATTTCAATAATGACAAAAAAGTGATCAAAGTTGAATTTATCGCCGAGTCAAAACTGTGGTGTTCAAATTTAAAACATTCAAATACTCAACAAATACTCAAATCAACATGTGCTCATTTTTGAATGTGTAATAATTTTAAAATTGAGTATTAACAGAGTTATGTACTCATTTTTGAGTATGAAATAGTTCAGCACACTATTTAAAACAAAAGGTTGAAAGAAAATTTGAAAGCATGAATGTACTCATTTTTGAAAACTTCATTTTTCTCAGTGAAATAGTGTTGTTTCGTAATTTTTTTTTATTTTTACGCGTTTATGTGCTTAATGTATTTGAATCTTGCTAAATTTGGGACTTAATTTATTCATTTTCCTTACAAAATGACTTTAGTTAATGCTTGGTTGATTCTACTGTTTTTTTTTTTTTTTTGAGCAATCGCGATTGCTTATTGTTCTCATTTGACTGTTTTTGGCGTTACGTTGATTTTATTTTCTCGCCAGCACCCTCTGCAGCATCAACGTCGACCGTCCGCCTCACGATGCTGCTCCTCTTGCGAAAACCGTGTCCAGGTTGCGTCCACATCCTACTCACACACGCATACACACACACACCTACACATACACACTCTCCTACGCACGCATACACACACTCATGCCTGCACACAAACACAAACACACATACGAACGCCTACACGCACATTCAAGATGCCAAAATTTCAAATTAATATATATATATATATATATATATATATATATATATATATATATATATATATATATATATATATATATATATATATATATTTTAAGGCGCAAGAGCTTTTATAGGCTATACTATACTGAGCCAAGCGATTGTTAGGGAGTAGAAAAAAGTGAAATTGTTAAGAGCGTAAAGGACATAAAACTTGGAAGAGCTCTGCCGAAATAAACTCATGAACAAAGTTTTACATTTTGAATCACAAACCAAAATAATTAACATCGACAAAATTAAAGATTTAAAAAAACCCCGATTGAGTCGCATCTGTAGAATCAAGAAGAAAATTGAAAATCCTTTTAAAAGCCTCATATTATTCAAAATCAATTTCGAGTCTTTTATTTGCTATTAAATAGAAACTGGCAACAGATAAAAATTTTAAATCGTTGCGTTTTATTTCCTTGTCGGCCAACCATGAATTCGGTGATCAATCGCGTGAATGCAGGCTTAGCCGTTATTAAAATTAGCTTTAAAAAAAACGTTAAAATTCGAGCTCTAGGAAACATGGAAGTTACAAACACATTCTATCAGACGCGAAAAAAAATTCTCTTTATTTTGGTATTAAATTTTAAAATGTTTAACTATGATTTCGCTGTAAAAATCGCGAAAAACCTTTTAGAGGTTTTTAGCTAATATCTTTGTTAATTAATGTCATCCAAAGATGCAACCTACCTAAGAACACTCTCGATCAACTCTCCTTTCAAAACTTTTTTTTTTTTCTTTGAGCAATCACGATGGCTTATTGTTGTCACTTGACTGTTTTAATGTCCTTTGATTTTATTTTCCCACCACCACCCGCCGCACCCATTCACCGTCGACCCCTCACGACGAGGCTCCTATAGCGAAAGCCGTCTCCAGGTTGCATCTATATTCTACACTTACACGTATACATACACAACTACACACACACAAATACATACACCTACACACACATACACACAAAAACACATACATATACACACACGCATACATACAGACACCTACATACATACAGGCACCTACACATACATACAGGCACCTACACATACATACAAGCACCTACACATACACACACAACTACCCACACACTCATCACACCCATGCTTACACACAACTACCCACACACTCATCACACTCATGCCTGCAAACAGACACAAACACATATGCCTACACACATACACATTCCCCACCACACACAAACACTCATACACACAACTACCCACACACTCATACCTGCACACAGACACAAACACACATGCCTACACACATACACATACCCCCTACACACAACACACATACCTCCACACACATAAACACACATGTCTTCATACACACACACACACACACTCCAGGTTGTATCCATGTCCTACACACACGCGCATACATACACAACTACACACACACGCACACACACACAAATACACACACACATACTCACAACTACATACAGACACCTACACATGTCACACACACACAAACACATACACACACTCATACAAACTACCCACACATTCATGCCTGCACACAGACACGAACACATATGCCTACACACACATACACATACCCCCCCCCCACATACACAAACATTCATACACACAACTACTCACACTCATGCCTGCACGGAGACACAAACACACATGCCTACACACATATACACATACTCCTACACACAACACGCATACCCCCCCACATACACAAACATTCATACACACAACTACTCACACTTATGCCTGCACAGAGACACAAACACACATGCCTACACACATATACACATACTCCTACACACAACACACATACCCCCCCCCCCCACACACAAACACACACGCCTACATACACACACTCGTGATTGCGAAAAACATAATTTGAATTCAAGATGTCAAAATTCAAATTAATTATTATTTTTTTTAAATCGGTACATCCGTTTAGGCACTAGAGTGCTACAGACAGACGCACAGATACACAGACACGTCAAACTTTGTGTGTCGGGGGTTAAAAACTGACAAATTATTTTGACCAACATACAAAACCTAAAGGGGAACCATTTGAGAAGAGATGCTTCCCCCAGCAGTTCCTTCAGAGATGAATGAAACTGATTAAAACATTTAAAACGAATATGATTTATAAACTTAGACAACGACAAAGGATATATGCAACAGCACTGTCCTTTAATTCTTGAAACTTACCTGCCCGGTAGCAGAAACTGCTCGACGCTGCGTCGCAGATCCTTGAGAAAGTCTGCAGACTATTTCTTGGTTGGGAATCCTAAAGTGAAAAAAAAATAAGTTTGGCGACGAGAGCAAAATGGCAAAAATATTGTAAAGTGCTTTTTCGAATTTAAATAGCATTGTTATATCATCAAATATTCAAGTTGTGTTTTAAAAGTTAAAGTTATGGTTAAAGTTTTAAAAGTTATGGATCCTGAACAAATACCTGATAAAATAAAATATTTTTTTCTGCAAATTTGGCGAAATCCGAAACTTTGCTGTGGTAACCCAAGCAGCGCAACAATGAAAAATCCGATCCAAAATGGCTAAACTAAAGCTGATGCGTAGGCCTATCTATATAGCGGCTCTACCCGTATCGGAAGAGCGCATGACGTCACTTCCTGTGCCATTTGACGTCACAATCGCTTGAACTTTAAAAATTAATTTAAAAAAAACTACTTATCGTATCGCAAAAATTTTTTCACCTATAATGTTTATACATGTTACTCTATCATATAAAAATAAAATTGAAAAATCGAAAACTTCCCTATTGTATGCGCCGAAGCAGGAGTAAGGGCGAAAGGCCTTATCTCTACGAGGGAAAACTAATTTTGCCGTCGTGTACAACGTAGTTAAGTTCTTCGATTTCGGCGTGAAATACTAACTCTATTTCTCAATGAGAGCAACTTTTAGAGCCATTTTTAAATCGGCATAACTTAAAAATTACTGTAGAAATTGAAAAAAGAAAAAAAAAGAAAACACTTATTCATGAATTAGTAAACTATGCGCTTGCGGGTGACAGAAAAAAAATGCGCCAAAACATTTCAGGCAGAAGGTAAAAAATTATGTGGACATGCCTGCCAAATTTCAAGTCTGAGGCTTCAGCGGTATTGGCTGTGCGTTGATATATAAAGGGTGTCCCAAAATTAACGCAAGATTTGAATTTGCCGTCATTTTTGCAATAAATTGTGGGCAATCTTGAAAAAAGGACAATTTGGCAGCTGAGGGTCTAGGGTTATTACAAATGGAGCGTTTTCGATTCTATAATGCGTTTTCATTATCGAACAGTTATTTGAAAAATAATGAAAGTTTGGGCGGGTCAAGCAGTTTACTGTTATTGGCGCAATTAGATAATGCGCGGGTGGTTGTGGGATTGCTGACATAGACGTTCGACTTCAAATAACCCCATAGGGAGAAGTCTAATGATGTAAAATCACACGATCTAGGGTACAATTCATATCACCGAAACGAGAGAGTACACGAACAAGAAATTCCTTATGCAGTGATTGAATTGTTTCGCTGGCTGTATAATAGCATAACACTCCATTTTTACTAATCCTAAACTCCCAGCTGTCAAATTGTTCTTTTTCCGTGGCTGCCAACAATTCACAGCAAAAATTGTGGCAAATTCAAATCTTGCGTTAATTTTGGGACACCCTTTATATGTTATCTCAGGACATTGATTTTTATGTATTAAGATAAAGAGAAAATGGTAATTGGATGGGGATCACCGTCCACGTGGAATGTCTGAGTGATAACTGCTGTTCATTTCAGTTGTACCTGGGCGTGGTGCTTTCGGTTGTGGTGATCGTCACCGGAGTCTTCTCCTACTACCAGGAGGCGAAGAGTTCCAAGATCATGGAGTCGTTCAAGAACATGGTGCCGCAGGTGAGTACCTTCGCACTGGCCCCTCCTAGAGCCTGGTAGCGATAAGCTGAAGCTCGACCTTGAGAACATTTACTTCTTTTGCAGTAGTCGAACCTGTTTATCTCGAACCTACCTATCTCGAAAACTTCTCTATGTCGAAGTTTTTCATTTTCCCTGCACATAAAGTATTTATTCAATGTTTTTCCCCATGTTTGTCTCGAGTGAAATTTTCTGAAAACCTGTATATCTCGAATTTCGACTAAAAAAATCTTTCTTGAATTCGATCCCCAACGATCTTTATTGACTGGAATTTGGAGACAAAAAGCATTTTTCTCAATATTAACAGTCACATAATCCTCCAGAATTAAAACTTTATGTTCAAGAAGCAAGTTTTCCAGCAATTATATCCATTCGGAAACTAAGAGGAAGGGGACATTGTTGATTAGTAAAATTGCTTCCAAAGTTTTACTTTCGAGTCATTGCTCCAATTACTTATTTTTAGAACATTTTTCAAAACCTCTCTATCTCGAAACCTCCATATCTCAAATTTTTCTTCTCTCCCGTAAAATTCGAGATAGACAGGGTCGACTAATAGGGAAGGGCGCTGAGCAGAGTTGGGTTTCTTTCGCAGTCGTTTTGCGGAGATATTCCGACTCAACTCTGTACCAATAACACGTTTCTTCTTTACTGAACTCCGCAGAAATAAGTAAACATTGCCAAGGTCATACTTCAACTTATCAGAATCTATATATTTGCCAAGCTTTAAGAGTCTTTTTTTTTTTTTTAATTTGGATCATTTGTGATAGTTTATGTTTTCAATTTTCGAAAAAAATTCAAGATGTCCTGCAGTATTATGAAATGAAAAGGTGAAATTTCTTTTTTCTTGCATCTGATTTGTTTGTCCTTGAGTAGAGGTCAAAATCTACGGTAATATATGGTGTTGGTGGCTATGTGATCTTTTTGCTCCTAAAGTAATGAGTGAAACAAGATAGCTTATCTTTCTGAAAATGAACAAATAGGAAATTTGTTTTAAAAATGAACTGCATTTTACAGTGAAGCTTGCATTGAAACATTATTTAAAATAAGCTTTAGCAACTTTGAAATAAACTGAACAGTAAATTTACTGTTTAGTTTATTTAACTGTTCAGTTTTTAAATTAACAGTAAATTTACTGTTAAACATAAATTTTGGCAGTTTGGTTAAATTTTGTACCTTCAAAAAAGGGGGAATTTTTTCATTATTTTTTCCATGGCGCAAAGTGAAAAATATACTATTTTTCCGGTATATTCTATTTTATACCCCAAAATATTTTTGATGAAATAATACATAAATTAATAAATCATTAAGAGTAGGAATGTATGTGAATCAATTCATAAATGGATACGTAAGTGATTTAATAAATAATGTATAAGTAAACGCTTAACTTAAGACAACTTAAAGACATTTTTCCTGCGTGCATTTCATTGTACAAAACATTTTAATGAATAACAGATTTTTTTAAAAAATGCCAAACACCTTTCATAATGCACCCAAAACGACAAAATAACTTTTCTGAGTCAGAAAGGACAATTTAAAAATTCCTCTAGTTTTCGAAATGTCCGAGAAAAAGACACCGCAAACGAAGAAAAGTTCGGCTCAAGTCATGAAGAGAATTTCTTATCATTATCTAGCTTTCAATCATAACTTTGAGTGTTGAAACATGCATATTTTTCTTATTGGGAAAGTTGGATTTGAAATGACTAGAACCGCACTTTTCTTCTTTTGTGGTGTCATTTTCTTAGAATTTTCTAAAACTACAGGAATTCTTAAATTGTCCTTTCTGACCCAGAAAAGTTATTTTTCCTTTTGAGTGCATTATGAAAAGTGCTTAGTATTTTTTAAAAAATTCTGTTTTTTTCTACTTTTTAGTGTAAATGTATTTCAGAAATAGAATAACTTTACCATCACGAAACTTCACCTTATATTTTCATATAAATGCTCGGTACTCAAAGGGAAAAAAAACCTATGTACGTGTCTAAAACTTTAAGCAGTTGGCACTAAAATTTAACCCTTGTTCCTCTCTAGGATTTATGTTTGCTTATTTCATCCTTGATTCAGAGAAGCCTTGATTCAAAATTTTCATTAGATTGCTTTTAACCTTACTGTTGCAAGGCAACAAAATTTGTAACAATGGGTTTTATATTTAAACATTTTATAGGGAAATGACATGAAATTTGCTGTTTTCCCCTCCTAACCGAAATAATAATTTTATTCCAGAATTTTAATTTTTCAGCGTTAAGTTGTACCTTAAGATCAAGCAAATCATTTAGTGAAATCTCGAAGTCTTTAAGTGATCTAGATGTTGAGATAAAAACAAAATCAGGCCTCACATTACTCCGTGACAATCAGGCCAAGTATATTAAAAGTGCTTAATAAAAAAAGCTTCATGTTAGATGAGTCGATGACGCGTTGCAACAGGTGTCCATCGCCTTCCACATCGCTGGGAGCTGGTGGTGAACCACGGTGCTTGCATTAGACGAGAGTGAATAGTGGATGACAATCAGGTTTCGCCGATATATATCAGTCGGTATATATCATGATAAATATCACGATATATATATCCGACATTCATTTTGAAAATTTCAAGATATTTTGATATTTTCGATATTTATTTTTTCAACTATGGTATTTTCAAAATAAAAAGTATATTAATCATAATTAAATTGTTCATTTATCATAAAAAAATAACTAAAAAGTTATGTACTATATTTTTATGGTGTATAATACATCATGAATATAACAAAGTGATGTAATATTCATCATTTACTTGTATTTTATGTTCCTAAAATTATTAGTAATTGAACAATTTTAATTCATATTAAAAGTGCCTAGTTAAATTTTAAACATGGCTCAAAAAAAAAAAAAAAAATGTCTTATGACTGTGCAGAGACTAATGTACATTATTTATGAATCATATAACTGTAAAAGTAGCTAGCAGAAGAAAAATAAGTGAAACAGCTAATGCTAAGTTAATTGCATTAAAACTGATATAAATGTAAAATGAAATATTAGATGTAAATCATGAAATAAGCATTAATTTTAAGTCTATATATGCAATTATAATACTAGAAAATAAAGAGTGATGCATGTACTACTTTGAAGACTTTAATTCGTGCCGATTGAAAATATCGGATATATATACCAAAATATCCGATATACAGTCGGATCCCGCTACAACGCGATCCGACTTACGCGAAATGGCTATAACGGGAGTTTTTCATGAGTAATGAATTTTTTATTGCTGACGCAAATTACTCGCCTGCAACATGAAATTTTTCAGGAAAAGAGCGGCGGAGCGTTAGAATGGGCTTCGTTGACACTAAATATTGGTTTTGCGAATGGACTTTCATCCCTTTAGCATCACTGAAAGCGGAAGTTCACCCACTGTGTTAGTCTAAACAACGCTTTGCTTTAGTTTATACAAATAACCAATCCGATTCTTAACTTTTTTTTCATTTTACATATGTACGTTGATAAAATACATTCTGATCGCGCTGCATAAACCTTCTTCATTTTTTAAATTATAAATATATTTAGTATATCTATACTGTTAAGTGCTATAATAATGCTTTATTTTAAATTTCTCTCCCCCATTAATCATTGATTTTGTGCTAAATTACAGAATTTTATGTCAAATAATAAAGCTTTTTCAAAAATACAGAAAAAGTCTGTTCTTCGTAAAAGATACTGCAATATATAGTTAAAAAATGGTTTGAAACAATATGAGGGGTGCATACAAACGTCTGAAACAATTGGGTATGCTTATAAAAAAAATTATTAAACATACCTTGTTCCACAACGCGAAATTCCGACTTACGCGAGGTGTCTTGGAACGCATCCCTCGCGTAAGTCGGGACGACTGTATACCAAAATATCGGATATTTTTGATATTTTCGAAAATATCATGACGACAATGCTCCTACTCATGCGTCTCTTGCAGTACGCCATCGTGATGCGGGACGGGCAGAAGCTGACCCTCTCTGCCGAGGAGGTGGTGGTGGGCGACCTGGTGGAGGTGAAGGGCGGCGACCGCATCCCGGCCGACATGCGCGTCATCCATGCGCAGAGCTGCAAGGTGGACAACTCCTCGCTCACCGGAGAGTCCGAGCCGCAGACGCGCACGCCAGAGTTCACCAACGCCAACCCGCTCGAGACCCGGAACTTGGCCTTCTTCTCCACCAACTGCGTCGAGGGTAAGTCCGCGACCCGCTGCTTTGTGCACTTCGTTCACAAAAAACATTTATGACAACCTGAAGAGCGCGTTTCATTTTTTGATTGGCACTCGCTCCCCCGATATCGAGATGCGAGTTCTCCGAGTTTGTTCGGAAAAGTCGCCAAATTCAAAGACTTGGCGAGCAATGGGAGGCACCGCCGGCTGCATGTGGCAGGACATCCATCTGGAAAATGGTGTGGAAGATGTCTTCCATGGCTCACCGAAACTCGCTATGTGTTTGGCGATTTTTTTCGAAACTTCGGCAGATGTCAACACTTCTCCTCTCGATAATGGGGACACGAGAGCAATTCATTTAAAAACGCTTTTAATAGGATGACTCTACTTGAGTCAAAGAAAGGTTCGAAAACGTAATACCCAAAATCTACAAACCTATGATTGCTTAAGTTGCCTTGAAATGAGTTTGCTAACTGTATTAACAAAATTAATTTAGTAGTTGGTATTATTTTTCATTGTTTTTGGCAACATTTAAAGCCATTGGTAAGCGTTATGATGAGAAAAGTAACTGACGAAATAGTCCTTACAAATGAGGGAAGGTAAAATAAAAAAATAATAATTTGAATTTTGTCATCTTGAATTCAAATTATGTTTTTCGCAATCACGAGTGTGTGTATGTAGGCATGTGTGTTTGTGTGAGTGGGGGGGTATGTGTATGTGTGTGTAGGCATATGTGCGTGTCTGTGTGCAGGCATGAATGTATGTGTGTATGTGTGTGTAGTGTATGTGTGTATGTGTAGATGTCTGTGTGTATGTGTGAGTGTATGTGTAGGTGTCTGTATGTATGTGTGTATGTGTGTTTAGTGTATGTGTGTGTATGTGTCTGTATGTATGTGTGTGTAGTGTATTTGTCTGTATGTATGTGTGTAGGTGTATGTGTGTGTAGGTGTAGTATGTGTGTGTATGTGTCTGTATGTATGTGTGTAGGTGTATGTGTGTGTGTATGTGTAGGTGTCTGTATGTATGTGTGTATGTGTGTGTAGATGTCTGTGTGTATGTGTGAGTGTATGTGTAGGTGTCTGTATGTATGTGTGTAGGTGTAGTATGTGTGTGTATGTGTCTGTATGTATGTGTGTAGGTGTATGTGTGTGTGTATGTGTAGGTGTCTGTATGTATGTGTGTATGTGTGTGTAGATGTCTGTGTGTATGTGTGAGTGTATGTGTAGGTGTCTGTATGTATGTGTGTAGGTGTATGTGTGTGTAGGTGTAGTATGTGTGTGTATGTGTCTGTATGTATGTGTGTAGGTGTATGTGTGTGTGTATGTGTAGGTGTCTGTATGTATGTGTGTATGTGTGTGTAGATGTCTGTGTGTATGTGTGAGTGTATGTGTAGGTGTCTGTATGTATGTGTGTATGTGTGTGTAGTGTATGTGTCTGTATGTATGTGTGTAGATGTATGTGTGTGTAGGTGTATGTGTGTGTGTATGTGTAGGTGTCTGTATGTATGTGTGTGTATGTGTAAGTGTCTGTATGTATGTGTGTAGGTGTATGTCTGTATGTGTGCGTAGGTGTATGTGTGTATGTGTGTGTGTGTAGTTGTGTATGTATGCGTGCAGGCATGAATGTGTGGGTAGTTGTGTGTATGTGTGAGTGTATGTGTAGGTCTCTGTATGTATGTGTGTACGTGTGTGTAGTGTATGTGTGTGTATGTGTAGGTGTCTGTATGTATGTGTGTATATGTGTGTAGTGTATGTGTGTGTATGTGTAGGTGTCTGTATGTATGTGTGTAGTGTATGTGTGTGTATGTGTCTGTATGTATGTGTGTAGGTGTATGTGTGTATGTATGCGTGCAGGCATGAATGTGTGGGTAGTTGTGTGTATGTGTAGGTGTCTGTATGTATATGTGTATGTGTGAGTGTATGTGTAGGTGTATGTGTGTATGTGTGTGTAGTGTATGTGTGTATGTGTAAATGTCTGTGTGTATGTGTGAGTGTATGTGTAGGTGTCTGTATGTATGTGTGTGTAGTGTATGTGTGTGTATGTGTCTGTATGTATGTGTGTGTAGTGTATTTGTCTGTATGTATGTGTGTAGGTGTATGTGTGTGTAGGTGTAGTATGTGTGTATGTGTCTGTATGTATGTGTGTAGGTGTATGTGTGTAGGTGTATGTGTGTGTGTAGGTGTAGGTGTCTGTATGTATGTGTGTATGTGTGTGTAGATGTCTGTGTGTATGTGTGAGTGTATGTGTGTGTAGTGTATGTGTGTGTATGTGTAAGTGTCTGTATGTATGTGTGTAGGTGTATGTCTGTATGTGTGCGTAGGTGTATGTGTGTATGTGTGTGTGTGTAGTTGTGTATGTATGCGTGCAGGCATGAATGTGTGGGTAGTTGTGTGTATGTGTGAGTGTATGTGTAGGTCTCTGTATGTATGTGTGTACGTGTGTGTAGTGTATGTGTGTGTATGTGTAGGTGTCTGTATGTATGTGTGTATATGTGTGTAGTGTATGTGTGTGTATGTGTAGGTGTCTGTATGTATGTGTGTAGTGTATGTGTGTGTATGTGTCTGTATGTATGTGTGTAGGTGTATGTGTGTATGTATGCGTGCAGGCATGAATGTGTGGGTAGTTGTGTGTATGTGTAGGTGTCTGTATGTATATGTGTATGTGTGAGTGTATGTGTAGGTGTATGTGTGTATGTGTGTGTAGTGTATGTGTGTATGTGTAAATGTCTGTGTGTATGTGTGAGTGTATGTGTAGGTGTCTGTATGTATGTGTGTGTAGTGTATGTGTGTGTATGTGTCTGTATGTATGTGTGTGTAGTGTATTTGTCTGTATGTATGTGTGTAGGTGTATGTGTGTGTAGGTGTAGTATGTGTGTATGTGTCTGTATGTATGTGTGTAGGTGTATGTGTGTAGGTGTATGTGTGTGTGTAGGTGTAGGTGTCTGTATGTATGTGTGTATGTGTGTGTAGATGTCTGTGTGTATGTGTGAGTGTATGTGTGTGTAGTGTATGTGTGTGTATGTGTAAGTGTCTGTATGTATGTGTGTAGGTGTATGTCTGTATGTGTGCGTAGGTGTATGTGTGTATGTGTGTGTGTGTAGTTGTGTATGTATGCGTGCAGGCATGAATGTGTGGGTAGTTGTGTGTATGTGTGAGTGTATGTGTAGGTCTCTGTATGTATGTGTGTACGTGTGTGTAGTGTATGTGTGTGTGTATGTGTAGGTGTCTGTATGTATGTGTGTAGTGTATGTGTGTGTATGTGTCTGTATGTATGTGTGTAGGTGTATGTGTGTATGTATGCGTGCAGGCATGAATGTGTGGGTAGTTGTGTGTATGTGTCTGTGTAGTTGTGTATGTATGCGTGTAAGTGTAGGATATGGATGCAACCTGGAGACGGCTTTCGCTAGAGGAGCAACATCGTGAGGCGGCCGGTCGACGGTGGGGCTGCAGAGGGTGGCGGGGGGGAAATAAAATCATAGGACCTCAAAACAGTCAAATGAAAGCAATAAGCAATCGTGACTGCTCAATAAAGGCGGTGTGTACTATAACCATTCCGTACAAAGCTGTATTCTTTCAACTCTTTAACTCACATTTTATCGGCTACTTTAGAATCGACCTACACAAGACATCAAGTAGATTCGTCTTATCTGGACGTTTGAAAATTCCATGCAATCCGTGGTCGGACAGCATAAAACTTTGCCCAAAATCTCCCGAAGCATATTCGGTGGCCTCTAAAAAATGTTTTGAATTCATGCTCAACAATGTTGGGACATTTCTTAGATGAAAGTCTAAACTTTGTTTTAATAAGTGAAAAAAAAAATCGTATCTGAATCGTTTTGAACGAGTTTTTAAAAGTGATGTCAGTAATAAAACAAGTCGATTGACGTAAGAATCATCAAAATTGGCCAAGTTTTATCATTAAAAGTTTTATCATCCAAGTTTTATGATCAAGTATTGGCCAAGTTATAATCATCAAAATTGGCCAAGTTTAGCCCAGGGGTTCTCAAACTTTTTCGACTTTGAAGAATTAAAATTTCTTCACGGCACCCCAGTCCATCTCTGCGTCGAATAAGGCAACCCTAAAGTTCAAAACCTAATTATGATTGCTATTTATGCTCCAGCTTTTGCCTATTCATCAGACCACTCATGAAAACTACGAAAACAATAAAACTAAGTGAAATTTTAAGGTTTAATTTTGTGTTTAAGCACTTTTTGCGAAGGCAAGGGGCCTTTATAGGACATGGGCCAGAAAAAGAAAAACTCTAACCTAATAGGAAAGTTGGCACTCTTCAGAGCAGCGGAAACACCGAATATAACTTTTTTCCGCCTGACGCATTTAGTTATTTTCAATGTTTTAACTTTTTACTACCTTTTACGAAAAAGGAAGTATTGTATTCGCGAAAAAAACTTCACTCAAAAATCGGCCTTCATTTCTATTTTGCTCACCCCCAATGCTGCCGTGCTAAGCACAGATGTGGTATCTGCAGTAGAGCTCAAAATGAGAAATGGACGATTAAAGTTTTACAACTCGTTTCTTCGATTTATGACTTAATTAAATGCTCAACTTGCGGTAGTTGTTTCGTAAATAACTTATCTAAAAACCGTGAGAGAGTATTTTTGTAAAAATCTTAATTTAAAATTAATAAATGTAGTTACGACAAATTTTCTTTTCAAAACCTTTTCACATACTAAGCCATTTTCACCGTGAGTGACAATGACTAAGCATTTTTAGGGGTATCTGCACAGATACGACAAAAATAGCTTAGTAAAACGTGCTCAAAGTATCATTAAATAATACTGAAAACATCTGCTTTCTTTGGACTTGGCTGTTTCGCTTTATTTTGTGAATACAAGTCTAACAGAATCTACCTTCTGAAAGATACCATTTTTTAAATTCCAGACAGTTAAAACTGTAATCCATAACAATTTTCTGTTTCTTATATTCAAAGAATGTGTTTTTTATAATGTTTTATTTTCTAGATTCATTTTTACCGAGCATGAAGATAATTTTGACAGCGGACGATACTTGAATAAAAATATTACTGGCCGTAGAATGAAATGCGAAAGAATTAGATATGAATATTTTACATGCATTTCATTTTTAGAATTGCAATTTAAATAACCATTTAAAGAGAAAAAGCTGAATATTTACTTTAACAATTATGCAAAGTTGTGTTAGTTTTTATAATCAACCTGTATCAACTATTCAACGGTAAACTAATTTTAATATTCTGTGTTACAATGAACTGCTACATTATTAAATATTCTGCTTTTCTAAGGTATAAAAGTCGTATCTACAAAAAATACTAAGGAAAAAAGTGGTAACTGCGCAGATACCACTTTAAAGGCTTAGTATTTGTCACTTACGTTCAAATTGCCTTAGCAAACTGCGCAGTTACGACTTTTTTCTTGAAGATTTTTTAAATATTTCGCGTTCACAAATCGGAAAAGAATTTGAGATTTAGGTAAATTAAATTACTAACGACCACCTGGTGACAATAACTCATTTTTGATAAAATGCAGATACCACATCTGTGCTTAGCACGGCAATATTGTTCATGAAAATCTAAAACACGTTTCTACAAGTGTCTCAAAAACTCATTTCTGCATATATTGAAGACTTTTCCTAAGAAAAATCACTTGACGTTAAATCCCGGTTATCACAAATTTGCCATTTCAACTGCGCTTGCGCGCGGACTTAGCTTTTCGGGCTTTCTGTTTTAAGATTTCGTGTTGCTTGTTTATATTTAGGCTGAGGGAGAGTCCCACCAAATTAATGAATGCGATTAGAATATTTTCACAGCGACTTCGTGGTATATTATATGAAACTACGGATATGAATAACTGATAATCTTAAGAGAAAAATGACACTTCAATATTTATTAGTTTGGAAATATTTATTTAACATAAATGTAAAACACGTTGTGTACTTCAAAAATGATTGGAATATTAGTACAGAAACCCGTCTTTTGCGGATATTTTACGTTAGGAATAAACAACTTAGTATTATACATTTTTATTTAGTTTGAGGGTTCGGCTTTGTATTAGAAGTGATGCTGAAATTCTAGTATACGCTCTTCTGAGGTTAAAAACTTGGTCCTGAAAAAGGACAGACGATTCAGACACCGAATCCATTAATAATTAAAACGCAAAATTCAATCTTTACCGAGGACTAAAAACTAAATCAGAAAAAACTTTGTGATTTCTAATTTTTTTCTTTTTTTTTATCTTTTGCCATCTCATATTTATTACCAAATTTTAAATGTTTGTAATTAATTTAGCAAGAGTTTCGAAATCAGCTAAGTCCGCGCGCAAGCGCAGTTGAAATGGCAAATTTGTGATAACCGGGATTTAACGTCGAGTAGAAAAATCATGCAAAAAAATTTAATGATTCGTGTCAAATACACACAAAGGAAGCACTGACATCGAAATTGAATCTTCCAAAAAAGTTTGAAGAATGGAAATCTTAACTCTTTTTTAGAAATTCCGACAGAAAAGGAAAGATTCTGTCTAATGTGTATTGTGCACACATTATTTTACCTAATTTCCAAGCATTTCACTCTAATCTCTTCAACTTCTGTTTGCTTTCTTTTTTCTTCCAAAAAGGTCATTCCGTTATTTTATAGAATTGCCCTGAATTAAAAGGCATTATATTTCCCGTTCAGGGCTATAAAATTAAACTCGTTTAAAAAATTAAAATGAGAGAGAAAAACAAACGAATAAGCTGAACGACGTAACCATGGCAACACAAAATGAAGCGTCAACAACTTGAATGGAGAAGAGATATTTTAAATCCAGGTTGAAACGCTCGTCATTTGTTTTCTAATTGAGATAGAAGCTTGGAGGTTCGACCGCAGGTCGAGTAAGAACTGGGGTAAAAAAAAGTCTCTTTCCAATGGTGTCAAACAGAAAACTATGGGGCGATTTTTTGACTTTTTGTGGATGGTTTTAATAAAGAAAGAAATGCCTGATATCCAGCGAAGCCTTGAAAGTTTCAAGGTAATAACGCAAAATAACTCCCACTGTAATTAGGTTTGAGAATTGGAATCAGTTGCATAAGACGCAGAAAAATCTGCCCTTTTCAACGATACATAGTATCAATATGTGCGGGTTATTTTTCATCCCCACATTCTGAAATTTATGAGAAAATTGGGTCTTAACTTAGAATCAAAAGAAGAACTAACATTCGAAATTTATTTGAACCGGTCTGTAAGGAATAAAACTGTAAATTTCAGTGGAATTGGGGAAGGGTATTTCTCGCGTTTTACGCGTTCAAACACACGGACGCTTTTTGAGACTCTAAATAGAGATCTGCACCTTATTAAGGGCAATTCACACTACGGCCGTCCGTCACGTCCGCGCAAAGTTTTTCCATCCGAAAGAGGTTTTCTTTGCTGGTTGCCATGACAGCAAGCCATCTCGGACGGGACCGGTTTCGATCAGAAGAGCCTTGATATCTGACGGCCGTCAAAAGCGGGACGGCATTTCATCGGTTTCCGCCAAGCAGCGCGCTCTTCTCTTTGGCGGGTGAATTCAGCCACGTGATTGATGTACGGCGACCGTATGTGAATGCTACCCTGCTTTCGTCGGCAGTCAGTCGCGTCAAAAAGCGGGACGGACGACCGTAGTGTGAACTGCCCTATAAGGACAGTTCAATTATCGGCCATCCGTACCGTCCGTCCTGTTTTTTGACGTGACGGACTGCCGACGAAGCAGAGAAGCATTCACATACGGTCCCCGCACATCAATCAAGTGGCTGAATTCACCCGCCAAAGAGAAGAGCACGCTGCTAGGCGGAAACCAATGAAATGCTGTCCTTCTTTTGACGGCCGTCAGATATCAAGGCTCTTCTGATCGAAACCGGTCCCGTCCAAGATGGCTTGCTGTCATGGCAACCAGCAAAGAAAACCTCTTTCGGGAGGAAACAAACGTGATGGACGGAACGGACGGCCGATATGTGAACAGGCCCTTCACACCGGATGCGTTCGAGTTAAAAGAAACCATTCTGTTCGCAGGCACTGCCCGTGGCATCGTCGTGAACACGGGCGACCGCACCGTGATGGGCCGCATCGCCAACCTGGCCTCGGGGCTGGAGATGGGCGAGACGCCGATCGCCCGCGAGATCGAGCACTTCATCCACCTGATCACGGGCGTGGCCGTCTTCCTGGGGCTCGCCTTCTTCATCATCGCCTTCATCCTCGGATACTACTGGCTCGACGCCGTCATCTTCCTCATCGGCATCATCGTCGCCAACGTGCCAGAGGGACTCCTCGCCACCGTCACGGTCAGTCGCTTTCACTCTCTCTATGGCATAGACTAATAATAAGAGTAGACCGAGCTATGGCAACCCTTTTGCTACTCATAAACCAAACCATGTGACTGGTGGATATCCTAGCAACAGCGGGCGTTGATCGTAGCAGACGATCAACCCCGCGAGAAATAAAATAAATACAATTGATGGAACTCGGAAGAATGATCTTTTATGGAGTCCGATTTGTAAATTTGTTATTCTAAATTGTAAATATTTTGTTAATATAGTGAGTTTTTCGTTTAGATAGTATGGTGCATTTTCTTTAGTCATTTTTAATAGCTCTCTAAGCAATCAAAGATGCAAGCGCCCAAATAGAATCGGCAAACGGTAAGATTTTTACCTACAATTTCCATTAAGATTCCGATTAGTGCATTTTTGCGTTAACGCAAAACGTTTACTCCATGACGTTCACGCCAACGCTGACGTAGCAGTTCCGAATGAAATAAAAGTGACTGAAAACTGTGATCAAAAACTAATGACTAATGTAAAAATAATGCATAACTAAAAGAAAATCAGTTCAATCTCTGCACGTGAAAAAAAAAAAAGAAAACACATTCCGTCTTAAAATACATGTCGAGTGCCAAACTATGGATAATGTTGCCATCTAACAACCATGCTGCCAAAGTTTTCGCCAAGCCTTCCACTAGTTACATGATGTATCCATGAACCAATTTTTTTCATCAGCAAGTCTGGGAAAGCTCGGTCTACTCTTATTATTAGTCTATGCTCTATGGCGCCTTCCGCGAGAAGTGATGGCGAGAAACTTGACGATACAAGAGGGTTCTCAAAATAAAACTACGCACGCAAAAATTTGACAACCGTGCCAAGGGGTCGTTTCCAAAATTTCAAAAGTATTTTTTTCTGAAAGAGCATGCTTAGAAACATAGGATCTGACCCTTTTTTAAATAATTTGACAAAGTTTAATATCTTTAAAAAAATTACTTATATTGGCGCGCTTTCATTGTTTACGCTTCTGCCGATGACATCACAAATGATGAAATGCCATTCACTGTTGCCATTCAGAAGAGCATAATATTTAATTCGCATCTTTACTCACGTGTGTTGCCAACGATGGGGTTGTTAGCAAAGCGTAGAGCGCAATTTTAATTCGCTTTTTGATTATCATAACGTGTTAACGTTGTAGAAAGATGCGCCAAAGAGCATCATTTGTGACGTCATTACTACCACGCCTTGTTTGAAAAATCGGACATTTTAAAAAATGAATTAAAAAATAACTGTTGGGGAAAGTGAAAGTATTTTCTGGGTCCATGTTTTTTTTTTTGCTTATTCTATCAGTTTCAGTGACAAAAAGGACTACTTTTGACTGAAGGAAACAACCCCATTTCAGAACCACCCCCCCCCCCTCATCATTCCAAAAGTCATGCTTATTTAAAGGGCAAACATTTTATTTGTTAACAACAATAAGATGGCAACAGATAGAAATTTTAAATCATTGTGACTTTTCCGATTATTTGCCAACCATTAAATCGCGTGAAAATCTTTCTCGAGCAGACGACAACTTGGGAACATCTGAAGTCGGTTCCTTTTGTCAGGGTAAGGCCCCTATATATATACGAGCCGACGCATCAGCTTAAGATTAGCCATCTTGAATCGGAGCTCGTGTTTGAGTGGTTGTCTTTTCAGGCGAGTTATCGCCTTTGGTGATTGTTCACTGCGAGCGATCGAATTGTTTATCAAACAAAAAAATATTTACCGCAAATTTGGCAAAACACGAAACTTTGCTGTGGTAACCCTAGCACAGCAACAATGAGAATTCCGATACAAAATGGCTAAACTTAAGCTGATGCGTCGGCCTGTCCATATGGCGGCTCTAGGACAGTCGAAAACAGCGCTCATCAGATAAGTAAGTGAAATGATCAGAGAAATAGAGTCGCCAGTCTTCCGAGTCATACATGAATATTGGCGCTAAGAAGCAGCCCTCCTTGTTTACTTCCGCCATCACTTCTCCCTGAATAAACTAGAGCTGACCTGCGCAGGTCAGCCGCGCTTGGCAGAATGACTTTAAAAATCCTTAAAAAATTGCTATAACAATTGTTCAACATGTTATCCTGCTATAACAATTGTTGTAACAATTGTTCAACTGAGCATGACTCCCTGCATTGCGCCCATTTGCGCCCTGTACAGCTGAATGCAACTTGTTGGAGGGCGTGGCAAAAACATCTCGAAAAGCAAATACCTTAATTGGATGACGATGCCGGAAATTAGAAATTCTAAGTTCTACTTAAAGGCAATCGATATAACTTATCTATTATTGTTGCATTCAGCTGCAAAGGGCGCTAGTTGATCATTCTGAACAATAGCAGGGAGTAGGGGTACCCATCCCCCCAGTGTACAGTGGAGCAAATTCCTCCCCCTCCCCAGTTTTCTCAACCCTTTTTCCCCTTTTTACTTTTAGCCTTCTTCTTATTTTATTCATTTTTAAAAATATATATTTATTTATTGAGCAATCACGATTGCTTATTGTTCTCACTTGACTGTTTTGACGTTCCTATCATTTTATTTTCCCACCGCCACCCTCTGCAGCACCACCATCGACCGGCTCCTCACGATGCTGCTCCTAGAGCGAAAGTCGCCTCCAGGTTGCGTCCATGTCCTACACACACACGCCTACACACCCACACACAAACACACATACACACACAAACACAAACACACACAAACACATACACACACATACACCTACACACACATACACATACCCCCCCTCCACACACATTCATATACTCAACTACCCACGCACTTATGCCAGCCTACAGACACAAACACACATGCCTACACACACATACACACACCCCTACACACAAACACACACGCCCCACATACACACACACACGCCTACATACACACACATTCGTGATTGCGAAAAACATAATTTGAATTCAAAATGTCAAAATTCAAATTAATTTTTCTTTTTTATTTTTAATAATAATTGTTTTGTTGTAAATTATTTTTTTGTGATAAAAGTTCTGTACTACACCCATAACATACACACACACACACATGCACACAAAATAACTAAATAAATAAAATAAAATTAAAATTATAAATAAATAGCTTAAATTCAAAATAAAGTAAAAAAATATTTTAGTAAATTAATTTTAAAAATTGCAAAATCTCCCCCTCCCCCAAAAAAATCTTTATGACGCAACTTGCTCCATAATACCCCCCACCCCCTGTGAGCACCGCTAACATTTACAAATAAATAAGCTTACTATTTTTTCCCCTTTTCTTGCGTTTCGAGTATTGATGTGCCGGATCGTGGAAAAAGTAGTTCCGCGGATACGGATACGGATCATTAGAGTCAAGATCCGCGGATACGGATCTCAATTTTGTTTTTTATCCCAATTCAACTATCCAAGTGTTTAATTTGTTACGGAAGGTATTTCCGTCAGAATAATAACACTGCTTCTTCAAAAAATGGCATCTACGGCAAAAATATAATCAAGACTATGATTTATTCTTTGAAGAAATCTCCGTTAAAATTGAGGGAGAGTTGGAAGGAACGGGTCTGCGCTGCATTAATGCTTAGATGGAATCTGATAAATTATTTCTAGCTTGCTCGGTAGATGCATGATACGGGAACAAGTGTGCAAAGCTGTTACTGGACAGGCTGGAAATATTTTTCGCATTTTAGTTCAGCATAAATAACGTTCAGCATGAAATACGTTAAGTCGGTTTTTATTAATATTTCCGGTAATTCAAGTTCTGAAAAAACGAGACCAAGCTAAGAACACTTTCGATCAAGTCACTTTTTGAACGAAAAATGAACTATCAAAATCGGTTCATCTGTTTAGGAGTTACGATGCCACAAATAGACACACAGATATACTTTCAAAACTTATTAACTGTTTCTTTTTGGAACGGGGGGGGGGAGGTACAAATTAGCTTCTGAAATGATACCTTATAATTTAAATAGGAAATAAAACCTAATTTAAACGGAATTTAAGAGTCTTTTATTCAAATATTTAAGAATATTTAGAATAGAAAAGATCCGTTTAAGATTCGTCAAAAAAGTAGCGGATACGGATACAGATCTTTATTTTCCCTCGGATATCCGTTGATACGGATTTCCGGAACATCACTAGTTTCGAGTCGCCAGGGACCTCTACCGATGACATTTTAAACCAAAAAGTAATTCAAGTTGATTTATCGAATTAGTTTAATGAAATCTTTCATAATGTTTAATAGCGTGTTCTGTTGTTTGGCAGATTATTTTACTCCCAATGGTCTAGTTTAGCCGATTAGTTTTCATTTGAATGTAACATTTAATCCTTTTCAAAGACTTATTTCGTTAAAAGGTCTGACCAGAGCCCAATTAACCTATGAAATTAGAGCAAGCTCGGCCCCATTTTTACCCCCCCCCCCCCCACTTTTTGTTTGAGGAACATTCTATACCCCTTTCAGGGGCACATCATTAAATTTTGAGAAATATGAAGAAAAACACCACAAGTGGCTTTATTTGATCATCTAGACATAGATTTTTCAGTTAAAAAAATTTTTTTTGGCAACTTTTTTCGCTGGGGGTGGTGTCCCCATTAGTTTACACCCCCCACCTGGGGAAGGACAAAAACATGTTTACACATATAAAAATGAATTTGAATCATTTAGAACAATATGATTGAGTACCTCAGGTAAAATCAAGAAAAATGATTCACTCTTTCAGCGCTCATTAAAAATTTTAAAATCTGAAACAAAATTCCAATTTTGGGGTAAACGAAAAATTGAAAATTTGATGATTTGGACAAGAAATTGGGCCTACAAAAAAAATTTGTTTGTTATTCTGCCATCTCATTTTGTTCATTGAACTCAAAAGAAGAGGACTCAAGCGATCTTGATTCAAAATATTCGGGAAAAAAAACAGAAAAATCTTTATAAATTGGTGGTTTCACAGCGCGACCACCGCCCCTGAATGGGATACACATTGATACAACATAGACTAATGCTAAGTGGCCAAGCAGAATTCAGACTTTAATACACCTTACTTATTGAGAATTCAAGTGCAACGTGTGTAATAAACAAAATCTCTGTCAGTAAGTTTGGGTAGCAACATTTTGAAACATATTTGACACCAGAGGTGCCCATCCCCCCCCCCAAGTTCAATGGCGCAAATCCCCACAAAATTTTTCTCAACTCATTCCCCTTTTTTATTTATTTTTATTTTTTTGCTCTCTTTTAATTTAATTTTTTTTAAATATTTTTTTTATTTATTTATTTATTTTTTTAGTTCTCTTTTTTATTTTATTTACTTTTTTTAAATATTTTTTATTTATTTATTTTGAATTATTATTATTATTATTATTTTATTAGAGAAGTTCTCTGCTATGCCAATGACATATACACACACAAACAAAATAAATTAATGAAATGAAATATAAACAGAATAAAATAAAATAAATAATATAAATTAAAAATATAAATCAAGAAATACATTTAAATAAATACATTTTAAAAATCCCCCCCCCTAAATGTTGATGGCGCAACTTGCGCCATAATCCCCCCCCCCCCATGTTTGACACTTCAGAAAGGAAATCAAATGTCGTAAAAGTACATTATAACAGAGTTGAATCAAATCCCACATTTTAAATTCTAGCTTGTAGCTATATTTAATGAAATCTCTCCTCACTTTCAATAACTTAATTATTTCACACATTTTTGTTGAGAAAGTTACAATGTTTGTAATCTACAATCAATGTTTGTAGACCGTTCGGCCGATTTTTATGAAATTTGACACAAAATTAGTTTGTAGCATGGGAATGTAAACCTCGAGGCGATGTTTCGAAAATTCGATTTTGTTCTTTTTCAATTCCAATTTTAAGGACATTTTCCCGAGCAAAATTATCATAAGATGGACGAGTTAATGACCAAGTTATCATAACGTAAAACCGTAACATGGGAAAGCCAATTGGCGAGAAATTCACCTCACATTATTTGTAAATATACAGGCGAATCAAAAGACCTTCTAGTTTTCTACTACGGGCAAAGCCGTGCGGGTGCCACTAGTATATAATATTTGCACAACAATCATACTAGGTCAAAAAAGACGAATCCAATCGTTTTCTTTGATAAATTTGATGGCGTCTGTGAAAATGATAAAGATTCAGTTTCACTCGCTATTCGCGGACCACATAAAAATCACTGGCGGACCACAGATTGAGAACCACTCAGGGACTGATTTACGGCAGGGCATTCGGGGCCCGGGCCCAGGGCATCAAAGGAAAGGGGCACCAAATTTCTGTCATCAAATTTTTTTTTTAGTGACCAGTGTTCGGGACCTCTAACTAAAGGGAGCAAAAAATTTTTTGTCATTTGACATTTTTTTTAAAATTAAATGAAAGCATATTAGCCAATTGTTGTGGAGAACGATCATTTTCGCTATTGAAGAGAATTAAGTGTCCTTTGCGTACTCTCATTTCTGATGGTAAATTATCTTTATTATAGCTCTGTTATCAATAGAAGGAAGTTTGACCTAAAACTTGATTATGAGGATATTATAGATGAATTTGCTATAAGAAAACAAAGGAGAAAATATATAAAGAATCATTGATGCGCAGAAAGCACATGATGATTTACCTTTACCATTTGTATCACAGTTTTTCCATCTGCGATTGTAAAAAAAATTTTAACATGAAAACCATCAAATTATTTTAGATTTATATTGAATAATTTCTTTGTAAAACATCTTAATAACTTTTTCGTATGAAATCGATATTTTAAAGTTTTCTTTCTATCAAAATAATATCCAACACTTCTATCATATTTTTTGTGTGGGGGGGGGGCACCATATTTGTCAGTGCCCGGGGCACCCAGGTGGACGTCACTTCCTATGCCATTTGACGTCACAGGAGCTTGAACTTTAAAAATTAATTTAAAAAAACTACTTATCGTATCGCAAAATTTTTTTCACCTATGATGTTAATACATGTTACTCTATCATATAAAAATAAAATTGAAAAATCGAAAACTTCCATATTCAAGAAAGCCTTACCTTTCAATGCTTTTCTGTCCTCCTTTCTTTAGTTTTAGTCGTCAAGTTCTTTAGCGAATAAATGTCAAACAGAAGTTTCTTCGCGTTCAAAACCAGCGGGAAAATGCTTGCTTGTGGACAGGTTGAAAACACGAGCTTTAAAGTGTGGAGAAAATCTATCACGTATACCTACAAAATTTCGACCGATTTAGAGTATCTTTCACTCAAATTAAGGGTGCCCCGGTGGGAGGTCACAGTGACCTCCTAAAAATGTTCCATCTTCGGCAAATAATGTCCAACGCTTCGGCACATTTGGAACGTCATGGAAACAATGTGGCATTTCATTCGGCCAAGTTTTCAGTTTCTTGCGGCAAATTGATAACTTCAGCCTTACCAAAAATATACTGCCGTGTGCAGGTAAACGGCAGTATCTGCGTAAATGAGTATTCGAGATATTAGACGAAACGCGTTTTGGATTAGGAAAATGCTGGAATTAGACGTCTTTTTCGCGTCTTTTTTTCAGCGGAAACCAAATAAGAGAGCTGGTACAGTAAAGATAACATACAATAGATGACAAAAATGCAAAAAAATGAAAAATGAAAAATTTAGTTATTGCCATTTACCTGCACACGGCAGTATAAGTTCGTGGCGTCCCAGGATTCAACTTCTTTTCACTGCTTTCTGAGAATAATTTTCGTTCTTCGAGGTACCTTCAGTGGTGATAGCGAGTCAAGATTTTCTTGTGGAACGCGGTTGGTTCAAGTCCACTTACGCTGAATAGAACAAAAAGGAAAACCGACAAAAAGCAAAATATCCGCTGTGACGGGGGAAAGCTCGCGTGGAAGTTCGAAAGGTAAACAGGCCAGTGTTTTCGAATGCAGTTGCAGTGAGGTTCTATTTTCGAATGCTTCGAAATGGAAGTGCTTCATTTTCCTACTCCAAAATAAAAACTGCAGATATTTTCTTTCTTTGATGCGTGTGTTTCTTCTTTTCCATACTCTTGGAATTTTAATACAAACGGATTTGTTCGCTGAAGTAAATAAAATCGAACTCTTTGCCTTTTACAACAAATAAAGAAAACCTTAATCGCGTCATACTGAAAAACTTAATGTATTATTCTCGCCAACAACGGACGAGACAAACCAACACTCACCTTTTTCGCTGGTTTTATTTGATAAGAACTACAATCTCATTAGGTGTTTCGCCCCCCTCACATTCTTATTCCATACTTGTGGTACCCGCACGGCTTTGCCCGTAATGGAATAATTAAAAGGTCTCTTGGTTCGCCTGTATATTTACAAATAATGTATGGTGAATTTTCTCGCCAATTGGCTTGCCCATGTCACGGTTCCACGTTATGATAACCGTTTCCCCAAACAAAAAGTGGGGGACCGAAGAGTCTACGTACTAAATTTCAACTTTCTGGGACATTCCGTTCTTGAGTTATGCGACATACATACACACATACGTCACAAGAAAACTCGTTGTAATTAACTCGGGGATCGTCAAAATGGATATTTCGGGTGTCTCTACGTTCCTAGGCATATATCCACGTGTGGTCGGGTTGAAAAAAAACTCGACATTCATTTGGGGGCGAGCAAAATGGAAATTAAGGACAATTTTTGGGTGAAAGTTTTTTTGCGAATGCAATACTTCCTTTTTGGTAAATGGAAGTGAAAATGGAAAGCTGAAACGAAACACTTCATTTTGTAGTAGGTAGGATCAGCGAGAACTCTCAAGCAGTTCTGAGTTTTTACTGCTGCTGCGTTCTCGCTGATCCTGATTTCTGCAAAAAAAAAAGTGTTCTGCTTCTGCTTCCAGTTCATCCGGCATCCCTCCGTGGCAAACTATATCCCTCCCTTTCAGACCCGTGTCCTAGTCGTGGAGGTGGCTGGCGGCTCCATCCTCTCCATGGCTTAACCGTTCTGTGTTAGGGGCAGTTTATACTATACGGCCGTCCGTCCCGTCCATACCGTTTTCTTCCACCCGAAACAGGTTTTCTTTGCTGGTTGCCATGACAGCAAGCCATCTCGGACGGGACCGGTTAAGATCAGAAGAGCCTTGATATCTGACGGCCGTCAAAAGCAGGACGGCATTTCATTGGTTTCCGCCAAGCAGCGCGCTCTTCTCTTTGAATTCAGCCACGTGATTGATGTACGGCGACCGTATGTGAATGCTACTCTTGCTTTCGTCGGCAGTCCGTCACGTCAAAAAACGGGATGGACGGGACGGGCGGACGACCGTAGTGTGAACAGACCTTTATGGATCCTGATCGTCAAGCAGCTCACAATACGGCCGTCCGCCCCGTTTTTTGACGTGACGGATTGCCGACAAAAGCAGAGTAGCATTCACATACGGTCGCCGTACATCAATCACGTGACTAAATTCACCCGCCAGATAGAAGAGCGCGCTGCTTGGCGGAAACCAATGAAATGCCGTCCTACTTTTGACGGTCGTCAGATATCAAAATTCTTCTGATCGAAACCGGTCCCGTCCAAGATGGCTTGCTGTCATGGCAACCAGCAAAGAAAGCCTGTTTCGGAAGGAAAAACTCGGTGCGAACGTGACGGACGGCCGATGTGTGAGGAGCCGAAGGATAATCCATTTCTTTCCTCCCCTCAGGTGTGCCTGACCCTGACTGCGAAGCGCATGGCGTCCAAGAACTGTCTGGTCAAGAATTTGGAGGCTGTGGAGACGCTTGGCTCGACCTCTACCATCTGCTCCGACAAGACTGGGACACTGACGCAGAACCGGATGACGGTGGCCCACATGTGGTTCGACAACCAGATCATCGAGGCCGACACCACCGAAGACCAGTCCGGTGAGCCTCTGAAGACACTCTCGCGTCGTGGCCCCTTCAGACACATTGCCGAAACCCTTATAAGCATTTTACATGAGTGTGCTCCGTAATTTTTTTTTTTTTTTTGAGCAATCACGAGTGCTTATTGTTCTCATTTGACTGTTCTGAATTCCTATGATTTTATTTTTCCGCCAGCACCACCGCCGCGTCTCGATCGGCTCCTCACGATGCTGTTCCTCTTGCGAAAACCGTCTCCAGGTTGCGTCCATATCTTACACACACACGCATACACACACTCATGCCTGCGCACAGACACAAAAACACACTCCTACACATACACATACACACACTCATGCCTGCACACAGACAAACACATATGCCTACATACACAGTGTTGTGTGCCTACGCACACAACACTGAATACACAACACGCACACACATGCATATATACACACACACGAAAGCCTACGCACACAACACTGCATACACAACACGCACACACATGCATACATACACACACACGCACCCACACACATGCGTCTACAGAAACACACACGCGCATTCATACACACACACGCTCGTGATTGCGAAAAACATAATTTGAATTCAAGATGCCAAAAATTCAAATTAATATATATATATATATATATATATATATATATATATATATATATTAATTATCAAATGGTACCCTATGAGCAATCGTCAATAGGGATTTATTGTCTGACCATCGATTACATAGAAAGGCTAATATCCTGCTTATTGGCGCAAATGGACGTATCCATTAGTTTATAGGGCTGTTACTTGGTTTGTTACAGATCTGTGCTTTTGCCTCTCTATTATTTAGCCTTAGTTTTTTAAAATTGAAAATTTGCTCTCTCAGCGACATTTTTTAAGCCTAAAGTAGATTCGATCTAGATTCTCACGCAAAAATTAACTGATTTATTTATTCGCAAGAAAGTTTTGAGCTTACCATTTTGCTTCTACGTTCTTAAACGGAATGAAAATATTTTCTTTTCTGTTTGTTGTTTCCATGGTAACTATTTTTGTTTCCTCTTATTTTATTTTTGAGAATGCAATAAATGGATAAGGCGCTAGCGACATTATAAAACGCGTGCATCGAAATCCCATCGTTATTTTCCCTTCTCCCCTGCTAGATTCATTCAGATGGAATCGTCTTTACTTGGCAGATCGCCAAATTACATACAATCCGCAGTCAAACAGTAATTCCTATTTGAGGTGGGAAAAAAAACGCAGGGTTCTTTCCTTCTTCGGAATTTATATTCATACTAGCTGTCATGGCGGGTTCTTTAAGACTTTGGCTATGGTCGAAAGGCCATATCAACCTAGTCGGAAACTAGGGGCCCGGCCCTTGAGAGGGCCCGGCGACACTGACGCAAAAATAAGGAAGAAAGAAAGAAAGAAAAAAGAAAGAATGGTAGAAAAGGGGAGGGGACTCCAAGTAAGCGGAAACGTAAGGAAGAAGTAAAATTTACTTTTTTGGTATTTACTGTTGTGGTAATTATAATCGAGTTTATTATTATTTAGTAAGCACTTTTTTCTCCTTTAATCTTTTTTTCTTCTTCTTCTTCTTTTTTTTTTGGGGGGGGGGGGGCTGGCGATAAAACTGACAAGGAGCCCGCCTTGGCTCTCTGAGGCCCTAATGTCGGCTCAATGTGTTTCCCAGGATGATTCTGCTCCGCGCCATAGGACAAAACTGGTAAGTAACAATTCAAAGACCTTTATCCCTCCATTAGACTTAAATTGACGTGGGGTTAAGTAATTTTTTTCTCTAAACTCACACGCAGGTTCAGAAATGGAAAAATGAGCAGTTTGCCTTGGCCCGGAAACAGCCCCTATCTACGTAAACACTGATCGGACTCCTGCTGTTAAATGTTTATTTCATAAGTTTTGCAGAATTTCACATACATTCATCGTTAATCGGTCGACCAAAACTTCTCACATAATCCCGTTGTTGTTAAAATGCGAGGGTGATGCAATTTTTTTTTACCAGCACTGTATACACTGGCGTTTAACGGTCTAACTATCTTCGATTTTTGAATGACGATGCTCGGTGGCGTCTAGACCAATGAGCTTCTTCCTTTGTTTCCCACAGGTGTACAGTATGACAAGACGTCTCCCGGCTGGGCCGCCCTTTCCCGCGCAGCCTGTCTCTGCAGCAGGGCCGAGTTCAAACCCGGACAGGACAACATTCACATACTCAAGCGGTGAGCCACACTAACCAATCCCTTCCAATACAGTTACAGATAATCCAGCGCTTCCACTTGTCCTTGATAAGTATGCGCCTCTCTAGGAGCTCACTGTGAACTATTCGGCAAATAGGGAAGTTTTCGATTTTTCAATTTTATTTTTATATGATAGAGTAACATGCATGAACATCATAGGTGAAAAAAATTTTGCGATACGATAAGTAGGTTTTTTAAAATTATTTTTTAAAGTTCAAGCGCTTGTGACGTCAAATGGCATAGGAAGTGCCGTCATGCGCTCTTCCGATAAGGGAGAAACCGTAGGACATGCATTCGACTTCGAAGAAGAAACGTAAAAGGCTTATCTCCTCGCATTTAACTCCTTATGTTTCTGGAACATTAAACCTCTTATCCTCTCGGAAATATTCGAATATCATCATTGATGTTACTCGAGGAAGCTTATTTAGATTGTGCTATAACGAATCCGGCCTCCATAGTGTTTTCAAAAAGGATTATTGAATTTCTAAAAAATAAAAATATCAGCGCGCTCAAAATGTCCCTAGCGAAAACAAGGGATCTTCGGCGGAAGGCTGCCCATGAGTGCCCTGTGACGTAAGCTCGTGACGTTTTAGAAGCGCGCACTTTTGCGCGTGAATTTTTAAAAAATTATTAAAACTCAACCACGGTGTTTTAAAATTCGGCGATGGAGAATTTTTTAGTTTTGAGGGTCCATTAACAGTATCCAATAGCCGAAATGTGAACATTTAATAGGTTGCAACTTCCCTATTGGATTGCAACAATGTCGTTTCTTTAACGATGCTTTACAAAATGCGTGTATAGTATGTGCACGTTCGTATTTCATCGAACGTCCCAATATTTAATGTCTTTCTAGTGAGGCTGCGTGAGGCCATTTAGAATTTTGCTGACCTGGTGTAAGGCCCCTATATATACGAGCCGACGCATCTGCTCAAGATTAGCCATTTTGGATCGGAGCGCGTGTCTGAGTGGTTGTCTTTTCTGGCGAGTTATCGCGTTTGGCGATTGTTCACTGGGAGCGATTATTAGCGGCACGTGAATTGTTTATTAGACAAAGTATTATTTTCGGCAAATTTGGCGAAACTCGAAACTTTGCTGTGGTAACCCTAGCCCCGCAACAATCAAAAATCCGATCCAAAATGGCTAAACTTAAGCTGATGCGTCGGCCTGTTTATATAGCGGCTCTAACCTGGTGAGATTCCTCGGTATGGCATCCAGTTTTTTATATGTTTAATCAACTATCTCTTGAATTTATTTATTTGGTGTATTATCTCATCATTAAAGTCAACTTTTGAAGGTTTTTTTTCAAGCTAATATATTTCTTCGGCGGAATTTTCATATTTTAATGGCACTTTTGGAATGAAAGAGTATTTTTGATAGCGCGTCAGAACAACGTTTCCGTAACTCTGCCGACTCCAAAATATTTTGATTCGTCCATTCTGGATCATTCCAATAGATTTTTTTCTATCTTTCTTCAGTGACTGCACGGGTGACGCGTCCGAGTCCGCCATCTTGAAATGCATGGAACTGGCAGTGGGTGACGTGGCCGGATACAGAAGGAAGAACGCCAAAGTGTGCGAGATTCCCTTCAACTCCACCAACAAGTACCACGTAAGTCTATTAAAACCAACTCATAGCGATCGTCTTCAGCACGGACTGTTTAAAATTAATTTATGTTTTTTTTTCTCAGCTGTCGTTTCTTTAATGGCAACACTTGGTTTTGTTTATAATCGCTTGCTGCTAAAATGTATTATAGTCTGTTTCTTTAGAACTGGCGTGTCAAGGACACGTTACCTGGGTGGTCATTAAAATCTCGTCAGCTTGCGAGATCGAGATTCTCGCTCACGTGATTGCTTGTGACGTAGAAATGTCACAAAGTAGTATTCTCATATACTCGAACCCAGCCGCAAGCTAAGTTCGAGTAGATTAGAATACTACTTTGCGACATTTCTACATCACAACCAATCACGTGAGCGAGAATCTCGATCTCGTAAGCTAGCAAGCCTGGAATGACCGCCCTGCGTTGTCTCTTTAGAATCAGTTCCAGAGATAACAACGCCATTCTTGTTTTTGTGTTCTGCAGTTAAGGAGCCTCATTGAAATAAATTTGAAATCTCGCATGTTCTAAATCGTTTTACTTTTTGCACAGATAAAGTTAACAAATGCTTTCCTCAAATTATTGAAAAATATGTCTCAAAACTAATTTGAAAACTTTATTTTTGCTCAAAAATCTTCAAGAATATTTGAACATTTAAGAATTTTTTTAATCTTTCGACATTTTTTTTTTAAATTTTCAAAATGTAATTTCTCCAATGAATTGAATATACATTTGATTTTAATCTAGCTGTCGTTATTATAACTAAATGAACGACCAACCATTTTATTTGTTACAGAAGCAACGTGGATAATCTAGCCGTAATCAAGATAACCGAAATAGGAAATGGGTGGAGAGTGAAAAAATTATTTTGCCTTGACACGCTGATTCTACATACAATAAATTATACTTCATTCTGTTCTAAGAAAGAGTTACGTACACAAAATAGTTGCTTTAAAAAATTTAAAAAAAAAAAAAGATAATCAGAACAAGAAAAACAAAAATGCATTTCTTCAAATTTTGCTGATTCCTAATTGAAATGCTCAAATTTGCGGCAATAACTGGTGATCCAGACATGATATAGGCACGCAAACTTCTAATATTTTTTTAACCAATCATCTCGGGCGCGAAACTATTTCTTAGAATAGAACGAACTCATAAATTTTAGCAGCAAGCGATTGTAAACAAAACCAAGTGCTGCCACCACAGAAACGACAGCTGAAATAAAATGCGAAGCGATTTTAAACAACCAATGCTGCAGACGATAATCGTGAGTCGGTTCCCGCAAATTCACTCGCAACTCACGCAAAATGAGACAGTCGCTCGTCGATTTCTTTTTGTGCCACGACGAGTCACGCTTCATTGTCCCGGCAGGTGACAATCCACGAGACCCACGAGCAGAAGAACCCGAGCTACCTGCTGTGCATGAAGGGAGCGCCCGAGAGGATCCTGGAGCGCTGTTCCACCATCTTCATTTCTGGCAAGGACAAGATCCTGGACGAGGAGATGAAGGACGCCTTCAACAACGCCTACCTCGAGCTGGGAGGTCTGGGAGAAAGGGTCATCGGTGAGATTGTTTCTCTCGACAACCCCATTGTTACACCAGGGCGAATGACAGGATTGCCAACTCCTAAAAATGTTTCCCCCTAAACTCAACTCATAAAACCCCTAAAAACGTCAGAAAGTCACGTGATCCTTTAACTATGACGTCACATATTGGATTAAAAGGTCACGTGACCATTGCTATTTTTCGTTGCTGAGTGGAGTAAAGGCATTTTTATCATTTTTATGTCATTTCTGATCGAAACCAACGGATACAAAGGCTCAAAAAGTATGTATAAGTAAAAAAAATATATGATACAATCGAAAAATAACATTTTCATATGTAAAAGAAAAACATTTTTACTTAATAAAATCCTAAAATAAAAACCCCTAAATTTACCCCTAAAAATTTTATCTCCCCAAAAAAATCCCATTCTAAAATTTCCCCCCTAAATTTAGGGGGGAAACCCCTTAGTTGGCAACCCTGGCGAATGAGTGAACAATATCTACTTTTGTACTTCTGATTCCGAGTCGCAACTGACTACAACTGTATTTATGTCGAGGACTGCATACTAAGTGCCTTGCCTCCATTATTTTTTATACCGATAGATGGCAGCACCATCACCGGATCGAACAGTTAATGAGAATTTAGAACTAGTCCAGGAGCTAATAGCTCCCTGGTGCTAGCACCCCCAGAGGTATCGTTTCACTTGGAGGATATTGAGACCACGAGCCTATTTAACGTCGCCCAGTCCCCTTTAATGACGACGGTGGGTCTTCGACCATCGAGGTTCGAACTCGGGACCCTCCGGCCCCGAATCCGACATTCTACCGATCGGGCTACCACGGCCCCTTGTATTTACTTTTTAAATGACTACCCTTCGTTTATCTTGATGTTTTAAATACTGTTACGAGTTCAGCCACTTCAAGAAATTCTTTAAATGAAGACATAGATATCTTGAGAAAACACAGGAGATTCATTTACAACTAGTGGTGTCCGCACGGCTTTGCCCGTAGTAGAAAATTAAAAGGTCATTTGGTTCGCCTGCATATTGAAAAATGATGGATGGTGAATTTTTCGCCAATTTGCTATATTCAGTTTCTTGCCCATGTTACGGTTCCACGTTATGATAATTCAGTAATTTACTCGTCCACGTTGTGATAATTTGCTCGGGAAAATTTTCTTAAAAATTAGAATAGAAAAAGAACAAAATCGAATTTTTGAAAAATCGCCTCGAGGTGCACACCCCTATGCTACAAACTAATTCTGTGCCAAATTTCATGAAAATCGACCGAACGGTCTAGGCGCTATGCGCGTCACAGAGATCCTGACAGATAGAGAGAGATTCGGACAGAGAGATAGCCAGACTTTCAGCTTTATTATTAGTAAAAGACTATGTTCAAGAAATCTCGTTAGCAACTTCTAAATTATCCATAGCAATTAGGCAAATATCAATTAACACCTTAAATTCAACGGTTACACACGTATTTACATCAAAATACTCGAAAACACAGTGCAAAGGCTAATACACGCGTTCCAGCCCTCGGCTCAGACCAGTCCAACTTTTTATCACGCGCTGAGGCTATTTATAAATCATAGAGAAGTTTCGACAAAATTCGAAATGCTTCTCGATGTTTTCTTTTTATTCCATTCACAAATCTTATCATTCAGAAATGGGGGGAACGTATACTTCAGTCGAATAATAGGGGGTTGTATGTATATTACAAAAAACTATTTACAGGTTACGTTACCAAGATAATTTTAGATGAAAAATAATGGAATAAACGCCAAATTTATCCAGATTACAACAATTAATCTTAAAAATAATTACTGTTTACAGAATTTGTAACAATACCTATTACATTTCTATTGCTATTTTAGGCCAGTGGTAGTCAATCTGATTTTAACTGTCCACACTATTATAGATCGGGTCTGAAATTTTGGTAACATTGTGTTTAAGGTTTAATCTAATGTGCTTAAACTTTTGAATGAGGTGGAACTAGAGGTGCAAACAAACCTCAGTTTGGGAGCTAAGGGGATATACCCGGGAATTTTGGGGAATAAACCCGGAACTTTGGGGAACATTGGGAATTTTGGAAGTAAACAAACTCCATGTTTTTCCACGTTGATTCTTTGCTCAATATGTAAGATTTTTTCAGATGATAGCCATTGCTAAAAAATCTCTTATGTTCTCAGTATAAAATGTGCAATTTAAATTTCAAATCTACTTAAAACTAAAAATATGCTTCTTGAACTTTCCTTTTTTTTTTTTTTTTTTTTTTGAACGAAATTCAAATTGTTGGTTGATGTTCAAAAATAATTACGTAAGCAACTCTTGCTTACGTGGAATGATATGTCTTATCTCAGTGAAAATATTAGAGAGTGCTAAGTATACAAATAAATCATTTTATGTTTAACTAGTGGTACCCGCACGGCTTTGCTCGTAACAGAAAAATTAATAGATCTATTGGTTCGCCTGTATATTTACAAATAATGTATGGTGAATTTTTTCGCCAATTGGCTTGTACCCATGTTACAGTTCCACGTTATGATCATTTCGTATCTCGCCAATCGGCTTGTGCCCATGTTACTGTTCCACGTTATAATCATTTCGTAATTTACTCGTCCATCTTATGAAGTTCTTAAAATTAGAATAGAAAAAGAACCACATGGAATTTTCGAAACATCGCTTCGAGGTGCACATCCCCATGCTACAGACTAACTCTGTGCCAAATTTCATGAAAATCGGCCTAACGGTCTAGGCGCTATGCGCGTCACAGAGATCCTGACATCAAGACATCCTCCGGACAGAGAGACTTTCAGCTTTATTATTAGTAAAGATTACAGACTGATAGTGTTGAAAAAAATCTTCAACATTCTATCGGTTAAATATTTGATTGCGAACCAATGTAAAAAAGTCAGTTCAGGGTAGCTAAACAGTTTATTTGGTATAATTTTTCTAGAAGAAATGTTAAGTAACTTGCATTTACAACAGTAAAAAAGCATTAAAACTTTCAAGTCGTGCAGGGAATAAATTAAAATCTAAACAAAGTTTTCCTTTCTTTAAATTATTTGAAAATTCCCGGAAATTTTCTAAATTTCCATCCCGAAATTCCCGGGAATAAATCCGGTTTTTTCCTCTCTTTGCAAAACAGGTACTGATGTTTCTATGAAGTCAAGTACCTGCTTAAAGTGTAAGCTGTGACAAGAATACAGATGATTCTTTTTGTCATTTTATTACGAAAATGGAGACATATATACACCTCACTTATACATTTTAAGGAACGACTATAAGATTTAAATTCTCTCCGCGAGTAGTGGAAGAACAGAGAACGCGCGAGTCAACAAATGCATGCGGATACAGTTGCAGTTAAAACAAGTTCGAGTTCAGTTCAGTTCAGTTCTTTTGATTAGAAAAGCTGACACCGCAGTACCCCCTCCTAGTGGAAGGGGGGTACTGCGGTTCTGAAACGTGCGGGGAAGCGGACTTGTCTCCCAGCACGAGTGCGTTTAACTTCACAAGGGTGCTCCTCAGGGCCTGATTACAGAATAGGCCAACTAGGCCATGGTCTAGGGCCCCCGATATTTAGGGGCCCCTAAATGGCTGAAATTACTTTAGTTTACAACTAAAAAATGCTTCAGTCAACAGCTAAAGTTATAAAGTTTGAATACAGGGGCCCCCAAAAACGTATTTGGCCTAGGGCCCCTCGATATCTTAATCGGGCCCTGGTGCTCCCCTTTATCTTCCGTGGTTTGTTCCATTGGTGGCTTGCAGCAAGTCTCAGGAGTCAGGTCGGAGTCTTTTGGTCAGGTTCTGGTAATGATGTTGTTCGAAACGCTCGCCCGGAACTTTAATGTTATGCACTGGACTGTTGGTATGGCGGCATACTTTGGCTCTTTGGCATGGGATAAAAGTCCGTGTCCAAATTGTGACATCTTTTTTTATTGCGGGCCACACGAAACGGGATGTTAACAGTTTGACTGTAGCTTTGACGCCAGTGTGAGCTAGGTTATGGAGCATGTCAAAAGCTACTTTACGAAATTCCAAGGGAAGGTATGGACGAACATTTCTTGTAGAAGTGTCACAAAGAAGTTGAACTTCGGTTCCAGGCAGTAGCATTTTTTGAAATTTCAAGGTTGTGTTTGATTTCAATAAGTCCTGCAGCTCAGTATCGGTGTTTTGAGCTTCAGCCACAGCTGTGTAATCCAAAATAGTCGGAAGCTCTAATGCCTCAACTCTTGGCAAAACGTCAGAGGGTACATTGTCGGAACCTTTTACAAATTGAATATCGGTAGTAAATTGGCCAATATAATCTAAATGTCGTAGCTGTATCGGTGATAATATGGTGACCATAAAATGATTTATTTGTATAATTAGCACTCTCTAATATTTTCACTGAGATAAGACATATCATTCCACGTAAGCAAGGGTTGCTTACGAAATTGTTTTTGGACATCAACCAACAATTTGAATTTCTTTCAAAAAAAAGGAAAGTTCAAGAAGCCTATTTTTAATTTTAAATCAGCAGTTATTTCATTATTGTAAAAAGAGTTCAGTCTTTCCAATAGTAATAACCAATCCCTGAAAAGGTTCATTTCATCCTTCTTGAATAATCCTTATCCTGTTTTGTGAACCATGACGTCATTCGTTCATGTCGGTGTTTTCCAGGCTTCTGCGACATGCAGCTTCCGAGCGACAAGTTCCCCCACGGCTACCCGTTCGACGCCGACGAGCAAAACTTCCCCCTGGACAACCTGCGCTTCGTGGGGCTCGTGGCCATGATCGACCCTCCCAGGGCGGCCGTGCCAGACGCGGTAGCCAAGTGCCGCAGCGCAGGGATCAAGGTGAGACAGCACAAACTCTTGCCATCTTCTGCAGCTGGGTTAAAGTCTCGTGATGACCCAGCAAAATGGCAACTGCTGTGGAAGCCCTCGCGAAAGAGAGGGCAAAATAAAGCGAGCTGCTACGAAAGCAAAAAAAAAAAAAAAGAAAAATATTAATTTGAATTTTTGGCATCTTGAATTCAAATTATGTTTTTCGCAATCACGAGCGTGTGTGTGTGTATGAACACAAGTTTGTGTGTACCTCTACACACAAACACATACCCCCCCCCCCCCCGACACACACGCCTACATAGACACACACACACACACACACTCGTGATTGCGAAAAACATAATTTGAATTCAAGATACCAAAATTCGACTTAATTTTTTTTTTGAAGTATATTTGTATTGTTGTTTAAAATTAATACTTTTTTGGTGCACGAGTTTATAAACATCTCGCATATATGGTGCCATACTTTATAAAAAATCCTGATTCGGATATTGAAAAACGCACTCGTATTTTCCGTCGTTGCAGGTGATCATGGTGACTGGCGACCACCCCATCACCGCCGCCGCCATCGCCAAGTCCGTGGGCATCATCTCCGAGGGCAACGAGACCGTCGAAGACATCGCCATGAGGTTGGACATCCCCATCGAAGAGGTAGACCCCAGGTGAGAAAGAAAAAAAACCTACTGCCGATCACTTCAAGTTTACTGACTCTTCGTCTGGCGACTAGCTACGTATTTCGGACCAGGGGTCACTGTGACCTAATAAAAAGCGAAGAAATTTTCCCACAGTTTTCTTTTTGACTCCACTGGAAAGAGCGGACATTTTTTACTCCAAATTCATCTCGACCTATGGTCGAAAAACTAAGCTTCTATCTCGAAAGGAAAAAAGTTACAAGCCTTTTTAAATCGAGTTCAAAAATGTCATTTCCACTTAAATTGTTGACCATTTTCTTTGTATTTTAATTCCTTAAGCTTATTTTACTTTGTGTTTCCATGGTGACGCTTTTTGAATCCATTTTTCTCGATTCAATTTCTTGAAAGTATTTTAATATCTGTCCTCATTGTTTGGGAGGGAAGTTTCGCATGATGTAAGTAGTACAGTGAAATCCCGTCACAACGAACTTCAAGGGACAAAAGTTTTGTTCGTTGTAACGGGAATTTCGTTATAATGGAATAGGGAAGTTGCAACCTATTGAATGTTCATATTTTGACTATCGAATATTGTTCATTGACCCTCAAATTTAAAAAGTTCACCATCGCCGAATTTTAAAACACCGTGGTTGATTTTTAATGAATTTTAAAAAATCCACGCGCAAAAGTGCGCTCTTCTGAAACGTCACGAGCCTACGTCACAGGGCAATAATAAGCAGCCTTCCGCCGAAGATCCCTTGTTTTCGCTAGGGACATTTTGAGCGCACTGATATTTTTATTTTTTAGAAATTCAGTAATCCTTTTGAACACACTATGGAGGCCGGATTCGTTAAAGCACAATCTAAATAATCTTCCTCAAGTAACATCAATGATGATATTCGATGAGGTTTAATGTTCCAGAAACGCGAGGAGTTCAATGCGAGGAGATAAGCCTTTCATGTTTCGTCTTCGAAGTCGAATGCACGTCCTTCGGTTTCTCTCCTATCGGAAGAGAGCATGACGTCACTTCCCATGCCATTTGTCGTCACAAGCGCTTGAACTTTAAAAATTAATTTTAAAAAAACTACTTATCGTATCGCAAAATTTTTTTCACCTATGATGTTCATACATGTTATTCTATTATATAAAAATAAAATAGAAAAATCGAAAACTTCCCTACTCAAACAACATACTATCAGGGCTGAAATTTGATTTCGTTGTAACGGAAACTTCGGTGCATTGGTGTTCGTTATAACGGGACTTCACTGTATTGTATACTTAAAATATGTGCTTTAATAGTATACTTAAAATACGTGCTTTTGCAGGGACGCCAAGGCGTGCGTGGTGCACGGTGGTCAGCTGCGCGAGATGTCGAGCGAGGAGCTGGACTGCCTGCTGCGCGAACACACGGAAATCGTGTTCGCGCGCACCTCCCCCCAGCAGAAGCTCATCATCGTGGAGGGCTGCCAGCGGCAGGGAGCCATCGTCGCCGTCACCGGCGACGGCGTCAACGACTCGCCCGCGCTCAAGAAGGCCGACATCGGTGAGTGTGCCGCCCACCTCCACGGTTCAGTCGCGAAACTGACGGGGAGGGAAACACCATCTAACTCACGGATTTAGACAAAATCCTAGATATAGGTCAGGGTTGCCACGCCACAGGGAAACCTGAAGAAACAGGGAAAACACAGGGAATTCAAAAATCAACAAAAAAAAACAGGGAAAATCCAGGGAATTTCGAAAATTTCCTCAAAAACCTGGAAAATACTGGGAATTTTTTTCCTTCTTAAATTAAAGTGACAAAAATCAATTCCCAAATATATAATCTACCAAAAATTAAATAAATAGTAATAATTATAATGAGACTGTTAATAAAGTTCGGAAATAAAGTAAAATAAAAAATGGTCATTTTGCTTGAAAGTTTTTTTTTTAAAGTAAATATTAAAATGTGTATCATAAAAATAGAATCTTGAATTTCATGATCATTTAGAGTGTATGAAATGAGTCGTCAATCATCATTGTTCTGGGTCACTTATACACTTTTAGGTCCATGGCTAAGAGAAGTTTTTTTTTTGAATAAAAAGTTGAATATATTCAACCACCATGCTATTATTTCAGTTATTATGAATTCTTATTTATTTAGAAATTTGTGTTTCGTTTTTTTACCCTGTGGTGAAATGATCAAGATATTAATGTTCTTTTCCAAATAATCAGTGCTCGCTCGTTTGTAATGTTTTATTTTCATACAGGGAAAACGCAGGGAATTTTTTTTTCCAAAATTGAGTGGCAACCCTGTATGTCCATTCCCACTAGGTATGAGCGCTGGTAGAGGGGTTTGACTGCACAGGCCCTAGTTTGGCTGCAACGGAGGTTCATAGTTGATAGTTTAGACCCATTATTGCAATGGAGTTTGTTTTAGGATTACCATTTTTACCCCTTTTTCTGCTATTGTACTGCAGTATGAGCCCTTTGCATGCACTTACATTTGAATTAATAAAACCGAATGCTAATCTTTATACATAAATGGCTACTTCTGTATCCGGGGTAATCTTCAAAACTACTGGACGGATTTTAACCATTTTTTCACCATAGATAGCTACATTATCAGGGAGCAACATAGGTTATAATTCATTCGTAAAAGACTTAGTTTAAAAACGTTATGATGGAACGTTTAAAACTAAGTGTAATTTCCCCATTAAATGATTAAATATTAAACCCATTGTTTCCAAAATTCGTTGCCAACAACAGCAATATTAAAAGTTATCATAATGAAAATTTTGAATCAAGGCTTCTCCGAAGCAAACATGAGTTTAAAGTCATTTAAACATTCGGAAACTCTACTTTTTTCACACTTCGAGAAACATAGTAAAGAGGTTTTTTTTCCCCTTTTTGTGTGTGTGTACTATTTAATTAAATAAAGCGCACGGTTTTTTCAGTGATCTTTGTTTTTGCTAGTTCATATTTTGGAAATTCTTCAAATTTTTACATGCTTCAATTTGTGCTTTCGTTTCTGAATGAATACTCATTCGTTCTCTATACTTATTGCTATTTTACTTTTATGGGTAAGGAAGAAGCGCGATTTTTAATCACGTCAAAGCGGTGCGTTTTGAGCTCTTTCAGTTAAAACAGAAAACCAAAGAAAGTAGCGATTGTTTCTCACAATTATGACTGACCCAGGCAACGCCGGTTATTTTTGCTAGTTTTTCATAAATGATTCTCAAATTTAAACTGGACACTACTTTTAATTTCAATAACTTGAATGCCGCAATAAATAACATAGTTACGGGATATTTATCGTTTGCAAATGAAACTAATTATTTTTGTTTTATATTGTAACGGATCCGATGCGGCTTCCAACTTTCTTGAAAGGACGACACAGTTCTTGATTAAAAACACAGAGAATTTATTTACACTCTGTACAGGAAAGAGCGTCAACAACTGCTAAATGAATCATCAGCAATTAAGCAAATATCACACCACACCGTAAACTCAACGGTTACACACGTATTTACTTCCAAATACGAAAACAACACCGCGAGATGCCTCGCAATAAACAGAGCTAATACACTCTCGGTACAAATTTTCAATCGAGACTGACTTTTTATCACACGGGACGCTTTTATAAACATCGAAAAGAGATCTCTCAAATATTCCAGAAAATGCTACACCATTCTACACTTTCATTGATAAAATCTGTGAATGAAATAAGAAAAAAAAAAGAATAGGGGGTCGTATACTTCGGCCGAATGTAAAGTGGCTGTATATTCATTATGGGAAACTATTTACAGGTTACGTTACTACAATAATTACTATTTACAGAATTTGTAACAATATTAATTTTCTGCTAGTAAAAAGTATTTATCGTTTGTTAATGAAAACATTTACTTTAGCTGGATATGTATCGTCTGCTATCAAATATATTCCACAATGATAAGCAAAAAGAGGGAGGGGAGAAAAAGCTCTCATTTATTGCACATGGCACATAAAAAAACGAGCTGATGTGTGGATCACATGATCACATGACCACTTTTCCTGCAATTTAATGTCATTTTCTCATTATTGGCAATTTTAATGTGATTCAATTGTTTACTTTCTAAATATCACCAACAGTAGCCATATTGAAACCAAATTTTAAAAAAAATCGCCAAATTTGTCGCCAAGTGGGCGACAAAACTTGGCGACCAAAAGACTGGCGATGCATCGCCAAGTGTCCGACAAATTATAACTCCACTTGAGTTTACATCGAAATTAACAATGATTTCCCCCCAAAAAGGGACAAAACACCCTCTTAGGAACATCCGAATGCAATCAAAATTGAAGGAGCACAACTAGACTCCACTAGGAATCTTCGTACCAAATTTCAACTTTCTAGGGCATACCGTTTTTGAGTTATGCGACATACATACACACATACGTACATACGAACATACATACGTACATACAGACGTCACGAGAAAATTCGTTATAATTAACTCGAGGGTCGTCAAAATGGATATTTCGGGTGTCTATAGGTTCCTAGGCATATATCCACGTGTGGTGCGGTCGAAAAAATAAACTCGACATTCATTCGGAGGTGAGAAAAATGGAAATGAAGGCCGATTTTTGAGTGAAATTTTTTTCGCGAATACAATACTTCCTTTTTTGAAAAAGGAAGTAAAAATAAATAAATACAAGATGGTTTCAATTTTTCAAGTGACTTAAATAATACTCATAAATAAAAATTTGTCCTCCCTTCCACTCGCTGTACTAACAAAAGATGCCATAGTGTCGAAGTTTGAAATTCCAACGGAAACGCCATTGCATTTCTGGGGCCAAATTACCAACTTCGGACCCCGGTTGCAGCTGAACTAGGGCCTATGCAGTCAAACCGCTTTACCTGGGCTCATATCTAGTAGGAATTGACCTATAGCTAGGATTTTGTCTAAATCCGTGACCCTCAAGGTCGTGCCGTTTGATCGTCAGATTGCTTGCCAGCGAACCACACGCCTTTTGTAACAATGATTAAAAAAAAAAAAAAATTAATTTGAATTTTGACAACTTGAATTCAAATTATGTTTTTCGCAATCACGAGTGTGTGTATGTAGGCGTGTGTGTTTGTGCGTGGGGGGTATGCGTGTTTGTGTGTAGGGGGTATGTGTATGTGTGCAGGCATGTGTGTTTGTGTCCGTGTGCTGGCATAAGTGCGTGGGTAGTTGTGTATATGAATGTGTGTGTGGGGAAGGGGTATGTGTATGTGTGTGTGTAAGCATATATGTTTGTGTCTGTGTACAGGCATGAATGTGTGGGTAGTTGTGTGTATGTGTTTGTGTATGTGTGTGCAGGTGTATGTGTGTGTATGTGTTTGTGTGTGTGTGTGTGTGTGTATGTATGCGCGTGTGTGTAGGGCATGGATGCAACCTGGAGACGGCTTTCGCTATAGGAGCAGCATCGTGAGGAGCCGGTCGACGGTGATGCTGCGGAGGGTGGCGGTGGGAAAATAAAATCAAAGGACATCGAAACAGTCAAGTGAGAACAATAAGCAATCGTGATTGCTCAAAAAAATGGAGTAGGCAGCAATCAGAAGAGCACATCGACCCAAAAATTCTTTGCCCTCGTGTCCCCGTTTTTCGACATAAAATTCTCAAAGTCTGATAAAATTGAAACAAAAGTGCCAGATTTCAAGACTTGACTCCCAAATTGTTCCCTTTTCTTCCGGAGATTGGATTTTTGTCCCTCGTTTAGTGTTCATTCTTTTCTTATTGCCTTGTTTTTGGCTTGTCTATGTTTAACTGTTAAGGGGACACGGACCTTGAAAGCAAAGTTTTTTCATTATTGATGGATTTGCATGAAATTTTAACCATATACTTTACACTAGTACAAGCTTAATTATAAAATTTCATCAAAAATTTTTTAATTAGAAGATTAATTATTTAAAAAAATGTAAGTAACCTTAACGATAATTAACGAAACTTTGAAAAGTCCCTTGCGTAATTATTTTGATTTCACAACACTGAAACTTATTTCAAGTCATTCTCTATACTGTAATAAATAAAACAAAACTCACAAAATTGTCCTCATATTCAAATAAATTCAAAAAATAAAAATTTCAAAAATGCCCAAAAATTTGACAAAAATTTCTTTCATTTTGAACGTCCAGTGTCCCCTTAACATTTTTTATATTGCTCTACATCGTTTCTCAGTTTTTCCTTTCAGCTCGTCACTCCAAAATTCAAAACTTCGGTCATGTGTTCATTTTGGCAAATGTTTCAAAATTCTAGAAGTTTTATGTCCTTTGCTCCTTTATAAAAACCATTTTTCTGGCTCTTCTTTCCACTATTCAACAATCGCTTGGCGCAGTATAGACTACTAAGACTCTTGCGCCAAAAAACTCAATCAAACCAACCAATCAAAACTTGGCGGAAAACGGAAGGTACCAGACTTCACCGTCTGCATGTGGCAGGACATCCATCAGCAGAACGCTTGAAAGAGGTCTTCCATTTCTCACTCTCTAAATTTGGCGACTTTTCTTGAATTTCGGCCGACTGTAAGACTTCCTATTCCGATAACGGGGAGACGAGGGCATATAATTAATGCTCCCCTTTACTGTGCTCTTTTTATTGCCACTTATTTAAAATAGTATCATTATTACATTATCGTATGGTTCCCTGGAAGGAACGAAGAAGGAGGTCTCTCATATTTTGCTCTCTCCTGTAGGCGTGGCCATGGGTATTGCCGGAAGTGACGTCAGCAAACAGGCAGCGGATATGATCCTCTTGGACGACAACTTCGCTTCCATCGTAACGGGCGTCGAGGAAGGTAAGAACCTTTTTTTTCTGATCTCCAGTCTCAAAGAAAAAAATTTTTTTCTGATCTCCAGTCTCAAAGAAAAAATTTTTTTTTTTTTTTTTTTTTTTGACGCGAAAGTATCCTCTCATGTAGTACAATAAAACACGAATTTGAGTACATACAATAGGATCGTTTCCAAAATTTTAAAGTATTTTTTTCTGAAAGAGCATGCTTAAAAATATACGATCTGACCATTTTTTAAATAATTTGTTTAAGTTTAATATTTTTAAAAAAATTACTTTAATCGTTGCGCTTTCGTTGTTTACATTTCTTGCCGATGACATCACAAATGATGAAATGCCATTCTGTGCTGCCAATCACAGAGCGAAATATTTAATTCGCATCTTTACTCACGTGTATTGGCAACGATCTGGTTGATAGCAATCGTACAGCGCAATATTTAATTCGCTTCTTGATTATCATAACGTGGAAACGATGTAGAAAGATGCGCCAAAATGCATCATTTGTGACGTCATCGAAATCACTCCTTTTTTGCAAAATCGGACATGTTGAAAAATTAATTAAAAAATAACTGTAGTAAAAATGAAAGAATTATCTGTATCCATGTTAATTTTTGCTTATTCTATCAATTCTCTTCGAGGTGCACATCCCCATGCTACAAACTAACTTTGTGCCAAATTTCGTGAAAATCGGCCGAACGGTCTAGGCGCTATGCGCGTCACAGAGATCCTGACAAACAGAGATCCACACAGACTTTCAGCTTTATTATCTTTACTAATAATAAAGCTAAAAGTCTCTCTGTCCGGATCTCTGTTTGTCAGGATCTATGTGACGCGCATAGCGCCTAGACCGTTCGGCCGATTTTCATGAAATTTGGCACAAAGTTAATGTGTAGCATGGGGATATGCACCTCGGTGAGGTTCCAACTGGCCCAAACTGTCAAACACATCAAGATAAGCTTGTCACGGGGCGATCACCTCCCTCCTAATAAAGAGATCTGAAAGTCTGAGCCACTCCATCGCCATCTTTGCCCACTGTCTAAAATAAACTTTTTTGGCGATCCCTGAATATCGATAAATGCCAATACATAGTGGAAGGACTTCTTGCCGTGGAGGTAGGAATACAGGGGGGGAACATGCCGTGTTATCTACTCCTATTGTCCAGTTAGAAGTACACTGTGAGTGAGTGGAGGCCATGTTGAGTGGTGAGAAAGGGGAAAAAGACTCGTATTACTATGGCGAAAATTTCGCGTGTTTTACTTTTCTCGCTCGAATTGATAATGAAAGTATTTATTGCCTACATAGGAAATTAAAAAGAAAAGGAAAACACAATTATATTTTAAGCTTTAAATTTCCAAATAATAAACTAATTGCATAATTAATGCCTTAAGTGAATTAAAATTATTTTAGTGACAAATTAATGATCAACTGATTATAAATGCTATTTTTTTTTTCAATAAAGCACACTGATTTTCCCATAGAGAAGGTTACAAAATTATCGAAATTATCAAAACTTTGCAGTTTATGTCCAGACTGTAAAATTAGATTGCAGCACAATGAAAAAAAGCAGCTAGAAATCAACAAGGATAAATAAAGGGGAAAACTAAAACGAAAAACTTATTTTGATAAAGTTACAAGAATGAGGTTAAAAATAAAATAAAAGTAACAAACTTTAGATTAGTTTTTAAAAAAGCAATCCCGTGTAAATAAATGTTAAATAGCATAAAATTCTAAACAACTTCTTGAAAACCTATCCACCCAGTTCTTTGAATTTTGATGATTCATTCTTTCTTTCTTTATTATTATTATTTTAGAGATACAGTCGAGTCCCGACTTACGCGAAGGATGTGTTCCATGACTCCTCGCGTAAGTTGAAATTTTGCGTTGTGGAAAAGTATATGAAAAACATTTTTTTAAAGCATACCAAATTCTTTTAGTCACTTATAAACACCCCTCAAACTGCTTTAAAAAAATTCCTCAACTACACACCACAATTTCTTAAATAAAGAACTGAACTTTTACCGTATTTAAAAATAAAAAAAACTTATTCAACATGAAATATTTTAAGTGCTCAAAATGAATGGAGATATAGACATAAAATAAAACAACACAGTACGCAAAGTATGTATTAATAATAAAATGCTGAACTATAATAGTACTGTATAGCAAATACAGTAATAATATTTATGAGTTAAAAGATGAAGATGATGATGTATGCTCGATGATCAGATCGTTATTCTCATCTAATGTATTTTTAAATACAGTTGCTTCGCCTTTTCTTTTATAACGTTTCAATTTGGGGCAACAGCCCCTCTTTCTTATCTCTTTAATCCACAATACAAGAGCAGCTTCTATATTAACTTTGCTAGACTGCTCTGCAAGCTTCAGTATTCAAACTAAGTTATGAACTTTTAGGAATATCTTTTTGTTTTGACTTTTAATTGTACGTATGGAAAATTCACTCATATTAATGTCGTGCTACCGTCGACGTTTTGTAGTTGTTCAAGTCTATCGAAAATCTAAGGCCCTTTTTTTTTAAAAAAAATCAGAACCTTTTTTTTTTCCTCCCATCTTCACAAACTTTAGATAAAGGTGCCACTGAGGTGCCAGAAATTTCATACACTTTAAGATTTATTATGAAAAAAATGAATAAATGAAAGATGCTGAGTGGTTTTTTGATGCACTAACAACGCGATGCGTAGATTAGTTTGGTGTGAGAACTTTCGCTGTCAGTGATGCTTCAAGTGATGTAGTAACATTTACAAAATAAATATTTTGTAGCCAATAACGAAGCAGATACTTCCTTCCAAAATAATTTGTGTTGTGGACGAAATTTCGCGTTAGCTCTAAAATTCGTTACTAGGAAAAAACTTGCGTTGTAGCCATTTCGCGTAAGTCGAATCGCGTTGTAGCGGGCGTCGACTGTACACGGAATACTTGGTATTCGGTATACTGTATATCAGCAGACAAACCGATTATTTGTTTTGGCCTGAGTAGGGGAATGTGGGGCAAAGTGAAATGGTTAAGCTGACTGAGCTTTTTCAAAATGAACAAATTGGAAATTTGTTTTGAAAATTACAGTACATAAAAGAACATTGTATTTTATAATAAAACGTGCATTGAAATGGTATTTTTTATTTTCGCCGGTGAATTTTCGCTTTCAAAAAAAAAAAGTGGAAAAATTTCGCTTTATTTTTTCATGGGGCAAAGTGAAAAATGAAATATGTTTGAAATAAAATATTTTCTATTGGATTATAAAAAATATTTTTGATCAAAGGAATCAGTAAATAAAAGGTTGAATGAATAAATGAAAAGATGCTAAAAGAAATAAACGAATAATTAATTAAATAAATTAATTAATGTATGGGGACAAATAAACGAGTGAGTAAAACAGTGAATGAATAAGAAAATAAGTGTATGAATGAATAAATAATTGAATTACTAAATTAAGGTATGTTAATAAAGTAATTAATAAAATGCGTAAAAGATTTAATAAATGACTGAATAATTAAACGAAATTAATTTTTCACTTTTCCCGCATGTACTTGTCTGACTGCGCAAAATAATTAAAATATTAATGGGCTTAATATTAACTAAATAAATGTTGCATCGAATATTAGGTCTCAATTAATATTTCAAATGATAATTGCAAGAAATTTATCATTTAATAATAACTAGCATAATTTTCGACTTACAATAAAATATTACAATATAAGAATCATTTTTCGAAAATTGCTTGTGTTATCACATTCTATGATTTTCAGAGTTATTTTTTTCTTAGCTAGAATAGGCTATATTTTTTACTACATAGTTAAAATATTACTAGATAGGTGGCACTAACAGCAGAGTAAATATTTCACCATTTCACTTTGCCCCTCTTATTCACTTTGTCCCACATTCCCCTACTTCAACATTCGACAACCGCATAGTGAACAAATTTAAAACTTCGAAAATTCCCAAAGAAACATTTTTTATGCAATGAATGAAAGAATCAGTATAATGCCATGTCACAATATTAATTAAAATTCTTACTTATTATTTTTTCTCATTTAAATTAATTTAAATGTTTTAAAAAAATGCTTAGACCTTAAATTTAAATCTTGTTGCTTTTCAATGTTTATTAAATCTTCTGACACATTACATTAGTTTTACTATTATAAACAAATATGACACTATAAATAGAAAAAATTCAGTAATGTTAATTAGTAATAAATTTAAAACATTAATTTATTGCTAGTTTACATTAACTGCTACTTTTTTTACATAAAATCATGGATGTAATGTAAAAAGAAAAGCACTTGCATTTTAAATTTTGTAGCATTTTAATTTCTAATTTTTACATCTTATGAAATATTAAATATTGATTAAAAACACAACCTATTAAGAATTAGTCTTTGTAATCAAAGTTTAATTTGAACTTAATAACAAAAAATGAAAGCACTTGACAATGTTTCAAACTTCATTTCACAATTTTATCGATAGAATTGCTTATAAGTTACCGATGAGTAGCAGCAAATCACCTCAATAAATTCTAATTTGTAATGATATTTTAAGCAACTGGGGTTTGTATTTGTGAGTAAGATAAATGCAGGATTATTTATGACATAAATATATATTATGACACAGCAAACTAATTCTTTTCCATTATTTTAAAGCATGGGATTTAAAAGTATTCTTACTTATAAAATCCGAACCATTGGAAAACTTGATATTCACGTTTAGTTTCTAACGTTGTATGCATCTTAGTTTAGCAATGAAATACAACGCTAAATTTTCATAAAAAGGAATTAGTATTTCAACCTATGTTTTGAAATTTTCCCCCTTCCCATTAGGGGGAGTGGATTGAAAAAAAATAATAAATAAATAAATTTTAAAAAATCTAGGAGTCGGAGTCGGCCATTTTCCCTCCGACTCCGCAGCCCTGGTTCAAGCGAACCTTTTGAAAGCGATTTGTCAAAAATCGCTTTTGAAAAATGCGATTAGTAACAGATTTTTTAAAAAATACTAAGTAAGCACTTTTCATAATGCACTCAAAAGGACAAAATAACTTTTCCGGGTCAGAAAAGACAATTTAAGTATCCATGTAGTTATCCATTATTCTAAGAAAAAGGCTTCACAAACGAAGAGAAGTACGGCTCAAGTCATGTAGAGAATGTTTTATCATTTTCTAGCTTTCAATCATAAATTTGAGGGTTGAAACATGCATATTTTTCTTAATGGGAAAGTTTGATTTGAAATGACTTGAGCGCGCTTTTCTTCGTTAGTAAAGTCTTTTTCTTGGAATAATTGAAAACTACGGGAATACTTTTTCCTTTCTTATATAATTGCCTTTCTCAACCAAAAAAGTTTTTTTGTCCTTTTGAGTGCATCATGTGAAGTACTTAGTATTTTTTTTTAATCCGTTATATTGAAGATTTTTGTTTTTAAATAAAATTTTTATTTTACGTTAAGTTGTACTTTAAGATTAAACAAATCATTTAGTGAAATTCCGAAGTCTCGAAGTCGTCTAGTTGCTGAGATATAAGCAAAAGAATGGTTCATAACATACGTTTTGTGATAAAGAACCTAATATGTCTCTTTACTTAGCCCTGTTATCGATTATTGGCATGGATGAGGATAAAAACTCTAAAAAAGCAACGACAGTGTATAAATTTCATTCTTGCTCCAGTGAAGCCTTGATTCAAAATAGTCATTATGATTACTATTAACAATACTGTTGCAAGGCAACAAAATTTGTAAGAATGGGTTTTATATTCAAATATTTAATGGGGAAAGTGCATGAAATTTGCTGTTTTCCATCGGAAACGAAAAAATAATTTTATTTTAGAATTTTAATTTTTCAGCGTTAAGCTGTACCTTTAAATTAAGCAAATCATTAAGTAAAATCCCAAAGTGGTTAAGTAGCTGAGATATAAGCGAAAGCAGGCCTCAGATTTTTCCATGGCAAGTAATAAAAGTGCTTAATAAAAATGGGGATTATTTATCCAATTTTTAATTAAAATACGCTGGAATTAGTTGTTTGAAATTTGATGATGTTGCTAAAAAAGTAAGTTTTAACATACTTTTTGTGTATTTCCTGAAAATAATTGAACTCAGCGAGCATGACCAGTTTTAGTTTTTAGTATGGCCCTGGCCTGTAACTCAGGGGCGTGCACAGGGCGGAGGGGGGGGGCTCGAAATTTTTAAAAGGGGGTTGAAATATATTTAGCACCTGTAACATCACAGTTCAAAATCAATCTAAGTTAAAAAAAAAAAAACCCTAAACCATGCCCATATTTAGTCATTTAATATAACGCAATTCTCCTGATTTTTTCATTTTTATTTTGTCTATTGTATATGCTAATAATGACTTCTCCGAAAGTGGAAGCTGGAGCTGCTTTAATGAGTGGGAGAGAGAGAGTGTTTTGTTTGAAAAAAGTTACTATATGTTTGAAAAAAAAATGGCATTTGAACCCATGCACCCGACCAATTTTTGCCTTTGTGCTAAAATATAAATAAAATTATTGAGGTTCATACAATGTAAGTGCGGCTTACTAAACGCTTGTGTTTATAAATTAATACGAGTTGTAAACTTTTTTCTGCATATTCTACAAAAAGTACAATACAATTTTTTTTAAGATAATTTTTTCTTTTTGCTGAATTTTTTAAAAAAGTCGAACACAAATGAGGGACTTTTGCAGGGGTGTTCATCTTTAAACGCACAAGTATTCTCTGCTACATTCAAAAGTGAATAGTTTGATCCGATCGGCTAATAATACTGGACTTTATTTGGAACTTAGAACCATATGAGATGAGAAACGCGGTTTTCGAGATGAAAATATATTTTAAAGTTAGTTGGCAAAGTCGTGAAATACGACTCCCCCTCCTCCCCCGCTGAATTTTGCTTAAATGCACAACTGATTATGTGCATAATACTAATTATCAATTATTACAAACTAATTATCAATTATTTACAACTGTTATTCAGAAAAACTTAGAGAAAATAGCTTCCAAGTTCCTGATCAATCATTCAATGAACACTAAAATTAGCTATTTTAAAAAAAGCGATTATTTGCGCTTTTTTAACAAAATATTATTTATCGGTTTAATAAACTAGATTATTATTTAAATTAGCATTTGATTTTTTAGTTTGAACAAATAATTAATAAAGTCATTATACTTAATTTTTCAGTTGAAAAAAAACTATAAATGTTTATTATTTTCCTTAGAATTAATTCATATTTTATTACTAGGGTGTTTTTTTAATTAATTGAAGACGCCGGTTCTCCCTGGAACTGGATGCCTGAGCCGAATGTTATTTCCAGTCTGCTAACCTGACGACTACCCTCAATGAACTTTCCCATTTTGCATAGGCACGTGCAACCAGTTTCACCACGTGGAACTTCTCAAATGGACCCCCCCCGCCCTTTCCCGGAATCCCGAATGGTGCTAGCCCAGTTGCTCTCTTCTATACCACGTTGAACTTTTCAATGGCAACCCACGCCCTGAACCCCGAATGGTGCTAAAAATTGCGCCAAGCTAAGGCGCCAGATTGTTAAGCTTAGAAATTTACTCTTGAAAACAGCCTTGAATGTCCGAGCACCTAAGCCCCTCCCTTCAAACCCTACGTAGAGTTGGAAGACACCCGATTGGTCAATCGTGTTCCCAGTCAGTTGGGTGGAAGCCCCCCGTGGAGAAATTTTTGGACCAAATGGGAGAACACCATGCACCTCGAAGCCACGTTTCGAAAATTCGATGTGGTTCTTTCTCCATTAAAATTTTAAGAACAAAATTATCATAAGATGGACGAGTAAATTACGAAATTATCATAACGTGGAACCGTAGCATGGGCACAAGCCAATGGGCGAGAAAATTCACCATACATTATTTATAAATATACAGGCGAACCAAAAGACCTTTTAATTTTCTATTACGGGCAAATCCGTGCGGGTGCCACTAGTCAGTAATAAAGACGAGCAGCCATTTCGAAAATACGATTTCTGAAAAATGGCTCCACGGTTTGTGCTCAACTTGCACAAACATCTGGACGAACGGCAAGGACAAAGCAATAGGGAAGTTTTCGATTTTTCAATTTTATTTTTATCTTATAGAGTAACATGTATGAACATCATAGGTGAAAAAATTTTTGCGATACGATAAGTAGTTTTTTTTAAATTAATTTTTAAAGTTCAAGGGCTTGTGACGTCAAATGGCACAGGAAGTGACGTCATGCGCTCTTCCGATGCGAGAGAAGTCGAAGGACGTGCATTCGACTTCGAATACGAAACGTAAAAGGCTCATCTCCTCGCATTGAACTCCTCGCGTTTCTGGAACATTAAACCTCTCATCCTCTCGGAAATATTCGAATATCATCATTGATGTTACTGGAGGACGATTATTTAGATTGTGCTTTAACGAATCCGGCCTCCATAGTGTGTTCAAAAGGATTATTGTATTTCTAAAATATAAAAATACCAAAATGTCCCTAGCGAAAACAAGGGATCTTCGGCGGAAGGCTGCCCTGTGACGTAGGCTGGTGACGTTTCAGAAGCGCGCACTTTTGCGCGTGGATTTTTAAAAATTCATAAAAACTCAACCACGGTGTTTTAAAATTCGGCGATGGTGAATTATTTAGTTTTGAGGGTCCATTAACAATATCCAATAGCCAAAATATGAACATTTAATAGGTTGCAACTTCCCTATTGACATGTCTCCCTCTCTCTCTCCGTCACAGGTCGTCTGATCTTCGACAACCTGAAGAAGTCCATCGCCTACACCCTGACGAGTAACATCCCCGAGATCACGCCCTTCCTCGTCTTCATCCTGGCCGACGTGCCCTTGCCCCTGGGCACAGTCACCATCCTCTGCATCGACCTGGGCACGGACATGGTGAGTGACCCTTGGCTCTGAGGTTATTGTAAACTTGATGCATAACAGAGGATGACTAACAACATAAAGTAACATTTAATAGACAAGACTACGAGATACATTCATAATTGGTATAACTTTGATATACACCCCCAAAAATTACGCGCCAAATCTGGCATTCCCTACGGACTTTTTAGGGTTGCTGTTTCTTATTTTGGTGTTGCCAATTTAGGTTTTTTTCAGCTTTTAGGTTTTTACTGTTGCCAAATTTAGTCTTTTCATGTATTTTGTAACATTTTTTGAGTTTTTTTAAAAGTTTTGTGGCAACAATTTTTGTGGCAACAAAGTTTTGTGTCAACAAAAACAAAAAAAGTCGCCAAATTTCCGATTTGGGGTGGTATATCAAAGTAGTTCCTCATAATTTTGTAATAAACTATTCTACCAATATATTCAAGTATTGTTGCCGCTGTGGCACAAAAACAATGAAACTAAATTTAGTCAAGGCTTATGTTAAGTGCAATAAACAACAGTTATCAGAGCACAGGAAAAACTGCTGTTATTCGGCGACGATTTTCTTTTTGAATTCGTCAGCTACACACACACCTCCACATACACCTACACACATAAACCTACACACACATACACACACGCAGCCATACAGACACCTACACATACACACACACAAAAACATACACACAACTACTCATACATTCATGCATACATATAGACACCTACACACACACACACACACAAAACCATACACACAACTACCCACACATTCATGCATACATATAGACACCTACACACACACACACAAAACCATACACACAACTACCCACACATTGATGCCTGCACACAGACACAAACAGGTATGCCTACACACACATACACATACTCCCCCCACACACACCTACACACATACACACAACTACCCACACACTCATGCCTGCACACAGACACAAACACACATGCCTACACACACACACATACTCCCCCCACACACACATACACACAACTACCCATACGCTCATGCCTGCACACAGACACAAACACACATGCCTACACACACACACATACTCCCCCCACACACACATACACACAACTACCCATACGCTCATGCCTGCACACAGACACAAACACACATGCCTACACACACACACATACTCCCCCCACACACACATACACACAACTACCCATACGCTCATGCCTGCACACAGACACAAACACACATGCCTACACACACACACATACTCCCCCCACACACACATACACACAACTACCCATACGCTCATGCCTGCACACAGACACAAACACACATGCCTACACACACACACATACCCCCCACACACAAACACGCACGTCTAAACACACACACTCGTGATTGCGAAAAACATAATTTGAATTCAAGAGGTCAAAATTCAAATTAATTTTTTTTTTTTTAATTTTTTTCCCCTCATTCTATCCATTTTAATGACTAAAAGTAGTACTTTTGACTGGAAACCACACTATTCGTCAACTACATAAATTAGTCTTTCTAGAACAAGTAACAACTTGTTTTATACTCGTAAAACACAGCGAACCATGAGGGAACAAAACATTTTGACAGGATTCCTCTGATTTCAGGTTCCCGCCATTTCTCTGGCCTATGAAGCTGCGGAGAGCGACATCATGAAGAGGCAGCCCAGGAACCCGAAGAAAGACAAACTCGTCAACGAGAGGTGAGAGAAGCACTCTCTTTTCTTCAACTCGAACAGTTTGGCGGCATTTTAAATCCCTCTAAAGCTTTAAAGATAGTCAGTACCCCCTACACCATCAATGTTAATTTGCAAAGGTTCATGTACCTTTTTCTGAAAATCTATTAAACATACAATAATGAAATTTTTTCTGTTCCTTAAGTAGACTCTTTTCTCTATACTGAAGTAACATTTTACAGAAAGGAAGCTTAGTTTTTATTTAAAAAACTCTAACGCGTAAGTCACTGTATTTTTTTCCAAAAATGCTATTTTGCAACACGAAATCAGCTCTATAAAAAAATATTTTTGGAATATGAGGAAAATTTTACTTCAGTATATACAACTAGATATATGGAATTGGTGGTAAAAATTTCAAAGCCTAACACAATTTAGTTTCCGAGAAAAAGGAACATTTCGTTTCCAAAATACCATTTCGAGATATTCCATTTAAAGGAAAAATCATATCTGATCAACATATGTTTACCTTCTTTTGAAGCACTTTTTAACTTACTTCTAATATGAGCACGATCAAGAAATTTGTATCATTAAAAAGGCATTGAAATGGAGTTTCAAAATATATAAAAATCAAAAAATATATTTTTTGAAAGTATTTAGGGTACTGACTCCCTTGAAGGCGATTAACATTTACACCCAGTCGCCTGCGGGGCAGTACAGATCCCCATAAGCAGTTTTTAGCCTGCTCACAAGGCATTTTTATAACCCCCATACGAGTAAAGCCTTGGTTTCCTGCGAGCTTAAGCCCTGGTGTCCTAGAAGCGAAATCACCGAGCTTTGGCGTCGCTACTCGGCGTGACGCTGAAATCAAAGTCGAGTGGATTCAGGCGTGGCCACTCACGACGTCGATTTCGCTCGGACGCGCATGCGCAGAAGTATCAAGTTTTCCTCTCGACGCCTAAGGTCGGCGATTCGCTCCTAGGAAACCAGTGCTTAACTCGTCGATCGTCGGCGTCGCTTCTCGCCGAGGGGAAAACTTGATTCTTCTGCGCATGCGCGCCCGAGCTCAATCGACGCCGTGAATGGCCACGCCGGATACCACTCGACTTTGATTTCAGCGTCACGGCGATTCGCTTCTAGGAAACCAGGGCTTAAGAGGAACCGAAATCCAATTTTAGAAAAGAAACTTAAAAAACTCTCAGTTATATTCCAGAACTTCTTTCTCTATCATTAAATTAAATAATAAAAATAAATAAAACATTGCAGGTTAATGCATGAATATTAACTGTAAAATACGGCAGGCGATAAATTAAAATACAGTTGGACCTCCATATATCGAAGTAGCAAATGGCCGGAAAAAAAATCGTTATATAGAAATTTCGATGTATAGAAACGATCTTATTTTATTATAAAAATCTCCCGAAACATTAAAATTAAAGCTAATTTTCGTGTATGAAACCTAATTTCTAATTTATACGAGCATCGGATTAAATGAAAGTTAATGATTAAAAAAAATAACAGAAATTACATTTTTGCGCATGAAAATACATCTTCATTCTTCGGCAATTCAACTTGATTCGCAACATGAGGTGATTTTCGTTTTGACAAATCGAGAGAAAACTAAAAAATTAATCTACTTAACTTGAATGACTTTTACTGCTGCTATAACGACTAGGAACGATAATCAACAGAACAAAAGGGATGACTTGAAACTGATTTTACAATGTTACTGCTTACAACTAAAATATTTGAAATAAACTTGAGGGAATTTAAGAACTTCAGAACGAAACAACGACCCATCTACACACCCCTCGACCCCAGATTCCTTATGAGTTTCGTAGCAACCTTTAGTGAACATCATTTTCTCCCCTAACCTTTATTTTTCCGAAGACGTTTATTTTTCCGTCTAAAGAGGAAAAAAAAAATCTCCGAATGTCTCGAAAAAACATTCGATATATATAGAGATTTTTTCGATATATAGAAACAATTTTTGTATGTAATAAACATAGAAATTGGCTGGGATTTCGATATAGGGGCATTCCACGGTATTTTTGACATTATGTAGAGTCAGTAACATGACCTTTTTTTGCCATAACTTTTTAATTCACCGTTTGACTTGCAAATTATTTTAATTTGAGCTGGCGTGTTGGTAGGAAAAGATCAAAATAAAATAATATGCTAATCAAACAGTAAATTAAAAAGTTATGGCAAAAAAGGTCACGTTACGGACTCTACATAAATGTCAAAAATACCGTCGAATGCCCCTATATAGAAAATTTTGATATGTCGAAGTTCGATATATGGAGGTTCGACTGTATCAATATCATACTGTGTATGTATGTATGTATGTAACGTGTGGATGTGTGTCTTTGCAGGCTGATCTCGATAGCGTACGGCCAGATCGGGTTCATGCAGGCCGCAGCGGGCTTCTTCGTGTACTTCGTGATCATGGCAGAGAACGGGTTCATGCCCTCGAGGCTGCTGGGACTCCGCAGCGAGTGGGACTCCAAATCCGTCAACGATCTCAAGGACTCCTTCGGACAGGAATGGGTGAGTACCGACACCCTCGAGAATCGACAGAAAGCCTCACTGCCGGAGAGGGCAAAAAAAAAAAAAAAAAAAAATTAAATCCGTGATTTTCGATAAGTAATTTTGAAACCTTTCACAAAAACATGTGAATTTTGAAATACTTTTTTTTTTCTTCCAATGGTACGAAATTTTACCTGAATAAGATGTCATCAAATGGTGTCACTTTATTTCCAACAAATTTGACCCCTTCCCCATTATCACAAAGTTGAACTTCGGCTAACTCCTCCTCCTGTCACATGTCAAATTTGTTTATAAACATATTGTTACAATAACTGTGTGATGTCACTTTTTGTCGCCCCTTGTCAGACTTTCATGAGCCCCTCTCCTCCTCAAGGCATCAGTTGTGGATGATTCTTTTTATTTTATAATATCATAACTTTGATTTACTCAACAATTGTTTTTTTAACACAATCACTTAATACAGTACATCTACTTATATTTTTAAATATTTAGACAACCTGACTTTTGCTGCTGAGAGTGTGGTGGAGGGAAAAACAGTAATCATAGAACTTGAAAAAAAAAAAAAAAATCACCAACGTGTTTTACTGAACTTATGATATGTCTTAGTCTTCTAATAAAATTTTTCACCTTCAAATTTTATGACTTAACAATGATCAATTTCTAAATCACATCTTTCTGAAAAAAATGAATGCACGAAATGACTACATTAAAATCGCCCTTGTCGTGATGTTAGTTGTCGATCAAAGTATTTTAAGTCACTGTCATAGAGGAAGATTATGTGGTCTTGAACTAAAAAAGGAGGAGTTAAAACCAAAATGAAGGAGTTTGAAGGGCCCTTTAGGAAAATTTCCTGAATGAAGGAGTATTGGAGGAGTTTTGAAGGAGCGTACGAACCCTGCCCTTAGTAGTCACTCGAGACTGACCCTTGTTTCTTTGCAGACGTACTTCAACCGCAAGACCCTGGAGTACACGTGCCACACGGCCTTCTTCGTGTCCATCGTCATCGTGCAGTGGGCCGATCTCATCATCTGCAAGACCAGGAGGAACTCCATCGTGCACCAGGGCATGAGGTGGGTACACTTTCGGCATTTTGGCGGGAGCGGCGCTTCGCACCATACGTCACAGCCGTAGCGTGTAAGAAATTATATGCTCCACGTGGTTACATTGCGTAACACTTGACAGGGATCCCAAGATTAATAACTCGGGGTCTCCATAATTGCGCAATGGGGCTTTCCGCGAATGCCTACTGCGCAGATGCATGAAAGCGCCTGGATTATATGGCTATAGACAGTCATGAAGGCATGACTGCAAAAAAAAAAATCTCCTGACCGAATAGCGGGATAAATTTATGGCATATCTCTTGACCGCTATTAGGGAAAAGGGGCAAATTGGCTGCCCATCATGTATATTGTGAGTAGAAAAATAAATTAGTTTGTGTGTGTTGTGAATGAACATAGTCTCTTCAATTCTCTCCCTCTCCAAAAGTTGATACATGGAAAATGTGACAAAGAAGAAGGGGCGAAAATCCTCATCATAGCAAAAATAAATATACACAAGCAAAAACGCAATTCACACTAGAAATATGAATGGGGGGGGGGGGAGAATTTTCCTTTCATATGCGTCTGACAATAAACATTGCGTGGAGCACAATTTAAGGGACGTTTATTAAACGAGCCGATGTGTGCATCACATGACTTCCTTTTACTCCAATTTAATGTCATTTACCCATTATTGGCAATTTTAATGGGATTCGACAGTTAGATGTCTAAATATCACCAACAGTGACCAATTTGAAATCAAGTTGAAAAATAAACCTCCAAATTTGTTGCCAAGTTGGCAACAAAGCTTGGCGACCAAAAGACTGGCGATATATCGCCAAGGGTCCGACAAATTATAACACCACTTGAGTTTACATCGAAATTAACAATGATTGCCTCCCCCCCCCCAAAAAAAAAGTGGCAAAGGACCCCTTTAGAAACAGCCGAATGCAACCAAAAGAGGAGGTGCACAACGAGACCCCACTAGGAGTCTAGGTACCAAATTTCAACTTTTTAGAACATACCGTTCTTGAGTTATGCGACATACATACGTACATACAGACATCACGAGAAAACTCGTTGTAATTAACCCGGGAATCGTCAAAATGGGTATTTCGCGTGTCTATACGTTCTTAGGCACTTATCCTCGTGTGGTCGAGTCGAAAAAAAAACTCAATATTCATTCGGGGGTGAGCAAAATGGAAATGAAGGTCGATTTTTGAGCGAAATTTTTTTCGCGAATACACTACTTCCTTTTTTGTAAAAGGAAAGGAAGTAAATAAACGTCATGCGTTGAATTTATTTAGAAAATAGAGTGCACCTTAGTTAGACAATTTTTAACTTATTAATTATATTTAAGGTTGAGAAACACAATTAAAAATGGTAATGTTTTGATTGTGTTTCCAATACATGCAATGGGGTTGTTTCCTTCAGTCAAAAATACTACTTTTAGTCACTGAAATTGATAGAATAAGCGAAAATAATAATAATAATAATAACATGAGCCAAGAAAATTCTTTCATTTTCCCAACAGTTATTTTTTAATTATTTTTTTAAAATGTCCGATTTTTCAAACAACGAGAGGTCTTTATGACGTCACAAAAGACGTACTTTTGGCGCATTTGTCTGCCACGGTTCCACGTTATGATAATCAAGCAGCGAATTAAATAGTGCGCTCGACGCTTGCTATCAACCCTATCGCTGCCAGTACACGTGAGTAAAGAAGCAAATTAAATAATACGTTCTGCGAATGGCAACATTGAAGGGCATTTCATCATTTGTGATGTCATCGGCAGAAGCGTAAACAATGAAAGCACACCAATTAAAGTATTTTTTTTTTTAATATTAAACTTCGTCAAATTATTTTTAAAAAAAATGGTCAGATCCTATGTTTTGAAGCATGCTCTTTTCAGCAAAAAATACTTTTAAAATTTTGGAAATGACCCCAATTGTTTCAAACACGATGTTTGCCATCGAAAGTAACACTTTTGTTTTGCCTCGTTCATAATGGTTAATACCACGCTTGTTCTATCTCGCACTTAAGGTCCTCGTTCAAAAAATATTTGCCCCTATCTTCACATACATTTCGTAGTAGACGTTCCCACGCGTCTTCCATTAGGTTTAAGTCTGTTATAACTGATAGTCAGTTCGTGACATTGATATCATTCGTGAACCAGATATCGCTGAATAAGGCACATAGTAGCCACTTTGTGTTGCTGAAATACACAGATTGGTCCCTCCAGCAAATCCTGCATGGAAAAAAAAAGATCCTCCAATAGTTGGTGATAGTCGCGAGAGTTCATTTTCTTGCTACGAATTGCCAAAAACGTTTTGCCCGTTGAGTCCAAATCCAACCGAAGCCATTACTGATCCTCCATCTTGTATTCTACTAGAAAAACGACTTCGTTCGCTTCTGAATCCTGCCAGTTTCGTTCCAGCTCACTGGGTCCACCCAAGTTCAACTTTTTCTCGTTACTAAATGCTGTTTATGAGATCGGCAATCAGGGTGCAAGGGCGGATTCAGGGGAGGGTCAAAGGGTCAACTAACCCCCCCCCCCCAGAAGAATTTCATTATGATTATTATTAAACTTCAATTCTTTAAATCCGAAAAAATAGTACATGGAATCAATGTCAACATTTTTTTTTTTTTTTTTGCTCGGTTCTGTAAGGTAGTTCTTTTTAGCGCGTCATAATTCAAAGAATTGACTGGATTTGTTTACTGAGGTATAACTATTTTGATTTCTTTGTTCATTTTCAAAAGCACAAATTTCTCTAATGAGCTTAACTTTTTTCCCAGTTTTCCTCCCCCTCAAACCACATGTTGTGCGTGTCATGTGTGCTTTTTCCTACTATTTATAGATGTAATCTCATATAACCAAAGCTTACGGTAACATGACCAGCATATCTGCCGAAAGAAATGTGACTTTTGATGAAAATTTGAGGGACTATGATAAATGGCTCAGGATGCGGCGATGAAAATTTAGGGGGAGGGGAGGTAATTAGAATGGGTTTTGACTTGGGAGGGGGGAGTACTCCGTAGCATATGAGGCGGTACGCTCCCCTGCATGGAATGATGGGCAACCCTGCTTAACTGCTACTTTTTTACGTAAGAATAATAACGATATCCATTAAAACTTGACCCCCCCCCCCTTACAAAAATTTCTGGATCCGCCCCTGTCAGGGTGTCTGGGGAGGGGAAATTTTTTAGTTTAATAATTGGTTCTAGTATTTTTAGTGATTGCGTGACCGACCGAGGACAAAAATGATCGTAACAAAAAGGTGAATTGAGTTTAAGAATTAATTCGTTACTGCAGATTTTATGGGCTCAATCTCGGGCTTTGAGAAATCTCATTGCTCCTGAGGAGTTGTGACCAGCCCTTGGATTGGGTTTTCTCCCAAGATCTCAGATTTTCAATACAAAACTTGGGTTTTTTGCCATTTTGTTCACAATTCTTGGATTTGGGGGTCATTCATGAAGATACCTTTATTATTTGATCAATAAACGCAATATTCTGACAAAAATATAGGTTTTTTTGGCCAAGCAATCGAGAATGCACGTTTATTTATTTATTTTTTATTTTATTTTTTCGAATTGTTGCGCAAGTACGAAAAAAAACTTCTCTCCAGCCCTGGTTGTTATTTCTTTATGTTGCCAAATCTTTTTCTGTTTATCTTGTACTATCTGAATAACTGTATCAAGTCAAAACAACAGCAAAACGTTCTTTACATTGCTTTTTGAAAAACTGCTCCGAAGAAACAATAATTAAGGTATCAATTTTAGTGTATCACAATTTTCCACTTTATCATTTAAAAAATTATTAATCGACCCACTACTTTGGTAGCAATTACAAAAAAAAAAAAAAAAAAATTAATAAGAATTCGTAACTACATGATCTTTGGTTTTCTTCTCCGATCTTGGGAATGCCATGAGCTCAATCTTGGGGTACGACGCTTCAGAAAGTCATGTGACTGATCCGTTCTTCTTCTTCTTCCAGGAACCACATCCTCAACTTCGGGCTGGTGTTCGAGACCGCCCTGGCTGCCCTCCTCTCCTACACCCCGGGCATGGACAAGGGACTGCGCATGTTCCCGCTCAAGTAAGTGTCTGCTCAGTAGCGCAGCCAGAAATACCTTCTTGGAGGGGGTTTTTTGATCAAAAATGCCTTTAGGAGAGGGTTTTATTAAGAAAAAAACCGTCTGGAGGGGGGTGCTGTTCAAAAATACTTTCTAAAATGGATTTTTTGATTAAAAAACTTCCTGAAGGGTTTTTTTTTTTTTTAATCAAAAATACCTTTAGGAGGGGGCTTTTTGAAGAAAAAAACCGTCTGAAGTGGATTTTTTGATTAAAAAACCTTTTGAAGGGTTTTTTTTTTTATCAAAAATACCTTTAGGAGGGGCTTTTTGAAGAAAAAAACCGTCTGGAGGGGGGGGTGGTGTTCAAAAATACCTTCTGAAGTGGATTTTTTGATTAAAAAACCTTCTGAAGGGTTTTTTCTTTTTTCAAAAATACCTTTAGGAGGGGCTTTTTGAAGAAAAAAAAACCGTCTGGAGGGGGTGGTGTTCAAAAATACCTTCTGAAGTGGATTTTTTGATTAAAAAACCTTCTGAAGGGTTTTTTTTATCAAAAATACCTTTAGGAGGGGGCTTTTTGAAGAAAAAAGCCGTCTGGAGGGGGGGTGGTTTTCAAAAATACCTTCTGAAATGGATTTTTTGATTAAAAAACCTTCTGAAGGGTTTTTTTTTTTTTTTTTTGATCAAAACAGTCCTTTCATATACACAAACTACTGTATTAGAAGTTGCATTTATGTTAAAACCGAGGATATTTCGATAATCGGGAATCTGGCAGGGTCGTCTCATTTTTGGCGTAAATAATTTTATTTTGGTAACCCTGCTGATTTATAGTAACCCTATGTGAATAGATGTTTCCGATCTCTTTGTTTTGATTTGCGAAGAAAAATACCTCTCGCGCAGGCGCTGGAGCCAAAAATTGACGCCAATGGAGAAAGATCGCCAGATTCCCAATTATCGAAATATCCCCTTAAAACCAATGGCTCTGGGGGGGGGGGTGTGTTTCACCCGCAACCTCCTCCCCCCCCCCTTTTTTTGCGACACTGAAAACCTTCAAATGTCGAGTGTTTTTACGATCACCGCTATTATTCGACAGACGACTTGATTCCAAACTCACACGATTCTCTCTCTTCCCAGGTTCAACTGGTGGCTGCCGGCCCTCCCCTTCTCGCTGCTGATCTTCATCTACGACGAGATCCGGCGTCTGATCATCCGGAGGAATCCGGGAGGCTGGGTGGAGAGCGAGACCTACTACTGAGCCTCTCCTCACCCCTCTCATCGTCTCTCCTGTTTCTCTGTCCGACATTTCGCATGAACATGGATCGGCAATCCAGACACATCCAGCTCATCCAAAAACAATTCATGAACTGACAGATCGGGTGCACTTCACCGAACAGACATCTTTCCCTGCTGCTAACACATCTCCTGGAAGAGTCGGTCACATTTACAAAGAAAAAAAAAATCGGAATGCCTCCCCTAGCTATCATCAGAAGTATCATAGAACATCACTGCCAACTGCTAAACCTTTTCGTACCAAAAGAGAACGCAGACATCCCAGAAAGCAAAAAGTTCTGCCCCAGTATTGCATAAAGGTTGAAATATCAGCAAAGCACATCTTGCATAAATGCTGCCACAGTATTGCTCTGTAACTGCTGTCAGCAGACAGACTACCACAATATTAGCTGTCAAAGTGTATGCAGCAAAATGTCATGAAAATAACAAGGTAGGCTTCGTTTGCAAAGCTACCATCCGGCTGCAAGGCTGCAATATTGTCATGACAATATGAAATCAGTCTCTAAGCAAGATTAAAGTCCCCATATGAAAACGCTAGTTCAACTGATTTTTTTGGTGCTGACAACATGTATGCAATGTTGATATTGCAGCACGAAATCAATATTGAGATTTTAAGAGTGTTACATACTTGTTATTGCAATACTGTTTCTATCTTTATGCAACCTTTATGCAGCATAAAATACGCTCATATTAACTTCGTCAATATAATATCAAGATCTGGAAAAGTTGATGCAAGAAATTTTGCTTTTAGGGATCGATCAGTGTCTTCGAGTGGTAATTATTTTCTAATAATTTTCAAGATTACTTTTTAACCGAATTTATTCTTTAGAAAAAGTGTCATCAAAAGCCCTGGGTCATCTGGAAATGTTCATTAAAGTTGACTTCTTTGAGTAAAACCCAACATCGATGAAATACAAGCAAAGAATGTGTTGTTTTCAACTATTCCTGCTTAGACCTTCAGGCCTTTTCAATGGGCAGAGAAGTGCTTGTGATTTCTCCCGATTCTTCTCAGGAGGTCAAAGCAGCCGTCCATCGGAACAGCAAGAAAAATGTGTTACCCAATCACGTGCCTTATGAGTTTGGCGGGAAATGAATCGAAAATAGATCTGCTGCAAAGAAATATATAAAGCGCATAACTTAGGCTTGGTTTTGAACTGCATTTTAGACAGCCAAATGTTGACGCCATGCTAAACTCACTCCCGGATTGCCGACTCACAGTATCTTCTAGACGCTCTAGACGCAGAATGGAATCTTATTTATTAAATTATCTAGAAACAAGTGGTTCGAATGCTCGAAGCTGGCGCGAAACGGGGACAGATATCCTCACGTGAGGGACATCATTTAAAGGAAGATATATAGATCGTATCTTCCAAAATCGAAAGAAAGACAGTTTGTCGACAACACGGAAGGGGTCGAGGAAGCTGACCGAGTGTCGCGATCACACTCAGTAGGTCCTCACCGAAAAAAAAAGGGAAGATGCACAACCCATATTGGATAGCAATCCACCGGGCGGCATATGAACAAACTTTACTCTGCTAGAGACCATGTAAAAATTTGGAGACTGCTAATTGGCTACCGTGTGAAAAACATCTTCTGTCTTCTGTACAGCTTGTTTTGCACGCTCTAATTGTTGCTTCATTTCGAAACAAAACATGTCTTCCAGACATTATGAAAAGAGAGGTCAAGAATTTTAAACATTCAAACGTGAATTTATAACTTCCGAGGAACGAAATTAGTTCATTAAGTTGGATGTTGAAAAAAACATGGCTGACACATTTGCGGCGAATGGCCAATCAGGAGTCCCAATACTATTATAAGGTCTCTAACTGAGTAAAGGTTGTTTATATGCCACCGGGTGAGATATTTTTACACATGTAATTTCACTTTATTCCCAGAAATTTTAACTTTGGATTTTATTTGTGACATATTCGAATATAAGGAACCATTATGCACATTTTTAGTAACTTGATAAGAAAAAGCACTTGAAAAGTAATGATTTGTACGTGTTGCGTGTGTGACTGCACGCAACACGTACAACACGTACTAAGATTTTTTTTTAATACATGACAACATTTTAGAAAGTCGTCATAGAATGATACGTAATGGTTCCTTGTACTCTAATAGATCATACGTGAGATCATACGTAAAAGCAAAAGTTTAAAATTGCAGGAATAAAGCGCAAATATGTGAGCAAATAAATTGAGCTAAGAATGAATCTCGACGACTATTGGCAACGACGTGATTGCAGAGGTCTTCGGTTTGGGCAACCACAATGAGGTTATCCACCAATTTTTCGAATTCGTGCTGCCTTCCAAGCGACTGGATCGGCAAAACTTCTCCAAGATCACTTCCTCCATTTCTTCCCTCTTGTCGACACTCAGATCAGGTTTTACCTGGGATCTCCCCCCCCCCTCCCATGAGTTTATTTCTGCCTCAGTGTTCGTGCCAGCGACCAACTGCAAGAACTGTGCCGGTGTAAGCAAATGTTGCTCAGGAATCAACAAATAGCCCCTGTGCCTATGAAAGTGCCTTTCCCTCGGATGTCTTGGCAGAGTTACGGTTACGTGGTAGGGGAGCATTTCTCAAAATCTTGTCAGTCATTTTAGAAGTTCTATTGAAACGTAAAAATTGCATCAAATGAATAAATTAGGCTACAAAAAAAAAAGAAAAAGAAAAAAAAAAAAAACAGAAAAGAAACAAAAAAAAAAAAAACTCACCAAAAGTCTCTTTCAAATTTAAAATAATCCGCCAAAAAAGGGGCCATTAAATAACATTTAAAGTCCCATCAAGATTGAAAACAATCCGCCAAATTGCGAAGCGACCGCTTTACCGTAACTCCGCCAAAGTCTCAGAAGATTGCTTTTAAATGTGCCTTATTTACACTTCTCACAACCGAAAACATCCAATAAACATTTGAGGTGGATGAAATCAGTATAAGAGTAAATGAACCGTTTGAGTGAATCGCAGCCAGTTTTTTTTTTTTTTTTCTCGTTTAGGCCGCAATACAGATACAGTCATTTTAATTACTAGTGAATTAATTTATGTAGTATTTACAAAGAACTATTTTAATTAAAATTAATAAATATACTTCAAAAATGCATTTACTAAAAGTTATTCATTTCATATTAATCACAGCAGCGAGTAATGATTGCACGTGCCATTACTTTTACTGGACAAACATTTCAGTCATGGCTTCACCTTTTTTTGAACGGCTTGAACCTGAACGCATATAAACATTCTTTATTTTGCGTGGGACCACGTAAAGATTTAGAGTTTGCTGATTGGCTAATCCACATATTGCAACTCTTTCACAAAACAAATTGCACTGGGGTAACAAATGGCACTGCCGTTGCTTGTTTCTTCTTTTTAAATGTGCTAATACACAACTTGTTATATACTTTTTTTTTTCTTTTAACAGAAAAAACCTCAATTGCAATTCATTTTGGTTAAAGGAAAAAAAAAACTGATTCAATGTGTTGTAGAGTATTTAACTCTGTTTTTTTTTTTTTTTTTTTTTTTTTTGCAATATTTCTTTATAACTAAACAGTTTCAGATTTTTAAACTCAGACAAGTACAACAGGTAAAAAAAATGTAAAACTTTCAAACTTAAATTATAATTCAACACTTTCGAAGAGCAAAATTTGTCAGTTGGACGGAAAAAGGCACTGCCAATCAGGAGTCTCAAAACTGTTGCATGGTCTCTAGCAATGTAAAGGTTGCTTATATGCGTCCCAGAGCACATTTAACTCCTTCTGCTGACGTCATCCACGGATCAAGTTTTTGAACGGTTCGCGTTCCTCCATTCAGGTTAAGACAAGTTTTTCGAATAAAGCGGACTAACATAATTGAGCATCGTCGGACGACGTCAGATTGCATTTAACGAAATCATAGCATTTGGTTTAAACTCATTGGTTTTTTCTTCCACGTCTCTTCTTCTTTCTAGTTAGCATTCCTACATTTTGAGAGCGTTCGATTCCTGCGGGTCTCGAAACCTTGTTATTGTTAAACACGTGGTCTCAATAAAGTATCATACCTTGTTTTTCGATCCTTGTCTTCCTCTTTCAGTGTCACTTCCTCTTCAGTCCAACCCAGTGTCACTAGGGTTTCCAATCCCGCGCAAACTTCAGTCTCGCGGGATTTCGGGATTGGTAGAAGCCAATCCCGCGCGGATTGACTTTATTCTTCTAAAAGTAAAATTTTAGTATTTAATTTTAGTTAAAGTAAATTTTAATAAAAAGTAAAGGTTAATAAAACTTTAGTGAAAGTAAAATATTCGTGCTGTGAGCGGCAAAAGTTGGAAAACGTTTACATAGAAAAATCTTTGCGGGATTAGAAATCTTGCGGGAATTGGCTCTCAATCCCGCTAAATACCATGCGGGATTCGGGATTGGAAACCCTAAGTGTCACGTATACAAGGTTCAAACGCAGACAGGGAGCACAGCGAACTAAAATTTTTGGGAGGGTGGAGATTTGGGGGGCCGAATAAAACTCTGAATTTCACTGAATGATTAAATAGGACGAAATGCACACTGGTTATCCGCCAGTAATGTGATAAATTTTACATAACCTAATGACTTTAAGTAACATATTAAGGTTATGCATCGACTTAGCAGAGTAAACTGTGAACTATAAAGATGAAACGACGAAGATATTAATTAGCGGAACTTTATTCCAACCTACTAGATGATCGCCATTAAAAAAACTTCAAAAACTACTTAGTGTTGCCAAACAATAATAAAGAAATATATATAAACAATAATACAACTTTAACATAATGAACCACTCGAGCAGATAAGTGTAAAAAGCGAGAATAAATAAGTGCACTTATATTCTTGATCTGATTTCTAGAAAAAAATTCTAGAATACCACGAAATGCTCCGTTTTAAGTTATGGAGGCAAAAACTAAAGTTTTGATAAGCGGTTAGGACATGACACTTACAAAGCCTTCGAGAAAAACAACTTTTAGTACAAGTGAGTCAGATATAGTTTTACAGGTTTATATATGTTGATCATTTTACGATGCAGTTCTTATTTGCAAGAAACCAGACTCTTATTGGCTTAACCATACTTTATTTTATCCAAAACACTTATCTGGACAACAGAACTACATTAGCAACAACAACCAAAACTAGTATGTTGTGGCCATCACGAAACTTTCTTCTATGTTTTTCCTTTTTCTGATCCCTCCCCATGCTTGACGAGGAAGCAATATTCCCAACAAAAACAAATTGACACATGCAAAAACTTGACGACCATCCCAATGTCTGAATTATTGCAAAAGCAAAGCACAGAGCGAAAATTGAAAGTTATTTTAAAAGCCTTGCTTGAATGAATTACAAATATTTTATTTGTTAGCAAACATAAGATGGCAACAGTTAAAAATTTTAAATCATTGGGATATTTCCGATCATTTCCATACAATTAAAATCACGAGAAATACGCAGACGACAATCTATTACGATTTATCTTTCTTATTGTTGCATTAATAAAGCTATTTTTATTCGTAAAAAAAATAAATAAATAAATAAAAAAAAATCAACAATTCTTGGAGCGGTTGGCGTCAAAATTGAACCAAAGCCTGTTTACATATGGATTCACATATATTCCAAATTTCAACCAGAACGTAGCATTACTTCTTGAGATAGGGCACTCACAATGGAAAAAAAAAAACGGGCGATTGCGCTACCCCCTTTTTAGCTGTTGACACCAAAATAAAATCAGCTCTTATACCCACTAAGGGCTACTTGCCGATACATTTTTCTTTCATTCCGTTCATTATTTCTTGAGATACAGCAGTCACAATTGACGACAAAAAACGTTCTATAGCTCAACCCCCGTTTGAGTTATTGACACCAAAATTGAATCAGCACTTGTTCCTGTTAATACCAACATATGGACCAAATTTTGTTTGATTCCGCCAGTTACTTCCTGAGGAATAGAAAGCACGCATAACTCGAAAAACGTCCCATTGCTCCACGCCCCTTGGAGGAATTCGCGCCAAAAACCAATGGGCACAAGTTCACATAGGGGCACATATGTGTACCAAATTTCGTTCGATTTCATGCGGTAGTTTTTGCTGTAGAGCGGCCACAAAAAACTGGTCGCACACAGACGTGACACAGACAGACAGACATTTTCCAAAAATAGTCGAAATGGACTCAGCACACCTCAAAACGTTCGAATCCTTCGAAATTCGAAAATTTGCACGAATCCAATACTTTCTTCTATATATTAGATATAGAAGAAAGTAAAAAAGACGAAGCATGCTTTCTTACATAGCTGCGTAGCAGCGCCATCGGAAGAAATTAGCATAATTTGCAACAATATATTGTGATATGCAAATCATCTATGTTCGTTTCAAGCAAATAAGGACCTGATGTTGCATCACATGACTTCCTTTTAATCCAATTTAAAGGTATTTCCCCATTATTGGCAATTTTAATGTGATTCAATAGTTCACTCTCTAAATATCACCAACAGTGGCCAAACTGAAACCAGATTTAAAAAAAAAATCGCCAAATTTGTCGCCAAAATGGCGACAAAACTTGGCGACCAAAAGACTGGCTATATATCGCCAAGTGTCCGCCAAATTATAACACCACTTGAGTTTGCATCGAAATTGACAATGATTTTCCCCATAAAAGGGGTAAAGGGCCCCTTTAGAAACACCCGAATGCAACCAAAAGGGGAGCTGCACAACTAGACCTCACTAGGAGTGTACGTACCAAATTTCAACTTGACATACCGTTCTTGAGTTATGCGACATACATACGTACATACAGACGTCACGAGAAAACTCGTTGTAATTAACTTGGGAATCGGCAAAATGGATATTTCGAGCGTCGATATACGTTCTTAGGTACATATGCACGTGTGGTCGAGTCGAAAAAAAAAACTCAACATTCATCCGAGGGTGAGTAAAATGGAAATGAATGTCGATTTTTGAGTGAAAATTTTTTTGCGAATACAATACTTCCTTTTTTGTAAAAGGAAGTAAAAAACAAAATATCTGAAATTTCCTCAAAAGCTAGTTCAAAAACATACCGAACAAGAACCGATTTATAAATAAAATGACTATTTATATTGGGATTAATGATCAACTGCTTAAAAAAAGATCCCCGCTTAATCGAATAATTTCCCCGGATAATCGAATAATATTGGTGAGCTTTCGCAAATATTTTTATGGAGAAAGTTTTGAATAAATTAAAAATAAATTAAAAAAGAACAATTATTCACGTAAAAATACATAACAATATTTTTTTTTTGCCAACGACGAACAAGGAAAACATTTCCTCCATTCTACACCATACCACCAAAAGTATTGGGGTACTTTCAGAAATTTACATTTTCTACGGATTTCTCAAGGAATAAGTGACCGATTGTTCTTAAACTTTTGTTACATAAAGAGTATGCACCAGCTGTCATTTTCGAATAAAAAGTAAATCACCTATGCATTTAGGGGACCAGGAACAAACTGAAAAATCAACAAAAAGTTTTTGATCTTACTTCATCGTAAATTTGGGAATAGGTTATAAGTTTAAGAAATGCGTTTACGAACTATGTAGAGTATAGTTTTATATTTTCGTGAAAGTATCACTTTTACCGACGAAGATGTAAGCATTTATTTAAAAAATACTAATTTTGCTTGAAGGATTTTAACCCATAACACGCAGAGTTTTCCGTCAACCCTTACCAAAATTTCCGAATATTTGACAGCATACAAGAGAAACATAATATACTAAAAGTTGGAAGTTGAAAACATGAAAATTTAATGAAATATGAACGTTTAAAGAAATTAAATTTTCTCTGCTCGTGCGCGAAAGATAGCAATTTTTATCCCTTCAACTTCATAACTTTAAACATAATAGATCCTTTAACTCATTAAAAAAAAAAAAAAAAAAAGAAAGAAAAATTTATTTGAATTTTGACCTCTTAAATTCAAGTTATGTTTTTCGCAATCACGAGTGTTTGTGTGTAAGCGTGTGTATTTATGCGTGTATGGGGGTATGTGTGTTTGTGTGTCGGGGGTATGTGTATGTGTGTAGGTATGAGTGTGTGGGGAGTTGTGTGTATGAGTGCAAGTGGGGGGGGGGGGCAATGTGCATGTGTGTAGGCATATGTGTTGTGTCTGTGTGCAGGCATGAATGTGTGGGTAGTTGTGCGTATGTGTGCTTGTGTGTGGGGGGGGGGGGCAATGTGTATGTGGGTATAGCTATATGTGTTTGTGTCTGTGTGCAGGCATGTGTGTGTATGTGTTTGTGTGTGTGTGTGCGATTGTGTATGTGTTTGTGTGTGTGTATTTGATTGTGTATGTGTATTTGATTGTGTATGTGTATTTGATTGTGTATGTGTTTGTGTGTGTATGTGTATGCGTGTGTATGTGTTTGTGTGTGTATGTGTATGCGTGTGTATGTGTTTGTGTGTGTGTATGTATGCGTGTGTGTGTAGTTGTGTATGTATGCGTGTGTAGTTGTGTATGTATGCGCGTGTGTGTAGGACATGAATGCAACCTGGAGACGGTTTTCGCAAGGGGAACAGCATCGTGAGGAGCCGGTCGACGGTGGTGCTGGCGAGAAAATAAAATGATAGCACATCAAAACAGTCAAGTGAGAACAGTAAGCAATCGAGATTGCTCAAAAAAAATTCAGTTCGACATCTTAAAAATTTAGAAAGATATCAACGATTAAAGAGGCCAAATTTTAATAATCATGGATAAGTGACGAATCTTTTTCAAATAACCTGTTTTTACAATGAATCACACTGAACGATCGCAGGCTAGTGTTGCAAATTTGCAAACGACCCCTAACGATTTTTTCGCCTATCCAAGAATTATAGAAATTAGGCTCATTTGATTGCTGATATCTTTCTAAATTTTTAACACATCGAAATGGAATTTTTTGCGAGTTAAAAGAACTACTCATGTTTCAAATTATGAAGACTTAATTGCTATCTTTCGCGCATGCGCAGAGAAAATTTAATTGCTTCAGACCCTCATATTACTTCATCAAACTGTCAGCTTCAAATTTTAGTATTATGTTCCCCTTGTATGCTATCAAACATTCTGAAAGTTTTGTGATTATTGACGGAAAAACTCTGCGTGGTATGAGTCAAAATCTTTCAAAATTTGGATTAAATATTATATCTTCGTAAATATTTGATATTCTCACGAAAATATAAAAATAAATTCTACATAGTAAGCAAACTTATTTCTGATATTTATAGCTTATTCTCAGCTATTTACGATGAAAGATGATCACCCCCCCCCCCCCGCCGTCTTTTTTTCCTCAATTTGCTGCTGGTCCCTTAAATGCACGAGTGATTTCATTTTTAATGGAAAACGACAGCTGAAGCATACGCTTTATGTAATAAAAGTAAACAGTAATTAATCTCTTATTGCTCGAGAAATCCGTAAAAAATGAGAATTTTTGAAGTATCCCAATATTGGTGACATAGTGTATCTATCTTTTATGGTTACCATTGCCCCTCCTCAAAAAAAAAAAAAAAAAAAAAAAAAAAAAAAAAAAAAAAATTGAATTTTGACCCCTTGAATTCAAATTATATGTTTTTCGCAATCACGAGTGTGTGTGTGTATGTAGGCATGTGTGTGTTTGTGTGTGGGGGGTATGTGTGTTTGTGTGTAGGGGTATGTGTATGTGTGTGTAGGCATGTGTGTTTGTGTTTTTGTGCAGGTATGAGTGTGTGGGTAGTTGTGTGTATGAGTGTTTGTGTGTGGTGGGGAATGTGTATGTGTGTGTAGGCATATGTGTTTGTGTCTGTGTGCAGGCATTGAGTGTGATGAGTGTGTGGGTAGTTGTGTGTAGGCATGAGTGTGATGAGTGTGTGGCTGTGTAGTGTGTAGGTGTATGTGTAGGTGTCTGTAAGTATGTGTAGGTGTCTGTGAGTATGTGTAGGTGTCTGTATGTATGCGTGTGTATGCATGTATGTGTTTGAGTGTGTATGTGTTTGTGTGTGTGTATATGTTTGTGTATATGTGTAGGTGTATGTATTTGTGTGTGCGCGTGTGTGTGAAGTTGTGTATGTATGCACGTGTGTGTAGCATATGGATGCAACCTGGAGACGGCTTTCGCTATAGGAGTAACATCGTGAGGAGCCGGAGAACGGTGATGCTGCGGAGGGTGCTGGCGGGAAAATAAAATCATAGCACATCAAAACATTCAAGTGGGAACAATAAGCAATCGTGATTGCTCAAAAAAAAAAAAAAAAAAAAAAAAAAACAATAAATCTCGCTGATACTCATATGCTGCCGTGTGCAGGTAAACGGCAGTATCTACAAAAATGAGTTTTTGAGATAATTGAAGAAACGCGTTTCTGATTTCCCACAAACATTAATAAAATATTAAAGTTTGATTTTAGGTGATTCTATACGTTTATATCGAAATGTTTTTTGGGTAATCTGTTTCATTTTGATTTTTTAATCAACATTTTGATTAATGCAGATACTGCCATTTACCTGCTCTTCGCACTAGTATTTTTCATCCACTTTTGACTGGTAGTTAGCAGTAACTGCACAACATGCTATTGAATGACCAATAATTACAGATTCGACATAATACGGAGTAGATACGTTATTACGAAGCATATTTATTGCAAAGTGAATAATATATTTTGTTTTAAATCATAAATAAATACACTTGACATAAATTTAAAATAAATGAATTAAATGTAGCTTGAAAATAAAAAGAAAATTTTATTTTCTTACATACAAAACTGAAAATAAATTCCTTTATGTATATATGTTGGTTTATGATTAAAAAAGATATAACTTAAATATGTATCAAACAAAATGACCTACATACATTTGATAGAAATTTAATGCAATAACATATACGTACCTACCCAAATACCAGATATACTTGCTAATTTAAGCAGTCCTTGCTAAACAAACTCAGATTTCTAGTTTATAATTTTTGACTTTAATAAAACGTTGAATATTAAAAAACTTCAGTAGATTTTCTTTTCTCTCTCTCTTTTTTTAATGAAAAATCGCTTAATGATTCAATAAATCTGTATGAAAATTTAGGCAAAAGAAATGCTTCGTCTGTTAACAATGGCTCTCATCGAACAACTAAAATTGCAGCCGATTAGTATTAAAAACTGCGGAAAATATAGTCTGCGACAAAACAAAACAAATGGAATAAAATCGTTCTGTTGCTACACGTTTATTTATCGTCTGCCAAGTATTGCTTGTGTTTGCTCGTATGTTTATTCGCAACTCTAGCGCTCAAATACGCTACCTTGCGGTGATTTACATAACTGCCGAAAAAACTAAAACATTGCGTTCCACGTGTGTCTGTTGGCGTAAACATAGGCAGTTTGTTAGGAGTATTTATTAACGCATTCGATGTGTCTTGGATTGCTTTCAGCAACAGAAAGTGTATTTGTCCCTGAATGGTATTCTCGAGCTCCTCAAAATAATGTTAGTTTTCATTATTTCCCTCTAAAAAGTGAGTTGACCGTCGTAAACGGCATGAAATCCTAAACACAAGAAAACTCTGGGTTAACAAACTTCGCATTTGCAAGTCTATTCGAAGCATTTTTTTTTTTTTTGGGGGGGGGGGGGGTCTCGTTGTGCACCTTCCCTTTTGGTTGCATTTGGATGTTTCTAAGGGGATCCTTTGCCCCTTTTTGGTGAGAAATCTGTTTTAATTTCAATGTAAACTCAAGTGGTGTTACAATTTGTCGGACACTTGGCGACATATCGCCAGTCTTTTAGTCGCGAACCTGGCGACAAATTTGGCGATATTTTTTTTTTTTTTTTTTTACTTTCTTCTATATCTAATATATAGAAGAAAGTATTGGATTCGTGCAAATTTTCGAATTTCGAATTTTGACGGATTCGAACGTTTTGAGGTGTGCTGAGTCCATTTCGACCATTTTTGGAAAATGTCTGTCTGTCTGTGTGTGTGTATGTGTGTCACGTCTGTGTGTGACCAGTTTTTTGTGGCCGCTCTACAACAAAAACTACCGCATGAAATCGAACGAAATTTGGTACACATATGTGCCCGTATGTGAACTTGTGCCCATTAGTTTTTGGCGCGAATTCCTCCAAGGGGGGTGGAGCAATGGGACGTTTTTCGAGTTACGCGTGCTTGCTATTCCTCAGGAAGTAACTGGCGGAATCAAACAAAATTTATTCCATATGTTGCACTTGACAGGTACAGATGCTGATTCAATTTTGGTGTCAATAGCTCAAACGGGGGTTGAGTTTTAGAACGTTTTTGTCGTCCATTGTGACTGCTGTATCTCAAGAAATAATGAACGGAATCAAACAAAAATTTATCGACAAGTAGCCCTTAGAGGGTATAAGAGCTGATTCTATTTTGGGGATAATAGCTGAAAAGGGGGTAGCGCAATCGCCCGTTCTTTTTTTCCATTGTGAGTGCCCTATCTCAAGAAGTAGTGCAACGTTCTGGATGAAATTTGGAATAAATGTGAATCCATATGTAAACAGGCGTTGATTCAAGTTTGGCACCAATCGCTCCAAGAGGTGTTGATTTTTTTTTCTGAATAAAAATAGCTTTATTAATGCAACAATAAGAAAGATAAATCGTAATAGATTGTCGTCTGCGTATTTCTCGTGATTTTAATTGCATGGAAATGATCGGAAATATTATCTCAATGATTTAAAATTTTTAACTGTTGCCATCTTATGTTTGTTAACAAACAAAATATTTGTAATTAATTCAAGCAAGGCTTTTAAAATAACTTTCAATTTTCGCTCTTTGCTTTGCTTTTGCAATAATTCAGACATTGGGATGGTCGTCAAGTTTTTGCATGTGTCATTTTGTTTTTGTTGGGAATATTGCTTCCTCGTCAAGCATGGGGAGGGATCAGAAAAAAAAAAGAAAAATATAGAAGAAAGTTTCGTGATGGCCACAACATACTAGTTTTTAATTTGGTTTCAATTAGGCCACTGTTGGTGATATTTAGAAAGTAAACAATTGAATCACATTAAAATTGCCAATAATAGGGAAATGACATTAATTGAAGTAAAAGGAAGTCATGTGATGCACACATCAGCTCGTTTGCTCCTGCCTTCTCATTGGATGAGCTGGGGGGGAAGGGGCGTTTTTCCCGCGTAACAACGATAGCCACTAATAGCCAGGTTCGTACACGTGCTTTAGAGCACGTATTTGAGACAAATGGCTAGTAGGTGAAATTGTTCGTGGATGGCTGTCTTGAATAGCAGTCGCGTGTAGTACGTGCGCCTCCATGACATAAGATCCTTATCATGAAGTATTACTGTTTGACCACGGATTGTATGTCATTTGGCACTCTGCCAAGTAAAGACGATTCCATCTGAATGAATCTAGCAGGGGAGAAGGGAAACTAACGATGGGATTTTGATGCACGCGTTCTATAATGTCACTAGTGCCTTATTCATTTATTGCATTCTCTGAAATAAAATAAGGGGAAACAAAAGTAGTTACCATGGAAACAATAAAAAGAAAATAAGATATTTTCATTTCGTTCGGGAACGTAGAAGCAAAATGGTAAGCTCAAAACTTTATTGTGAATAAAGTTTTGTTGTAAAGTTTTGTGAATAAAGTTTGTTAAGTTGTTAAACCAATTAATTTTTGCCGTGAGAATATAGATCGAATATACTTTAGATTTAAAAAATGTTGCTGTGAGCAAATTTTCATTTTTACAAAACAAAGGCTGAATAATAGAGAGGCAAAAGTGCACATCTGAAACAAACCAACTAACATCCCTATAAACAAATAGATACGTCCATTTCCGCCTATAAACCGGATATTAGCCTTTCCATGTAATCGATGGTCGGACAGTAGTGGTGCATATTGGTCTTTAGCAGCTGTTCGGCTGTGGTAGAAGTGATGGAGTTGTAGAGGCGATATGGTTAATCAGTTTAAGTTTCTCCGGTTATTGTTACTTGTCTATTAGATGCCACGATGCCAATTTAAATGTTTACCCTAAGGCCCAGTCATTTTTTGCATGTTATTAATCAGCTTTTAACCTTTAATAAATGATTTATTGATTTCAAAAGGGATTTATGTGTTGTATTCAACAGTCTACACGTATTCAGTTAGTATACATTTTTGAAAAACATTAGGTATGCTAACAGAAATAAATTATATAAACTACAAATAAATCAATAAAAAATTTTAAATAAAGAAAAATCCCCCCCCCCCTTGGGGAAAAATGTCTGAATCAGAATGGTGACTATGAAGAGAGATAATGTAAGGTACGTAGTACACTATGTATACAGTTGGCTCTCTGTTTAACGACGCTCTATTTAACGACTTTCTCTATTTAACGACGGCTTTTCACGGTCCCAGATGGTCCACTGTAGTGTTAAAAACATTCTATTTAAGGACGATTTTTTGTGGTCCCTTGAAAGTCGTTAAACAGAGAGCCAACTGTATTTGTAAATACCTGTATGTACCAGTTTTTGGCGAATAAAAAATACGCACACTTTTTGATTTGCCCTCGTACAAACTTTTCCACCATCACATTTTTTTTAACCCGGATTCAAAGACGCCCCATGCAACGAGGCATCGAAAAAGGAGAGAAATAAAATAAACAGACCCACTCCGAGACATAGATTTTTATTGCAGCTCTAAGTTCCAGACAAAGAGAACCTCACAAGAGAACGAAATGGTTTACAATTAAAAGTGTACCATAAAAAAAGGACCTCTGAAAATGTTTTTAAAATCTTCTTCTGTACACATATCCATTTAAAGATCACTTTATACATTATGTACATGTCGAACAAGACGTCTTTGGAAATCCTGTGCTACTGTTCCGAACGCTTGTGTTCTTCGCCAAGCAACGCCTCTTAAATAATAAATGCCTAACGCTTTCTCGCTTTTAACATAGAGCAAAATGATCCCAGTACTCCCATCAATTCGGTACTTTCGCCACTGCCATCTATCGAAGGTCGAAAGCATTAGAAATTAATAGCGGAGAACACAATTGGTTGACTTCTGAATTTAAATTTCGAAATTGCCCAATTAACAATTTGATTTGAATTGTTTGGATCCATCGTCCTAGCAACGCCATCCATGTATTGCCGCCAGGTAGCGTTGTTACAGTACTGGCAGAGGATCACTTTATGAAGCAAATGTGATAGGCATTGAGTATTTAGGAGGCGTTGGTATAAGTGACTCTTACTCGGCTAGGGACCTTGTAACAGACTTGGAACTCCTCGAAACATGCGCGTCGGCGATGTTTTTTTCCACATCCAACGCATGTGGATCAATTTCGTTCCTCAGACGCTCTGAATTCACGTTTGAATGCTTTTAATTTTTTCTCCTTCGAATCATCTCTCAGAAGACCTTTTTCCGGAATGTAACTACGATTTCAGAACGCAGAACAAGCTACAGAGGAGATGAATAACCTTTTTACATGGTAGCCAATCAGCAGTCTCCAAATTTTTACACGGTCCCTAGCAAAGTAAAGGTTGCTTGTACGCGACCCGAATACCCCACGCGCATTTGAGATTGAAATAGCTTGTTTCCTCTCTCTATCCTGTTTCACATCACCACAGGCAGGATCCACCGTCACGCAGGAATACGGGGAGGGGGGGAGTGCCGGAACAGTGCTGTCCTGCTTCCGTTCTTCCGGCAGTGTGCCATCTTAAAACTCTGCGCCGCTCGTGTTACTGGAACTGCGGGAGATTGTTCGTCAGAAAGAGCAGGGTGGGGGGTTCCTGGGCCTGTACGAGGGTGGCCACGACCGGCTGGGAGGTCACCGGCGCGGGCTGCTCCGCCTCGGAGGTCACCGGCACCGGGGGTTCCGGGGCCGCGGCCTCCGGATCGGGAGGGGCGCCGTTCTCCGGGCGGGGGACCTTCCCGCCCGCGTGCACCTTCCTGTGCCGCTTGAGGGCGTAGAGCGTGTTGAACTTCCGGGGGCAGGCGTCGCACGTGTACGCCCGGGGGTTGCGGTGGATGCTGAGCACGTGCTTCCGGTGCACGGAGCGCGTCTTGAAGCCGGCCCCGCACACCTCGCACAGGAATTGGCGCACTTCCGAGTGCACCGCGCGGTGCTCGGACAGGTGGGAGCGGGAGCGGAAGGCCTTGCCGCACGCGCCGCACCGGTGGCACCCGGCCGCGTCGTGCGTCGCCCCGTGCTGCCTCAGCGCGTCGCCCCGCTTGAAGGCCTTGCCGCACAGGTGGCAGAGGTGCGGCCGCCGGTTGCCGTGCACGTCGTTCACGTGCCGCACGAAGTGCTCCTTGCGGTGCGTCTTGTAGCGGCACTGCTCGCACTGGTGCAGCGGCGTGCTGCGGCGGGAGCAGTGCATGCGCCGGTGCCGGTCGTAGTAGTGCTGCTTCGTCGTCTGGTAGCTGCAGTGGGGGCAGCTCAGCACCTGAGAAAGAGAGAGAGAGAGTCGTCAGATGAAGGTGCGGCTGAACGCAGTTGCGACAATGAGGCGTATACCCGCGTATGAGTCGTCTTTTGGGGAAGAATCGGAACAAAATCGAAAACCCGCAGGTCAGTCGAGCCGCTACTTTCCAGAAAAAATCCGAAAGTTTTCACCTCGATTTTTAAAAATAGGTATACCAAAAAGAAGGAAAATGACATATAACGAACATGCTTATGATTTAAATCGCACGAATTCGGTACTTTTGTACAATGAGGTTTCATTTACTACGATTTATGTAAAGAGTGCGTTCTATTGTTAATTTTATTTTGAGCCAACATCAAAATAATTTTGTATTGTGGCGAGAATTTACATTCATTTTCACAAATGAGAGTGAATTTTTGCAAGAACAACAATTTGGAAAATTCGACATTTATCATACTTGTATTTTTCAGTCATAGGTCTTTTTCAACTTTGTTTCACAGCTGGACATTGTAAAAATATTTACTTCTTCGAAGCTTGATTTAAGGATCGCTATGAGATCTGGAAAATGCTCACATTTTTGAATGACTATACAAGACTTGTTCAGGGAAAATGCTCGAAAATTCAGCCCCGCGTATAAGGTTTTCCCCTCCCGACTTCGTTATTTGTATGATAAATTTCTCGGCTTAGACACGAGTATACACGGAAATTGATTTTTTTTTAATTGTTACACTTAAATATTCCGTTATTGTCTTGAACCATTGCCCCACTAGATGGTGTTGACGCTTTCGGGCTTTGACAATTTATACTTTCGGGCCTAGACAATTTATAACTTTTCAGTGTTAAACCGATGCAACTAAGATCTGCTCTGTGCATCCCCCAATCAATGACAAAGTGATGGGAAAACAGTGGTTCCCTGTCGCGCCCTCTTTGTTGCAATGAGTTTCAGAGATTGTCACGGCCAATCACCATAAGCGAAATTGAGTGGAGCCATGCTTGAGCATTAAGAATCACAGACATATAAATGTTAAAATTCAAAATCTCTTCTTTTCCTGCCGTCTCTTATTTCATCTCTAAAGAGACAACTTCTTTAAATGATCAGTACGATAGTCTCCACTGTTTTTCATAAATTCTGCTCTGAAATGAATGTCTTTCTTCTAAAAGATGTCAGATCGATGCAACTAGAAAAATTTCTAGCACCATGGCAATCATAGGATGTTATTTACGGTCGAAAAATTGGAATGAAAATAAGTGCTTCTGGAGGGTGATTCTCAAGGTAACGGGAGGAACAAACTAAAAATGAGAGAAGTACAGTAAAACCCCTCTAATGCGGACACTAACGGGATGAATTTTTTTGTTCACAATAGAGGGGTGTCCGCAGGCCAGGGGTTTAATAAAGTTATTTGTATTGGAATCGGGGAATTAAAAAATGTCCGTATAAGAAAGTGTCCGCACTTGAGGGGTGTCCGTTAGAAGGGGTTTTACTGTATTATTTTCACTCTCACAAGAGAATGGTTCGTATTCGAGGTCGCTACTTTTCTGAAGGGTTCGTTTGTTCTCGAGAGAGTGATTATTCTAGCCGAATTTTGCCTCCAACCCAGAACTTTGACGTTTTGCTTTCTCATCACATTCAAATTTTGAAATGGATTCGCATCTCAAAGCTTACAAGATGCGGCATCTCCCACATTCCAGATGCCCGAGCCATTGCTGCAAAAATTTTTTTCGAACAGATGGCCTTCACAGCAAAAGTAGATTGAACGTAGCCTTTGCAAAAAAAAAATATTAAAAGAACAGACGACCGAGCCTTCACTGTTAAAAAAAAGTTTAAACAGACAAATGCCCAAGCCTGTACCATTAACAGAAGTTTGAACGGACGTCTGAGCCTTCACTGTAAACAAAAGAAATTAATAAACGGCTGAGCTTTCTCCGGAAAAAAAATAGTGATGCCCGAACTTTTACTGTAAGCAAAAATTTGAACGAACATTCGAAATTTGACTAATCAAAAAATGAAACGACATATGAACATACGCCTCAGTCTTCACTGTAACAAAAATTTGAACGGAAAGCCGATCCTTCATGGCAAGCGAAAATTTTAACGAACGGTTGCTCCTTGACAGAACAAAAAATTTTACTTATTGACTTACAAAACATTTTACAAACGTCCAAGACAAAAATTTGTATGGCCGAGCCTTCACTTTGAAGAAAAATTTGAGCGAACTCTCAAGTCTCCACAGTAAACGGAGTAGAGAGGGACGTACGTGCGAGGGGGCCTCGTCTCCTCGGTGCTTGAGCCGGACGTGTCGAAGCAGGAACTTGAGGTCGTCCGTCCGGTAGCGGCACTGACTGCACTGGTGGACGGTGGCGCTGTGGATCATCTCGTGACGGCGCAGGTGGCTCAGCCGCACCGACGTGAACGAACACTGGCCGCACCGGTGCAGGGTGCTCACCTGGGGGAGGAACAGAGAAACGCTTCAGTGAATTGCCCTCGCGAAAACAGGACTTATGTGCCCGGAAACAAAACGAAATTCTGCATTGGGACCGAGTGGTAGTTCTTATCGTCTGCAGCTGAGCCTAGAACTTTAATTTAATTATTATAATTTTCATTGCTCGCGTGAGTGGCAACGTTTAAATTTAATTTTCTTGATGGAACAAAAAGATTCCTTAGTAGCGATAAGTCATGCAGCGTTGCTGCATCACATTCTTTTCCTTCTGAAATATCTCGATCATTCTAAGTTATATTTATTTCTAAATTTATGTCAAATGTTACGTTCGTGTGTTGTAATAAATGTTTAGTATAGTTATTGCAAGTATATTTTATTGCGAATTCACAACGAAGAGTAAGCGGCACTATAGTAAAAAAAAAAAAAAACCACGTAGCCCGCCATGCTCAACCACCGAGTTTGTCAACTGAAGACCTTGAATGCGCGCGATATTGAACTGTGGGTCAGGGGTTAGGACACCACAACAAAACGGTGTTGCAGAAAGGGAAAACCGAACCATTACTGAAAGTCGTAGAAGCAATGGTTCATCAAATGCCAACAAATTGAAGGGTAAGAGACACTTCAGTGAATCGTCTACACTAAAACAGTACCTACGTCCCGAAAAAAATTAAAATTCGGTGATGCAAAATGCGTCGTGCAGCGTAAAATCATTTTTTTCGGATTCACATCCCGGAGGGAAAACGGCACGTCCGCCCCCTCCCCTCGGCTCGGATTGTAGTTCGGAATACACTGGCGAAAGTTACGAATGGGTAAATAAAACCTTCGCAAAACTGGCGATAGCAAAAATGGACTACTCTTGAAAACCAATACCAGAGAGATTTTGTTCTTAATCTTAACTAGACGGCACCACTGCACGCACGGCGCAGTAATCGACAGGTTGTGTTCAAAACTTTTATTTTGCAAGTTACGAACCCATAGACAATATTGGGAAAAAAAATATTTCAAAGGACTTACTTTCATCCCTGCAAGGGCAGATTCCCATCAGCAAATCTCATTATAGCTTTCAAATCATCCGAGCAATTTCCAAACCCAGGGCAAAAATTATCGGGTCATATTATTTTTTTTTTAAGAAAGGGAATACATTTTGAAGAAATGGACTTTTATGAACTGGAAACTAAAAAAGGGATTTTTAGAGAAGAACGGGACTAGTTGGGAGCCTTGAACTACGAAGAAACCATAGTAGTTAAAGTCTCTGAAAGACTATTCCATCTTTCGTGACATATTGTAGCGGAATGTGTGTAGGACTAACGTACCTACATACATTTTTACAAAGTTAATGACAATAAGCACGAAGTTTTTTGTGCGAAAGTGCATGGAAATTTGATTCCAAAACAAGTAGCTAAAAACATTATAAATCGGAACATCATTAATGAAGAAATTAGTTTTGAATTCTTTAATAATGAATCGGTAACTTATCGAAATCGGAGTGTTCCGTACAACGGATCATCATTCACGCAGTCCACAGCGACATTTCGTGGAAACTACGGAAAAACCGTAGTCGTTAGAGTCTGAAAGCGTTTCTCACCTTTTCGTGTATAGCCATGTGCTTGATGAAGTGGCTGCTGCGCTTGGTCTTGAACGAGCACAGCTTGCAGGAGTGCTTGTAGGGGGCGCTGTCCGCCTTCCCCTCGGAGTCCGGGTCCGACTCCTCCGTGGCCAGCTTCATGTGGCGCAGGTTCTCGCTCAGCCGGTCCGGGTCGTTGGCCGCGGGCGCCCTCCTCTTGGGGGCCCCGCGCAGCCCCCCGGAGCGGGCCCCCTTCAGGATGAAGCGCAGCTTCCGGGAGAGGGGCTGCCGCAGCGTCCTCCTCACGCTGCTGCTCTCGGTGGTGGTGGTGCTGACGTAGCCGTTGGAGGAGGCGGTGGGGTCCCGCTCGGCGTCCGAGGGGCAGGAGGTGGTGGTGGGGGCGCCCCGGTCGTAGGAGGCGGTCTCGTCCGAGAGGGTGGTCGAGTCCCGCTCGCTGGGCGACTCCTTGCGGCGCAGCAGCTCCTCGAGGCGCCCCCTGGCGGCGAGGATGCCGTCCAGGGTGCCGCTCAGCTGGTAGCCCCCCTGCGCCAGGCGCTCCACCCGGGCCCCCGCGGGCACGCACCGCTCCACCGCCTCCAACACGCAGCCCTCGATGGCGCCGATCACGTGGGACGAGAGGATGGCCCTCACTTCCGAGTAGATCTGGGGGAGACAAAAATACATAAGCTGACAGCTTGATACAGTGAAACCTGTGTATAACAATACTGTCTATAACAATAAACCTGTCAATAACGACATTTTCCTTGGTCCCAGGGAAATGTCAGCATAAATAATCAAACTGTCTATAACGGAAACCTGTCTGCAACAATACTTTTTTAGATCCCAACACTATCGTTGTAAAACCTGTCTGCAACAATACTTTTTTAGGTCCCTACAGTATCGTTGTAGACAGTTTTTACTGTATTATTTCGCATAACATTTGGGAGACTGCATGAATGAATTTAATGACAAAAATTGAAGAGTAAACAGGGCTCATACCCTTCAGGTAGAAGAAAATTCAAGCACTTTTAAAGAGTGACAAAGTATTTTTCGAGGTACTATCATAAATTCATACTATAAATAGGGTAGGTAGAAAATTCATTTAATTCAAACACATAAATGGCTATGGGATATGACTCTGAGCTATAGTAATATTAGGTGTTTATTCAACAAAATAGACAGCACAAAAATAGATAACGCACACAAAACGCATATATTCCTTAGACGAACGTCTTCGCCTGAGTGCATTGTACTTTCACAAGAAGAAATCAAAATACTTACATTCAGTGGCGTAGTCAGGAAAGAGCCCCCCCCCCCCAACTCAGGGTTTTAACACATATTTCCAATCTTAATTCGGTAGTTTACATTTATGAGGGAACACTCAACCCAAGAGGTAAATTCTGCCTACAGGAGACAATCCAGGATTTTTTTCTCACTACCTATTTTTGTGAAAGTATTGCATCACATTTTATTTTTGTGAAGGATTTTTCTTTAAATATTGTTTTTATGATTTTTTTAAAGACACACTTTAATTTTTGTTAAAGAAAAGTAGAACACCTGAAATTTTAGTTCGAAAGTGCAAATGTCATGTATTTTTATCTGTAACAGTTTTTTTATGGGGGGGGGAGCTAAAAATTTAAGAAGTACGAAAAATAACATTGTAATTTGAGCTCAATAGACATTATACTATGTACGATTCAGGAAATTATCCCCCAAAACGGATAGCGATGAAATTGCACTCTTGCACTTTGACGAAAATGGGCTAAAAATGCATGAGATAAAATACTACAAAATTGTCGTTACTAAAGCGATTGCTCATATAAATCAGCTTATTATTATTTCATGAGTGAATTTTGTTTCAAACACAAACAAATTTTCGATTTTAAATTCCAGATTTTAAAGGAACTTTCGACTTTTTTAAATGTTGTTTTTGTGAAGTTACTGATTTTATTACTTGATTTTTGTGAAAGTACCGATTTTAAAATACTATTTTTGTGAAGAAACTCAAAAACGGTAGTAAAACCAGCCTGTATTGGGCCCTGGCCTAAGTTCAAATTCCATCTGACTCACGTTACCATTTGACGAAGTTTTACAAAAATAAATGCCATACATATAAGGTAGGTGCGGGTAATAAGGCCTACCTAAGCGAGATTTGAAACGAAATAAAACTATGTATTTGAATCAACAAATTGTAATATTAGTTAAACATACAGATCAATTACTACTAGAAACTAACAAAAAATCACCAGTTTTGCAGAAAACAAGTATGAAATAAAGAGTTTTTTAAAACCTTGTCATTAGGCCTTTTATACTATGGTAGGATAATATGGCCTAAGAAATTTAACACTCTTATATAATCAAAATAAGATTCTAACATTAATAAATAATTGAGATCAATTGTAATATGTATGCATTAATCATGCTTAAAGTCTTCAAAAGGACAAAAAAATTCTACGTTCAACAACCGTCAGGGCACTCAAAATTATCTTTATCATAGACTCACACCGAAGCATTCCTTATGATACCACTTGTCGCATTTTAGATTCGTCTCATGTCAGTCATCTTATCTCCTCACAAGTGTGTGACAGTACCAAATAGCATCGTTTTCTTTACTATATTTTCTTTCACTGAGTGTTTACGTCTTTTTCATTTTCTTCTCTTTCTTGTTTTTGTCAAACAAGTCTTTGATGACTAGGTGTCTCTGATAATTGATGGCTTTTTTTTCTAACAATTGATGTTTTTCTTTTTCATAATTTTCTCTGGCGCCTGAAATGCTGTACTTTTTCTCGAACCGTAAACCATGTGGTAAAACTTTTCAGAAGGTTTTGCTTGGGGTACAGCTATAACACTGAACCAATTAGTAAATAGTCGTAACTACTAGCGCCGACTCCATGGGGCTTGAGGGGGCTCGTACCCCCCCCCCATTAATTTGTGTGTGGGTATGTCTTTTTTCAGAGAAAGTGACCAGTGCTTTACTTGAAGAAGAGCTTCTTTTTGCTTGAGTGTCAATGAGAATTATTAGTTTTTTAGGAATTTGAAGGCATTTATAAAATTTTATACATCAAGGCAAAAATCCTATATAATTTACTAAAAGATGTTCTTGTATGCCTAGACTATAGCCGATTGCTTAGTTCCCGCAGAAAATTTTTATATGACTTGTGTGCCAAATACACCATTTTTTTAATAGTTCCTTTGTTATTTTTACATCTCTTACACGTTGGTATTTTGCCGAAGAGTATCTTGTAATTAGTCTTCATTTAGCATCCGCTCAGACATTATAGACTTTAAACTAAAAATGATCAGCCAATTTTCTTTTGTTTTAAATGCTCGTCTCACTACCATATAAAACGACTGGTCTAATAAGGGTTTTGTATTGTTTCATTTTTGTGTTAATAGTGAGGAGTTTAGATTTTAATTGGTTCTTTAAACCGAAGAAGCATCTATTCATCATCAAAATTCTATAAAATTTTTTAGTTATTAAAATAAAACCAAAATAAGTTAATCTAAGGTAGCATGCAATCAAACTTTCACATGATTTTCAAAAATATAAAAATATTTACAAATTGCAACAGGATTGAAATCTTAAATACGGGAAAAATAATCCGTGACGCATAAGTTACATGTTGGCACGCATCCAAAATTTATTTATTCATAATTTATACAAATAAAACATAAAATAAGTTAATGAAAGGTAGCAGATGTCAAAATAATTTCTGATTGTCAAAAACATCAAAATGTTTACAAGATGCAAAAGGCTTGAAGTCTAAAACAGAGGAAGTATCAACACACGTGTTGAGCACACCATAACCATCACTTTCTCTTTCTTTTCCACAATAAATATCACAAAATACGAAAAAAGTCGCCTAGAATTGTAAAAAGTCACCAATTTTTAAAAAATAGTCACTTTAAGGCCATTTTTGATCAAAAATGTCACCATAGTCACCTACGGTCAGATATGGTCACAAAAGTCACCTTTTAAGTCGCCAACCCTAAACATATTGGAAATATGACAGCCAAAATATTGACTATTGCAGTAATTAAAACGATGTAAAACAATAGACTAAATAAAATTATGCTATTTAATTAATGTCAGTAGTATTATTAATCATACATAGGCACCTGTGTAAATGCTAAGCTCCCATTAGCTCCTAAAATAACATTAGGAGACATTTTAGGGGGCATTCATTAATTACGTAAGGATCCCGAGGGGGAGGGGGGGGTGGGAAAATCTCTACGTTGCCTTACTTGGAAGGGAGGGGGGGGGGGGCTCAAACCCATTCTTAAGTAATATTTTTCAAGTGGATATTTTACATATAGGCCAGTGCCAATAGCTTTGAAAATGGTAAAAAGTAGAAAAAATTTAGAACAGGATAAAACCAGTTAGAAAGGTAAGAAAATCTAATAACATTAATAGGAAAAATAAATTACGGGCGAGCTGAGTTCGGGGATGTAGGGAGGTTAAGGGGGAGGGGGGGGAACGGTTTATCACGATTTCCGGAAAAACTAAGAGTCCTATTAAAAAAAACTAAATTACAAAGTTGTTGGTAATAAAGAGATCTACAACTTTTGTATTTTCACTTTTTTTACATAACCTCAAAATTAATGTGAAAAATTCAAAAAACCGACTTTCTGGTTTTTTATTTTTATCTCCCACAAAAAAATTCTTTTATCCACTAAATTTAATGAAAAGTTACCTTATTATGTCTCAAATACACTGTAATTTTTTGGATTTAAAATATTCATTTTTTCTCCTTATTTTGATTTAATATTAAAAAAGCATCAGAATTTTCAATCAAAAAATCTCACATCAAAATATCTGTTTTTTTTAAAAAAATCGGAGCAAGTTTTTTTCGTTAGAATCTCTACTTTTTGATGGTATAAAAAACAATAGACAATACTATGGAAACTTTTCATAAAAAATGAAGAAAATCAAAAAAACTCAACTTTGAAAAAAAAAATCATCACTATATAAATATGGACAATTATGAAAAATAATAATATCATAAAGTTCTACTGCAAAGGATGGTTGGAACAAATTACAGCCCTTTAACACAAACTTGCTTAATGGGACATTTCGCTCAGCGCGAAATAAATGCCATTCCCCGTCAGATAAACCTGCAGATTAGGTTAAATGAATCGCTTTTAACACGAAGAGGTTTAAGACGAAATCTCGCACATGACAAAGAAAATTTTAAGGTCTTGAAGAAAAAAAAAATCACTATACTTTTACACGAAATTGCTTTCAATATTTGAAAGATCTGCACCAAAATGCAAAATAGCAGGCTCCTGTTTTGAGTTACTTATGTTTCTTACTTAAACAACAAATATAAATGCTTGGGTGTACATTTTTGGACACATGTACAGTGAAACCTGTGTAAGTTGACCACTTGCGGTGCAGTACTTTGGTGGTCAACTTAGACAGGTGGTCAACTTATAGAGGGTAGTATTGAAATTTTTTTTCTTCTTTTCTCACCCCATGCATTCATTTTTTAACTAATTGGAATACTTTAAACTCACTTTCATTGCTTAACATTACTTTAAAACAATAAGAAAAAAAGTTGCTTAAATATTTTTAGAGATTATTTACCAGAATAACATGTAAAGTATCATACAAATTTAAAATTTCTGTAAATTGATCAAAAAAAATTTTTCTTTTTTTTGTCTCATTGCTTATGAAAAACTACTTACTTGATATTAAAAATTCCTAAAAATTCATAACAAGTCAAAAGAGACTCAAATTCTTCATTTGATTTTTTCTTGTACATTTGTAACCGTGGTAATAACAAAAAAACTCCTTATTGAAGTTAGGCGCATTTTCTGGGACTTAACATGAGCCCAATGTTTTTCAATGGAAACAAAAATATTCATAGGTTTTTTCTTAAATGTCTAGTTGCTAGTTTGAGGCATAACTGATTAAATTTTTAGTACAATCTAATGCTTTTGCTTAGTGGTCAACTTAAAAAGGGTTTTTTACAATACTCCAAACCAAAGCTGGTGTATATTAGTGGTCAAGATAGACAGGTGGTCAAGTTAGAGAGGCTTTCCTTCATTATGTAAGATAGAACTAATTCCGTTCCTGACAAAAGCGGTCAACTTAGACAGGTGGTCAACTTAACAGGTTTTACTGTACTTTGGTTCTTATACAGTATACTCCTGATTATCCGTGTGCTGATTATCCGTTTTGCGGATTATCCGTGCATCATTTCGGAATCACACTTTTCTAAAGCTTCGATGTTGTTATCGATAACATCACTGAGGAAGTTAAAGAAATCGAAGGTTTCGAATCCGTTGACGCCGAAAATGTCGAAGAGTGGCTTAAAAGCACTCGGGAATCAGGATTTCAATATCTAACTGACGAAAATATCATTGAACTTGTTACCGAATCAAACGCAAGTGATGATACCGAAAACGAAGATGAAGAACATGAAGATTATACAACTTCGCATTCTACTGCTCTACAATCAGTAGAACATTTATTGGATTACATGAGTGAAAGAAGTGACGATGACGGAGAAATAACTGCAATAAGAAAAATTGGTACGGACATACGCAACCATTTAAACAAACAAAGAAAACAAAATATATCACCGATTTTTTTAAGCAATACATTTCGAAGAAAAGTTCCTGGTTTGTGTGAGCATATACATAGTTTTTTCTAATTTCCCCTTAAATAGTTACCCTGCATATTCCTTAAATGATTTTTCGGATTATCCGTGTTTTTCGATTATCCGTGCTACGTCGCTCGGTGATTAGCACGGATAATCGGGAGTATACTGTATTCCCGAAACACAAACAAAAAAACTTGTCTGCTTATACAAAGTCCGGTAAACGTCGAAATAGGTTAAAGCAAATTTCGGTCAACACAAAATATTTTGGCATCGAGTTCGTGTTAACGAGGTTTGACTGTTCTTATAGTACAAACACATTTGTAAATGTTACTTGAAATTATCTTTGACAAAAGGGTAAGTGAGTGAACAAGGAAATGGAAGAAATAAAAACATGGTGCACGTAAACGCATGAAAATGGTAGAAACTTTAAATGTCACCCACAAGAGTAATGTGGGACTCACCTCGAACATTGTTTGGCCGAAGAAGTGTGTCCTCTCGAGGTCGGGATCATCGCAATCCGCCCACAGAAGACACTCCTGTGGATGGGGAGAAAGTGGAGATGAGTACACGCATCTTAACCACCATTAAATTTGATTCATTTTTAATGACACAAACACATCCATGGAACAGGGTTTGAAATTACAAATGTGACAAACTGGTCAACAAAAAAAATTGTTGTTTTATAATATTGAGAGTGTGGCCATATTTTGTCGAATACCCTGTTAAAGAAAATGACTTTTTATTTATGTCAACTAGATAGCTAGCTTTGTATTGGCATCAGTTTGTTGTCTCTTTCTTCCTATTTAATTTTTAAAGTTAGTCGGTTAATGAAGTGTGAATTCTTAGTGTTTGTTTCGTGAGCAGCAATATGTTCATACTCTGGTAAATACCACATTTAGTAGGAAAAACTGCTTATATGCCAAATATTCCAGTGAAATCCTAAACAAATATTTTGGTTCAAACTTTTTCAATTAATTTATTTTTATGCCGATTCAAAAGAAAAAAAGTTTAATAATTTTCTTGTCTTTTGTGAAAGGCATTTAAATTTAACATGTTAAATGCATCTATACTAAGTAAAATTAATTTAAAACATATAAAAATTAAAATAAACTATTCGTTAAGAAAAAATAAATCATTATACTTGATATGACTTTCTGCTATCTTAGACTCTTCAGTAACTGATCAACTGATAACAATAACACTTAATTTAACATCTGACAGCTTTCATCTACTTTGAGTTAACTTCGAAAGTGGTAATATCAGTAAGTAACAATTTGAATTTATTTTGTACTATGGTACTATACAGGGTGTTTGAGAAAGAACTCTTCTACTTTGAAATTCAACAGCAAAGCATGTGAGATAGAAAGGTGAAACAAGTTGTACATTGAACCAACACTCTAGAATTTTTTATCCACCAGTTTAAAAAAAAAAAAAATCAGAGAGTGCTGCAGTCAAATATTTTTTAATTAGTGTATTAATGTGCTTGGTGAACAGAGTCATATCTCTTTGTGACGAGTTCAATATGGTCACCTTTACAGCAGTGATACAACCATTCAATTGCATAACGTTACAGCCTTGTGAAAGGTAGCCATATCGAACCAATGGGTTTGATGAGGGCAAAGAGATTGGACCTCTGTTCAATGAGCGCACCTTTACCAATCAAAGCACAGTTGACTACAGCGCTCTCTGGTGTCCAATTTGTGAACTATGTTTGAAAACCGATAGATGACAAAATTCCAGAGCCCTGAAACGCTAGTGCAACGTACAATTTGTTTCACGTTTCTATCTCACATGGCTTTGGTTTTACGTCATTTCAAAGTAGACGAGTTCTTTCTCAAACATCCTGCTTGACAACTTTCACTCATTGTGCAAAGAAAATACGAGTTTCTTTACCAATTGTCAAATAATTGAATTAGTTTACTATTCAGCTGCTGCAAAAAATAAATAAATAAATAAATCGATGTTCTAACAACTCAGAAAACACCCAGGCACACCAAGGACCTTGTCACAGGACACCAGTGAGCCAAAGTTGAGAAGCACTGTGCTAAGGGTCTGCGCACAAAAAATGTCACACTTTTAGGGGGAGGAGTTGTGAAACCCTCCCCAGGAGGGATAGAGTAACAAAACACACATTGCACATTTTTTAATAAGAATATGTTTGTGAAAAATAGTGTGACCAAGGAGGGAGGAAAGTCAACAATGATAAAAAAAAAGTGTCAAGTTTTTAGGTGTTCTTTAAAAACATCATTTTAGAGAACACCTAAAAAGAAAAATAAAAACCCAAAGAGAAGAAAATCAGAATTACATAATTGACATTTTTTAATTTATCGTCTGCTTAAATTCATTTCATAACATTTCGATCACTTGTTTTGGCAACTCATTCGAGTTGTTCTTTTTCAGAGAAAATGAGAGAGAGATTGTAATGAGCAAGTAGGTTAGCATTCTTTTTAGAGCTGTTCAACTGCGTTATTGAGATGAGTTTTGAATGTTGCGTTAGATTCTAATAAAACTGCACTCTTTATGAAATTGAATTTTTTTCCCGAGAGGGATGACAGGACAATAACAAACTTTTGAACAAGCAGGTTGGAAAATAAGCCCGAACAGAATTCATAGCTCAGAAAAAGGAGAAAGCTGCCAAAGAATACAAATCAAGTCTTTGAACAATTTTAAGCTCAGCCCTTTACAAGAGATATAAAAAATTGAGTGACAACTCGAAATCCATAAAAACAAAACATGATATCTTCCTGTTAGGCATAGCAGTCTATTGGAGAATAAGGAGAAAACGGGAGATCATTTAATCCCTCGTTATAGGAACCACTATGGGAACGTGAGAAAAGAATACGAATCGAAATACCTTCGTTGTGCTGGGAATTCATTCTACGTTCGAAATTTCGAATGTTCGAAATCCGTAAACAAGCTTTTAAAGTGAAGGAAGAGCGTTGAGCTGTAGCTGTGCTGACAGCTCGACGTAAGTGATGAAGAAGGGAGGGTAAGTCGATGTTCTTTTCATCATCTTATTTTGCGTTTGTCGAACCTCACCAGTTACTAACCGCAGCGTTCTATCATCTATCGGTTACCATTTTCAGCTATTAATTGGTTGATTCCTATTCCTATTCAGAGTCACAACTGACTACAACTGTATTTATGTCGAGGACTGCATACTAAGTGCCTTGCCTCCATTATTTTTTTTACACCAATAGATGGCAGCACCATCACCGGATCGAACAGTTGATGAGGATTTAGAACTAGTCCAGGAGCTAATAGCTACCAGGTGCTAGCACCCCCAGAGGTATCGTTTCACTCGGAGGACATGGAGACCACGAGCCTATTTAACGTCGCCCAGTCCCCTTTAATGACGACGGTGGGTCTTCGACCATCGAGGTCCGAACTCGGGACCCTCCGGCCCCGAATCCGACACTCTACCGTTCGGGCTACCAGATACAGATACAGATAGAAATTTATATGGGCCAGAGCGGAGCTCTTTTACCCTGTATGAGGGAAAGTCATGAAGGAGTTGATTTGAAATGGTGTGAGGGGGGGGGATGGAGTAGAGAGAAGAAAAAAAAAAGGAATAATTTCAGAGCCACACTATATACATATTTACAGGGATTACATAATTGAAATGACAGGAGAATTGAATAATCTGGAATATAATAAGAACTGAGTATAGATCGGGCTACCACGGCTCCGGTTACCATTTTAAGCTGTTGATTGGTTGATTGAAACACGTGATCAGTAGCTGTCACGTGATCGGTCACCCGGTAGCGACCAGTTGATTGATCACGTGACAGCTGTGACGTCAACTAATGCTAAAGCATTGGAAAAGACGTCATTATTTGACGTTATTACTTTAACCTCCCACGCTCTAGTTATAATTTCCTCATATTAATTTATATATTTAATACTGGGAAAGTCCATCCGAACACGACCCCATTATCCCATTTTAGCTCCGCATTCCAAAACGAAAAAAAGGAATGGCAACACGTGCGAGGCTCTGTGGTCAACGCTGAAAAAAAAAAACAGAAAACATAATTGTTGCTAAAATTCCGTGCATTTTTAATTTTTTTTCAAGAAAAGTGTTTGCGTATTTGTATATTTCGTGTGTGACATATGTGCGGAGTGTGAACCCGGTATCGACGGGAAGTTCTCGAGTGTTTGAAGTTGAAATCCCCTCCCATGAAGTGCTGATGAAAGTAAAATAACGAAGATGATGCGATGAGGTTCGTGGGATTATTTTTTCGCGTCGCCGTTTGGGACATGTGCGTCTGAGAAGCCAATGTTGTGTAACGTGAGAACGTGCTCGGACCATTATGAAAGTGACCGTGTACTTCGGGAACGTTCGCGTGATCGTGCCGTGCGGAAAGGGGGATATTCTGGTGCGAGAACTCATGGAGCTGGCCATCACGCGGTACAAGAAAGCTACGCGCAAGGTGAGTGCTTTTTCCCGGGGCTCGGAGAGATATCGGGACCCTGTCTTGACGGATCTATGAACCCAGAGATGTCCGGTGCCCATCCCCCTCAAAATGCAATTTGGCTCCCACCCAAATATCACGAAGACCCTCTCACATGAGAACCCCCCCAAATATCTCGAAGACTCTCACATGAGAACCCCCCCCCCAAATATCACAAAGACCCTCTCACATGAGAACCCCCCCCAAATATCACGAAGACTCACATGAGAACCCCCCCCAAATATCATGAAGACCCTCTCACATGAGAACCCCCCCCTCCAAATATCATGAAGACTCACATGAGAACCCCCCCCCCAAATATCACGAAGACACTCACGTGAGAACCCCCCCCCCCCCAAATATCAAGAAGACACTCTCACATGAGAACCCCCCCAAATATCATGAAGACTCACATGAGAACCCCCCCCCCAAAAAAAAAGAAAAAGATCCTCGAAGACACCCCCTAAAAATTTTAATAGCTCTGTCCGCACCGTGAACTCCCCTCACCCTCACCGATTAGTGAACTGGGTTTGGGGGGGGGCAACCCTGCCCCCTTTGACCAACATATTTGTAGTAGTGGTGGGCGAACCAATTCGTTTGAGTGAGTGACTCACTCACTCAAAAGCACTAGTTCAATTCAGCAATTCACCGAGCAGCAACTCACTCGCTAAGCTAAAATATATATATTAAATTTTCTTTTCCTGAAGTTTATAAGTCCATATGCATACACCGCTCGTGTTTGCTGAAAGTATAATTTGAATTCAAGATGTCAAAAAATCTTTTCTCTCTCTCTCTCTCTCTTTTTTGTGCCCGGAAACCTGTGTGCCTTTGGATTTTTTTCTTCTTTTTTATACCCTCAAATCTGTAGGGGTCAATGTTAATGCCAGTGATGTTGCCTTTAATTTATGCATGTAGAGTTTTTACTTTTATGCAGAGATTACTCAGTGGGAATGGCCAAATATATTTTATTATAAAAGACACAACACATTACAAACATATAAGACCAAACATTTTACTTGAACTAATTTAGTACGTTCTGAAGATATAATATTTTAACTGTGTTGCCAACCTAAGACAACTAAACATTAATAATTATTTCTTAACAATGCAATCATATAGTACACAATATGTCATAATGTGAAAGTTTTTCAATCATGAGAGCCCAGTAGCAGAAACTTTCTAGCGAGTCTGCGTCACTATTTTGGGTAGTTGAAAATAATCTGCAGCATTATTATTAGTTTTATTTTAAGTTTTCATAAAATACAAATGTCCTTTGTGAAGGTCAAGGCTTGGACAATTTTCCAACTAGCCAGTGGCCGCTAGGCCCGAAAAACTTAGTGGCCACCACTGTCGCTGGGTTTAAAAGTATTAAGGGGTGGGGGGGGGAGGCAGCAGCTTTCACTACTTTCATAAAAATAAATAGAACTCTACACACTATGAAAAACAATTATTCAAGAAATATTAATTTTAATATGAAAAATTTGCATTGAAATAGGTTTTTAAATTTTTTAAATTAGTAGATGAGAAGTTGGCAGGAAACTGCATTTTAGATGAAATATTTAGCTTAAATAGCAAGGTCTTCAAATCAATGAGAATCAAATTAATACAACTGTGCAGATAATAATTCGCATTTTTGGGGGGGGGGGGGGGAAAATATATATATATATATATATATATATATAAAGAAGAAAAAACATGATTTATTGAACACTTTATGCTATCTTCAATAGTTTGTGTTGAGGTAAACATCCAATTCTGTTTTTGGAAACTTAGGTAATAGAGTAAGAGCCCATGGGTGCCAGACATACATCATAGTATAAAGGCCCAAAATTTTCCTGCGTAAGCGCACTGGAGCAGGTATGAAGGGTTCGCTATTAGTTAAGCTGACTCGCGCTGGCTTTGGCGGGCAAGAGGTAGCAAAGGCGCGAAAAAATGGTGAACAAAAACATCATAGTATAACGCGTGATTTTTTAATATTTTATTAGGGGTACTATTACGAGTTAAAACTTACAAAGCCAGACACTTAGCACGCTGGCTTTGCGCAGCCAGACACTTCAAAGCAGGGAAAAAATGGTGCACAAAAACATCATAGTATAAAGCGCGATTTTTTTATATATTGTAAGGGGTGCTACTAGGAGTTATGCCTTACAATGCCAGACACTTCGCAAGCTGGCCTTGCGCAGCCAGACACTTCAAAGTTGGGAAAAATCGTGTCCAAAAACATCATAGTATAAAGCGTGATTTTTTTATATATTGTAAGGGGTGCTACTAGGAGTTATGCCTTACAATGCCAGACACTTCGCGCGCTGGCCTTGCGCAGCCAGACACTTCAAAGTTGGGAAAAATCGTATCCAAAAACATCATAGTATAAAGCGTGATTTTTTTATATATTGTAAGGGGTGCTACTAGGAGTTACGCCTCACAATGCCAGACACTTCGCACGCTGGCCTTGCGCAGCCAGACACTTCAAAGTTGGGAAAAATCGTGTCCAAAAACATCATAGTATAAAGCGTGATTTTTTTATATTTTGTAAGGGGTGCTACTAGGAGTTACGCCTTACAATGCCAGACACTTCGCTCGCTGGCCTTGTGCAGCCAGACACTTCAAAGTTGGGAAAAAAGTGAGCAACTTTATGTATTTTTATGAAATGTGATAGTAACACCTTTTATTTCTTGGCACTAATACATTACATATTTAATCCTGTTCTAACTTGCGGGAAGAGTGCAATTACTGAGTATCTTTTTTAGTTGTATGGGTACGGCTTCTGCCGTACAGGGTCGTTCCTCAATTTGTCGCACTTTTATTTAGACCTACATAGACTCTTTATCACATTTACGAGGAGCGACTCAGACATGAAAAATCGTATTACTGGTCAACCTTTTCGTCAGTGGCGGATACAAGGGGGGGGGGGTCATGGGGTCATGACCTCCCCCCCCCAAACCCATGACAGTTTTTGAATGTTTGCTTGAAAAAATAAAAAAATTAATCGAAATAAAAAATTTCGAATTCAATTTTTTTGGGCAGAACAATAAAGGGAAGTGGATACAAGGAGCGGGGGGGGGGGGGGTCATGACGGTCGCGACCCTTTCCCTTAATCTGCGACAATACTTTGCAATCATTGCAAGGTTCATTGAATTCGAGTAGTGAAAATGACTGCTTGAAAAAAAAACCAGAACGAAACCATAAATAAAATTTTTGAATTCCTTTTTTTGTGGCATCATATGTCATTTTTCTATTGATATATAGCTGCACTTGAGACAGTTTTTCTACGGCGCTGTTCATCAGGCGCCGAAAAATGAAAAGTAACAAAGAAGTGTCTGCCACCCGATCGCTATGATAGTTATTATAAAACTGCAGGCAATTAATTGATAAAACATTTGAGTGTGTAAATATTTTTATGTAAAGTATCTGTAAATTATTATTCCTTTCAGTTGTGATCTTTAGACAGTTTCGTTTTTGTTCGTGCTGAGTTATTTGTAAATGTGCAGTAAATAGTTAATTCAATAAGTTTAAATCAGTGTTTTGGATTTTGTGTCGTGCAAGAAATGTAAAATTTTAGTTTCGTGTTTGCGCGAAACTTCCCGTAAGTTAGCCCCTTTTATTAGACGGAAACTGTGCAGAAAAAAGCCGCGTTTTGTAAGAAAAGGACTTCCTATGACAAAACCAATGAGCTTCGGGTGACAAAATATTGTTGTCTTTTTTTGCAAAGTTAAAAAAAAAAAAAACTTCTGTATCAGACTCTGAGACTGCGACGTCTTCGTCCACGTTTCAAATATGAGGGCCGAAAAAATTTGAAGATTTTGGTTTTTTTTTGCGAATTTTTGAAATAACCCTTTATTTTGCGTTTTTTCCTGTGTTTAATTTTTTCTAAACCCATCCCGCAAAAAGTATGGGAATTTCTTTCTGAAAATATAGTATGTAGTAGCCAAAACATTTATCCCTCTTCAGAAGAAGAAAGTTTTCAAATATACGCGATAGCTTTTTTTTTTTCAATTTTTTAATGAAACTTCGAAAAAAACCCTTTATTTTTCGCTTTTTTTTTGCGTTTAAATCTCTCTAAACCCATCCCACAAAAGATGCGAGATTTCTTTCAGAAAATTTAATATGTAGTAGTAAAAACATTTCACCTTCTTAAGAATTTTTTTCCAAAAATATGCAATTGCTCATTTTTTACTATTTTTTAAAACACATCGTATCTTCCAGCAATGGCCCACGGGGAATAAACTTTCTTCCTTTCACAACCTAGCTGTGACGTCATAATAGTGCGAAAAGGTTCCTTCCAATTGTTGTGACGTCCTGCCTAGATTTCGATTCGATATTGAGTAATTGAATCTAATTCGCTGCAACGTATCTTTTTTTTTTTGCTTTTGCTAACGGTAGCACTTGCTTTTTTATTTACTTTTTTTAACTTAGGAATGCTTTCTTTTTTGAATCATCCCTCCCCCGCCGGACGTTTTGCTGTATCATTTTACGTTACATATTTGCGTAATTAATTTAATTAAAATATTGAGGGTTTTTTTTTTGGCAAACGCTACTTCTTGCACACTACGGGAAACAAGGAGGGTTTTTTTTTGCGCTATTTAATTAAATGAATTAAGCTCCTAATAGCACCATTTACAAAATATAAAAAAATCACGCTTTATACTATCATGTTTTTGGACACCATTTTTCCCAACTTTGAAGTGTCTGGCTGCGCAAGGCCAGCGTGCGAAGTGTCTGGCATTGTAAGGCATAACTCCTAGTTGCACCCCTTACAGAATATAAAAAAAATCACGCTTTATACTATGATGTTTTTGGACACGATTTTTCCCAACTTTGAAGTGTCTGGCTGCTCAAGGCCAGCATGCGAAGTGTCTGGCATTGTAAGGCATAACTCCTAGTAGCACCCCTTTCAAAATATAAAAAAAATCACGCTTTATACTATGATGTTTTTGGACACGATTTTTCCCAACTTTGAAGTGTCTGGCTGCGCAAGGCCAGCTTGCGAAGTGTCTGGCATTGTAAGGCGTAACTCCTAGTAGCACCCCTTACAATATATAAAAAAATCGCGCTTTATACAATGATGTTTTTGTGCACCATTTTTTCCCTGCTTTGAAGTATCTGGCTGCGCAAAGCCAGCGTGCTAAGTGTCTGGCTTTGTAAGTTTTAACTCGTAATAGTACCCCTAATAAAATATTAAAAAATCACGCGTTATACTATGATGTTTTTGTTCACCATTTTTTCGCGCCTTTGCTACCTCTTGCCCGCCAAAGCCAGCGCGAGTCAGCTTAACTAATAGCGAACCCTTCACACCTGCTTCAGTGCGCTTACGCAGGAAAATTTTGGGCCTTTATACTATGACGTATGTCTGGCTATCATGGGCTCTTGGACTATAATTAATAGTATCGTTTATTTCCATCTTGCGAATGACCAAACATGGCGTCAACGTGAAAAATTCATGGTTATAAATAGATTTTTGAATTTGTTACAGAAAAGTAATAATAAATTCAAAATCCTTTAAAAACTACAATTTAGGTGAAATAGTCAGTTTTTAGCACATTAACCTCTAAAGATAATTTTCTGAAGATAAAAGTTTTGAATTTTTAAAGACAATAATTAAGAATTATCCGAAAAAATAGCACATTTTGCATAATTTTCAACAGTTTGTATTGCAATAAACATCCAATTCCGTTTTCGAAAACGTAGGCACTTCATGAGTCTTGCGTAACAACATCTTGGGAATGACCAAACATGGCGTCAAGGCTAAAAATTAAGATATAAATTTCTGAATTTGTTGCAAAAAAATATTTTAAAAATAAAAATCCTCATGAGACTACACTTTAGTTGAAAAGTTTTAGCGCTTTTGCGTCCAAAGCAATGAGGTTTAAGGTGAAATTTTCACATAAAATTTTTCATATCTCAAGAAAATTATTTTAAAAATTAAAAAACGATTTGCTGCACATTTTAAGTTATTTTCATTTGTTGGCAGAAAAATAAAACATCCAATTTATCTTTGTTTTTGAAAACTAACGCACTTTTCTACTTCGATTTCGTGAATGACCAAATATGGCGACTATGTTTCTAGATGAAATGCTGAAGCATCGCCTTGGTCAAAAAGCGATCTCCAAACGACTTTGCCAAGTTGTATTTCGTTGTTTTTTTTAAAAATTTTTTTTATTTATTTATTTTATTCTTTCTTTTTTGTTCTTTGGTAAAATTATCTGCAGGCCTCCGAAAAATCTGCGACGCACGTCTCGCGTCTCGCAGTTTCTGCTACCGGGCATGAGAGTATACGCTAAATGTCTATAAAATGTTTGAGGGTATTATATCCTATGGGAACACCACTGGTTGGCGCCCTCTTAGGAGACCCAGTCCACTCCTGGTTCGTTTGATCAAGTGTCTCCCTTTGAAAAGTTGAAATTAAAATAATTAAGTAACCTACATCCATTTCCCAACAATAGAACTATAACAGATTAAAAGAGTTTTAAAAAATTCCTCATGTCACTCTGTGAATCATTCTTTATTTCCTGTGAATTGAGATGAATCGTTGTCTTAAACAACAAATCCTCAAAAAAAGAGTTATGATTTCTTTTCGAGACTTCAAGCCATTGCACTGATTCAAGAAATAATCTCTTATACAATTAAAAACTGAGCGTACCTATGTATCTATGTATGTCCAAGCTTCTTCTCCCGAACGCCAGTGAACTGACCATCGAACCAGGTATCGATGGATTCCTCATCTTCCCGTCTTCACGTTTGGCTGTTTAACATAATCCTCCGATAATAATGAGCGGAGATATCCATTAAAAACTATTAATTATGACTCTTAGATTTCAAAATCAAATCCCTATTTTTCGAAGGCTTTCCTCCATTCAAATTATTATTCAGTGCTTCATCTCCACTTTCCGCAACAATGCTTTTATTAAAATGTATGTGAGCATGAAGAAAATCATTGAGATGAAAGATCTGTTGCCATTTTTTTTTTCTCGAATATGCACAGGTAAAATTATTGTTTTTGTTTTGAGGCTTTTCCTGTAATCGGGGGATTTAAAATGTTTACTTTTTGGGGGTTTTCCGCAATCTGCCGCAACATTTCACTGACTTTTTTTTTTGGTTTAAGCCTGAGTGTTGAACTTGCGTCACTTGACAATTACTTTTATTTTCGAGGTGGACCGTGCAAAGCCGGGCAACACAGCTAGTGAGATCGTAAGAGGCGAATTACAAGGTTTTCAGCCAATCGGCAGGCACACTTGGCGATTCACTAAAAGACTTACCATTCATTTTTTAGGAACTGTGGCTCATTTGCTCAGTTGAAAGATTAGATTGTTTTACAAAATTCGTTGACTGAGCGGCAGGGTTCGAAGATATCAAAAAGTACAATATTTTGGTATATCAGATAATTTGATATATCAAATATTTTCAATCAGCACGTCTAAAGTACCTATTCAAAATAGTAAATGCATCTTCAAATCACTCTTTATTTTCCTATATTATTATTACTACAATATGTAGCATTAAAATTAAGTTTTCTTTCATTATTTGCATCTAATAGTCAATTCTTATCAATTTTAATTTAGCATTAGCTGTTTTTTATTTTTCTTCTGTTAGCTACTTTTACACAGTTATATGATTCAGAAATAAAAAGTATACATTAGTTGTTGCACAGTCATAAGACTTTTTTTTTTTCTGACCAACTAACTAGGCACTTTTACTATGAATTAAAATAATTATTGTACATGACTAATAATTTCGTGAATATAAAATAAAAGAGAATAAGTAATAATGTATTATCATAAAAGTATAGTACACAACTTTTTGGTGGCTTTTAATAATGTATTACCATGGTATTACTACATAATATTCCTATGATCAATATACTTTTTTTTAATAAAAATAACGTAGTTAAAAAAATAAATACCATGATATTTTCGATACGGTGGTTCCAAATTAGATATCGAAGATATATATCAACTGATACATATCGGCAAACCCTGCTGATTGGCCATCTCTAATTTGCAGGGCTGCAGAGCACATTTCAATCCCTTAGCCAGGGTTTCTGAAACTGGTGTGCGGATCCTTCGGGGTCCGCGGCAAACCAGAATGTTCACTTCTGAAACACTGAGTTGTCCTTTGAGCCCTCAACCTCCCCGGGTTGACGGAATAAGACTTTTGCACCCAGAGGGCAGTAGACCTTGCATATATATATCCAGGGTTCGTACTCAATTTCAGAAATAAAATGAAGGAGTAAAATGAGATTTTGAAGGAGTACTATGGGCCCTCCTTCAATGACGTCGTAGTTTTTTAAACATATTTGACCCCCCTTCCCCCTTTGTCACAAAGTATCACACTTCTCCTTACTCCTCCTCTTGTCAAGTGTACTTTTTATAAACATATTGTTATTATAACTGTGTGATGTCATTTTTTGTCACCCTCTTGCTTCCCCCTTGTTCTAATTTCATAAACTCGTCTCCCGTTCAAGGCATGACATCACTTGTAGATGACTATTTTCATAATATCATAACTGCAACTTACTAAACAATTGTATTTTAACACAATCACATAATATAGTAAATCTGCTTGTGTATCTTTAAGTAATAATTAGAGAAGCCGACTTTTGGAGCCAAGAGTGTGGTGGAAGGAAATGCAATAATCATAAAACTTGAAAATACAGCCAAGCACCATTTAAGCATGTTTTACTTCACTTATTAACTGTCTTAGTCTTCTAATAATATTTTCACCAACATTAATCACTTCTACGATGATTTTGTAAATCATATGTTTATGGAAAAAAAAACGGAGTTACTACATTAAAATCGCATTTATGACAAAGTTAAGCTGTCGATCGAAGGATTTTAAGTTACAAAGAGGAAGATTATGTAGTCTTGAACTCAAAAAGAAGGAGTTTTGAAGGAATTAAAACAAAAATGAGGGAGTTTGAAAGGCTCTTCAAAAAAATTTCCGAAATGAAGGAGTATTGGAGGAGTTGGAAGGAGCGTACGAACCCTGATATCTTATACCTAGTATTAATATTTGGTAAAATTCGAACGAGTAAGTTTGAGTAAAAAGAAAACATCGTGATGTAAGGTTGCCGATGCATCAGAATGTTGAAGTTTCTACGTCTCTCAGCCCGAGCAGTTATTGGAAAAATTCGCTGTTTCCTCCTATAACGAAACTAAAATCAATTACGGGGTAAATGTTCGGAAGGGAAAAAGAGGATTGCTCTCGGAAAGCTATTCGAAGCTATAGTTTTAAAAATGTGACTTTAGGCTATCTTTGGAAAGGTTTAGACTATTTTTGGAACTGATGTTAAACAAAGGGCGGCAGCAGTTCTGGGACACACCCCACCTACACACACGCAAAAGGTTTTTTTGGAGCAGAAATCCTGAAAAGGCATTGAACGCTTTTTAATAATGATAAGAGATGGTTCCAGGCTCTGTTCTCAGACCTTTGGGGTAAATGAAATGCCGTACTCAATTTCAGAAATTAAATGAAGGAGTTTTGAAGGAGTAAAATGAGGATTAGAAGGAGTACATACTAATGGGCTGTCCTTAAATGTTGTTACATTTTTTTTCAACATCTTTAACCCCCTACCCTCTTTGTCACAAAGTGTCACACTTCATTTTACTCCTCCTCTAGTCACATGTCATTTTTATAAACATATTGTTATAATAACAGTCTGATGTCACTTCTCGTCACCCTCTCTCTTCCCCTTGTCTCAACTTCATGAGCCCATCTCCCCCTCAAGGCATGACATCACTTGGGGATGACCCATTTTACAATATTATAACTGCCATTTGCTAAACAATTATGTTTAACACAATCACTTAATATAGTACATCTGCTTATGTATCTTTAAGTAATAATTAGAGAAATCGACTTTTGGAGCCGAGAGTGTGGTGGAAGGAAATGCAATAATCCTAAAACTTGAAAAATAGCCAAGCCCCCATTTAAGCATGGTTCACTTCAATTATGAAATGTCTTAGTCATCTAATAATATTTTGACCCCTTTGCCCTTGTGACAAAGTTAAGTTGTCGAACAAAGTATGTATTTTAAGTGACTGTCATAGAGGAAGACTATGTAGTCTTCAACTAAAAAAGGAGGAGTTTTGAAGGAGTTCAAACCATAGTGAAGGAGTTTGAAGGGCCCTTCAAAAAAATTTCCCAAGTGAAAGAGTTTTGAAGAAGAGTACCGTCCTTCATAAAATTTTTGATCATGAAGGATTGCTTAATTGCTATGTCTGATGGCCTCAGAGGGTTTGAGGGCCCTCCTTGGAAACATTTCCGGCTCTTTTCACCAGAACGAATGCACAATAAGGAAAAGTGAAGCCGGCATGAAGGAACCTCGTGTAACGTTCGATGCTGAGCAAAAGAATAAAAAACCATAAACATTAAGACATTTTCTGGAAAAACGAAAATATAATTGTTTATTATGTAGAGGGAAGGCTTTCAATTTACACCTAATTTGTATTTTTTCCTTTGAGGGGCTAACCCAAACTTTCAAGGGGGACTTAATCCCTTTAAGCCACTCATGCTTTTGAGCGCCAATTTTAGACAGCTCAAGATGCATTGCCGAAAGATCATGATACGAGTGGGCTGACGGTTTGTTGCTTCGACTGCAATCTGTGATCATGTGGGCATGAATGTTCGATAGATGTAACTCCAGACTGCACCTTAAAATCTACCTGATAGTAATATTTTCAAAAGACTTAAGTCACAAAATTCTGCCGCTAAAATTAAATTGAATTTCTAGTTAAATTCTGAACTACGTTTTGCATATTCAAACACTGGTACACACTCTAAATTAATCTTTTTAGCATTGAAGCAGTGAATCTTATGGCGCTGCAAAACAAATATTCGGGTAGTTCTCAGGAAACATGACATCTTGAAAAAATTTTTTTTTCCAAATTTAAAGTCGTCAAAATAACTTATATATTTTTTTGTATATTCATTTAGTTACCTTTATTAATACCTTGCAGAGAGCAGTGAAGTTTATTGACATTTGCAGAAGAAAATAACTGAAGTAAAAATTCAAAAAATTTTAAATGCCAGGAAAATGACACAGATGCCAGGAAAATGACAAAATTAACTAAGAAGTCCAGAAAACAGTTATTTTCAGCTCATGTGCCTTAAAAAAGTTAAAGATGAAAAGTAAAATTTAACATTTTATGTAAATAAATTTATCTCATGGCTTTGCAAAAATATATACACATCAAATAATTCATAACATAAATATTGTGAATAATTTGAACAAATTATGTCATAAAAGTTAGAGTGACACATATAATAATGGAATACTATTTAATCTGACTACTTTATAGTTTACAAAAAAACATTATACAATAAAAACAAATCATTCTTCTAAGATTTTATTAATCTTGAAGCTTTCAGAAAAAGCAAAATGTCTGGAAGAGATTGGGTAGGGAGCACACATTTTTGAAATTATGTTACTCATAGGAATTTTGACGCAATCTTTCGTTACTGGCCACTTAAAATGATTAACACTTTTTTTGCCTGCACCGAGCCATGAAATTAACTACAATATCATCATTAATAACTTCAACAACTTCTCCTGGAAACCATTCATCTTCGAATTGAACTGCCACCCAACTATTAATTTGAATTGTCTCAGAATCATTAGCTTCAGTAGTGTCTGCCTCAGTTGAATATGATGCATTACCAAAATTAAGAGCTGGTACTCCGACTATGGTATATTCAGAGTAGTCTAACAAGCCAATGTCAAAATCACATTTAATGTTACTGTGGCAGTTACAGCTCATTTTACGAAAAAAGAGGCTGGTTGAATCCTTTATCCAAAACACCTGGTGTACATTCATAGATCCCTTAAAAGGAATGATTTTCTTTCCTTCAATGAATTTATCAATTTCTTCTATATCAGAAGTTTTTACTTCTTTAATTATCATATTACACTCTTTTTCTACAACAGAAATGAAAGTGTTCATATCTGGTATGTCTCCACCAAAAGCTACATATTTATCAGCAGAACGTTTTACAACGGCACCAACACCATCTGGTGCACCCTTTCCATGCCCGGCTTCTGTAAAATGCCAATGCGCAGATGACGCATTGGGCAAAATTTGATGCAAAAAAAATTTCAAAAGATAAAAATTTGTTTTATTTCTGTATTGTGTGGAAGGCGAATCACTCACAAAATGTACTTCTTTTATCTTCTCTCTTTTTGGAACACTGATTAAAATTTTCTTTATATGTGCCCAAATAGCACATGAGTCATGTCTTAGGGATTCTGATAAAGTTGCGAATGAAGAACTTATGGTTTTTTCTGCTGGTTTTTGATATAACACTCCTGTGTGTACAGTAAATTGTGTTTTTGAAGCTCCAAAGTGTACTGCCTGTGGTTCTGATGCAAACTTGATATTGTAGTTCTCACTGAAATCAATGTGAACTAAAATTGATGCTTCAGAAAGTTCTTCTTTTAATTTATTGATCATTTGAAATTGATGTTTTATTCTGGCAATATGACTCAGATGATTTTTCAATATACTTTCTAATTTTAAAGTAACACTCTCAATTCTATCTGACAAAGTCTCTTTCTTGTATTTTACTATTTTTTTTTTCTTTTCCTTCTATTACAATATTTTCAGGTTTCCTGTTCCATTGTTGATATGATATTATTTCGTCAGAAATAATATTAAATTGTAACTCTTGACTATCGCAGTTTTTGCACTTTCGGAAAAAGCAATCTTCTGTTACATTTGTGCAGCACATAATATTAAATATTTCATCACAATTCCTTTCTTTTATTACTTTGAGACTATGAAGTTTCTTTACTAATAAATCAACATTTTCACATTTAATGCATAAGCATGTATTACGGGCATCGATATTTGGCTGCAGAATTCAGAATGGCTTGTATCTGCAAAAAGTACTGTAACTTATTGCGTAAGGGTGCTCCTTGTTAAATTTCGGATGTAAAGTTTTTAAAGAACTGCTCAATATTCTTCTTTGCATCTTAATCTTATTAACAGTGACAGTATCTTTTTTTCCGGGGCATAGGCGAGAATTTTCATCTTTTTCCAAAAAAATCTGTACATCACTTTTAATTTTAAAACCCTTTAAATTCATTTTTCTTTCATAAATTAAATCTGACCTTATGCGATTAGCTAAGTAAGCTTTGCGCTTCATAAACATCTTACTTTCTCTCAGCATTTTATATTTTTTTAGAATTTTGCCTCTTACAACTTTATCAAATAACTGCTTTTCCTTGTAAGTTTTCATTTTCTTATAATTTTTCTCTAATTGAGAGGATAATGTTTCTGCAAATAATAATTTCTGTTTTATCTGATGTGAGATCCTGCTACCTCCAATAATTTTTTTCACTCTTTTCCTAGGAGTATCTTCCTTGTTCTTGCTGGAACTGTTTTTCAACCTGTAATACCTCTGTCGATATTTCTGGTATTTTCTTTCTGCATTTCTCAGTTTAATTGATTGTTCTTTTAATACTCGATATGCTTTTGCTCTGTCTCTACGAACTTTTTTTCTACCTGAAGATATTCTTTTATCTGTATGTGGGGTACATAAACTATCAATGGACTCTGAATCTGAAGTCCTTTCTTTTTCAGAAAGGGCATTCTTTTTCAAGCGTGCTCTGTAATTAGTAGTATTTGCTCTCCACTTCTTACGCTGCTTTCGTTTTTCTCTTTCACTCATATTTGCAATTGGTTTTACAACTCCTTTTTTTTCTGTTCAGCATACTTCAATTTTCTTTTAGATTTTTCTTTTCAGCTTCTCGTTTTTTTCTCAGTATTTCTTCCCTTGACTGTTTTTTAGGGCCCATTTTTTGGAACAACCTAAAAATTTAATTTTATTAAAAATATATCTTACAATTTTTATTATATTTAAATTAAAAATGTTTTATTAAATTTTTATTACATTAGAATTAAAAATATTTTAAACTATTCTACTTCACATCTTCATTAGTCTTCTATTTCTTTACTCAACAGCAGATTTTAAAGATTTAATTATTTAACTATATATATACTTGATATTTATAGATTTTTCTTTATATTTTATCTACCTCGACTTTGTACAAACATACTAATTTAAAGCTTTTTATCAACTGAAGCCTTTTTATCAGAAATATGAGTAAAATATTGCAAAATTATTAACACTTCAATTGGGGACACATATTTACTATCAGCAATAAAATGATTGATGTACATTCAAAAAACAAACATACAACTCAAAATTATAAGCAAATATACAAATTCCCTCACCTAACTGTTTTGTTCCTATAATCACTGTTGTGTTGTAAAGTTTAAAAAATCTGAAACAAAATGATTTCTGTTTTTGTCATTTTCCTGGCATTTGTAAGCCAGGAAAATGACAGCCAGGAAAATGACAATTTGTTATTTTATTGCATTTCACATTACTTTTCTTCAACTTTTAGGCCTAACACTTTTACTTTGTGCTGAAAACAACAGGGTTTCTAATAATAACTCAGGCTGAATTTTATAGTTTTATGTTATTAATGATTTCAAGAAGACAGGAAAATGACAGCATAAAAACCTACTCACCTTGTAAAATTTCTTTAAATAGATTTTTCTTTAGAAAATTTGCTCTTGAGCCATGCAAGAAGACATGTTCTAACAAGATGGCATTCCAATCAATCTTTTAACATAAGATGTTAAGTGCTAGCGCCATCTGTATAGGTTACAGGTAACTAAAATTAAGTGGCCAGGAAAATGACGTTATTTTGATGTGACAAACAAATTATTGGCACAAAACATAATTTTTAATGGTTATTTTTTAAATATTACCTTTTGCATTTTCTTTAGAAGTGCTTTCATCAGTTGAGATAAAAAAAATTAGACAGAGAAAAATGTATAGTGAATTTTGAAGCTAGTTACTACTGAAAATATTGTTTGCGACACACCAGGAAAATGACATTTTGAAATTTAATTTAATTTTTAAAATATAAATAACTGGTAATATCAGTACCAAGTCATTTTAAAATGTTAACAATAATGCTATTAATTAAAAGAAACAAAAAAAATTTTTTTTTGTAAATATAGTATTAGATTTTGGAGTCAAAGACTGTAAATTGTCATGTTTCGTGAGAATGACCCATTCATACTTTTAAAAAAATGTCTCAATTTCGAAATTTGCCGCCACAGGAGGTCGCCTAACCCAAGAGCCGAGCCAGGTAGCTGTTAAAGAGCAAAGCGTGATTTTAATAAATCTTACTCAATGTTTGAACACGATATTCACGCAAAGATTAGGTTTAGCTAATTTTGGCATATTGCTAGTGATTGTGTAGTAATTTTTTAGCATCTGTTTCTGGTTACTTAATTTTATGATTATTTCCTAGATAGTACACAGTCAGGGCCACCGAAAGCAGGGGAAGAATCCCCCTGGCCCAGCCTGAGAGGGGGCCCGGGTGCCTCCTGGAAAAGATTTTTTTTTTCAGAGTATATGCTGCTAACTGAACTTCTTTTTAGTGTTGGAAAAGCAAAAACATCTCTCATTCAACGTGTTAGCCCATTATTCAAGATCTGCATGATCACAGCATCAAGCGCTTGTGAACCAGATTGTTAGGGGGCTATCTTTATTTCACAAATGCCGGGTCAATTGGCCATTAGGCCATAAAACTGAGGGCTCTCCAATATTTCTGGACAACAGAATTAAAATTAGTTAGTGTAGAGCCAGGGCCCAATACAGGCTGATTTTGCTACCGTTTTTCGGTACCTTCACAAAAATCTTGTTTTGAAATCGGTACTTTCACCAAAATCAAGTAATAAAATCAGTAACTTCACAAAAACATCGAAAATTTCACAAAAATTTGCATTTTAAAATACAAAACTTGTTTCCCTGTTTAAAACAAAATTTACTCATAAAATAAAATTCTAAGCAGGTTTATATGAACAATCGCTTAAATAGCAACCTTTTTGTGGTATTTTAACTCATTTTTAGCTTTTTCTCGCCAAAGTGGATTTATGCAATATCATCACAATCTTTTAACATATTTTGAGGCACTGTTTTTCTCATAATTTCCACATTACATAGCCCATTAAGCTGAAATTACGATGGTATTTTTGGTACTTCTTTTTGGTTTTTAGCTCCCCTCCCCCCCCCCCAATCCAAAAAACGAAACCTGTTTAAAAATAATACTAGATGACAGTTACACTTTTTGAACTGAAATTTCACTTGTTCTACTTCTCTTTTTACAAAAATTAGGATGCCTCTAAAAGTTCACAAAAACAGTGCTGATAAAAAAGAACATTCACAAAAATAGAATGATGCAATACTTTCACAAAAACTGGTAGCAAGAAAAAAATCCTGGATTGACCCCTGAGAGCATTCGTTGAGATGAGCGGCATCCATGACTGGTCCAGAGTTGCATAAAGTGCAGGTCGGGGAATCCTTCAGGTGAAAGCGGAACAAATAGGCATTGAGACAATCGTGTCCTGTTAAAAGTCTAAAAGCAGGAGAATCCGGGATACAGTGTGACTCATCGCACAGTCTCCCCCAGGGTTTACCTTCAGCAGCCCAGGAAGCAACATGATGAAACGCATTCCCATGAACCCTCTTGATCTCCAATCCAGCAGAGTGGAGCGCAGGCCCGTGTCCAGATTTTTATAAAGGGAGGGGTTTTAATCTTACCAGTAGGGGGAGGGAGAATTCAACCCCCTTACAGCTTTTAGTTTTACAACAAATTGCCAATCCCAGTATGGCGTTTTTTCACATGTAAGGACTGCTGTATTCTCGAAGGATACCTCTAGCTGTACAAGTTACCAAAGTATTCCTTCGTTTCACGGATTCGCTTTAATCAAACTTTGCTTGCTTCTTTTTAATTAAATCTGTTTACTATATTGCAATGAGTATTAAAAACTCTTCACAAATTCTTTTATGATGCAGAATGTATATCAGGTTGTTATGTTCTGAAATAATGCTTAATAAACTAAACAAGAAAGAGCTCTTTGCAGATGCAAGATACATAGCCAAGCACAATCACTAATGCATCTTCATAGATGTAACATGTGCCAAATTCACCATAAGCTCCTTACAATAAGCAATTTTCTTTCTTTGCATTGGTAGATCATTCGGCGGTTCGTCCGCCATACTTTTTCCGAAATATTACATCAGTTTGTAAGGCTTTAGCACAGCTGTAAATTGCAAAAAAAACTTCAGAGAGAAAATGAAAATAAAATAAAAACGCTGAACTTTCTCATTAAAGTAAATTTAAGTAAAATATACATTTTCTTCATTTTGCTTATTTTTTCCCCAAGGGAGGGGTTTAACCCCTAAAACCCTCCCCTTGGACACGGCGCTGGTGGAGGGGCAAGGCTCCACGAGACCTCTGGAGAATATTACATCCCTTCTTGGCCAAAGAGTCTGCTTTCTCATTTCCGGGCAGGCCACAGTGGGATGGTTCTTTTTTCATGCAAGAGACCGCCAGCATTCCACTGGAGAATTCGAAGTCGTTTCAAATCCTTAAAACAGGGTTCGTACTCCTCTTGAAAATCCTGAAAAACTCCTGAAATTTATTTTTTTCTTCTAAGGGCCCTTAAAACTCCTGAATTGTTGTTTTAACCTCCTGATTTTCCTCCTCTCCTCCTGAAAATAATTTTTACTAGAAAAAGTGCTTCATCAATCTCAAAATACAACTTTAACAATCGCTAATTTTGATTCCATGTTGTTAAGCGGCCATATTTAAAGCTGCTGCAGTTAGAGTCAATCAAAAATCTCGTATTATGCCCAGCACGCAGTGCTTTTCGCAAAGATATGGATGGGGGGGGGGGTCAAACCGAATGACCGATTATTCCGTTCGAAACTTGCCCTTCACTTTTACTCATCGTAACTGCCACTAGAGAACAAACCAAGAGCATGTCCTAAGTTTTGTGTTAACTGCAATTTTCTTTATTGCTAATTAGTAGTGATATAGCTATTTTGTAGTATATTTAGCATTGATAATACTAAATATACTGCAAATACATAATATACGAAGTACTATATAGTACTAAATATACTAAAAACCACTTGTGTTATTGCTCCTGAAAATTCTGCTTTTGACTCCTGAAAACTCCTGAAATTCATTTTGTTTGGAAGAGTATGAACCTTGTTAAAAGGACGAGCACTAGAAATTGTTTGCATTTTAAAGCGAAATCACAAGGAGAGTGGCAGACACTGTTAGCAGATTTAGCATTATCCAGGGTGCACCATGAGGAGGCCTACTACGTTACACCCCTCTTTTGGGAATTAAAACGAACAGTATAGCAAGACCACCATGACAAACCGCTTTCCTCCTTATACGGTTGGGTGACATCAAGGGTTCCTAAACTTTGGGTCACGACCCTCAAGCATTTCTTATGAGGTCGTGACATTATCCATACATTAAAAAATATATCACTGCATAGTTTAAAAATGAAAATACATAGGGGAAAGTAACATTTTAGAATAGTATCAATCAGGGTTGGGTTTTGGACTGTCCAAAACTGGTTTAGGACAGGACATATGGTTTTTTACCGTCCGAAACTGTCTTAAACTGTCCAAAACTATGCTAAAGCTGAAGGGGTGTAATCGAATCAATTTGTTTTTGCTGCAATATTCGTAATGCATAAATATAGACATTAATGAGGTTTAATTACTGAGTATTTGATGGTAATATTTTTCTCCAAAATATTCATTTTACTTTTAAAAAAATTGCCAATAACTATTACATAAAAATTTCCTTATGTAACAGTTGGTAGAGTTATGAAAGGAAATTCACAACGCTACCAAGACAACTAATTTCAGGTCCATTTATAACTCAAAGGAATGTTATTAAATGCACAATATTGAGGGGGGGAGCTTAATTTTTAAATGGTTTTCGCAAATACGTTTTACATGATGTTTTAACAAAAATTATTTCTTAAATCATAGATTAAAGAAGAAGAAATTGATGATTTAACACTTATGTTATAAAACTTGTGCTATTCTTTTTTTAATTCATATTTTTAATATAATACATTCTGTAACTATAAAAAATTGTAATTTATTGCATTTAAGTCAATTATTGCATTATATTTTAAACACTTTCTTTTGCACTCATGCATAAATGTTGAAAAATTTGATTAATGAAAAAAAAAAAAAAAACTCCTGCATTCAAATTGAAATTTTTAATGCAGAATTTAATTTCTACATTTCTCAGCTGCATAAATAAGTTATATATATATTTATACTTGAATGTTCACATTGAATAAATATATTAAACAGTCAAAAAAAAAAAAAAAATTGACACATTTTGTTCTGCTTTTGATATTTTCTCACAAAATATAGTTTCTCAAAAAATAATTTTAGACACTTTCAGGCACTATGGTTTTGAACAAGATGGTAAAAACCTGGCCAATCCTTTTTTTCATTTACACACATGCATAAGGATAAGGAAATTTGGTTACTATTATCAAAAAAAAATAAAACTCATGCATACAAATTCAAATTGTAATCAAGAATTCAACTTCTATTTAACTAGATTAAAATCAGCTGCAGTTTTCAGTTGAATGTTCTTATTGAATAAATGTTCAATATAAAGCATTACTTTGATACATTTTATTCTGTTTTTAATGTTTTTTCACAACATACAATTTTTCTAAAAATATAGTTTTGGACACTTTCGGACAGTTTTGGACACAAGGGTAAGGGGGGACATAAGGGACAGGATGGTAAAAACGAGGGTTTTTACCCTGGTGTCCAAAACCTTGCCAACCCTGGTATCAATACTTGAGCGCAGTGGCAAACACAAGAGAAAAGCTATAGGATTGCAGCATCCCCTCCCCTCCTTATACCAGAGTACCTGATCCCCTAACATCCTCCAAGAAAATCTTTCATTTTGGTTTAGGGACTTCCATCCCTACAAATTTCCGCGAACGAATCCCAAATTCAACTTCCTCTAACACAGGGTTGGGATTTGGACTGTCCAAAACTGGTTTAGGACAGGACAGGTGGTTTTTACCGTCCAAAACTGTCTTAAACTGTCCAAAACTATGCTAAAGCTAAAGCAGTGTAATCTAATCAACTCTTATCTACAGCACTATTCGTAATGCATAAATATAGATATTAATGAGGTTTAAATTAATGAGTACTTGATAATATTTTTCGCCAAAATGTTCATTTAAAAAATATTTTACTTAAAAAAATTGACAATAAGTATTACATAAAAACTTCCTTATGCAACAGTTGGTAGAGTTATGAAAGGAAATTCACAACACTACCAAGATAACTAATTTCAGTTTTATTTATAACTCAAAGAGATGTCATTAAATAAGCAATATTTATCTGCAAAGAAAAAAAAAACTTAATTTTTTTTAATGGTTTTCGCAAATAAGTTTTACACGATGCTTTAACAAAAATTATTTCTTAAATCATAGATTAAAGAAGAAGAAATTGATGATTAAACACTTATGTTATAAAACTTGTGCTGTTCTTTTTTTAATTCATATTTTTAATATAATACATTCGGTAACTATAAAAAATTGTAATTTATTGCATTTAAGTCAATTATTTGCACTATATTTTAACACTTTCTTTTGCACACATGCATAAATGTCGAAAAATTTAGTTTATCGAAGAAAAAGATACTGCTGCATACAAATTGAAATTTTTAATGAAGAATTTAATTTCTACGTAACTAGATTACAATCAGCTGCATAAATAAGTTACATATATATTTATACTTGAATGTTCACATTGAATAAATATATTAAATAGTCAAAAAATAATTTTGACACATTTTGTTCTGTTTTTGATATTTTCTCACAAAATATTTTTTTTCTCAAAAAGTAGTTTTGGACACTTTTGAACACAAGGGGTATGAACAGGATGGTAAAAAACTTGTTAACACTAAATCAACTCATGCATAGAAATTGAAATTTTAATCAAGAATTCAACTTCTATGTAACTAGATTAAAATCAACTGCATAAATAAGTTGAATGTTCTCATTGAATAAATGTTCAATATAAAACATTACTTTGATATATTTTATTCTGTTTTTGATGTTTTCTCACAGAATATAATTTTTCTAAAAACATAGTTTTGGACAGGACTGTAAAAACCAGGGTTTTTACCGTAGTGTCCGAAACCTTGCCAACCCTGCTCTAACATTATCTAAGATCGTCTTAAATTCCGTTTTTGGAACTTGAATTTCGAATAATTTCAGTGAGAGATTCTCTAAACCCCAGCCCTCATCCTGAAAGATGTCTTGTAACTGCATTTTTAGGACTTAATTTTGGGACCACTCCGGAAAGAGTCCCGAACCCCATCCCAACTCTTAACTTCATCAAAAATAGCCAAGAAATGGGTTTTTAGTATTTTAAAATCAAAAAACAATATCAGAGGAGTGCCTAATGTCCTCTTCACACAATTAATGATCATATAAAACTTCGTTTTTAGGACTTAAATTTCAAAAGAAATTCCGAGTGAAAGTTCTCCAACATTTCTGCTTGCCATGAAAGGTAATTTACTTTTCTGTTTCTGCGACTTAAATTTCCAAAAAATTCCTTGAGAATAACACCCAATCCTCTCTCCTTCCACATCATAAACACTCGTCTAAGATTTTGGTTTTGGATTTTCAATTCCGAAAAACTTCTGGTGAAGAGGCTTTGAATCAAAACCTTTTCCCTAACGCTTAAAAAGAAGGCTTATAATTGCATTTTTAGGACCAAAAATTTTTGGGGGAGAAATTGCCCGAACCTCTTCTGTTTCCAAAACTTTAACAAAAATGGTTTGCAACTTTTTCATTGTTTTGGATATTTCACTTCCATTTTCGAAAAATTAGAGAGCGTCCCTGATCCTCCCTTCCTTCCGGCCTCCCTTCCCTTTCGTAAAAAATGTTGAGGACTTCAATTTCGAGAAATTTCAAAGGCCTACGAGCATGAATGCAAGACCTTCTGTCTCAGGACGGATTTCCATCTTGAACAAAATTTCCGGGACGGAAAGAAATTTGATGACTTTCTTTCAGTTTTTACTTAAAAAAGAAAAATTGAGTGTTTGAAAAATATGCTTTAATACAGAGCTCAATACAGGCTGATTTTGCTACCGTTTTTCGGTACCTTCACAAAAGTCTTGTTTTGAAATCGGTACTTTCACCAAAATCAATAAATTCAGTAACTTCACAAAAACATCGAAAATTTCACAAAAATTCGCATTTCAAAATATAAAATTTTTTTCTCTGTTTAAAACAAAATTTACTAATAAAATAAAATTCTAAGCAGGTTTGTATGAACAATCGCTTAAATAGCAACCTTTTTGTGGTATTTTAACTCATTTTTAGCTGTTTCTCGCCAAAGTGTATTTATGCAATATTATCGATATCTTTCAACATCTGTTTTGGTAAACTGTTTTTCTCAGAATTTCCTATATTGTACACAGTACATAGCGCATTAAGCTGAAATTACGATGATATTTTTCGCGCTTCTTAGGATTTTAGCTCCCCTCCCCCCCAAAAAAAACGAAACCTGTTAAAAATAATACTAGATGACATTTACACTTTTCAAACTAAAACTTCGCTTGTTCTGCTTCTCTTTTACAAAAATTAGGATGCCTCTAAAATTTCAGAAAAACAATGCTGATTAAAAAAGAACTTTCACAAAAATAGGTAGCGAGAAAAAAAATCCTGGATTGGCCCCTGTAATATTACTGGGCCGTTCCATAACCATGATGTTAAAATGTCTTAAGAGTTGAACTTGAATCACCGATTGAGAATGATTGATGACAAGATGAAATGTTTTCGCCACAGCAAAGGGCGTCCACATACCAGGTACAACCGAAGCTATCAGGGATTTTGAAGATTTTAAGGAAAATGGGAAATTTGGAAATAATCGGGGGGAAATTTCAATCTGGTTGGAAACACCGGTGGGCAACTGTTCCTGCATTTTTGACAAAGACCTGAGGAATCACTAAATATCTATGTCATTGGATCTAACACTCACTAGAATAGAAATATGGTGGGAGGGGGGGGGGGGAAAAGGAAAGGAGAAAAATAGAAATCTTAAAACGTTTATATATTGGACAATCTAAAGGGGGGGGGGGGGCTACTCAAGGGTTCCAGTATAAAATATCAAAAAACTGAATTGAAAGCCATTTTTGAAGCTAGGAGTGGTTTGATATTTCTCCTCTTCAAATTATTAAAAATTTAAAAGTGAAAAACTTTTAGGCTGTCTTTAATGATGTAAAAGTGGGGAGGGGGAGGTTTTAAAAAAATTGAAAATTGGAGTCTTAAAAACGCTAATTTAGGCAATCTTTGGTGAGTTTATGAGAGATAGTTTTGGTGTTCTAGCATGAAAATATTTTGTACTTGATGTATTAAAAACTATTTGAGGCTATACTTAAATGACTTAAATGAAAGGGCATTTGGGACCTTCTCCCGAAAACTGTTTGTAATTGAAGTCTTAAAACTTTTAGGCTGTCTTTGGCAATATCAAGAGGGAGGAAGGAAGGGGGCTTTCTTTAGGCGAAATTCCGAAACTGGAGTCTTAAAAGCGCAACTTTAGACCGTCTTGGGATTCGGGGTTCCCCTTCCCCAAAAAATATTCAAAGCTGACTTATTCAGAACTCAGCTTTAGGTAATCTTTGGAAGAGGGAAATCAAAGGCTTTCTCGCAATAAATTTTAGAATTTAAATTCTTAAATCTTCGTTGATGAAAAGAGGAAACCGCAAATTTAAGTCAAATTTAGTGAACTTAGGGGAAGGGGAGTCTCTCTCCCCAAAAATTTCTCCGTGCTGAAGTATTGAAATACTATTTTGGCTATTTTTGAGTGATTTAAGAGTTAGGGAATTCAGGGGTCTTTCTCGAAACAGTTTCGAAATTGAAGTCTTAAAACTTTGGGTTGTCTTTGGCGATGTGTGGAGGGGAGTTGCTCTCTCAATAGAAAAATAAATCTTAAACAAAAAACTACACCACGTTTAGTGAACTCAATGAGAGGGGGGGGGGATTCCGCACTCCATCCCAAAATATTTCCGTTTCTGAAATTTTAAGAGTTTTGTTTTGGGTTATCTTTGGATGACTTATGGGAGAAGGGTGTAGGAAGATTCTTTCAAAAAGTTTCCAAAATTAAAGTATTAAAATTTTTAGGCGGTCATAAGTCATGTTTATAGGTAAGAAGGGTATTATTCCTACAAAAAAATTTAGAAACTGAAGCCTTAAAAATTGAATTGACATTTGTGTGAACTCAGAGGAAGGGGTTCGGGAGTTCTCTTCCGAAAATTTTTTGATGCTGAAATATTTAAAGCGCCACTTTAGGCTATATTTGAGTGCCTTAAGAGGGATGTGATTCGGGGACCCTGCCTGGGGTTAGGATTCAGTTCCAGTATTTCTTTTTTTAATTAATAAATATTGTAAAGGGTACCTTCTTTAAAAAATATATCTACTTCACTGAAGCGATTTTTTATTTCTAATTTCACCATCTGCTATCTTATAAAAGCATTTCTTTTTCAAATGAAGACTGAGGGGTAATGGTGCGAGTTCATTATCATTATTCGGCCATACCCTTCCCCAACCTTTCCTTTTCTAGTTTGTTGGCGTTACCTTGGGTAAACTTTCCGATCAGAACTGATTTCTGTTGCAAAAGTGAAAATCTTATGTCCTGAGCGATTTTATTGCAACAATAAAAATGTTTACGATCGGAAAAAAAATAATGGTGGAGAGCTGCGAATGCTTGTACCCCTGATAACATCCAACATCGTCTAAAATTGCGTTTTTGGAACTTCAATTTCGAAATATTGCCGAAGGAAGGTTCCTGAACTCCATCCCTTCAAGTGCATTCAAAAAGCGTATAAACGTTATGAAAGATGGAGTACAATTTCGTTTTTAAAGCTTTAATTTCGGGGAGCACCCCCCCCCCCCTCTTTCTCTAATATTTTTGAAGGTTGCCCAATATTGTGAGTTTGGGACTATCAGTTTGAAATAATTGATGTAAGAGTCTCTGAACCCCTCCTTTCCCTAAACTTTACCAAATTAGCCTGCCATAGCGTTTTTTAGTCTTCAATTTGAAAAAAATTTCTGGAGGAGAGACCCTAAACCCCCCCCCCCCCCCTTTATTGAGGGATTTTAGGTTTTTTTAATCATGATGTCAATACGCTTAAATAGTACAATTTAAAGGCTTAAAATTTAAATCAAACACAGATTCCAAAACTGGCATTGTTAAAATCTACAACATTTATGCATATAAATTTTTCCGTAAGCCCGCATGCGGGCGGGGGGGGGGGGGGGAGGCTGAAAATATTTTCCGTCTTGAACACATCACCAAACTTGCACCCATGGGGGCGAGCGGGGCAATCGCCCCGGACGCTATGAAATGAGGGGGCGCCGTAAGGCGCCCCTCGTTTCGACGGAACACGAAGACATTCAAAGGAAATGAGGGGCGCCGCGAGGTGCGGCGCCCCTCATCGTATAAAATGCCTCAATTGTATAAAATTAGGGGCGCCTTGCGGCGCCCTCTCATTTCGTGTATCATAGATACACAAAATAGCAATGATTCTCTATTTTTTCCTAGGACACGAAAATATTCCTCTCTTTAAGTCTCCAAAACATTCGTTTAATTTGTATCATTGAAGCAGATACAATTTCTGAAAATATTAGAATTAAACAAAAGGCTATTCTCCTTTGTCTAGTTCTCACCAAATTCGCTTGAATTCGACCGCTGCGGCAGGAACGTAACCAGAAAAAAGATTTAAGGGGCACATTAAAAAAACAAAAAACAGCAAAAAAAAAATTTTTTTTTTGATCCGATAGGAAAAAGGTCAAAAGGTGTGCGGTCAACATTTCGAAACTTTTTATTTTAAAAACGCAATTTTAGCCTTAATAACGCGATTATAGGCCATGTTTATTGATGTTAGGGTAAGGGAGGGAGCTCAGAGACTGTTTCCGATCCATTATTTTTTAAAATAGATTGAAATCAATTCCTTCTCCCCCTGCAAGTTTTCGAAATTGAATTTTCAAAAATAAAATTTTAGACAAACTTTGAAGACTTTATAAATAGGAGGATCTGGAGCATTTTCCCAGGAAAATTGCTGAAAATTATGGTCCAAATAATGTAAGCAATTTTTTACATTCAGGGGCTGTTCCGCTTAAATTTTTTGTAAGTGTCATTTAAAAACCCATTGCTTGTGATATTAAAGAAAGGCGGCATGGGGAGCCTAGCACAAATATTTTCTTATACTCAAGTCTTAAAACGCAACTTGTAGGGCCATATTTTTAACATTAGGGCCAATGATTTTTCGAAATTAGAGCTCCAAAAACGAAACTCTGCGCGATTTACGATGTTGTTGAGTATTTGTGGGCTTCTCCCTAAAACTTACAAATATTTGATGCAAAAGAATAACATCTTTGTTTTTAACATGTATAAAAGCTGGTATTAAGTTGGTACAAGTAAAACCAAAAAACTCTTGAAAAGAATCATTGGATGAGTCCAGATCAAAATTAAATTTCGGATGTGATTTATTTCGATTAATACATTTTCCATTTATAATGAGCAAATTATTTATTCGTGTTCTTAGTTTGATCAATATGAATAACCAATTCAGTTTTAATTGTTTGTTTTTTGTCTAGTGGAATAATATTTTACTAGATGAATATTTGGATTTTTAATATTTCAATTTTTCGAAAAGTTTTTGGGGTATTAATGTTTCACATATATTAGAAACAGGTTAATTGCTTATGTGTTAGTTTGTATTATGCATATGATTGCTGATTTTTCTGTTCATTAATACGTAAAAAAATCAAATATGACGCGTTCACGCATATTTTGCAATGATGTCATAACTAACTTGATTTTTTTTTTGTGCGTAAAGGGGGTAGGGGGTGCCAGGAAACTTTCGCCCCGGGATCTGACAGCTCTTCGGACGGCCCTGGCCCCTGTTTACTTTACTTGAATCAAAGATGGATCCCGAGCACTTTCGGGGCCAAAATGGCGGGTAGGTCGGCCTGTCCTCGGAGGGTGTTCCAGCTCCGTGCACATGGAAATGGTGTCACGTCATTTTCGTGCCGAAATGCGTGGCAGGGAAGGCTCTCATTCGAGGTGCGGCGTCGATCGCGAGATGAGCTCTCCCCGGCATGAGCCTGGGACGGATCTTGGGACATGCGCGGAAATACAGCCTCCGGAAAGCGGAGCGGAGAGCCCGGGTGAGTGCTTTGACTGTATTCCTTCTTTCGAATTTTAATGAATGCATTGGGACCCCATTGATCGGGACTGTCCGAATGAATGAAAGACAGATTAAACGAAATAGCCTATGAATTGAGCCAAGTTAGACAAACGACAGCACAAATGTGCAAATTTTATTTTATTAAGATAAAATTTATTAACAAACAAAATACACATACATAACAGTAAGCAAAATTTTTAAAAAAAAGTAAAGTTAAAAAACTTACAAATTATAAAACAAATTACAAACGTCATAACAAAACATTAAGAAAATCTTGACTATAGTTCACATGAGTTAGTATTAAATTCAACACTAAAGAGCGCCAAAGGCACTGTACGCAGTGTTTTTTAATTGGTTTAGTATGGAGTACAAACACAAATATGTATTAACAGTATTATTTACAAATTAATTTTACACAAGTAGTAAAAATTTTACACAGAACAAAAAAAAACACACAATAACTCGCATTGAAACATTCAATAGTATAAAAAATACAATACAAAATCCCCCCCCCCCCGGTTGGCAAGTCAGTAAATTGTGTTTTGAATTCACGAGAATGACACTTAAGACTGTGTAAAAGAAAATTACAAAACACGGCCTGCCGAAATACATTTATTGGGTGTCTCACCTTTTATTTATGTAGTACTAGCAAAATTACCTGGCTTTGCCTGGGTCAGTGTGGGAAACTATCGCTACTTTCTTTCGTTTCTTGTTTGAACTGAAAGAACTCAAAACGCACCGCTCTGGCGTGATTAAGCATATTTTAAGCGTATAAAAACTTGAAGAATTTCCAAAAAATGAACTAACAAAAACAAAGATCACTAAAAAAACCGTACGCTTTATTTAATTAAGTAATACACACACACACAAAAAGAGAAAAAAAAAGCTGTGCAGAAAGTAGAGTTTCCAAAGGTTTAAATGACATTAGACTCATGTTTGCTCCGGAGAAGCCTTGATTCAAAATTTTCATTATGATTACTTTTAATGTTGCTGTTGTTAGCAACGAAGTTTTGTAACAAATGGGTTTTATATTTAATCATTTAATGGGGCAATTGCATGACATTTACTGTTTTCGATCATAACTTTTTTAAACTAAGTTTTTCAGGAATAAATTATAGCTTAAGTTGCTCCCTGATAATGTAGCTATCTATGGTGAAAAAATGGTTAAAATCCGTCCAGTAGTTTTGAAGTTTACCCCGGACATCCCTACAGAAATAGTCATTTATGTATATAGATGTATATCTAAATGGGCTGTCCGAATTCAGCAAAGTCTGGTTTAATAGGTTCCGGATTATTTAGGGTTTACTGTAAATTAATAATTAAATCAAATTCTTCACTTCCTTATTAATAACGCAAAATATAAACAATATTATCCGCCCACAACGGGAGAGAGAAGTAAAAATTCACATTCCATAAAGATATTTCAACTGTTCCATCTCTTTTCTTTTTTCTTTTTTTGTTTTTTGTTGCCACAACAAAAAAACTAAAGATAGCGCTGACGACAATCAAACTAAATGATACAAAGAATCATAAACATTGCAGGCGATATGAATTGATAAATATTAAATGGAAAACACAGCAGACGATAAAGTTACAAAAAGCAGTATCTGTCAGAACCGACGGGTTGGGATGGCGTTGACCAAAACATTTTTTTGAAAAAACGCCTCTAAAACATGTCTTAAAACTAGGATAATATGCATTTGAAATGTCCGAGAAAATGTTATCTATTAGCTTATTTTTTGAATGAGGAATCGTAAACTAGTACTTATTACATAACTACATATGGTTATACTGCCGTGCTAAGCACAAATGTGGTATCTGCAATTTTCATCGAAATTGAGTTACGGTCACCAGGTGGTCCTTTGTCACATATTTCACCTAAATACAACGTTTTATGGTCATTTGTCAATGGGAAATATTTTTTAAAAATTTCTGAAAAAGTTGCATCCAAATCAAATACATGGAGGCACACAACTTTAAACGGCTATTTCTCCTTTTGAACTCAGATGCAGATACCACTTTTGCGCTTAGCACGGCAGTATAGTACATTAGTTTATAGTACATAAACTTATTTTTAAAAAATCGGGTAGTAATTCAAGCGTATGGTTGCAAATGTACGTTCCTCCAAAAATAGATTGTTTAAGGAAAAATTCATATTTATCGCTACAAAATAATATGAGTTACGATGATAACTTTTCCTGTTTTGTTTTTTGGGGCAACCTTTCGAAACTCGGATTGCCTCAGGTTGTTGGCCCACCCTAAGTGAACTAAACAAACAACAAGTGAACTAAACCCCTGAAAAAACTTTTAAAAAAACCGCATTTGAGCCATAAAAGGAATTGGAGATTTCCCTCATCAGGGACCGAAAAAAAAGTGAAAAAAAAAAGAAAAAACCCTCCCCAGAAGATTTTTTTTTTCAAAAAAAAAAAAAAAAATAATAATAATAATTTGAATTTTGACCTCTTGAATTCAAATTATGTTTTTCGCAATCACAAGTATGTGTGTGTGTTTGTGTGTAGGGGTATGTGTATGTGTGTGTAGGCATGTGTGTTTGTGTGCTGGCATAAGTGTGTGGGTAGTTGTGTATATGAATGTGTGTATGTGTGGGGGGGGGGGGGTATGTAAATGTGTGTGTAGGCACATGTGTTTGTGTCAGTGTGCAGGTATGAATGTGTGGGTAGTTGTGTGTATGTATGTGTGTGTGCGTGCGTGTGTGTGTGTAGCTGCGTATGTATGCGCGTGTGTGTAGGATGTGGACGCAACCTGGAGACGGCTTTCGCTAGAGGAGCAGCATCGTGAGGAGCCGGCTGACGGTGATAGGTTGCGGAGGGAGGCGGTGGGAAAATAAAAAGATAGGACATCAAAACAGTCAAATGAGAACAATAAGCAATCGTGATTGCTCAAAAAACCCTCCCCAGAAGATATTTTTCTTCAAAAAAAAGAAAGAATTTGAATTTTTGACATCTTGAATTCAAATTATGTTTTTCGCAATCACAAGTGTGTGTTTGTGTGTGTGGGGGGTATGTGTGTTTGTGTGTAGGGGGTATGTGTATGTGTGTGTAGGCATGTGTGTTTGTGTCTGTGTGCAGGTATGTTGGGTAGTTGTGTGTATGAGTGTTTGTGCGTGGGAGGGGGGGGGGAATGTGTTATGTGTGTGTAGGCATATGTGTTTGTGTCTGTGTGCAGGCATGAATGTGTGGGTAGTTGTGTGTAGGTGTGTGTATGTGTAGGTGTCTGTATGTATGTGTTTGTGTATGTGTGTGTAAGTATATGTATGTGTGTGTATGTGTTTGTGTGTACGTGCGTGTATGTATGCATGTAAGTGTAGGATATTGACGCAACCTGGAGACGGTTTTCGCTGTAGGAGCAGAATCGTAAGGAGCCGGCTGACGGTGGTGCTGCAGAGGAGGGGGAAGGCACTTGAAAATATTTTTTATGCATCCATGCACATACGCATAATGGATTAGAGAGATATACAATAAAGGTATGATTTTTTTCACATGAAAACTTTACTTAAAAGCCAATGTCTTTAATATAAAACTATTGCAGGCTGTTTCATATTAAACTTTATTAGGACCTTTCACCCGTGAAAGTGGTTTTGTTTTATTTTGTAGTCAACGGATTTTCAAACGTGTTGATAAGTCCGAGGTGCTCGGCACTTTTACGGGTGTCGTTTTAAATCGATCTGCTTGTCTGTCGGGCAGCACGTGTCTCTGAAAAGGAAACCTCATCGATGCCGGAAAAGCAACATCGTGTTACGGACCGGGTGTGCGTGACGTCATTGACACGTTGAACCGATCGTTCGAATCATTGATTGATTGCCTGTTCCGAACACAACCAGTCAAAAGGAATGCGACCGGAGTCAAACGATTCTACGCCGACAGCTAATCGCTGTGAAAAATATAGTTTCATAGTTTGACAAATTAAATTGGATATTGGCATTGCAACATTTTTTGTTTATCAAAATTGAAAAAGGCGATAAGAATTGAGGAAAAAAACCTACCTACAGAAGTTTTTTTTTTTTTCCTTGTCCTCGCAAAAGGCTGTAGATGAAGTGACACACAACAAATACAATTCCATGGCGGTTGTTGAAAGTACGAAGATTAAGAAGGCACCTTACTGCCCGAAGAACAGTTATTGCTCGCCGACGAACCAACTTACAAAATCTTTAGAACATAGCAACTCTCACTGATGCCAAGACATGTTTACAAAATTAAATACTATAAAATTAAACTTTAGCAGACGATAAATTAAAAATAACTCAATAATATATTTCATCTCTCTCTTTTTTTTTTAACTCCCTACACATAAAAGAAGGGGGTTTATAAGTTTGACTTATCTGTGTGTCTGTCCGTGGCACTCTAGCGCCTAAACGGATGTACCGATTTTAAAAAACTTTTTTTGTTCGAAAGGAGAGTTGGTGGAGAGTGTTCTTAGCAAGGTTGCGTCTTCGGATGACCTTAATTAGCGAAGATATTAATTAAAAACCTCTTAAAGGTTTTTCGCTATTTTTGAACTGAAAGCATAATTAAAAATTTTTAAATTTAGTATCGAAATATAGATAATTTTTTTCCGCGTCTGATAGAATGTGTTTGGAATCTCCATGTTTCATAGAATTCGAATTATAACGTATTTTTAAAGCAGATTTTAATAACGGCTAAGCTTTCATTCACGCGATTGATCACCGAATTCATTATTGGCCGACAAGAAAATTAAACGCAATGATTTAAAATTTCTATCTGTTGCCAGTTTCCGTTTAATAGCATATAAAATACTTCACATTGATTTTTAATAATAAAGGCTTTTAAAAGTATTTTCAATTTTCCCTCTTAATTCGACAGTTACGACTCAGTCGGGGAGTTTTTTAAATTTTTAATTTTATCGTTGCTTGTTAATAATATTGTTTGTTGCTAACAGACGATATTTTATTTAAAAATGTTTCGTTTTCTTGTTACTATGTGTTTTATCTTTTTCTTTTTTCACTGCAAACGAAGTTAAACATTTAGCAGATGAGAAATTTGCAACTCCAGAGCTGGAATACGCTACCTTGCGGTGATTAACAATACTGAAGAAAAGGGTAAAACATTCCATTCCACGTGTTTTCTTTGGGGTAAATGACAGGGTTCAGACAGTTTATGATGTAATTTCAGAAGAATAGAAAAGAAAGCTTCCCACAAACACGATGAAAAATGACTGTCATTCACTAGCGTCAAAGCAAGTTATAAGTTACGGTATTTGTTTGTTTTACCTTTTTCATCCGCCACCGACTGGCTGCAGCGCCCCCTATAGTTTATTGGAGTTGCGAATAAATGAAAATAATTTGTTTCATTTTCTTTTCGGAGGTTTTTTTTTTTTTTTTTACAATATAGTTTTCCGGATTACAGACGTTCTCTTTTGACGACTATTTTACAGTTTGGCATAAAAATCCGTTTCGAACGATGATCGCGTTGATGTTTTCCAACAGAGGTCGTGTATGCGGTGGGTTTGTTTTGTTCCGTGCCATCGAGGAATGAGAGGCATCTGACCTTGAAAAGGCGCTCTATTTTGCATTTCGAGCGGCGGCCGCGAGCCGTAAAGGTGAAATGAGGAAGTTCGTCAGAAACCTCATTCCCTTTTAAGGTCGCCGCGTTCCTTACCAGAGGAGGGTCCTCCTTGCACAAGTCTGCCAAGGCCGACGCTTTTTTCTTTTCTTTTTTTTTTTTTTTTTTTTTTTGGAGAATGTCTCTCTTTGAAAGGGGTGTGATCGCTCGCAGCGTGCAGAGAGTCCATTTTAAGCCATGCTTTTGGAAATTTTTACAAACATTTTGCTTGGGACTACAAACAATGAGACGAAAGGACTACTCGACGTTAAATCCCGGTTATCACAAATTTGCCATTTCAACTGCGCTTGCGCGCGGACATACTGATTTCAAAAATCTTGCCAAAATTAATTAAACATTTTTAATTTGTTAATAAATATGAGATGGCAAGAGATAAAAATTAGAAATCACAAAGTTTTTTCTGATTTAGTTTTTAGGCCTCGGTAAAGATTGAATTTTGCGTCTTAATTATTAATGGATTCGGTGTCCGAATCGTCTGTCCTTTTTCAAGACCAAATTTTTAACCTCAGAAGAGCGTACTAGAATTTCAGCATCACTTCTAATACAAAGCCGAACCCTCAACCTAAATAAAAATGTATAATACGAAGTTGTTTACGCCTAACGTAAAATATCCGCAAAAGACGGGTTTCTGTACTCATATTCCAATCATTTTTGAAGTACACAACGTGTTTCACACTTATGTTAAATAAATATTTCCAAACCAATAAATTTTGAAATGTCATTTTTCTCTTAAGATTATCAGTTATTGATATCCGTAGTTTCATATAATATATCACGAAGTCGCTGTGAAAATAGTCTAATCGCATTCATTAATTTGGTGGGACTCTCGCTCAGCTTAAATATAAACAAGCAACACTAATTCTTAAAACAGAAAGCCCAGAAAGCTAAGTCCGCGCGCAAGCGCAGTTGAAATGGCAAATTTGTGATAACCGGGATTTAACGTAAGTGTAGTGTTGCTCCTTGTGGAGAACAATCAAACTGTTCGGTATACATTACTGAGTCCTTGAGGCTGCTCTCGAACGGAATCTGTCAAAATATCTTTAAAAATTGCTTCTTGAAGGTTGACAGAGAACAGTGTATCTTTCTCAATTCGGGCCAGAGAAGGTCCCTAGGGCCGAAGTAGCCCGCGTTTACAGAATGGCTAACGTTTCAGAATTTTCAAAGCAACGTCAAACATAGTTAATTACATTCTTTTTTTTTTTTTTGCTTAAGCAAATGCAAAAGAATACTCGATCTGGATAGCGCTAAAAATGAATCTAACTCGAAACTCGAAAAATTAATCTGAACTTCGATGTATTTGTTTCAGCATCGATGTTCATCGGCACCATCGATTTTTTAATTTCGTGTATCGATATTTTGAAACATGGAATGATTTTCGATTGAAGTCGCTTCGATCGCATTTTAATTTTGTACTAGCTGCGTCGCCCGGCTTTGCACGGTCCACCTCGAAAATGGAAGTTATGTCTAGTGACACGTGTTCAACAGTCAGGCTTGAACAAAAAAAAACAGTAAAAGTTTGCGGCAGATAGCGGAAAAATAACCAAAAAGTTAACATTTTAAAGCCCCCGATTGCAGGAAAAGTGTCAAAACAAAAACCAAAATTTTATTGTTTATATTAGAAAAAATAAAAAAAAAATAAAAGGCAACAGTTCTTTCATTTAATGATTTTCTTCGCGCCACAAATTTCAATAAAAGCATTGTTACGGAAAGTGGAGATGAAGCACTGAATAATACTTTGAATGGAGGAAAGCCCTCGAAAAATAGGGATTTTATGCCGAAATCTAAGTGTCATAATTAATAGTTTTTAATAGATATCTCCGCTAATTATCGTCGGAGGATGATGTTAAATAGCCAAACATGAAGACGGGAAGATGACGAATTCATCGATACCTGGTTCGATGGTCAGTTCACTGTCGTTCGGGAGAAGAAACTTGGACATACATACATAGGTACACACATAGATACATACGCTCAGTTTTTAATTATATAAGACTTTGTTTAATATCTTATAACCAAGCTTATAGAAATAGTCTTTACATTAAAAAATGTATTATATATATATATATATATATATATATATATATATATATATATATATATATATATATATATTATATATATATATATACTAGGGGGCTATCGCCCCCTGCTCGCTATCGCTCGCCAACCCCCGGAACTGCTTACGCAGTTCCCTGTGGATCGCTTCGCGATCCATGCTCGCTTCGCTCGCTCGCTGTATGCCAATACATTAGCCTAGCTAAAATTTTCCGTAAAAATTAAAGTTGGTAATTGCATTTAGGTCACCATCCATTTAACCAATATGAAAATTACGTTCATAATGTTAATTTGTCTGCTTTAGCCAGATTTTCGACAGTTTAACTTTGCTGTATGTAAGATGACTGCCTTGGCAATGTGCACAACTTTACCATTATAGATACAAAAGTGTCTGTCATTGCTTTGGAGAGATTGCACTTGTACCTGTTGGTCCGCGGAAGGTATTTTCAGGGTTCGTACGGGTCATGGAAATCCTGGAAAGTCATGGAAAAAAAATAACAGAATTTCAGACCTGGAAAAGTCATGGAAAATTGAAATTTTCATTGAAAGTCATGGAAATTTATTTCAAGTCATGGAAAAATGTCCTGGACAAAGAGAAAGGAACAGTAGCTAAAGGAGCATTAGAAATCTTGAGTGATTTAACAGTATACATAGCACATAAAAGTTATTAAAAGCGGAAAATTGAACGAGCCAGGAATCAAATCTGAATTTTGAAATCTCATTGCATCCACTTCTGTCGCAGCCGCTTGCCATTTTTTGCGATGTAATTTTACTGCCTAGACATCTTATTTTGAATTTTCTGTTATTTTCAACACTTCTTATGTTTCATATTCTGTAGTAGCAAAATTTCACGTATCTGAGTTTTGCCATGCTTACTGAAAAAAAAAAAAAGCAATTCAATTGCATGCGAGTTCGATTCCATCACTCGTAAGGACTTTATTATTAAATTTATCAGAGTTTATCTTAATTTTGTTGAATGTTTTAGAAAATAAAGATCTTACGTCAGGCGATAGAATACAGAAAAAGAAGAATTCTAATGCTCTAAAACAGTAGTGCCCAACATACAGCACGCAAAACTAATCCATGCGGCCCACTGCTACGGTTCAATGTCGGGAATTAAACGTGTTCTGGAATTTCTGAACCTATTAATTTATATGCATTTGAAAATATGCAAATTTGTTAACAAAACAAATATACTTTTGAATCAGAAGATTGATTCATTACTGAATGGTTTTTTTTTCAAAAACGATCTGATTTAGAAACATAAAGAACTAAACTATGTGGCTTTACTTTAAAGAATCAAAATACTGTCAAGTTACGTGGATGATTAAAGGCACTGTTGGACACTAAAAGGCAAATTTATTGAAACTTAGTGATGACTCATTCAAGCTTTGTTCCATTCAATATCATTGTGCCATGTTTTTAAAGAAAAATATCAGACATTTAAGCATCATCGTATTTGCTTCACTGCATTTTTACTTTACTTAAATTTATATGATGAAGACAAATAAGAATAGTTTAGTTTTTTAAGTGTGCACTTATATTTTTTCCATTACGAGTAAGTGCTTCAATGAGGCTGTGGCATTCATATGGACGTTTTGCTAATGCTCATTTCCAAATATTACAAAGCTTGAGATTAAATAGTGCTATTCTCTTCGTGTAACGAGGTCATGAAAATGTTCATTGAAGTCATGAAAAAGTCTTGGAAAAGTCATGGAATTTTTTCATCCAAATAGAGTATAAACCCTGTATTTTATTTCCCTTCTACCACCCATTGGAAAACCAATGAAGGCATTCCCCTATCCGCCACCTGGGGACGCGCCCTCTAGGGGTTACAGGCTCCCCCGAGGGATGTATTTACATTATTTACACTCTTATATATTTACATATTTACACTCTTATATATTCTAATCTGAGAAAACTTCCTCATATACACAATTAAAAATGTCCCGTTTGGGAGCCACAACTGACACTGCTTCAAAAGATCTTGTTCTTGATAATGCCACATAGAGCTGGCCATGACTAAAAACAGGCTCAGAGAGCACCAAACATATTGTCTCAAACGTTTGTCCTTCTTGTTGTTATTCTGAATCCTTGCCAAAAAATGGTTTAACTAAAAACGCGAAAACTCGCCAAGGCACAATACTAAAACTACTATAACCCTAAACAAATTTGGCGAAACCTTTCAGCTGAGAATAAAAGGAATAAAGTAAATTCTTTCTCGGTTATTCATTTTGAACTGAACTGTCGTACTGAAGCAGAGAATAGACGACGCTCAAAGCGCCTACGCGTTCAAAACAACATTGCCGATGAACATGATTGTGGAGCAATGTGTGAAGAATGCGAATTTTGTGGTGCTCTTTATTGGCAGAAAGAGCGTAATACTGCAAATAAATATACTAAATGTTGCCATGACGGAAAGGTGCGGTTACCGGCATTGTGTGACGCACCTGATCTGTTGAAGGAACTGCTGACTGAAAATTCCCCAGCCGCTAAAAATTATCGGCAGCGAATCAGAGAAATGGCTCGTCTTAAATTGGATTCAAGAACGGTTTCCTGCCTTCTTTGAGCTTTTCTTTGCTGATTAAGGTTGAAATGGGCCACAGCCCGACTCAAACTCATCTCAAAAAAAAAAAAAGTTCGTTGAGTATTCTGTGATTCAAGATTTCAAAACAACGTAGAAGTTTGTTTACATGATTTATCGGCGAAGTGTTGCCAACAGAGGTTTAGAAATTCACCCCTTCATTTGCCGGCACGTAAGAGAATTATATTATAGTGCCTAGAAAGAGTAGTGTGCCGATCGGCGGGGAAAAAGTGAGGTCAGATCTGAGGAAAATCCAGGTGGCGCTGCACTCGAGTAGTACGTTATGCTCCTCAATCAGACTCGTTTTAAATCAGCGATTGCATGCTGATTTCGCAGTTTAAAAACCCCGTTTTTCGGATTAAACTTATTTCTGCGCAAAAGACAAATTCTGTAATAAGTGCTAATTGTTACATGGGTGTTCGTTTATTTTTTGAAGCATATAAAATTACCTTATTACCTTATTATAAAACTACCTTACTTCAATGAAAATAGTAGACTATAAGGGCCCATTCGTTAAATACGTAAGGGTCCCAAGGGGGAGGGGGGTTGGAAAAGCCTCTACGTACCCTTACTTGGGGGGAGGGTCAAACTCATTCTTACATAATATTTTCCAAGTCGATATTTCACATTAGACATTGCGCGGTCAAGTGATTTGGCAGAGATTATGTTCCATTTGCGTCTGGAAGGTAAGAAACGTGTTAGGATAAGATGTTTTTTTATTTGTTTTACAAAGAATTTATAGTGTAAAATATAATAAAGGAGTCGCATTGCGTACGGCATGTTTTATTTGTAATTAATATTACATCAAAAAAAAAAAAAGTCGAAAAAACATTCAGTTTAGATTCTTTTTAGTAACCATTTCTTTACGCAAAAGGTTTAATTTAATAATGTGAATTTAATAACGATTCCAGTGATGTAACGATTCAAGATTTGTTATTTTATCATTTTGAAAAACAAAATGGAATCTTACATAAGAATGGGGGGGGGGGGTTGAAAATTCTTACGTACCCTTACATGGGGGAGGGAGGGTCAAAAATTGCCAAAATCATCCTTACGTAATTAATGAATGGCCCCTAAGTATTCAATAACAGCGCGTCTCTTATTTCTCTACTAATAATAAAGCCGAGTCTCTCTGTCTGGATTTCTCTCCGGAATTCTGTCTGGATCCCTGTGACGCGCACAGCGCCTATACCGTTCGGCCGATTTTCATGAAATTTAGTACAAAGTTAGTTTGTAGCATGGGGGTGTGCACCTCGAAGCGAATTTTCAAAAATTCGATTTTGTTCTTTTTTTATTTTTAAATTTTAAAAACAGTTTCAGAAGCAGAATTATCATAAGATGGACGAGTAAATTACGAAATTATCCTGACGTGGAAGCGTAACATGGGAAGAGCGAATGAACATAGCCAATTGGCGAGAAATTCATCATCCATTATTTGTAAATATACAGGCTAATCAAATGACCTTTTAATTTTCTCCTTCGGACAAAGTCGTGCGGGTACCGCTAGTTACAAAATAAAACTGCTTCTAAATTCTTGAAGCTAATTAAAATTATCAGGGCTTCTCAGTCTGAGTCGAAGAACAGGATAATCTACTTTTACACCTTTGACCAAAATAGTAGCATTGATTTGTAAATTTTCTTCTACTTCAATAATGATCTTTTTATCGTTAATATTATTTTCCACATAATTTTCATTATATACAAAAACTACAATATTTGGAGATTTTTTAAATTTCATACAAACCCAATATTCGTTAGGCAAATTAATATGAGCAATTTCATCTATAATAGATTTATACGTGGTTATTTCAGTTTCATCTGCGGAAAGATCAAGTTTTATTTTTTTCAAACAGGGAACATTTTTCTTAACTGCATAATTCCTGATGGACCTTTGCTTTGGTATTTTTTTAGTAAAGTATGTTGGCAGATTTGGGAAAATTGTCGTAATTGCCTCGTCTTTTAAAAAAAGTTTTCCCCGGGGAATCAAAACTTCTTCACCATTTATAATATGCTCATTATGCGTTTCAATAAAATGTTTTTCGAAATACAGATCACAAATTGAGCAATATTTATCAAAAACTTTATCTAATCTGGGAATTAACGAGTTCCACTTCTTTAGTTTTTCTTCATCTGCTGGAGCTTTAAAAAGCGAAACTTTTTCTTTGCATGTTTTGTATCCACTTTTGCACCCTGGTACGAAACAAGATGAAGCTTTACTTCTTCTAATATTAAACTTTGATGCCTCCATTAAAAGCCTTAAACGCTATTTTATGAAATATTCACGAAATAAAGGTAAAAAAGAGAAACGCGGAACTAAATTGTAACAAAATCCCGCGTCTACTAATGTAAACACCGCGAAATTGAACGTACACCTCGACCGCACTGCCCTCTAGCGGTTTTCATACATTTTGTCTTCAAGAATCGAAGGGGAAAAAGCGCCGATCGGCACACTATTCCTTCTAGGCACTATAATTATATATATATATATATATATATATATATATATATATATATATATATATATATATATATATATATATATATATATATATATATATATATATATATATATATATATATATAATGTCATATATAATATAGTGTCATAATGAATAGTTTTTAATGGATGTCTTCGGTAATTATTAGAGACGTACCGAGTAGCACTTTGGCCGAGTACCGAGTTCCAATTATGTTTTAAGAAAAACCACCGAGACACACGTGACGAATTTTGAACTCATTAGAATAGTAGTATAGACCTCCATGTCCAACTAATAGTTTTTAAAACAAAATTCCAGCTGAAATTTAACTATGCATTATTTAAAAGATTTTGTTTGTGTCAATAATCTTACAAATAAGTTCTTTTTTAAAATAAAAATAAACAAATACAAAAAAGGTAGGTTTGATCAAGTTGGACAAATTATATCAATCTATACTTCTAGTCCGCCAAACGTAAATAATTTTTAAAAGCTAATGAAACAACGTTAAAAGCACAAATGTGCAGGAGCGCTGCAGGCACGTGTTTCTGTATTACAAGGAACATCTTTTTCAGTGCATAAAATGTGAGCCAATGAATGTAAAAAATGTGTTTGTCAGATGTCTTTAAATCCATAAGTTCACATTTTGTGCATTGAAAAAAGCATTCCTTCTAATGCCAAAACACGTGTCTGCAGTGTTCCTGCACATTTGTGCTTTTAACGTTGTTTTATTTTTTAAGAAAAGGTATTTTTATGCTTTTTATACATAATTTTGTTCGTGGCAAAAATCCATTTAATAATATAAAAATTTCATATTTTCTGTAATTACCTTTTTTGCTCCATTTTTAATAAATAAGTTCCATTAATTTTTGGGGCATTAAAATGTGAGATTTACTCCATTGAAGCATAACAAACTTCATTATTCTCAAAATTTGAATTTGACTCGTAAATTTAAATTGTAAATGATTGCAGTATATTATATGCTTGCAATTTTTTATTAATTGTAAAATCTGCTTTGAACAATATTCAATTTTTTACAACTACTCGGTATTGGCCGAGTATCTGATCAAAATTTAGCCGAGTACCGAGTACTCGGTACGTCTCTAGTAATTATTATCGGAGGATTATGTTAAATAGCCAAACTTAAAGATGGGAAGATGACGAATCCATCGATACTTGGTTCGATGGTCAGTTCACTGTCGTTAGGGAAAAGAAGCTTGGACATACATAGATACGCTCAATTTTTAATTATATAAGAGATGATTTAAAAACATAACAATCGATGTTTGCGCCAAAATATCGATGTCGCGCCTCTACTCCTTATCGGGGTAGTGGTTATGCCATTGTTTCGGGAACGTACACATGAAGAGGGAAAGGTGACGTCACACAGCTACGTCGCACGTACGCGGAAAAACTCGCTCTCTGGAATGCAACCCTTTCCTGATAATTAAGTGAATGATTAGATTTGGTGATCGTAGTTTTTTCTTCATTCATCCCGCGAACACGAAAACAATTCTTTCAGCGCTTTGATAACTTTCTAATTTCATCCGCGACACTTTGCTTTGTCTGCGTTTTTTTAACTGAGGACCGGATTTTTTTTTGAGCAATCACGATTGCTTATTGTTCTCATTTGACTGTTTTGATGTCCTATCATTTTATTTTCTCACCGCCACCCTCCGCACCATCACCGTCGACCGGCTCCTCACAATGCTGCTCCTCTAGCGAAAGCCGTCTCCAGGTTGCATCCATGTCCTACACACACGCGCATACATACACACATACAGACACCTACACATACACAAACACATAAACACATACAGACATCTACACATACACACACAAAAACATACGCACACACATACACAAGCTACCCACACATTCATTCCTGGACACAAACACATATGCCTACACACACATACCCCCCCCTCCACACACACATGCATATACACAACTACCTACACACTTATGCTAGCACACAGACACAAATATACATGTCTACACACACATACACACATACATACAGACACCTACACATACACACAACTACCCACACATTCATGCCTGCACACAGACCCAAACACATATGCCTACACACACATACACATACACCCCCCCCACACACATTCATACACACACTTATGCCAGCACACAGATACAAACACACATGCCTACACACACATACACATACCCCTTACATACAAACACACCTACCTCCCCCACACAAACACACACGCCTACATACACACACTCGTGATTGTGAAAAACATAATTTGAATTCAAGATGTCAAAATTCAAATTAATTTATTAAATTTTGTTTTCACGTTATATTAATATTTTTACTTTTAAACCTTAATCAATATATTTTTTTTTTTTTTTTGTGGGTACACCATCTTAGTAATCGCAGTCGTCCTGGGACAACTACTGCTCTACTGCAATCAAAAAATGCTTTGTCTTGATTTTTAGCATGTTGTCCTGATATTCCTGATTATTTTTACTTCTTTTTACAAAAAAGAAAGTATTGTATTCGGGAAAAAATTTTCACTCAAAAATCGGCCTTCATTTCCATTTTTCTCGCCCCCGAATGAATTTTGAGTTTTTTTTTTTTTTTTCCCCGACCCGACCACACGTGGATATATGCCTAGGAACCTACAGACACCAGAAATATCCATTTTGACCATCCCCGAGTTAATTACAACGAGTTTTCTCGTGACGTCCGTATGTACGTATGTATGTGCGTATGTGCGTATGTATCTCGCATAATTCAAAAACGGTATGTCCTAGAAAGTTGAAATTTGGTACCTAGACTCCTAGTGGGGTCTCGTTGTGCCCCTCCCCGTTTGGTTGCATTCGGGTGTTTCTAAAGGGGTCTTTTGTCCCTTTTGGGGGGAAATCATTGTTAATTTCGATGTAAACTCAAGTGGTGTTATAATTGGGCGGACACTTGACGATATATCGCCAGTCTTTTGGTCGCCAAGTTTTGTCGCCAATTTGGCGACAAATTTGGCGATTTTTTTTTAAATTCTAAATTTGGTTTCAATTTTGCCACTGTTGATGATATTTAGAGAGTAAACAATTGAATCACATCAAAATTGACAATAATGGGGAAATGACATTAAACTGGAGTAAAAGGAAGTCATGTGATGCACACATCAGCGCGTTTTAATGCTTATTTTTATTGGATTTTTTCCATTCAGTTGTGCCAAACCAGCTGGCCAAAATAGGAGATTCTTTATGTCCGAAACGTACATGCCGGGTTGAGGTTTCATTTCTTTGCAACCTTAAAATGTTTCAAGATTTTTGAAGTTTGGAAGTTATTTTTAAAAGTATGCTATGCTAAATTAACTAATTAAGCACTTTTGTTATACTTGGCCTGATTGTCGCGGAGTAATCTGAGGCCTGGTTTTGCTTATATCTCAACAACTAGACCCAGGGTTGGCCGGATTGGACCCAATTGGGTTGGACCCAATGGGTTTTTTTGAAAAAACCCATTTAAAAAAACCCCATTATTTAGCCTACTTTTGGGTTTTTTTAAATTTTCTGAGAAGTTTTTAAAAGAATTAATTTAAAAACTTTAACAATTTAAACTTCTTTTTTATTTGTTCTTCACCACAGCCAATGGACATAAAAAATGAATTTTGAACTTTAATAGTATTTTTTAACTCTTAACAGTATTAAAAAATACTTCAAAGATTTTAAATAAATATATTTAACTTTTTTCTTTGACTGGTCAATAAATAACTCAAATTATCTTGACTAAGTCCTGTCATGTCTGATTTTCTCAATATATGTAGATTGTACAGAGGAAACTACTCTAGCTAAAAGGCTTTCATGTGATATATTTTCTGCAAACCAACAAGTCACAAATCTCGAATAAACAAGGGATATTTTTTAGAAATTAACAGGTTTCACAAACGGTCGGACAGAAAACAGAATAGGATGTACAGTATTTTCATTATCTTACGAAAAAGTTTAATATTTCTTACTCTGTACACAGAAATAGAAAAACAGGCAACATAAAATTCAAAGAAATGTTTTGATTAAGCTGGAATTCAGTAAAAAGGGATTTAAACTATTTGAGGTTCTACAGTAGTTTTACGTAACAAAATGAAATACAATAAAATAAAATGCAAAAAAAAAAAAAAAAAATGTAGTAATTACAAACGAACAATAGATTTTATAACTCGAGAAGTAACTTTTTCTTAACTGTTGGCAATCATGGAAACTAAAAAATCTGAAACTTCACCATTCTTGTGTTTCGTCGTCTTTTATACTTTTCTTCAGAAAACGCTGAATTTCCCAGCTTTTTTACTCCAAGACGATTTTTACTTTCTTCTATATCTAATATATAGAAGAAAGTATTGGATTCGTGCAAATTTTCGAATTTCGAATTTTGACGGATTCGAACGTTTTGAGGTGTGCTGAGTCCATTTCGACCATTTTTGGAAAATGTCTGTCTGTCTGTGTGTGTGTATGTATGTGTGTGTGTCACGTCTGTGTGTGACCAGTTTTTTGTGGCCGCTCTACAGCAAAAACTACCGCATGAAATCGAACGAAATTTAGTACACATATGTGCCGCTATGTGAACTTGTGCCCATTGGTTTTTGGCGCGAATCCCTCCAAGGGGGGTGGAGCAATGGGACGTTTTTTGAGTTACGCGTGCTTGCTATTCCTCAGGAAGTAACTGGCGGAATCAAACAAAATTTGGTCCATATGTTGCCATTAACAGGAACAGGTGCTGATTCAATTTTGGTGTCAATAACTCAAACGGGGGTTGAGCTATAGAACGTTTTTTGTCGTCAATTGTGACTGCTGTATCTCAAGAAATAATGAACGGAATGAAAGAAAAATTTATCGGCAAGTAGCCCTTAGTGAGTATAAGAGCTGATTTTATTTTGGTGTCAACAGCTAAAAAGGGGGGTAGCGCAATCACCCGTTCTTTTTTTCCATTGTGAGTGCCCTATCTCAAGAAGTATTGCTGCGTTCTGGTTGAAATTTGGAATATATGTGAATCCATATGTAAACAGACTTCGGTTCAATTTGGACGCCAATCGCTCCAAGAGGTGTTGATTTTTTTTTTTGAATAAAAATAGCTTTATTAATGCAACAATAAGAAAGATAAATCGTAATAGATTGTCGTCTGCGTATTTCTCGTGATTTTAATTGTATGGAAATGATCGGAAATTTTATCTCAATGATTTAAAATTTTTAACTGTTGCCATCTTATGTTTGTTAATAAATAAAATATTTGTAATTAATTTAAGCAAGGCTTTTAAAATAACTTTCATTTTTCGCTTTTTGCTTTGCTTTTGCAATAATTCAGACATTGGAATGGTCGTCAAGTCTTTTCATGTGAAATTTTGTTTTTGTTGGGAATATTGCTTCCTCATCAAGCATGGGGAGGGATCAGAAAAAAAAGAAAAATATAGAAGAAAGTTTCGTGATGGCCACAACATACTAGTTTTGCTTTGTCCATATACTTTCGCTACAATATGCTACAAGTACCCCACATTTTCCCTAAAAAAAGACAAAAAAACCCACATTTCTTTTTAAAAAAACCAGCTTTAGTTGTGTTTTTTTGGGTTTTATTTAAAAAAAACCCAAAAAACCCTGGGTCCATGGGCTTTTTTAAAAAAACCCGGGTTTTTGCCAACCCTGACTAGACCACTTAGAGACTTCTGGATTTTACTAAATGATTTGCTTCATCCTAAGGTACGACTTAAGGCTGCAAAATTGAAATTCTAAAATAACATTATTCTTTCTGTTAGGATGAAAAACAGCAAATTTCATGTCATTTCCCCGTTAATTGTTTAAATATAAAACCCATTGTTACAAATTTTGTTGCCTTCCAACAGCAATATTGCAATATTAATAGTAATCATGATGAAAATTTTTGGAGTCAATTGTTCCAACACTCAAGCTATGATTGGAAGCTAGGTAATGATAAGAAATTCTGTTTACGACTTGAGCCGCACTTTTCTTCGTCTGTGGAGTCATTTTCTTGGAATAATTGAAAACTACATGAGTACTTAAATTGTCCTGTCTGACCCAGAAAAGTTATTTTGAACTTTTGAGTGCATTATGAAAAGTGCTTAGTATTTTTTTTTTCCTGAATTCTGTTATTTTATTTCTTACTAGTGATACCCGCACGGCTTTGCCCGTAATAGAAAAATCAAAAGGTCTTTTGGTTCGCCTGTATATTTACAAATAATGTATGGTGAATTTTCTCGCCAATTGGCTTGTACCCATCTTACGGTTCCACGCTATGATCATTTCGTATCTCGCCAATAGGCTTGGGCCCATGTTACGGTTCCACGTTATGATAATTTCGTAATTTACTCGTCCATCTTATGATATTTTTTTTTCTTAAAATTGGAATAGAAAAAGAATCACATCGAATTTTCGAAAAATTGCTTCGAGGTGCACACTCCCATGCTACATACTAACTTTGTGCCAAATTTCATGAAAATCGGCCCAACGGTGTAGGCGCTATGCGCGTCACAGACATCCTACAGACATCCAGACATCCTCCGGACAGAGAGACTTTCAGCTTTATTATTAGTAAAGATAAAGATGTTAATCATTCATTTATATATATAATCATTCATTTATATATATATATATATAAATATAATTTTAATTTGAGCCATTATCAAAGTGTTGATTAAGAGCTTTTATCAATTTACTAGGGTTGCCAGCTGCTCCGCATTTTGCGGAGTTGCTCTGCTAAGATAGCGAAACTCCGCAGCTCCACACAAAAGTTAATTTGCTCCGCATTTCCCGTTTGGTCTTAATTCTGACCAGGTTTACCTAAGATTTTTATAAAATTAAATTTATTTTTATTATGTTTTGCTAGTTTATTATGACTGGCATGCAAAATATGGGAAATTAAAGATGCTTATATTCAAAGCGTGACAAAGTATTTAAAGCTGTTTTATTAATTTAAAAATAATTATTTTTATGCCAGTGCTTAAAATAATTATCAAACCTCAAAAAAAAAAAAAAAATTTTAGATAAGAGGTTTAAATTTTTTATATTGATTTTTAAACGAAATACCGAGCTGCTTCGCAAAGTATCAAAATGCTCCTCAAAATCACCACAGATGCTCCTCAAATAGGTTGACAACCCTGATTTACAAACTAGCTTTTTAAGAAAATGGTATATTTAAAAGGAATAAGCAATTTATTGTTTGATTTCAATTGCTTTTATTACAAAATATTATTTTCAAATTTTGTTGCATCGTATTTCACTTGATTTTGATGTCTGCTAAAGTTTGCACTGCTGTCATATATGATACAAGATTAAATGTTGGAGGGGGGAGGGGGGTGCACAGGATACCCACAGGCATTTTTACGATTCGGGGAATTACCAGGGAATTCAGGAAAAAGGCAAGGGAAATCACTGGTTCCTTTCAAGCGAGGATGGGCAGCTGAATTTGAATTTTTGACGCGTTCCTGTTAAATTCCACGCTAAACTCGATGTTCCTCTAAATAGGGAAGTTGCAACCTATTAAATGTTCATAAACTAAAAAATTCACCATCGCCGATTTTTAGAAATCCACACGCAAAAGTGCGCTCTTCTGAAACGTCACGAGCTTACGTCACAGGGCACTCATGGGCAGCCTTCCGCCGAAGATCCCTCGTTTTCGCTAGGGACATTTTGAGCGCGCGGATATTTTTATTTTTTAGAAATTCAATAACCCTTTTGAACACACTATGGGGGCCGGATTCGTTGAAGCACAATCTAAATAATCTTCCTCAATTAACATCAATGATGGTATTCGAATATTTCCGAGAGAATGAGAGGTTTAATGTTTCAGAGAAACGCGAGGAGTTAAATGCGTGAAGCTAGCCTTACGTATGGTCTTCGGCTTCTTCCGTGGCGGATAAGCGCATGACGTCACTTCCTGTGCCATCTGACGTTACAACGCTTGAACTTTAAAAAATTAATTTAAAAAAAAACTACTTATCGTATCGCAAAATTTTTTTCACCTATGATGTTCATACATGTTGCTCTATCATATAAAAATATAATTGAAAAATCGAAAACTTGCCTATTCTATGCCTTTCATCAAACACTCGCCGAAACGGTGAAAGGGGGAGGGGAGGTTACGGTCTGTGAATGGTAAGTGATTCACTCCCCTACATCCTGAAAATTTTTGAAACTGAAATCTTAACAACTTTAGGCTGCATTTGGTGGTGAAACAGTAGGGTGGAAGGGCTTTTCATGGAAATATTTCCGGCACTGAAGTCTTAAAAATGCAAATTTAGGCTATGTTTGCTAAACCTGGGGGAGGGTATTAGTGAGTTCTTTTCCGAACATTTTCCAAATCTGAAGTGTTAAAAACGCTCTTTTAGGTTAACATTGATTAAGAGATTTGGGGATACAGTTTTTTTTTTTTAATTGAAATCTTTTGTAATGTAAAATGGGGCACGTTTTGCCGCTAATTTTGAATGTAAACGTTATAAAAAGGAGGAAAATTAAATGTAATGAGCATTTTTATGTTGAAGAAACGTCCGATTATCATTCTATTTCACAAAAAGGGTTTACTTCTACGATCGCGATTTTTGTAAAACGTTCGATTTCGCTGTTACGATTTTTGTCACTTGTTGCTTTTATTCTGAATAAATGTCAATAAAATCCTGCGCTGTAGCCATGATATATAATTTTTAAAATGATGAGCATTAGTTCGAAACTATCGGGGAAAATTTTCCCGCACTTTTCGCGCAGTCGGCCGTTTACTGTAATTATTAAGTCTTTATTTCACAGTCAGACCATGTAAAATTATAACAGAATTTGACTTCTATATCAAATGCTTAAAAGGGTTGGTCTAAAATCGGGAAAATATCCACGTTTTCGAATGTTTTTTTTTTCTTCCAAAAATAGTTTGAAATTTTTACTTCCTTTTACAAAAAAGGAAGTATTGTATTCGCGAAAAAATTTTCACTCAAAAATTAACCTTAATTTCTATTTTGCTCACCCCCGAATGAATGTTGAGTTTTTTTTTTCGACTCGACCACACGTGGATAAGTGCCTAAGAACGTATAGACACCCGAAATATCAATTTTGACGATTCCCGAGTTAGTTACAACGGATTTTCTCGTGACGTCTGTATATACGTATGTATGTGCGGACGTGCGGATGTATGTCATTTATACCTCAAGAACGGTATGTCCTAGAAAGTTGAAATTTGGTACGTAGATTCCTAGTGGGGTCTAGTTGTGCACCTCCTCTTTTGGTTGCATTCGGATGTTCCTAAGGGGTTCTTTGGCCCCTTTTGAGGGGAAATCCTTGTTAATTTCGATGTAAACTCAAGTGGTGTTATAATTTGGCGAACACTTGGCGATAGATCGCTAGTCTTTTGGTCGCCTTTTGTCGCCAACTTGGCGACAAATTTGGCGATTTTTTTAAAAATCTGTTTTCAATTTGGCCACTGTTGGTGATATTTAGAGAGTAAACTATTGAATCACATTAAAACTGCCAATAATGAGAAAATGACATTAAATTGGAGTAAAAAGAAGTCATGTGATGCACACATCAGCTCGTTTTTATTTCCATTTTTCCTTTGGAGTTTTATTTTATTTTGAATTTTCCTGCAAAATTAATTTTTGTTTGGAAAAAAAATCTGCCGATCGATTGGCTGAAATTCATTTCTCATTGTTACTTGTTCAACTAAAAAGCAATTTCAGGTTTAAAACAATTATAATTTTTCAGCCATTCAATCGGCCGATATTGACCGATTATGAAATATCGGCAAAGTGATCGGTCACTCACGACTGCCAGTCCAACTTTAAAACTCGCGATTAAAGCCCCTTTTCCTTGAGGGAAAAGCTAAAAGCGTTCCCCTTCGGCAGACTTAGATAAAATGAAAAGCTTTCTGCAAACACAAATCCTGACTGGAAAATGTTCTGCAAATAATTATGTTGCCTAACATCCTTAAATAAAAAATTAAATTTATATTCAAATGACAGGGGTCAAAGTAGTCCTATATATCCTATATTTCCTATATTTTCAAAAAAAGCATCGAAATTGTCCTATATTTCCTATATTTTCCATATTCCCTTTTTTTACCCTATATATCTTTTAAAAAGAACAGTAAATAAACTTTCTGACATCGGATGTTTCGCTGAAAGTATGTGCCCGAACGAATTTCCAATTAAAAAACTCAACTGACTAAATCCTGCAACAGGCATCTTCTCTCGTTGGCTACAGCAATGTGACATCACTCTATAGTTGGTGGAGTTTCGAGATATGTATTATTTCTTTTTTCATAGCAAAATTATTCATATAATGTGTCCTATATTTGTCCTATATTTTTTGTGGAAAATGTCCTATATGTGACAAGTCGGTCACTTCTACCCCTGAAATATGAAAGAGACAAAAAAAAAGTGATTTAAATCATTTAACTTTTTTTTTACAATAACATATAGTTTGCTTATTTTCCACCAACTGAAGAAAATTGCTAAAACCATTATTTTTTTTTACGCATGTGCTTTAAAAGGCTCGTTTGGAGAAAGGCTTTAACAGAAATAAAACTTTGAGATTTTCTTAAATTCCCTTTAAAAAAAATTAAAAAAAATATAAAAAAAATTTAAATTTCCTTTAAAAAAAATTTAAAAAATTAAAAAAAATTTTTTTTTTTAATTCCCTTTAAAAAAAATTAAAATTTTTTTTTTTAAATTTTTTTTAAAAAAATTTAAAAAAATTTAAAAAATTTTTTTTAATTCCCTTTAGAAATTTTTTTTTTTTTAATTGACATTAGCAGTTTGAAAAATAATTTCTGCAGAGCCAAAAATTTTCTGCGTTCGTCTATATTATGCAAGACTGCCCTTGGGTTGACGGAGGATTGATGTTTGTTTGTGTGTTTCAGTGTCCTTCTTCGGTGGTGACCATCCACAACCTGAAGAGCTCGAGAGATGACGGGATCCTCTACCCCGACGATCGGCTGGATGATGTGGCCGATGACCGGGAACAGGTAGGAGACCCCCCCTCTCTGTGCCCAGTAGCAGAATCTTTCTAGCCAGTCTGTGACACTATTTTGGGCAGTTGTAAATAATCTGCTGCATTATTATTGGTTTCATTTTTAAGTTTTCATAACATACAGAAGTCCCTTGTAAAGGTCAAGACTCTGAAATTTTCCTGCGGTCCAGCGGCCACTGACCCGAAAAACTTAGTGTCGGGGGGAAGTAAAGGGGGGAGGGGGCAGTTTTCAATACTTTCATGAAAATAAATAGATCTCTGCGCGCTATGAAAAACAATTATTCAATATAGAGTAAACTCCCGTTTATCGGCGGTCGGATTATCCGCGGCTCGGCTTATCCGCGGGTGTTTTCACAATTTATTTTATTATTTTTTTTAACGGTTATTAAAAAATTTTTAAACTTATGATTGTGTTACTGTTCGTTTTTAGCTTTCAATGCGTATATTTTTTTACATTCAATGTTAGTAAATGCAATGTAGCAATGTTTTTAGCTATAACTTGAATGTATGTTTGAGTTTTATTCATATTTTTTAGCTATTGTATACAGTAGTATTGTTTTTTACCCATTGTTCGGATTATCCGCGGTTTTCGCTTATCCGCGGTTACCGTGCCACCCTATTCCGCGGATAATCGGGAGTTTACTGTATATTTATTTAAATATGGTAAATTTAAGTAAAAATAGGTTTTTGATTTTTTTTTCGAAAAATGAATAAACAAATAAATTAGTAAATGAGAAGTTGGCAGGAAACTGCATTTTAGATCAATGTTTTAGTTTATAGCAAGCTTCCAAATCAATGACGATCTAATACAATTGTGCAGGCAATAATTCACATTTTTCATGAAAATCAATTTAAAAAAAAAAACAAAAAACACATGATTTATTGTTACATTTTATGTTATTTTCAGTAGTTTGTATTGAGGTAAACATCCAATTCTGTTTTTGGAAACTTAGGTAAGTAATAGTCTCGTCTATTTCCATCATGCGAATGACCAAACATGGCGTCTACACGAAAAATTCATGATTTTAAATAGATTTTTGAATTTGTTGCATAAAAGTAATAATAAATTCAAAATCCTTAAAAAACTACAATTTAGGTGAAATAGGCAGTTTTTAGCACATTAGCATCTAAAGCAATGAAGATAATAAATATTCTAAAGATAAAATTTTGCATTTTTAAAGACAATAATTAAGAATTATCCGAAAAAATGGCACATTTTGCATAATTTTCAACAGTTTGCATTGCAATAAACATCCTATTCAGTTTACGAAAACATAGGCACTTAAAGAGTATTGCACGCCAACATCTTCGGAATGACCAAACATGGCGACTACGCCAAAATTTAATGTAAATTTCTGAATTTGTAGCAAAAAAATTTTTTAAATAAAAATCTTTATGAGACTACACAAGTTGAAAAGTTATTAGCACTTTTGCGTCCAAAGCAATGAAGATAAGGTAATTTTAAATATAAAATTTCTCATTTCTCGAGAAAATGTTTTAAAAAAATAAAAATAAAAACGATTGCTGCTCTTTTTAAGTTATTTTCATTAGTTTTGCAGTTATAAATAAAACATCCAATTCTGCTTCCCTTTTGAAAACTTTGGCACTTAAGCATCTATCTACTTCGATCTTGTGAATGACCAAATATGGCGACTATGTTTCTAGCTGAAATGCTGAAGCATCCATCGCCTTTCCAGTCAAAAAACGATCTTTGCCGAGTTGTATTTCTTCTTCCTTTTTTCTTCTTTTATTTATTTATTTTTTCTTTGTTTCTTTTTGTTTTTTGGTATAAGATTGAATGAGAAAGAAAGCTGAATGAGAATGAGTGTTGTGTTCTCTTTGCAGATCATCGCCGTGTTTGAAGAGAATGGGCGCCCCCCCTCCCCTCTGGGGGAGCCTCGGAGCGAGAGCTCCCTCTGCACCGGGAGCCCGGACCTGTTCAGCGTGGAGGTGGGCTCCCACTACAACCCCAGCGACGGAGAGGCCACCGACGAACAGGGTGAGTGTGGTTCTTCCAACATTGGAAGAACGAGAAGAGCTCTGAAGACTCTTTTACAATACTTAACAGATGAGGTTATACAACCGTTATAGAAGCGTTTGGGGAGGGTCTTGTACTATTGCACTGAATGAAGTGGACAAGCAGGTTATTTAACCCTTTCAGGGCGCGTCATTAATTTTTGAGAAATCTTAAGAAAAAACACCACAAGTGGGTTTATTTGATCATCTAGACATAGATTTTTCAGTTAAAAAAATTTTTTTCAGAATTTTTTTCGCTGTGGGTGGTATCCCCATTTGTTCCCCCCCCCCCCCGCCCGGGGAAGGACAAAAACATGTTTATGCATGTAAAAATGAATTTGAATCTTTTCAAACAATATGATTGACTACCTCAGGTAAAATGAAGAAAAATGATTCACTCTTTCAGCGCTAATTAAAAATTTTTAAATCTGAAAAAAATTCCAATTTTTGGGGAAAACGAAAAATTGAAAATTTGAAGATTTGAACAAGAAATTAAGCCTACGAAAAAATATTTTTTTTTTTATTCTGCCGTTTAAAGTTGTTCATTGAACTTAAAAGAAGAGGACTCAAGCGATTTTGATTCAAAAAATTCAGAACAAACAGACAGAAAATTTATAAATTAGTGGTTTCACAGCGCGACCACTGCCCCTGAAAGGGTTAAAAGCAAACCCATTATTTGTTGACTACTGAAGACTTAAAATACAGTTCTGCACTGGGAGGTAAACGCTTCATTTTTTATTATTTTTTTTCAAAATCAGGATTTAAGAACCAGGTTGCGTAACTTTTTATGCAATATTCAGAGGTATAAAAATTTCGATAAATGCATTTTTCCTTTTTTTTAGCCACACAAAATGGCAATCCAAACATCTCAAAAGCAAAATTTTAAACTCATTTCTTTGCTAACTTTGTTGTATGTGAATTACGTATTTTACCACCCAGATGTGTAGTAAACTACAGACTAGTTGCGGTTAGCGTCAGCAAGCAGGGGAAAAAACTCCCTAGCATTTAAAAAAAAAAAAACCTTGGTACTGTTTGACCGCAAATTGTATGTAATTTGGCAATCTGCCAAGTAAAGACGATTCCATCTGAATGAACCTAGCAGGGGAGAAGGGAAAATAAAGATGGGATTTTGATGCAAGCGTTTTATAATGTCACTAGTGCCTTATTCATTTATTGCATTCTCAAAAATAGAATAAGGGGAAGCAAAAATAGTTACCATGGAGACAACAAAAAGAAAATAAAATATTTTCATTTCGTTCAGGAACGTAAAAGCAAAATGGTAAGCTCAAAACTTTGTTGCGAATAAATTAATCAGTTAATCTTTGCCGTGAAAATATAGATTGAATATACTTTAAATTTAAAAATGTTGCTGTGAGCAAATTTTCATTTTTACAAAACTAAGGTTAAATAATAGAGAGGCATTTGTGCACATCTGAAACAAACCAACTAACATCCCTATAAACTAATAGATACGTCCATTTCCGCCTATAAACCGGATCTTAGCCTTTCCATGTAATCGATGGTCAGACAGTACAGTGAAACCTGTGTAAGTTGACCACTTGTGATGCGCTACTTCAGTGGTCAACTTACAGAGGTTGAATTACATGATATAGATCTAATTCTGTTCCTGAAAATAGCGGTCAACTTACAAAGACGGTCAACTTTACAGGTTTTACTGTATATTTCTCTCTAAATTCATTGTGTGCAGTCGTTTCAGATCTTTTCGAATTCAGGTTCATCACTTTTGCTTTGAAATATTTAGTGTCTCCGCCTCTGAACCCCCTCCGCTTCTTCTTGTTCCAGGTCCCGCCATGCTGCAGGTGCGCCGGGGCAGCGAGCCGGCCCTCAACTGCCTCTTCCCCCCCGTGGACCTCAACAAGCGGTGGTCCACGGCCGTCGTCATCAACGCCACGCCGGACCTCAACGTGAGTAAAATCCCGGGATTTTGAGCGTTCGAAAAAAATGTCGAGAGGCTAATACAGTGCTCGAACCCCCTTAGACATTCGTTGAATCCATAGACTAATAATAAGAGTAGACCGAGCTTTCTCATTCTTGCTGATGAAGAAAATTGGTTCATAGATGTATCATGTGACTAGTGGAAGGGCTTGGCGAAGACTTTGGCAGCATGGTTGCTAGATGGCAGCATTATCTATAGTTTGGCACTCGACATGTATTTTAAGACAATGTGTTTTCATCAAAAAAAAACTTCCAGGTGCAGAGATTGAACTGTTTTTCTTTTAGTTATGCATTATTTTGACATTAGTAATAGTTTTTGATCAGTTTTCGGTAACTTATTTCATTTGGAGCTGTCAGCATTGGCGTGAACGAAATGGCGTAAACGTTTTGCGTTAACGCAAAAATGTACTAATCGGTATCAAAATGTACTAATCGGTATCTTAAACTGAAACTGTAGGTAAAAATCTTACCGTTTGCCGATTCTTCTTGGTCGCTTGCATCTTTTATTGCTTAGAGAGTTATTGAAATGGACTAAAGAAAATGCACAATACTATCTAAACGAAAAACTCACTATTTTAACAAAATATTTCCAACTTAGAATAACAAATTTACAAATCGGACTCCATAAAAGATCATTCTTCCGTGTTCCATCCATTCTATTTATTTTATTTCGCGCTGGCGTTGATCGTCTGCTACTATTAACGTCCGCTGTTGCTAGGATATCCACCAGTCACATGGTTTGGTTTATGAGCAGCAAAAGGGTTGCCATAGCTCGGTCTACTCTTATTATTAGTCTATGGTTGAATCCTCTTTCAAAGACATTTCATCAACGCAACTTTCTTAAGGGGAGTCAGTACCCTAAATACTTTCAAAAAAATTCGATTTTTTGATTTTTATATATTTTGAAACTCCATTTCAATAACTTTATAATGATACAAACATCTTGAACGTGCTCATATTAGAAGTAAGTTAAAATAAGTTTTAAAAATGTAAAACCTATTTTGATGAGGTATGATTTTCCCCTTTAAATTGCAATGTCTCGAAATGGTATTTTTAAAACTAAATGTTCCTTTGTCTCAGAAACTAAATTGTGTTAGGCTTTGAAATTTTTACCACCAATTCCATACATCTAACTGCATATACTGAAGTAAACTTTTTCTCATATTCGAAAATTATTTTTTATAGAGCTGATTTTGTGTGGCAAAATGTATATTTTTTGAAACAAATACAGTGACTCACACATTGGAATTTTTCACAAAAAAACTAAGCTTTCTTTCTGTAAAATTTTACTTCAGTATAGAGAACAGAGTCTACTTGAGGTACAGAAAAAAATTCATACTTGTATCTTTAATAGATTTTCAGAAAAAGGTACAAGAACCTGTGCAAATTAACATTGACGGTATGGGGGGTACTGACTCCCCTTAAAATGATACAGTTTCCCGGTTTTCGCCTTTTTTCGCCATTTTCGGACCTCATAACCCTCTACTTCTCTTAAAAATCTGAAAACATTATGATTTTCCTGAATTTTTGGTACCCGTCTTTCTATCCCCCCCCCCTTCCCCCATCTTCACTCTCTCCACGATATCTGCCGAAAATTTATGCTTGGGGAAACATACGAACGACGTCGAACACTTGCTTTGCCGGAAATGGCATGCCTCGTTTGAGATTTCAATCTTTTTGCATCCTGCAAATATTTCAATCCGTTTTAATTCTGGAAATTGGGAGGTCTGCCAACATTAAATTGTGCTAAAATAACGTAGTAATCAGCAGGGCTGTGGAGTCAGAGTCGGAGTCGGAGTCGTTAGAAAAAATGCCGACTCCGACTCCGGGCTTCTTTTTTTCTTTCCTTTTCACTGACTCTCCGTGCATTTTTTAAAAACTGACTACCAGTTGGTTCGATTACAAGTATAAAAAGCTACTAATGAGAAAATAATTGCCATTATGGCAATCAGCCAGCTTGAGTGCTCACCGAACTTTCTGTAGCCGTCCCCTAGTTTGCTTGCTTCTTAACTTAACTAATAGCAACTGTCAGCAAACGGTTTTGTTGCCTAACATTCTCAAGTTATCACTTTCAAATAAAAATAGAAATATAGTGTTTTGTTCGATCTCGGTTATTAAATAGTAAAAGAAACGTAACAAATTAGTAAGTCGACGCCCGTAGCTAAGGTCGAAACGTTTAAGGGTGATCGGCAAATTCAGAGAAGTTCTGGCGCCGAAAACACGAATACAAAAGATCCGATAAAATAATCTAATGTTTTTTTCTTTATTAAGACTATTTCTGTAAGCTTGGTTCTCACTAAAAAGTATGGAACAAAATAAGTGTAAATGATTTCTTGATTGCAACACTCAATAATTGCAGTTAATCTTAAAATAATCATATTAAGGTTAATTCTAAAGCAGCCAATAAAATTTAAGTTAAAAATTTAGCGAAGGAGAAATATAGGTGTAGTGAAAGCTATTCGTACAAATTTGTATACCGCCGCATTTTGTGTAAAATTAGCTCCTGACGAATATGTGCCCTATTTTCGTTGAAATTTTATTGATGAAATATCATTTAAAATATATTCGCGAAAATTTTCAGAATTGAAATATTTATATTTTTTATAAACTCTGAAATTAACTTTGGGTGTCATCTTCCAGATGGGGGCAAACCACTCCTATCAAGAACTTGGATTTAGAAAAAAAAAGCTTTTTTTTTTCAAGTTACAACTTTCAAAAATTGAAAGCACACGATTTGATCAATATCTATTTGTTACACATTAAAGGGGGACAAAATAAAGGTAATCATTTTTAAATTTTTTAAAAGGGATTTTTAAGTCATCTCACTTTTTAACTCGTAACTATTGGATTTTTAAATTGAATTTCTAACGTTGTATGGTCTTGGGTTTACAATTAAAAAAAAAAGCGAAATTTTCATAAAAAGGAATTAATATTTCAATCTCTGTTTAGAGGTTTTCCCCCTTCCCCGGAAGGGAGAGAGGGAGTTGAAAAAATACAATTAAAAATTTTTTAAAAAAATCCAGAGTCGGAGTTGGAGTAGGAGTCGGGCGTTTCAAAATCCAGGGGTCGGAGTCGGCCATTTTCCTTCCGACTCCGCATCCCTGCTTACAGGGATGAGAATTTCTGGTTTTCGCCGGAATTCCGGCCTTTTCTGTCAACTTTTAAAACCTTTCATTCTTTTTTTGCCATTTTCGGGCCTCATAACGCTCTAATTTTCTGAAAAATCTTAAAACATTCCGATTTTTCTTAATTTTTGATACCCGTTTTTTTATTCTTTCTATCCCCCCTCCCCCCCCATCTTCATTCTCTCCACGATATCTACCGAAAATTTATGCTTGGGAAACATACCAACGACGTCAAACACTTGCTTCGCCGGAAACGGCTTGCCTTGTATGAGATTTCAATCTTTTTGCATCCTGTAAATATTTCAATCATTTTTAATGTTGGAAGGTTTTTTACCACATGCTACCTTGTATCTGTTTATTTTATTTATTATTTCAACAATATTTTTATTTCTTAAACTCTTTAAAGGAAAAATGCAAAAGTCAATAAAAGAAAATGTGTTCTGACTCCCACAGGCTCAAATTTTAATGAATCTTGCCATGTTTTTTTTTTTTTTTTTAATGTATTTTAGAAACTGTACAAATATTTGTGGTGAATCTCAAGTGGTTTAAGCTTTACCGCCTGTTAAAATTTTTGGGATTTCACGTTTAAATGTTAAATACAAATTGTTCTTTTGATCCTGAAATAGTATTATGGAGTTTTTCAAATCAAATTTTGAGTTTCAGTGTAAGGATAAAGGATAACCAATCATTTATATATCTATATATTTATTTATTTTTCATTCTTCCAAAAGTGTGTTCTACCACATAAAAAAACTTAAGATTTTTCACTCTGTTGTAATTTTTTACTTTACAAACAAACCTCATTTTAAAACTTACGTTCTCATTTTCAGCACTATTAGTTCTGTTTTCCCTTAAAGAAGATATTTTTCTCAAAAAATACCAAATTTTGACATTAATGAGTGATGCAGCCAAGACTGAACTCTGGCTTCCTTAACCCTTTACAGGGCCCAATACAGGCTGATTTTGCTACCGTTTTTCGGTACCTTCACAAAAATCTTGTTTTGAAACCGGTACTTTCACAAAAATCAAGTTATAATATCAGTAACTTCACACAAACATCGAAAATTTCACAAAAATTCGCTTTTTAAAACATAAAATTTGTTTCTCTGTTTAAAACAAAATTTACTCATAAAATAAAATTCTAAGCAAGTTTATATGAACAATCCCTTAGATAGAAACCTTTTGTAGTATTTTAACTCATTTTTAGCTGTTTCTCACCAAAGTATTTATGCAATATTATCACAATCTTTAAACATCTGTTTTGAGGAACCATTTTTCTCATCATTTCCTATATTGTACACAGTACATAGCCTATTAAGCTTTAATTACAATGGTATTTTTTGTACTTCTTAGGTTTTTAGCTCCCCCTCCCCAAAAATCGAAACCTGTTAAAAATAATACTCGATGACATTTACACTTTTCGAAGTAAAATTTCACTTGTTCTACTTATCTTTTATAAAAATGAGGATGCCTTTAAAATTTCGCTAAAACAATGCTGATAAAAAAAAAACGTTCACAAAAATAGAATGATGCAATACTTGCACAAAAATAGGTAGCGAGAAAAAAAATCCTGTATTGGCCCCTGCTTTATTTTAGAATCGATGGTTAGAAATTGTTGCCTCTCTTTGAAAATTTAAATTTATATGGAACTGAACAAACTTGCAAGAAATGGTGCTATTCAGCAAATTTGTACAAAATGGGATGCAAGTAATAACAAATGAAAAGGAACTTGACGTAAAGAGATTCAAGTTCTTTTCTTTCAGTTTGCCTCCTACTCAATGTTCAAAAATATCATGATATTTTCGAAAATATCGAAAGTGTCCGATATTTTGATAGATATCGTGTATTTTGATATGTATCCGATAGTTTCAATCAGCACAAAATTCATTAAATGCATGCTCAAATCACTCTGTATTTTCTTATATCATTATTACAATATGCAGACTTAAAATTAATGTTTCTTTCATTGTTTATATCTAATATTTTATTCTATATTTTTATCCATTTTAATGGAGATAATTCAGCATTAGCTGTTTTACTCATTTTTCTACTGTTAGCTACTTTTACACAGTTATATGATTCAGAAATAAAAGAAATATGCATTATTCAGTACACAGACAAGATTATTTTCTTTTTTTCTGACCAACATTTAATATTTAATTTGGCACTATTAATATGATTTAAGATTGTTATATAACTAATAATTTTGCAAATATAAAATAAAAAGGAATATTATATTACTTTGTCACATTAATTATGTATTAATACATCATAAAAAATATAATACTAGCTTTTTGGTTATTTTTAATTAAAAAAAAGAACAATATTACTATGATTAATATAATTTTTATATTGAAAATACTGTAGCTGAAAAAATAAATGTCAAAAATATCAGTCATGATATTTTCAAAATAAATATCGGATATATATCGTAATCTGATAAAAATAAATATTGACTGTTTCCGTTTCAAAATAAATATCGACTGTTATTTATCAACGAATGCTGTTCCTACTCCAATTTATAACAGCTTCAATCTGCAACTAACAACTTTAATACACAAATCATTTCCCAACTACAGCATTTCCCCATTTTCCTGATCTTTTTTTCTAACTGAAATTTCCGAAATGAATATTATGCTGCAGGAACAATATGTTTCATGTATTAATGGTTGCCCAACTGTCTCAAGTACATAATTAATGTGGAGGAAAAAATTGCATTGCCTTTGAAACTAGTGCCATTTTTTGTTGTATTTCCGAATATCGTTGCTTCCAAGAGTTATTTTGATGCAGTTTTGGATACCATCTCTTTTCCGCATGATATTACAAAATTTATTTTGGATTTCATCATTTTTTCTCTAACCACTCTCACCCAGTTTGTGCAGTGCAAAAAATTAAGTTGTTTGAGATTGCGATCCGTTTGCAGCTTGTAAATGTTTTAATATTTTTGAAAATGGTCAGTTATTTTGCCATATACTGCCTTAAATGAGTGTATCTCATGTTTAGTTTCAGTAAATAGATTTATATTTGGTACCATGCCAACATTAAACTCGTACTTCGCGGAAAATGGCTTCCATGTTCGAGATTTCAACCTTTTTGTGTCTTGTAAATAGTTTGATGTTTTTGAAAATCGTTAAAATTGTTTTGACATATCGTCGCCCCAGAGCAACAGAAAGATATCTTAGTGTTATTTCTAGGATTAGACATCTTACTGTTGCTCTGAGGTGACGATATGTTACTTTAGGTGAGCTTAATGTATGTTTTTGCTCACCGTATGTAACACACCGATATTGAACTTATGAAAAACGGCTTCTTGTATTTGCGATTTTCAATCCTTTTGTATTTTGTCAATATTTTAATATTTTGACACATTCTACCTCAGATTAATGTGTTTCAAGAACTATCGTATTTTCGGGAATAAGCACCATGGCACATACGAAAAATTAGCAAAAAAAAAATGCTGGTGTGGTGCATTTAATGGGTGCAGCAGATACAATCCCTCTTCTTTTTTTTCCAAGTAAAAAAAGTCCCAAGTTTTTAAAAAACGTTGAAAATACTGCCAACAGATGGCACCCCATCGTCCTGCTGCCGTCAGGTTACAAAACATAACGATTAACGTAGAAAAAGTGTGTCAGTCACGTCAAAGTACGTCTGTGTTTCAATATTTTTTTTTGGTTTCTATATAAATGCATAGTTTATTGATATAGAATTATTTCAATAGAACAAATTATAGAACTTATTGAAATAGAATTATTGCAATAACGATTAATTGATTTGATTTCAAACCTCGAAATAAGCAGTAAAATGACTTTTTAAATCAAGTCCGCGAAAAAATATACTTCGACATAATTCTATATGTTTTAAGAATCTAATCCGTTATTGTTCGATATTCGTACGTCGGCCTATATCGTTTCTGCGTCGATCAATATTTTTGTGCTACTTTGGCCACAGAGAGTTTGACATTGGGGAGGGAGTGAGAAGAAGGGTTGGAGTCTCTTGCTCTGGATAACCAACCAATGTCTCCTCCCAAGGTAAAATAATTATATGAACAGTAAAGTATAAAAAGTTTCTTTAATTAAAAATATTTCTTTCATTAGCATTTCACTCCAACTTTCTTTACTACTAATTGTGCTTCTAAGCTGTTTAATATTGAGTGCGGCGCATACAGGCATCCCTCGTATAACACGATACTTCTAGAATGCTATTTCGATATTACACAGTTCCAAATTTATGATTATTATAACACAGTTTCGATATTACATGTGGTACGAAACTTGAATTTAATGCTTCATGACTTTGATACAACGCGAATGTTTATCCTTAAAAAAGATGGAATTTCCTTTCTGTTTTATACATTCTGTTAATGTTTGATAACCTTAACAAGATAACCCTAATAAATTTTACAATAGCTAAAATTTCGGCTAAAAAAGCGGAACATAGAAATGAAAACTGGCAACCAGAACATGCAGCGGCCCACTGGTATAAAATTTAGAGTTGTCATAAACAATACACCTTAATTATTTTATGTACAGGTGTCCCTCTTATAACACAGTACTTGTATAATACTGTTTCGATGTGACACCGGTACTTAACTTGAATTTAATACTTCATGCTTTTGATGTAACAAGAATGTTATTTTTGAAAAAGATGGAACTTCATTTTTGTTGAATGCATTCTGTTAATTTTTGATGATAACTCTAATAAGTTTCTGCTTTGTTTTTATGAAACTTGGTTTTGATAGAACACGGTACACATCCCTTGATTCACATTATTTCTGAGTTTCATATATCACAGTTTTGATATAACACGGTTTCGATACAACACAATACATCTTAACCTGTTTTTCTTTCTTGCACATCTCTACGCAGTATAAAATGAAGTCTCCAAAAAGCGTCTGTCTGTTTGAACTCGCAAAACGCGAGAACTACCCGGCCGATTTCGCTGAAATTTTCAGTTTGTTCCTTTAAGCTCTGAAAAGGTTTGCAGGCCAGTTCGAAAACAAGTCGATGAATAGTTCTTTTTTTATTCCAATTTAGGCCCAATTTTCACGTAAATTCCCGAATATGGGGGTGAAAACTGACTCGCAAATAGTAATATTATATATTGTTGGAAAGGGAAGAATTTTCTGCATTCTACGCAATTTGTTCCAGTGCTCTAACTTAATTGCGGCGGGAGTTTTTTACGTTTTTAGCTCGAATTTTTTTAGGCTTAGCTGAAATTTAGGCACTACTTTCTTCATTAAATCCATCAATAAAAAGTGAAGGAATTGTCCCACAGTTTTCTCTTTGACACCATTGAAAAGAGCTACCTTTTTTACTCCAGATCTAACTCGACCTAAGGTCGAAAGTTTAACCCTCTATCTCCATTAGAAAAAAAGTTACAAGCGAATGAAATGAAGTTCAAAAATCTGTTCTCTATTCACGTTTTTAACCATTTTATTTTGCGTTTCCACGGTAACGCTTTTTGAATCCATTGTATATTTCCGTCTTTCTCATTTTCAATTCTTAAACTTATTTTATTTTGTGTTTCCTTGGTTACGCCTTTTAAATCCATCTTTCTCATATTATTTTAATTTCTTAAAAGAATTTTAGAATCTGTCGTTATTGGCAAGAAAATTTTGCATGATGATTTTTTTTTCCTTTCATTTAATCCTGGTTGCTGAAGATACTTCACTTGACGCAATGGGTTTTTTTCGGGTAGACCGGGCAAAGCCGGGCAACGCAGCTAGTGCATAATAAAGTATTAAAAATAAGTAAAAACATTATTAAAAAAGTCTCGTATAACATGGTTTCGATATCACACGGATCGAATTAACCATGTTATACGACGGAAATATATTTTCCCCTTGAGAACGTATTTCGATGCGGCGCTTACTCCCGAAAATACGGTTAGCATTTTTTCCGATATCGAAATGACGTCGTTTTCTCCGCAGGGCAACGGGCCGGCAGAGGAGGAGGAGGAGAGCGGCTCTTTCCTGCGTGGTTCTGGGCGGCTCTCGGTGCTGGGCGGCGATGCCGAGACCTCCCGCTGGGTGGAGGCCGCGGACCGGCAGCTCATGAAGGTGAGTCATCCCCCGACTACGAATGACGGAAACGTCCGGATTATCCGACGAGAATGAAACGATGAACAGCTCGGGCGTGACATTTTTACGCATACAATGGGGTCGTTTCCAAAATTTTAAAAGTATTTTTTTCTGAAAGAGCATGCTTAAAAACATAGGACCTGACCATTTTTTAAATAATTTGACTAAGTTTAATATTTTTGAAAATTACTTAAATCAGTGCTTTCATTGTTTACGCTTCAGTCCGATGACATCACAAATGATGAAATGCCATTCGGTGTGGCTAGAGCCGCTATATAGATAGGCCGACGCATCAGCTCAATTTTAGCCAGTTTGGATCGGATTTTTCATTTTTGCTGTGTTAGGGTTACCGCAGCAAAGTTTCGGATTTCACCAAATTTGCTGAAAATAATATTTTATTTAATAAGCAATTCACGTGCCGCTAATAATTGCTCACAGTGAACAATCGCCAAACGCGATAAATCGCCAGAAAGACAACCACTCAAATACGCTCTCCGATCCAAAATGGCTAATCTTAAGCTGATGCGTCGGCTCGTATATATAGGGGCCTTAAGTGTGGCCAAAATATTTAATTCGCGTCTTTACTCACATGTATTGTCAACGATATGGTTGTTCGCAAGCGTAGAGCCCAATTTTAATTCGCTTCTTGTTATCATAATGTGGAAACGCGGTAGAGAGATGAGCCAAAGGGCACCCTTTGTGACGTCATCAAGACCACGCCTTGTTTAGAAAATCAGACATTTTAAAAAATAACTGTTTTGGAAAATAAAAGTACTTTCTAGGTCCATGTTTTTTTTTTTGCTTATTCTATCAATTTCAGTGACTAAAAGTAGTACTTTTGACTGAAGAAAACCACCCCATTCCCGGAATTTTGAGTTTTGACTTTTGACTTGTACGATCTCAGATACCAGAGACTATTAGGTATTATCATGATGTGAAATATCGACTTTTTCGAACGTTTTCTCGTATTTAAAAAATGTTTTGTAGGTGTTTTGGGCATGACCCTGCGGTCACACCCTCGCTACATATAAAACATTATTTTTAAGAGCAAACATTTTTTTAAAGAACATTCATACATCAAATGATGATACATGACTGTCTGACTGTCTCATGATGGAGTATATCCCAAATAAAAACCAAAGTTTAAACTGAATTGCAAATGGGTGCTTAAAAATGTCACACCTATGCATCGCAAATGAATGGAGCGATGTACAACACCGGACTTTACTGAGTCTGTTTTCTTCCTCCCCCTCAGGATTTCAATGAAAACTTCACCCTGAAGGTGTGCAATGGAAACGGAGCTGAAGAGAGCGACAGTTCGGGAGACGAGAGGTAAAAATAATAATGATACTAAAATGATTTTAAAATACAGTTGTAAGTTTTTCTGGGATGTATACCTTTTTCATACTTGCCAACTTTACTGTTTTTAATGGGAGACTCCCGTTTTTTGCTTCCATCTTCCGATTTCCCGTTTTTTATGATTTTCTCCCGTTTTTGCAGTTTTTTCAGTCAATCATCAAGTTTCACTTTCTTCTCAATAGATGGCGCCCTTTTCTAGTCCCATTTTTTTCCAATTAATTTGTCCTAATTTTCCAAATTTTCCATAAGGTAAAAATTTAATTTTTTGGAACCTTTTCCACATTGCATGTTCAACGAAGCACTACTTTGCTGAAAATAGCAGTAGATTTCAATCCTTTTGCATCTTGAAAATAGTTCAATTATTTTGAAAGTTTTAAGTTATTTTAACATGTGCTACCCTATACCCACTTATTTCATATTTTATTTTCCTTATATATTGATTTTTTTTTTTTTTTTTTTGGATTTTATTAATTAATATTTTGTAGCTGCTTTTTTGGTGGAGACTAGGGAATGTACAAAACTTTAAACTAATTCACTCCTTATTTGTTTCATAGAATTTTAATTATAATGCATTTTTAAAGCAGATTTTATATACAGCTAAGCCTAATTCACACGATTAGTAACCAAATTCATTGTTGGCCGACAAGGAAATTAAAAGCAATGAATTAAAATTTTTATCTGTTGCCAGTTTCTATTTGTTAACAAATAAAATATTTGTAATTCGTTTTTAATAGTAAAAGGCTTTTAAAAAGATTTTAATTTTCCATATTGATCCTACATTTGTGACAGAGTGGGGCGGGGTTTTAAATTTTTAATTTTAGTTACTTGTTATCCTTTTTGTTGTTAACCTTTTTTATTTTATTTTATTTATTTTTATTTTATTTTATTTATTTATTTTTTTTATTTTTTTTATTTTTTTTTGCCATTAAAAATCTTACTTTGCTGATCTGTATTTTTCTGGAAAACTGTCTAAAAAATCTGGAAATAGCAAGGAATTTTAATTTCTGAAACATAGTAAAAGCCACAATTGAAGTTTTATTATTTCTTTTCTTCTATTCAAGGGAGAAGACGATCATCCTAAAGAACGAAAGCGGCCCGCTGGGGATCCACGTGGTGCCCGACTACGACGGTCGAGGGAGGTAAGTGCCGTTCGGTGCCGTAGTCGCAAAACGACTGTGTGCGATAATGCCGGTAATTATGTGTGACTAAAACAACAACAATTCGCAGGGACACGGGCCTGGTGATCCAGGGCATCGAGAGCGGGGGCCGCATCGACCGGGACGGCCGCTTCCGGGTGGGCGACCGCATCACCCGCATCAACGGGAAGAGCCTGCGGGAGGTCTCCTTCCAGACCGCCCAGGAGGTCTTCAAGGACGCCCTGCGGGCGTCGCGCATCCGCCTGGAGCTGGTGAGGGGGGCGGGCCCCCGGGCGGCGGCGGCACCCCGCAAGCCCCCGCCCCCCGTCTACCCCGAGGGGAAGAGGGAGGAGGACCTGGTCGAGGGCGAGGAGAGAGGTAGGTTGCCTTTCCTCTTGTTTGTTGTGGTCCGTCCTTTTTTCCCGTCTCATGTTTTCCGTTTCGTTTGCTTTCAGCGGGCGGCACGAGCACGAGGGTGGCCACCGTGACCCCCACCAAGAAGGTCCCAGCCTCGGCCACCCGGCGCCTGGCCTCCGCCAACACCCGGCGGATCGGGAGGATGATCACCGTGCAGCTCACCAAAGGCCAGTATCCAATCACATTCTTTCGTTTTTGTAGCATTTGTGCGAGAATGTCTCTCGTGCGACGTCCATTTCAAAATCCCGAACCAAGAACTTGTTTCCATTAAACTAAAACAGAGCATTTTTTTTTATTAAAAAAATTTTAATCCCATTTCAAAATCACAAACCAAGAACTTGTGTCCACTGAACTAAAAAAAAGCAATTTTTTTTTTTTGATTAAAAAAAATGTAATCACATTTCAAAATCCCAAACCAGAAACTTGTTTCCATTAAACTAAAACAGAGCAATTTTTTTTTAATTAAAAAAAAATTTAATGCCCATTTCAAAATCCCAAACCAGGAACTTGTCTCCATTAAACTAAAAAAGAGCAACTATTTTTTTGATTAAAAAAAAATTAATCCCATTTCGAAATCGCAAACCAGGAACTTGTCTCCATTAAACTAAAAAAGAGCATTTTTTTTTTATTTAAAAAAAAATTAATACCCATTTCGAAATCCCAAACCAGGAACTTGTTTCCATTGAACTAAAAAAGAGCAATTTTTTTATTTAATTTTAAATGATCAAAATCGTTAACATTTGTTTATAACTAGATGAAAGCTTAATACATGCAGCATATTTATACGTTTCTCTGATGCCATGTGTCATGCATCATAGTAGCATTGTGTTATCATCGGCGCAGCGATCTTTTAGCATCCGCTTTTGGTTTACAATACTTATTTTCACTAGTAGCACCCGCACGGCTTTGTTCGTAGTAGAAAATTAAAAGGTTATTTGGTTCGCCTGTATATTTGCAAATAATGGATGAATTTCTCGCCAATTTGCTATGCTTGCCCATGTTACAGTTCCACGTTATGGTAATTTAGTATTTTACTTGCCCACGTTGTGATCATTTGCTCGGTGAATAGTTCTTAAAATTGGAATACAAAAGAACAAAAATGAATTTTCATAACATCGCTTCAAGGTGCACCCCCCCCCCCCCCCCACCACGCTTTAAACTAATTCTGTGCCAAATTTCATGAAAATCGGCCGAAAAGTCTAGGCGCTACGGGGTCACAGAAATCCTGACTTTCAGCTTTATTATTAGTAAAGATTAGTCTATAGCATAAGCATATTAAACGAAATTGCAAAGCCTTTTTCGGATACAAATATGATTTGTTTCTTGCATCAATATCACATACTTACCAACTCTACTGTTTTTAACAGGAGACTCCCGTTTTTTGCTTTTATCTCCCGATTTCCCATTGTTTACGATTTTCTCCCGTTTTTGAAGTTTTTTAGTCAATCGTCAAAAAGTTTCACTTTCTTCTCAATAGTGCCCTTTTCTAGTCTCTCTGGGAATAAGATTTTTTTTTCCAATTTACAACTCATTTAGTAAAAATTGATTTTTTGGAAGCTTTCTTCATTGTATTTCCAACAAAGCACGTGCTTTGCCGAATATTGCAGCAGATTTCAATCCTTTTGCATCTTGAAAATATTTCAATTATTTTGATAGTTTGCCGATATTTTAACATGTGCTACCTGATACCTACTTATTTTATGTTTTATTTTCAATATATATAGATTTTTTTTAAAAAATTTTGGATTTTAGTAATTAAATTTTTGCAGCTACTTTTTTGGTAGAGACTGGGGAATGCACGAAACTTTAAGCAAATTCACTCACTATTTGGTTTTTCCTTTGCAGTATATTTTTCTTGCTGCTACCAATTAGCTTACATCTGCGAAAAATCCTCATTTCTCTTCAAATTTAGTATTCATGTTATTTAAAAGCATAATTTAATAATTCTGTTGTGAAGATATGTCGCTGGTGAGTCACCTATATACATGTAGTGGAATCTCCTGTTTTTTTTTCTTCGGAGGTTGGCAAGTATGATATCATACCATGCACAGTACTAAAAAATAAATAATATACCACCATCCAACCCAGAAACCCAGAGGTCAATTATCTCGGACTTTTTTTCTTCAGCCATACCAAAAGATGCTTTCATTGATATTGATTTTTAATAAAATAAAAAAGGAAACTTGACAGGAAATCTAGCAAAACCTGGGAAAGGTTGCCAAATGTCACGCAGTACGATACTTTTCTGATTTTTTTTAAATATAAAATTTTTATAAATATAAATAACATATTTTCCTTCCCCCCACAGGCGACTCTGGCCTGGGCTTCAGCATCACCACCAGGGACAACTCCGCCGGGGGCCGGTCCCCCATCTACGTCAAGAACATCCTGCCCAAAGGGGCCGCCGTGGAAGAGGGCAGCCTGCTCCCTGGGGACCGCCTGCTGGAGGTATGCCATTGTTCACTTCAGATAAGTAGTTGCGTCTCTCTCGCTCGCGCTCGATCCGGCTCCGTGCGTGTCGGTCGTCTTTGATTTTGCCGTGGGTATTCCTTAATTTTGCCGTGAGTGTTCCTCTCTCATCCGGCTGAAGGTTCCGTTTCATATAGTACAAGATTAAAATTATTTTCCCAAGATTTTAAACTTTAACTAAAATCTTGGCTGTTACTGCTTGCAAATATTTGGTTCTGTTAAGGGTATGTCACTCGCGCATTTTAAATTTTTGGCAAATTTTGTTTAGTTATCCTTGTTGAAAACTAAAAATTGCATAATCAGGGACGTTCAGCAACTTTGATTTATAAATTCTTGGGTTGCTATATCGTAATAGGAAAAGAACTAGTATACAATTGAAGGGCTACGGAGAAGAACGATCAAAGTCCATTTTGCTAAAAAACTGTGGTTAACCAATAGGAACACGTAGATTATTACAGACAGTATTGAAGAGAAATATTATTCAGGCAAAAATCATCAGAGTGAGTGAGTTTTAACTGGGAAGAACGAGGCTAACTCGGAAAAGATTCGAGGTTTCGAGCTTAAAAACGCACTGAAGAAAATTTGTGCATGGTGGACTACGATCATTCTTCCTCGCGACCCTTCAATTGCTTTAAACGATTTTTCTATTGTCGCCAAGGTAGAAATAAATATATCGCCAAACCAAGTGACATAGTTTGAGCAGAAAAGTACCAAATAGTGTTAGAAAAGTTTACTTTTTACACTTTTTGATACATAAAACTTACAAAGTCTTATTTTCCCCATATTTCAATGTCATTTTATATTTAATCAGAAGTAGATTCTAGAACTCATACCATTTTAATCAAACTGAAAAAGAAATTCTGCACATGTGCTCAATCATTGTGTATTGTCCACTCCAGGAACCATCATATGTGTCTTTTATCTTTGCAATTGTATTGGTGTTGATGGTCACTTATTTTCGAACATTATGCGGTCTCCTGCTGTTAGATTTTTAAATCTTGTCCATAGTTCTAGTCATTTAATGAATTCTTTGTATTGTTATTTTTGCGTCTCCCGAAAGACACGCCTTGGATCTTTGGTGGACTCAAACGTGACATATTCTTGAATTTCAAATTAAAATTTAACTTTTAATTAACCAATAAAACAGAGTATTATGTTTCCAATTTAGTAATGCAGATTTTGTGAAAATAACGATTATTTATTTGATCATTATTGCAAAGGTTCCTGTTTTGTAATCGGGTTCCCAATGACTCGAACACCATTCATTAGATTAATATTGTAGAGTATTCTTTCATGTTAATAAATAATATATATGTATTTAATTATCTATTAAAATTAATATAAAATTAGATTAAGTACTTCTTTATATAAAATTAGTTTTTCAGTATCTTAACTCTAGCCAACGGTGTGATTGGTCAACAGCCAGAAGCTAATTTAAATAGGGTGAAATCAATGGACCAATCAGGTGTTGGCTGCACATGTAACTGCATTTCCAACTGTTGGTTTTCAGCCACATGTTTTGATTTTCACTATGTATTCAGTTGCTGTATCTTGCAAGAAGCAAGTTGTGTTCATGTTAAATAAAAGATTTTTACAGAAAGGTTTTTACCCTGATTTGAAATAGATAAGTTACTTTGAATTTTATAATACATATTATACCTTTCGGCAACCCCATTTTGCTGAGGTTGTGTATCACACAATGTCAGACTATTTTATCATCGTTCCGATGAACGAGCGCTCGACTGGAGTATCGTGGACGTACAATTATTGTTTCTCCTTTCGTTATTGGGAAGGTCGTGATGTCATTCTCCTGTTTCTCTCTCTTAGGTGAACGGGATCCCGATGACGGGCAAGAGCCAAGCGGAGGCGGCGCGTGTGCTGCGGGACATCCCACCCGGGGAGAGCGTTCGCCTGGTGGTGTCGCGCCAGGAGGCGGAGGAGGATCCCCCGGAGAATGGTGCGGTACGTATCCCGAAGCATTCTCCCCACGGGGAGATCAGTTTGCTCATCGATCAAAAATAGATATGTGGAATAAGTAGCTATTACGTTCAAGTAAACTAGGTTAACTCTGTTGTCAGACAGCAAAATGTAGTCGAACCTGTCTATCTTGAATTTTACGGGAGAGAAGAAAAATTCGAGATATGGAGGTTTCGAGATACAGAGGTTTTGAAAAAAGTTCTAAAATAAAGTATATGGAGCAATGACTCGAAAGTAAAACTTTGGAAGCAATTTTAGCATTCAACAATGTCCCCTTCCTCTCAGTTTCCGAATGGATATAATTGCTGGAAAACTTGCTTCTTGTACATACAGTTTTAATTCTGGAGGATTATGTGACTGCTAATATTAAGAAAAATGCTTTTTGTCTCCAAATTCTAGTTAATAAAGATCGTTGGGGATCTAATTCAAGAAAGACACTTTAGTCGAAATTCGAGATATACAGGTTTTTCATAAAATTTCATTCGATACAAACATGGGGGGAAACATTGAATTAATACTTTATGTGCAGGGAAAATGAAAAACTTCGACGTAGAGAGGTTTTCGAGATAGGCAGGTTCGAGATAAACAGGTTCGACTGTATGTATTTTTTTTTAATTAAGTGTTTTACATCAAGGCTATGTATATCCACAACTAATCTACAACTACAAATGAGGCAGTGAGAAGCAAAAGGATGTAAGTGGCGAAATTAAAAATTTGGAGATAACCAGTACACATGGTAGGTGAACCTCTCCTCTGTCTTGGGGCGAGAGAGGGTACTAGTAGCCCTGGTAGTTGCTGCTATGCAGCATGATTTAGAAAGAAATTTCAATGAAAGTCTAGTTATGATATTATATTTAAAATCACTTTACTCAAAACTTGAAGATGTGTACTTGCATCCCTTTGCTTCTCACTGCCTCAAATAAGTACTAATTTCGGAATGATTGCTTTGAAATTCGGCAGTGCAAATAAATTTTGGGATTTTTCCTTGTTCATTGAACTTTGTGCTTTGATGAAAAATTTGAAAACTGACTAATGTCATTTTACCATCTGACCATAGTCATTCAATGTTTAAAGTCGTCTTTACCATAGCCGACATCCCTAGAGTAAGAGCTCATTTGCATGAGACTTTCTGTTGATGTAATTTCAACTGTTGTTGCATACAGGTTCTTTGGTCTGTTCAGTAATGATGTTGCAAGGGGCAACTTGGTTTTTTAGCTAAATAAAAATTTTCTTTTTTATCCCTCATTTCTTATTTTAAAGGAAACCAGATAACTTTTGAAAATAAACGGTTTAAAAAGCAATGGATTGAACATGTTTATGCTCGAAAAAGCGCAATACTGTTCGACAAAAAGGTTTCTTTTCTATGATCTCGATTTTTCGTGAAATGTTTGATTTCGCAATTACAATTTTTGTAACTTGTTGCTATTATTTTGAATTAATGTCAATAAAATTCAGTGATTTTGCCATATTACATTCTTTTTTAGAAAGCATCAACTCTTGACCGACTGTCGGGATAATTCTCGACTAGTCATCGTCTTTTCGCGTAAAATGGTCTTATACTATCATTCTTTCCTCTATTCCATGTCAGACCCTGTGAAATCATGGCAGACTCTAGTTTAACTTCTTTAGTGTCTCTTTGAAAGGGTTAGACAAAAGTCGAGAAAATGTTCCGGTTTTTGAGTGTTTTTTCCCCCAAGAATTGCTCGAGGTAAATTTTCAGAAATTCTGACCCATGTTGTATAAGTCAACCCATCAGCTTGTAACCTCACTTTTTATACTAAATTACTCAACATTAACGTGAGTATGTAGGGTAGATTGTATCTTTCAACAACTCCATTCTGTTGAGGAGTGTTGTATTTTTTGTATTTATATTCGTAAAATGCATGCGTCCCGGCAGGTGGCGTGCGAGGAGGAGGAGGGCGCCGGCGTGTTCCCGTGGAAACACCGAGAGATCCTGACGTTCCGCATCCCCCTGGAGGAGGCCCCCTCGGGGGGCCTGGGGGTCAGCGTCAAGGGCAAGAGCACCTCCGCCCCGGGCGGCTCCGTCGACCTGGGGATCTTCATCAAGGGCATCATCCCGGGAGGGGCCGCCGACAAGGTGAGGGGATTTTGGTCCTTTTTTTCTATGCTGAGCCTTCTGGCATCATATAAGCGGTTACCCATTTCTATTGCACTTTTTTCTCAATTAAGCCACAAAAAATGTCTAACGGGTTTACGCAGAGCCGCTTACCATCGTTTTTCACTTCAGAAAATATGAAAGCTGACTAACTTCAAATGATTAACTTGTTTGCTTGGTTTATACGTTAACAGTCATTGAAGGCGGCAAAACTAGAATGACCTTTTCTGCTGGCTTCTACAAAGTACTCTAACTTTTAAGATTTAATTTTTAGTTAGCCTTAAACGTACTATTTTTCTCAGAGTATTCAATCCTTTTTTTTTTGGAGAAGATTCAAATTCATTTTTTAATGCATAAACAAAACATTGTTTTCTGCCTTAGGTATATGGTGTTATTTATTTATTTTTTTTTTTTTGTAGAAGATTCAAATTTATTTTTAATGCATAAACAAAACATTTTTTTCTGCCTTAGGTATGTGGTGTAATTAAATGGGGACATCACCCCTTTTACGAAAAAATGTCTAAGAAAGACTTTTTTGACCATAAAGTCCATGTTAGTATGAAATGTTAAGGGTTTTTTTATTGCATTTCAAAAAATTTTAACTAATCCTGCCGTAAAGGGTCGGACATTCGATTTTTGATTTCGGTGTCTCTCCCATCCAGGACGGACGTCTCTCGACGGACGACCAGCTGGTGAACGTCAACGGCATCTCCCTCCTGGGCACCAGCAACACTGATGCCATGGAGACGCTGCGGGGTGCCATGAGCCGCTCCGACGGCCCCATCCGGAACGCCGTCATCCTCACCGTCGCCCGCCGCGCGTCCCGGCCCCCCTCGGAGGTGGGGGGTGCCCCCCAGGGGGACCTCCCCCCGTCGCTCTGGGACGGCACCTGGAACGGCACGAAGGACGACCCGGCGGATATCGGGGTGCCGCCCGGACGCAACCCGGTCCTGGAGAGGCTGACCGGCCGAGATCCGGAGGGCGACGTCAGGACGTGCCGCCTGCCACAGATGGTCGTGACGGACACTGACGAGAGGGAGGCGTACTGCGCCACGGGCGACGCCGTCATCATCGAGGGGGAGTACGACCCCAGGCTCAAGAAGGTCGGCCCCGCCCCGGAGGGCGTGGCCCCGGCCAGCAGCCAGTGAGTGGATGTTTTTTACCCATAATTTCTCGGCTTCAAACTTGAACCGAAAACCATTATTTTGGTCTGAATGAAAACCGAAATTGAACCGGGAATTTGATTGGATGTGTAACTTTCTGTTGTTTTTTGCAACTTATCAATATTTTCTAACATAACTTCAACCCTATAATCATCATCATTTCATGCTCCATTTTTTAAAGAATTAGATTTTTAGTACAAGTACAAATATACATAAAATAAAATTCAGTATTGGAATGAAAACGATTTATCTGGCGAAATAAAAACCAGAATTGAACAAAAAAATAGTACACTCATGAGTTTGCTATCGCTGCCTTAGCACAACATTCATTGAATCTGTCGATGTAATAAAGCTTGCTCTAGTTGCCACTTGGTGGCGTTTTGTTTTAGTTTCCTCATGGATGAGTTATAGAGTGTTTTTACTCAGCAACAGCGATCTGGGCTGTGACCAATCAGGCTTGCACATGTGCCTCAAAGCAGGTATTTAAGATCGCTGGCTTGCAGGAGAATTCATCTTGGATGGTAGTCTTGGAACGTAGTCATGTTGTAGTAGTAATTTATATCAGTTTTAGATATAACCATAGAAATAGATCCATGTAAATGATTTGGTTCGGGAGTTGGGGGTTTTTTATCGGTTTTTATCTTGCCTAGTTAAAGTTTGTCATGCTGCTTATCCCATCATGGCTACTTGTACCTGCATGTTGTTGTTCAAGCCATATTTCTATACCTTGTACAGAATCGTGAGACGCTGGGTGAGATAAGTGCTTTTTTAATTGGTTTCACTGAATGTCAAGTAAAAGTTAATTCCGGTGTTATATACCCTAAAGCCCACTCATTTTTTTTTGTATTTACTAGTTGTTTGTTTTTATCTTGTTGTGTATTTAAGCCTTAATAAATGGCTTTATTATATTTTAAAAAGATTTATGTGTAGATTTAGAAATCTTCATGCATTTTGGTAGTTGACGTTTCTGAATAACTCATTAAGTATGCTAACAACGGTTGCCGTCCTTGTATGAATAACGATTTCTCTCTCTCTCTCTCCCCCACAGGCTGTCGCTGGCGGAGGACGGCGGCGGGGAGGGCTTCGCCCGGGACGGCTTCGGCCGCCAGAGCATGTCGGAGAAGCGGCACGCCCAGCTGGACGCCCGCAGCACCGACACCTACCAGCGCAGCAAGCGAGCCAAGGAGGAGCGGCAGAGGCAGCACGCGGGTGAGTGCACCACCCCCTTGGGGGGACGGTACACACGGCTGTCCTGCTGTGTGCAAGTGAAGTGCAACAACTGCACATTTTTCTTTTTTTTTTTTTTTTTTTTTTGCATTTTTGTCATTTATTGTACGTTAACTTTGTTGAACTAACAATTTGTCTCTAACTCCCGTAAGGAAGGTAAACACCAAAAATGGTAGCACATGCCTTTCCATTTCACATTTCTGCAGCTATCTAGTGAATGAAATGTCAGAACTCAAATTGAAAAGCTAAATCATTTTATTTATAAATCTAATAATTAACAACTGTAAATCATTAAATAAACTTTTGTAAATGGTATAAGCAAGCATGAGGGATTTCAACAATACTCAAATCAATCTTCATGTTCCAAAAGAACATCTTTCCAAAAAAATATTTGACACCCTAACAAGAATTATTCTAAAATGTTTCAAAAAAATTCTAAGTCCCTAACTCTCTTGGCAAAATCCTAAAAGCTATCTCCAAAGTTTGGGACGTCGCTTCAACAGCGAAGGATCCTCTTAAAAAGGCGACTATCGTCTGTCGAAAATGAGAAACGCGAGCAGAAGAGAGCGATTTCCTTCTCACTTCATCTGCTTATATCCTACCCCCGCACATGCGGCACGTCACTCTGGATATGCTTACGTAAGAGCCATCTGGATCTTTCCAGAACAATTGATTTGCCGCGGAGTCAGCGGGAGATTACGTCACACATCCCCTCGTGCCAACGAAACACGTCGTTCGAAGTCAATCCGATGTTTACACGTCGATTCTCCCGATACGCGATTTGAAACAAGCGTCCTTTAAAGGGACAACAAGATTTACTGCATATTCATTATTAAAGAAATACAAGTGAGTAAAAACATTTACATTTAGTTTACACTTAAATGAATTGGTGAGAATATCTCTCAAATAGACATTTTGTGGTTATCAGTGCCACTCCCCTTCAATGACCTTCACACGTGTGGACAAAAAGAGAGCAAGATAGCATCCGATATATTTCCGATTAGAAATTGGTGAAAAATACGATGTAGGAAAGTACTGATACTAGATTAATGTAATGCAGATTGAACAGTAAAAAGCGAGAAACCTAACACAGCACTTTTGTCCTTACGCAGAGTCGGACCCGGAGCGCGGCCCGTCCCTGGGCCTGCGCAAGTCCAGCAGCCTGGAGAGCCTGCAGACCATGATGCGGGAGCTGGACCGGGAGGACGAGGAGGCCCGGCGCAGGGCCGCCGCCCAGTCCTCCAGGGGCGGCGCCAGGAGCCGCGGCTGCAACGAGAGCTTCCGGGCGGCGGTGGACCGCTCCTACGACGCCCCGCCGCCGCCCTCCATGGAGACGCGTGAGTGACGCCTCCTTTATTATCATTTTCTTAATTTGTATATGATAAATAATTATTAATCTATATATATAAAAATGGAGTTTGGTAAATTTGTTCCCCAAGATCTCAGAAACTACCCGGCAGATTTGGCTGAAACTTTCACCGTTTGTTCAGTTTGGTACTGGGAAGGTTTGTAGACCAGTTCGAAAAAAATCCGATTGATAGTTCCTTTTTTATTCTAATTTGTCCAAATTTTTGCATAAATGCCCCAATATGACGGTGAAAAATTACGTGCACATATTAAAATTATGTGTCCATCGAAAGCGCTTATTTTTCTGCTGAAGATGGCATCTGTTAGAAAGTTCTAAGTTGTATGAAAAACGACTTATGAGCTTTTTTTGTTCCATGTTCGAAGGCTTTCCTCAACCCAATTCATTATTTAGTGTATCATCTCAACTCCCAGTTCATAGTTAGAATTGTTGAATGTTTTTGTGCTTCGTCTGACAGTTTGAGGCTTTTCTCAAGTCAAATCTTAAAGTAACATTTTTTGCCCAAGATTGGCTAATAATAACTAGATTTGGTTGATTATTTTCTATTTAAACGGAATTTTAGGGTAATTAATGGGTTTTTTTTTATTATTTGTGCTTATTGGATTTTTTAATCATCATCCAATCTAACAGCAGAAATCTCGCCAAAATTTATGCTGAAAGATTTTAGTAGCGGAAGTATTTGGCAGTTTTTTCAACTGTCGCGGTTTTTGAAGTCAAATACTACGTAATAATGTTTGTCAGTTTTCACCATGTAAACAAAATATCGTCAATCAAAGAATCTTTAAAAACTTTTTTTACTGTAAAATAATCCAGCAACTAAATTAGGCAAATCCAAAAACAGCACAAAAACTTTCATTAATATGACTTTGTGCAAATTCAAACCATCGCCAAATTTTACTACTTATTTTGGGAACATTTCGGATGAAATTGTTTAGCGCCATTTTATGGTGACCATAAGTATCTTAGCATATGGCGACACTATCTCTTTAACAAAAATTAGTAACATACCGTTTTACAAAGTAAGGAGGGGGAGCATTATCCAAGGTATCCCAAAACGATTCCCGCAAATTCGGTAACATTTTAAATCGCACCTAGAGCCCACAATAATTGAAATTTTCCAAAATAACTAAGGCAAGTTTAAGGGGATCACGGGCGCGCGGCTACATTTTTTTAAACAGTTCGTTCTTCAATTGACATACAGAGAAGGTAAAATTCCATGTAAAAAAAATAAGTATTAACTGATAAATCTTTTTAAACATGTGAAGTTTAATTTCATGTTTCGTAAATTCTTCAAATTTGTATACGCTTAAATTTCGTGTTTTCGTTTCTAAATCAATATTATTTTGCTCTTTTTACTTACTGCTACTTTAGTTTTATGAGTAAGGAAGAAGCTAGGTTTTTTTAAATCACGTCAAAAAGGTGTGTTTTAAGTTCTTTCACTTAAAACAGAAAACAAATGCAAGTAACGATTGTTTCTCATAATTATTGCTAACACAGGCAACGCCGGGTATTTTTGCTAGTATATAATAAAATATAAATAATATATGCTGAATATTTTATTTATATTTATTATATAATATTCAGCATAATAATATACTCATTATGTAATATTTATTGAATGAGATAAGTTTAAGTAAAGTTTCTGTACTGATTGTGCAGATTTGTTTACCATCTCTGGTTTGATACATTTAGGGATTAGATTTTTCCAGCTTTTTCTGTTATCTTTTTGAATCTTTCCTCTTTTTTTTTTTTTTTTTTTGCCTTTTCAAGCCTTTTTTTTTAAATCAGAAAAAAATAAGATTTTTTTTTTTTTTTTTTTTTTGCCTTTTCAAGCCTTTTTTTTTAAATCAGAAAAAAATAAGATTTTTTTTTTTTTAAATTTTCAGCCCCAATTTCTTATTTTTTTCTATTTTTCCCCCTCGAATCTTCATCCTCCGCGATATCTGCCAAAAGCGTATGTTTTGGAAGCATGCCAACAACGTCAAACACATACTGCGCCGAAAGTTGTATGGCTCGTTTGAGATTTCAATCTTTTTGCATCCTGCTAGTATTTCAATTATTTTTATTGTTGGGTGGTTTTTTACTATATGCTACCTTTTATCTGCTTATTTTATTCATCATTTCAATAATGTTTTTATTTCTTTAATTTATTTTAGAAAAAATGCAAAAGTTAATCAAAAAATGTGGCTTAGCACCCACAGCCTCGAATTTTATTGAAACCCTGCATGGTTACTTTTTTTTGTATTTAAGAAAGTAAGAAATATCTATTGTGAATCTTAAATGGTTTAGGCTTTACAGCTTGTTAAAAGTTTTGAGATTTCCTGATGAAATGAGGCAGCTTCAAGTTGTTCTTTTGATTCCAAAATCGTATTTAAATTTTTATCGTAATTTTAAAAACAAATTTTGGGTTCCAATGCAAGAAAAAAGATAACCAATTGTTTATATACATATATATATATTTATTTATTTTCCATACTTACTATGAAAAGTATGCTCTACCTCATAAATTTTTTTTAGAATTTTCTCTGTGTTGTAAACTTTTACTCTATAAACAGACTAAATTAACACCATTGCATACCATTAACAACATTGCATGCAAATGAGCTTCTCGCTCTCTGCCAATCAGATGGGAGCTATTGTTCAGACACTGAATGTTTTACATTTTTTATTTTAAACTAAGAACTACTTATTTTATATTTCTACAATTTCTTTCTCGAGCATGCGTCTTGAGAGTTCGACTCTTTCCAGCTTGAGTCATTCATACAAAACACGCAATTTATTTTTTGAAAAAGAACAGATCGAGGCACTGCCCCTGTGAAAGAAGTTTATGAAAAAAAAAATTCAGACTGTAATCTATGCCTCAAGAACATCCATCCAACCCACTCCTATTTGTATTCCACAGGGTTACTACTAGTAGGGAGGGAGGGGGGGGGGGTACATAAACTGTTAGAGAAAAATCAACTAAATCAGGGTTCAAAACTCCTCCGATACTCCTTCATTTGGGAAATTTTTTTGAATGATCCTTCAAACCCTTCATTTTGATTTGAACTCCTTCAAAGCTCCTTCGTTTTTAGTTGAAAACTACATAGTCCTAATGTACTATACCTACCTCTGTGACAGTAACTTCAAATGCATACTTTGATCGACAACTTAACTTTGTCACATGGGCGAAGGGGTGAAAATATTATTAGATGACTAAGACATTTCATAACTGAAGTGAACCATACTTAAATGGGGGCTTGACTATTTTTCAAGTTTTATGATTATTGCTTTTCCTTCCACCACACTCTCTCAGCTGCAAAAGTCAGTTTCTCTAATTATTATTTAACTAGCTGCATTGCCCGGCTTTGCTCGGTCTACCTTGAAAAAAACCATTGTGTCCAGTGAAGTATTTTCAATAACCAGGATTAAATGAAAGAAAAAAAAAACCATCATGCAAAATTTTCTCGCCAAACAATGACGACAGATACTAAAATACTTTTAAGAAATTAAAATAAAATGAGAAAGATGGATTTAAAATGCGTAACCATGGAAACACAAAATAAAATAAGTTTCAGAATTGAAAATGAGAAAGATGGAAATAATGGATTCAAAAAGCGTTACCGTGGAAACCCAAAATAAAATGGTTAAAAACTTGAACAGAGAACAGATTTTTGAACTTCATTTCATTCGCTTGTAACTCTTTTTCTAATAGAGATAGAGGGTTAAACTTTCGACCTTAGGTCGAGTTAGATCTGGAGTAAAAAAAACAGCTCTTTCCAATGCTGTCAGAAAGAAAACTGTGGGACAATTCCTTCACTTTTTATTGATGGATTTAATGAAGAAAGTAGTGCCTAAATTTCAGCTAAGCCTGAAAAAAATCGAGCTAAAAACGTAAATAACTCCCGCCGCAATTAAGTTAGAGCATTGGAACAAATGGCGTAGAACGCGGAAAATTCTTCCCTTTCCAACGCATGTAATATTGCTATTTGCGAGTCATTTTTCACCCCCATATTCGGGAATTTATGAAAATCGGGCCTAAATTGGAATAAAAAACGAACTATTCATCGAATTGTTTTTGAACTGGTCTGCAAACCTTCTCAGAGCTTAAAGGAACAAACTGTGAAAATTTGAGCAAAATCTGCCGGGTAGTTCTCGAGTTTTGCGAGTTCAAACACACAGACGCTTTTTGGGAACTTCATTTTGTACTATGTAGAGAAGATACATAAGCAGATGTACTATATTGAGTGGTTGTGTTAAAACCATAATTGTTTAGCAAATGGCAGTTATAATATTGTAAAATGGGTCATCCGCAAGTGATGTCATGCCTTGAGGGGGAGACAGGTTCCTGAAATTTTGACAAGGGGAAGAGAGAGGGTGACGAGAAGTGATATCATGCAGTTATTATAACAATATGTTTATATAAATGACGTGTGACAAAGGGGTAGGGGGTCAAAGGTGTTGAAAAAAAAATTGCAACAGCATTTAAGGGCAGCCCATTAGTATGTACTCCTTCAAAATCTCATTTTACTCCTTCAAAACTCCTTCATTTTATTCCTGAAATTGAGTACGAACCCTGTAAACTGAGCCGAATTTTGAAACACGTTCAGGTAGATCATTAACATCTATCAATTCGGGAAAAATACAGCATGTTAGAAAAAAAATTTCAAGTTCCAAAAGTTTGTAGAGAATCCTAAAAATAATTTTCTCCTAAATTTAAGGGACAAAATTTTCCGTCCCATTGTTGTCCCTTACTGAGAAGTTCTATTGTACTAGGAACATGGAAGACCTTGCATCCACCATCAACAAGTGGGTATTCTTTAAGCATGCATCAGAAGCCAGGTTAGCATCAGAGTCCAGGAGGACTACTGGGGCAGCAAACCCAGAATTGAAGAGCTAGAGAGCGAAAATCGAAGCAAGAGATCATTGATCGGTAGCCCGGCGCTTAAATAGCAAATAACAGATGCTTTACCTTCTTTGTATTCTTTAGTTGAGCTGTTCGAAGAAATTCATTGGAAAAACTCCTGAAAAACTTCTTGGCATCGGCGATGCGTTGAAACGTTATTCCTTTCGATGAAAGCATTTCTTTTAACTGCTAGATTTACTGATAACCGCAAAGTTTGTTTACATTCACACTCTGTGTTTGCTGGAGTGGTGCAAGAACTGGGATGTTGGGTTTACACGTGTAGCGCCAAAGTATGGTGAATCCCCACACATAAAAAATAAGGAAGTATAATTAATACAATTCCCTTGGCATCAGAAAAGCAAGAAAAATGAATAAAAATTCTAGCATTTTGACATAAACAAGTTCATTAATGTACCCCCAAAGCAATGTATCCCCCATTTTAAAAGAAAAATACTGCACTCTAATTAACACTTGGTTCAAAATTTTGATGAGTTTGTGGTTATGTTCTAACATTCCTCCATTACACTAGAACACTGATTTTACGCATTCTGTAGGACCGGTGATAAAAAATGTACAGAGTGGGGAAAACATGAAGTTGGGGGTGGGGTAAAGTCTTAGCATGTTGTTTGAAAATTGACAGTTCACCAATGAACTAGCGGAGAAAATGTGTAATCTTTACTTATTTTTTGTTTTTAGATAGTTTTCTTTATGTCACGTTCTATACTGAGAATATTTTGCAAATATGCTTCTTGGTTAGTATTAAGCAAATGAAAATTGTTTTGGAATTACTTGGCAAAAAGAGCAGCAATCGTCATTAACACTTTCAGGTCTGAGCTATTTCAACCGCATATTTTTAGCACTTTGCATGATTTTTTAAAAAACACTTGGAAGATGTGTATTTTGGTAATTTTTTTTTATTACATTATATTGAGATGTTTTCTTTCGTAATGAAGGATCTATTTAAATGAAATAAAAATCAATTTTTAGTAAGAAATTAGCAAAAAAAGCATGTTTGAAACTTAAAAAAAAAGTTCTGCACAGGAAAACATCATTTTTAACCAAAAAAAAAACATTTTAAGTTAACATAGACTGAATTAAAATCGTACCTAAATCTTATCTGAAAATAGGTTTAATAAAATTTGCTGTAGTATGGTACATTTCAAAACACAAATTCGAATTTAAACCCCAATTTAATCACGTTTCATGTAGTTATTTCTGCCTTTTAGTGCCATCTATAATTTTTTTCTGAAAGTAAAAGGTTCGTAGATAATATATAAAAAGGCTAGAAACGTACATAACTCGTACTTTTATAGCTAAGAGAGTAAATATTGGGCCCCGATAGAATCTCGGGCTTAGTTAGCTTCACCAAAAACGGAAACCCGAGTGAGGCTCGGGCATAGACCTCAAAGTGTTAAGGAACGTCAGACCTTCGATATGCATGATCGGACCTCTCTCTCTCTGACTGAGGACAATGGCACAGAACAGAACTACTGCCAGAGTGGCTTCGAGCAGCCATAAGACAAAACCATCGTTGGAAAAAGGAAATCTAAAAAGAGAGAAAAGTTTGCGAGTCTTGTTGATGATAAGTTATTTTTATGTTGTTCATGAAAAAATGTATTAGGCGAAAATGTTTGAAACTCGGAATATTTTGACAGTTTTCTCAGAAAGATCATTTAACTTCAGAAAGGCAATAAGGGGTCATTCATTAATTACGTAAGGGTCCCAAGGGGGGTAGAAAAATCTCTACACACCCTTATTTTGGGGGGAAAGGGAGGGGTCAAACCCGCTCTTAGGTAATATTTTCCAAGTCGATTTTTTATAGAGAAAAAACATATTAGGATGAGCTGTTTTTTTGCTTGTTTTATGAAGAATGAATAGTGTAAAATATAATTAAACGTTCGCACTATTCATGGTGTGTTTTATTTTTAATTAGTATCGCATCATATAATATATTTCAAAAATAAAAATCTTTGATTTGCATCAAACTGAGAGTTATAGTGTCACTGATCCTTTTACAAGAACATTTTATTATTTTGAAAAGCGAAATAGAATCTTACGTAAGAATAGGGGGGAGGGGTTTGAAAAATATTACATGTCCTTACATGAGGGGAGGAGGGTAAAAAATTGCCAAAATAATCCTTACGTTATTAATGAATGACCCCTAACGTGCAAAAACGAATGAATCGTGGTTCAAAAACTTTACTACGATGTTTCAAAAACGAATGAATCGTGTTTGAAAAACTTTACTACGGTGTTTCAAAAACGAATGAATCGTGTTTCAAAAACTTTACTACGGTGTTTCAAAAACAAATGAATCGTAAAAAGTTTTATTGCCTTGTGGTGATAAGGGTTAGCAAATTTAATCAAGAGTCGAGCTCGTGCCATGTAACAAATTCACTTGTGTCTTTTGATCGTAATCATCCTTTTTAACCTTGCAGTGGACGAAGAGAGCGAGAGCGGCAGCTCTTCCGGCCACCTGCTGACCCGCAGTGCTGACCTTGCCGACCACATCGACCCCCTCTACGTCTATGGACAGGTGGGCAAAAGCTCCTCCAAGAGGAAGAGCCTGCTCAAGGGACTCGGATCCGTCTTCAAGTGAGTGTTGGAACTCTCGACACTACCATTCTGTTGGGGGTCATGTTGACCTTCAATCCTTTGTTCAAATAAATAACACAAGGGCCCATTCATTCCTATAAATAACACCATCTTCTTCATCACTTTTCTTGACTTCTTGTTTTATGGAGTGAATCGATTTGGCAAATGAAGCATCCATATATAAATTGTAGTTGAAATGAATTAAATTTAACAACTATTAAAGTGCCATTTCCAAGTTCTAACATTGTGAAGATTAAGTTTTTCCCATGAACTAGAACCACAACATGAAAGTTCGGCAACAGTCCAAATTAAAAACTAAACCATGGCCATAACGAGTCTAACCCTAAATGCAATTAAAATAAGTCCTTAATTACCGAAGTGGCAAGAATTCAATAGAAAAAGTATTTCTTTTTGTCAACAATTTGTGTACCCAAATCATCATTTAAACGTGATTTTGACGAGATCGTCAATGACAGTTAAAGGTCAAACGACCTCGAAACGAGAACTTTACGACATGTCGAGCTACTTGTTCTCTACTGCCTTCGGCAATTTTTCGTCTGCGTGATGATGGACGTCAGATCTTGAATGTTTGAAAAGCGTTCTGATTCAGACATTCTCTCCCCCCAGGTTCGGCAAGAAGGGGAAGTCCCCCCAGGACCCCAGGGGGAGGTCGGATGAAGACGAAGAGTCACACCGAAGCGAATCCAGGGAATCAGACAGGTGAGCCCTCTATGTCAAAGTGCTGATTGTTCCTGTCAGAGTTGTTTGGTTTGAACCAAACGGTTGTTTTAAAAAACCATGCTGTTTTTTAACATCTTTTTTTTTTTTCGAACAACTAACTCCCCCCTCCTACACCCAAATATTTTGATGAAATTTACATATTACAGGGTTCATTGTGTTTTGGTACTTTACCGAATTTCCGGTATTTTCGGACGTATTTCCGGTATTTTTATGTCCGAAAATACCGGAATTGTTTTTTTTTTTTGTTATGTTTTTATCTCCCTACCTCCGCAATTTTTTTAGTTACATAATACTCATCAAATATACCTGCAAGAGCCTTAAGATGGACACCTATCCCTTAGATGGACAAATGTCAAGATAATTTGTATAACACCAGCTCAAAAGTAACTTTGTAACCCATTAAAAACTTAATCAAATTTACACACAATATTTTGACTCAGAACTATTTAATACTATGGCAAAGGTGCGCTTAAGTAATAGGGGCCAAAGATTACACCCCCCCCCCCTGTTCTCGCTTTGAAACTTTCAGGTGTTTTTTGATGAACTCACAATCACCCTTGATATTATTAGAAAATGTAAAATCCAATTTTTGCAAAGCAATCACCAAAACTGGGCTCAAAATAATTAATAAATTTGCAAAAATTGTTCCTTTATAAAAAATAAATGCTTTTTAATAGTGTTTCTTTTATTATTATTGTTAACTCAATGCAACTTTTCTTTTTGGGTACATTAATGTACAAAGCCGACCAACTGAGCTTTTGATAAATTTTGTCAAATTTGAAGTTTCAACCCTTAATATCCCTAAAATAGTAAATGAAGATGTTTTTTGCATTGCAGCCTATCAAAGATACGTTTTTTGTCTTTCTAAAAAATGCCAAAGTGCAATCCTTGTAAAATTTTGAAAATTTATGTTTTTATGCAGAAATCCAAAGTTTTTAGTACCAGTGGACACCCTGCATTGAGATCAAGATCAAATCTCTATTTGCGATATTGGAGGATATAGACAAACTAAGTGTATGGTCGCTTTCCTTTTTCCCTAGAGCCTATCTGTCCAATTCAGCAGAATTAAAAATTTTCCCTGTGCAATCTATTAACTTTTTTTTTTTTTGAATTCAGTATCATTTATTGCTCAGTACTGCTAATGTTCAACGACTCAGAACAGTCACAATCAGATGAGTGCCATTAGGGTAAGATGGTCACTTGGTGACGAACAAAGGAGCTTTCAGCTTTTTACATTAGTATTAGGTTACCTACTGATCAGGTGATACAACATTCCAGTATCAGTAGACACCCTTCGTTGAGATTTATCTTGAATCTCTACTCTCGATATTTGATGATGCGGCAGAACGTCGAAAATCCGAACGCGTCCCCATGAAGTCGATTTCAATGGTTTTTCTAAATAAATAATTTCGAGTTTCGTTATAGAAATGAATTCAACTTCCTTTGTATGAAGTCTGTATATTTTTCAATAGTTCCTTTAATATTCATTGTTTAAGTAATGTATAGTAGTTTTTCAGAGTACAGACAGTCAGAGTTCAAAAATATATTTTCCAAAATATCGAAAATATCTGATATTTTGATATACATCCGATATTTTCAATCGCCACAAACTTATTGCATTCTCAAATCAATGTTTAATTATCATTACAATATGTAGACTTAAAATTAAGGTTTCTTTCATTATTTACATTTAATATTTCATTTTACATTTTTAATCAATTTTAATGGAGTTGATTTAGCATTAGCTGTTTTACTCATTTTTCTTCTATTAGCTTCTTTTACACAGTTATATGATTCAGAAATAAAAAATATGCATCTGACACTGCACAGTCATAAGACATTTCTTTTTTTCTGACCAACATGTAATATTTAATTAGGCAAATTGTAACATTACTGATAATTTTATGAATATAAAACAAAAAAGAATTACAGTTGGCTCTCTATTTAACAACTTTCTCTATTTAACGACGGCTTTTCACGGTCCCAGATGGTCCACCGTAGTGTTAAAAGCATTCTATTTAAGGACGTTTTCTACTTAAGGTCGATTTTTTGTGGTCCCTTGAAAGTCGTTAAACAAAGAGCCTACTGTATTTTGCTGTATCAATGATGTATTAATACATCTTAGAAGTATAGTACATAACTTTTTTGGTTATTTTTGATAATAAATGAACAACATTTGTATGATCAATATAATTTTTACATTGAAAATAGAGTAGTTGAAAAAATAAGTATCAAAAATGTCAAAATATCATGATATTTTCAAAATAAATATCTGATATATATCTGATATATATCGACTGATATATATCGGCGAACCCTGCATACAGTACTGTAATTATTTTTCATTTTTCATTCATGGTCAAAGTAAACAACGTGAGTTGATTTTTGTTGAAAAATGTGATTGCGTATTGTAGCCTTATGTACTTACTCTATTGTATGTTATGTACATAAACGGTATCATCAATAGCCTCGATCGGTTCATATTTTCATCCCCCTCACGCTTTGGTTGTCTTCTTCACCCCCCAGGGCCCCCTCTGACGTGCAGGGCCGGCGCCTGCCCCCCGTCCCTCGGGGGGAGGTGGAGGGGTTCCCCCCCAACAGGCAGGAGCGCATGCAGAGCCTGCGCGAGCAGCACCAGCGAATGCACCAGCGCAGGCAGGGGCAGTACCCCCTAGACCACCAGGAGGAGTACTACGAGAATGTGCTCAAGGAGAAGGAGAAATACGTGAGTGGCATTCGTTCATCTTATATTATTAAAAACTGAGCGTATGTATGTATCTATCTATCTATGTTCGAGCTTCTTCTCCCGAAAGACGTTGAACTGACCATCAAGCAAGGTATCGATGGATTCCTCATCTTCCCGTCTTTATGTTTGGCTATTTAACAGAATCCTCTGATAATAATGCATACTTGCCAACTCTACTGTTTTTAACGGAGACTCCCGTTTTTTGCTTCCATCTCCCGATTTTCCGTATTTTACGATTTTCTCCGTTTTTGCACTTTTTTCAGTCAATCATCAAAAAGTTTCACTTTCTTGTCAATAGATGGCGCCCTTTTCTTGTCTACCAATGTCGGGGAATAAGAATTTTTCCAATTAATAGCCCATTTAGTAAAAATTAATTTTTTGGAAGCTTTCCACATTGCATGTTCGACGAAGCACGTGCTTTGCGAAAAATGGCAGCAGATTTCAATCCTTTTGCATCTTGAAAATAGTTCAATTATTTTGAAAGTTTGAAATAATTTTAACATGTACAACCCTATACCTACTTATTTTATATTTTATTTTCATCATATATGATTTTATTTTTATATTTTTGTTTTGGATTTTAGTAATTAAATTTTTGTAGCTACTTTTTTGGTAGTTACTGGGGAATGTACGAAACTTTAAGCAAATTCACTCCTTGTTTTTTGGTTTTTCCTTTGCAGTATGTTTGTCTTGCAACTTGCTTACATCTGTGAAAAATCCCCATTTCACTTTAAATTTTGTATTCATGTTATTTAAAAGCATAATTTAATAATTCTGTTGTAAAGATATGTCGCTAGTGACCTATATATCTCTAGTGGAATCTCCTGTTTTTTTTTCTTCGAAGATTGGCAAGTATGATAATGAGCGGAGATAATAATTAAAAACTATTAATTATGACACTTAGATTTCAGCATAAAATCCCTATTTTTCGAATGCTTTCCTCCATTCAAATAATTATTCAGTGCCTCATCTCAACTTTCCGCAACAATGCTTTTATTGAGTTTCGTAGCGTGAAGAAAATTATCGACATAAAAGATGTTGCCATTTTGTTTTCTTGAATATGAACGAGTAAAATTCAAGTAAACTTTTGTTTTGAGGCTTTTCCTGTCATCGGGGGATTTTAAATGTTTATTATTTGGTTATTTTTCCTCAATCTGCCGCAAAATTTTATGCTGATTTTTTTTTTTTTTTTTTTGTTCAAGCCTGAGTGTTGAACGCATGTCACTTGACATAACTTTTATTTTTGAGGTAGACCGTGCAAAGCCGGGAGACGCAGCTGGTTTATATTTTGAAGCCCTGAGGAAAACTGGCATGATGCAGTCAATTTGTAACCATGGGCCATGAATGAGCCTCTTTAAAATTTCAGAGTGACCAGGGCTGGTTGATATTAGCCACTTTGGCTAATTTCAGTCACACTTGGCGAGATAAAAGTTCAAAACCATTAGCCGAGCCCATGTTTGGCCCCATTTTTTTAAAATGAAATATTGTTTGACTGTTTATTTTATGTTATTCATTTATTTTGTTTTTTTGTACTTCAAACGTTTTATGTATTTTTTAAATCACGCATCTGTATTTTATTTTGTAAAAACAAATATCTTGAGACTGTTTATAAAAATATGATCAGATTAAAGTCTGAAATTTTCGGTCGCCAATGAGACAAACAGCTTCATTACTCGAATCGTAAGAATTTGTTTTCGGCTTCCATGTTTTTATTCATTTATTCTCTTGTCTGTTTTAATCTAGCTCAGGATCATGGAAAAGTAGAATATGTCATGCGACCGTCATTTTTCGGAAAACACATAATAAATTCTTCATCTACAGTACCAGCAAAAAAAATTTTACATTTAGTTGGCAAATAAAAATTCTACATGCAAACTTTTTGTCATGATTTTCTTCGGCTCAGGGATGAGATTTTTCCGGCTTTTGCCGGAATTCCGGCTTTTTCTGTTGGCTTTTTAAACCTTTCCTCCTTTTTTTGCCTCTTTCATGCCTTATTTTTCTCAAAAATTGAAAAAAAAAAAAAAAAAAAACGATTTTTTTTTTAAATTTTCGGTCCCCGATTTCTTAATCTTTTTATTTTTTCCCTTCGAATCTTCATCCTCCTCGATATCTGCCAAAAACGTATGTTTTGGAATCATGCCAACGACGTCAGATACGTGCTGCGCCGAAAGTTGCATGCCTCGTTTGAGATTTCAATCTTTTTGCATCCTGAAAGTATTTCAATTATTTTTAATGTTGGGTGGTTTTTTACTATACGCTACCTTTTATCTGCTTATTTTATTCATCATTTCAATAATATTTTTATTTCTTTAATTTATTTTAGAAAAAATGCAAAATTTAATCAAAAAATGTGGCTTAACACCCACAGCCTCGAATTTTATTGAAACTTGGCATGGTTTTTTTTTTTGTGTATTTCAGAAAGTGTAAAAAATATTAATTGTGAATCTCAAACGGTTTAGGCTTTACAGCCTGTTAAAATTTTTGTGATTTCTTGAGGCAGTTGCAAGTTGTTCTTCGGATTCCGAAATCGTATTAGGAAGCTTTAAAAACAAATTTTGGGTTCCAATGCAATGAAAAAGATAACCAATTGTTTATATACATATATATTTATTTATTTTTCATTCTTACTATGAAAAGTATATTCTACCACATAAAGAAATTTTAGATTGCTCTCTCTGTTGTAAGTTTTTACTTTACAAACAGACCTAATTTTAAAATTTATGTTCTCACTCGTTTAAAACTATAAACTTATATGATTTTAATGAAAAAAATTTATTTTTCTCTAAAAAACATAAAAAGTTGACACTATTGTGTGATGCAGCCAAGATTGATCTCTGACTCCCCAAACCCTTTGTTCAAGAACTCAGGGGTTAGAAATTGTTGCTTCTTTTGCAAAATTTAGATTTATTTATGATTAAATACTCTTGCAAAAAATGGTGCAATGCAGCAAATTGTACAAAATTATTACTCATACTTAATTAAATACGTATTACCTTTAAAGCTGGTAAATTAGCCATTTTTTTGTTGAATTTTTGAATATCACGGCTTCCAGGTTCTATTTTGATGCAGTTTTGGATATCATCCCTTTCACGAATTTTTTTTTGGATATCATCTCTTTTAGGAAATTTTTTTAGATTTCCTCCTTTTTGTTCTCTGACCACTCTCACTCCTGTTGGCCAAATACCGAATATTCGGCTAGATTTTGGCCGAATATTTGGTATTCGGCCAATTCACAAGGGAGCATGCCAAGTAAAATCATGGAATTTTATCACTAGGTGTAGGACCTATCTGGGCTTTGGATTATGAAGGTTATAAATTGATATCTTTCGTGCACGTGTAGTGAAATTTCAACTGCTTTAAGCATTCATATTTCAGCAAATTTTCAATATTTTAATTTCAAATTTTAGTATTATGTTTGCTGTCAAATATTCTGAAAATTTAGTAACGTTTGACGTAAACTTCGCGTGTTATGAGCCAAAAACCTTTAAACAAAATCGTATTTTGGAAAGAAATGCTTATATTTCTGTGGGTATGAGAGATACCTTCACGAAAATAGAAAAATAAATACTGCGTAGTTTGTACATTGCCGTTAAAAAAAACTCTTTACATTTAGTTGGCAATTAAAAACTTTACATAACTTTTTCTTGTCATGATTTTACTTGGCATGCTGCCTTGTGAATGGGCCGAATACCAAATATTCGGCCACAATCTGGCCGATCGCTCGGTATTTGACCGAATCTCTAAGGAGCGTGCAAAGTAAAACAGGGTTCGTCCTCTCCTTCAAAACTCCTCCAATACTCCTTCATTTAGGAAATCTTTTCGAAGGGCCCTTCAAACTCCTTCATTTTGATTTTAACTCCTTCAAAACTCCTTCTGTTTTAGTTCAAGACTACGTAATCTTCCTCCATGATAGTAACTTATAACACTTTGATCGACAACTAACTTCGTCACAAGCGTGAAAGTATAAGGGTGCTTTCAATGTAGTAATTTCGTATTTTTATTTTTTTTTCATAAAGATGTGATTTACAAATTGATCATAGAAGTCATAAAAGTTGAAGGTGAAGTAAAACATGCTTAAATGGTGCTTGGCTATTTTTTCAAGTTTTATGATTATTGTTTTTTCCTCCACCATACTCTAAGCAGCAAAAGTCAGTTTGTCTAATTATATTTTAACTATTCAAAAATACTTAAGTAAGGGGTACTATGTCAAGTGATTGTGTTAAAAAAAATAATTGTTTAGTAAATCACAGTTATGATAATGTAATAAGGGTCATCCACAAGGGATGTCATGCCTTGAGGGGGAGACGGGCTCGTGAAATTGTGACAAGGGGAGGAGAGAGGATGGCAAAAATTGACATCACACTGTTATTATAACAATATGTTAATAAAAAATGACATGTGACACTTTGAGAAAAAGTGTGACATCGTTTAAGGACAGCCCGTTAGTACTCCTTCAAAATCTCATTTTACTCCTCCAAAACTCCTTCATTTTATTTCTGAAATTGAGTACGAACCCTGTAAAACCATTAAAAGAAGTTTGGATGTAAAGTTTTTAATTACCAACCAAATGTAAAGATTTTTTTTGCCGGCACTGTATTGCAATGTGAGAAATGTTTCAATGCAAAGTTCTTCAAAAACTACCTGAGTCTCAATGAAACCCAACTGAAGAGAAATCAATCGGGAAATAATGAAAAAAAAAAAACTGTGAGTACAGTTAACTAGTTCAGGGCATCGCACCCATTGTTTATCACCCTTTGATCAAATGCTTCGAAATCATCGAAGCATTTGATCAATCATATCAACACCAGATTTTGTTTTATTACAAAACAAAATTGTTGTGCCTTTTGGTTCTCCAGAGTTACTTTTGTTATGATGTGAAGTGGAGAGCTATATTACGGCTTTTTTATATTTTTGTTGATGTACGAACATATTTGAAATATATGGCCTGTCTTTTATTTATTTATTCAATTTTTTTTTTTTTTTTTTTTTGAGTATGCCTACGAATGTCATAGGCCATGACAGCAAAGATTGAGCCAATGATAGTAAAGATAAAAATGTAAAAATTACAAATAATATTTTTCGATGCAATGGCCACATGTATGAGTTTCACGGGCCCCCTACGGTGTGCAGGCCGTAAGTCGAACATCACTAGTATAAATAAATGAAGTACTAAGAATTCACTAGTATTAAACACCCAAGCGTACAACCTCATGCATAAAGTATCACAAAAAGACTGGAGAAAAACGTTTTTTTCTAACAGACCACTCAGCGTGAAACGTAAGCATTAGGGTGCGTCTTATTTTTAAAGGTGTTATTTCTTCACGAGGCACCCTCTCATTTTGTTCCTTTGGATGAAAAAAAAATTCTCATATATGAAAAATAAAAATTGAATAATATTTAGAGGGTGCTACCACTGCTGCAAAATTTTTCAACTCTCTTTCTTTTTATTTTTTGTAATTTATTTATTTAGTCTGGATAATAAGTAGCAATCAGTGAAAAGTCTGTATTGTCACATGGAAGTAACAAAGAGAAAAATTACAATATTTCTGAATGTAAAAGACCGAAAGTGTAAACCTGAGATATGAATGGCATTACCGAACTTTCAAATGCTTTTTTGACATTATTACATAGAATAACAACCATGAAATGCTTATTATTTTTTTTTGTATTTATAAGAAATGGGTATTTGTGTTACGTTAAACCCAACCAACCTAATTTCACGTTGATTAAAAATATGACAAAATGTATTGGGGAGTTGATTTTTACACCATTTTTTTCACAATGAATGTGATTTTAATCACTGGTAGCACCCCCTAAATTATGTTCAAATTCTATGAAACTTTTATGTGTGTATTTTTTCATCAAAAGGAAGCAATTAAACGGGTGCCCCGTAAGAAATTCAAAACTTTTTTAAAAAGTGCATTATAAGACACACCCTAGTAAGCATAAAATGCTGGAAAAACAATAAGCTGCTTTGTTTTTCAATAAAAATCGAACCCACACATTTCCCAAGATGAGGGTGGAAGATAAAGTTCCATTTAAATAGAAAAGGTGTCGGAAAGAAATATATTGTAACGGATCCGCTGCGGCTTCCAACTTTCTCGAAAGGACGACACAGTTCTTGATTAAAAACACAGAGAATTTATTTACACTATGTACAGGAGAGAGCGTCAACAACTGCTAAATGAATCACCAGCCATTAAGCAAATATCACTCAACACCGTAAACTCGACGCTTACACACGTATTTACTCCCAAATACGACAAACAACACAGCGAAATGCCTCGCAATAAACAGAGCTAATACACTCTCGGTTCGAATTCTCAATTGAAACTAAACTTTTTATCACGCGTAACGGTTTATATACACACCGAAAAGAGAGCTCTCAAAGATTCCAGAAATTGCTACACGGTTCTACACTTTCATTGATAAAATCAGTGAATGAAATAAGATAAGAAGAATAGGGGGGGTCGTATATTTTGGCCGAATGTAAAGGGGGCTGTATATATTTATTACGGGAAACTATTTACAGGTTACGTTACTACAATGACTACTATTTACAGAATTTGTAACAATATTTTCCTGCTCCGCAGAACTCAAAATGGGTACCGGGTTATTGAGAGCAAGGGAGAAATTTGGTCATCGACGCTAGGGTTAATCGTGTTATGCGAGGGGCACCTCTAGTCGTCTGGTTCGTGGGATGAAATTGCGTTTGGAACGTCGAGAAAAGAACGCAGAATGATTGTTTCCTTCTCTCTTTCCAGGTTCCCCCCTACGAGGTGGTCCATGGGCGCTCACGCAGCCTGGATGTTCATGATGAGACCTCAAGGTGAGTGCCTAGTCCCAACTCTCGAAAAAATTTTTTATATATTTTTATTTTACAGTAGAAGACCGTTATAACGCACACCTCGGGACCAGAGCTTTTGCGTTATACAGGTTTTGGCGTTATATAGGTCATTTCACAAATTTTGAAACTAACATTCAGGATATATCTATATATTAGCACTTCAGAATGAGTTTTATCTGCAATGAGTATTAAAGCACCAATATTACAATTAGCTGTTCACAAATAAATATGTTTCACAATCAAAATCCTGCACTTCTGCCAGCTTCATGGTTTGCATAACAGCTGCATTTTCAAGAGCCATCTGGTATTTTCTGTTTACTGTGAGTACTCATTTTCAATTTAAAAGCTTTGAAATAAGATGGAAAGATGAAAAATTTTCAACATTTAATTTTCCTGACCATTTTTATGCTTTCAAAGCAAAACAGAGGGATTTTTTAAACTTCAAAACCTATTCTTTACTTTTGAAAAGTGGTGCGGTTTATAGAGAATTGCGTTATATAGGTCGGCGTTATAACGGACTTCTACTGTATTTTGTTTTTATTTTTATTTATTTATTTTTTATTTATTTATTTATTTATTTATTTTTTTTTTTTTTTTTTGCCGCTTTCTCTCGAGTATCGGTTTCTCCCATTTGTCTCTACAGTTTTAGTTTATCGTCCGTTTTTTATCATCTATCAAGATCGTTGTTCGTAGGGTGCGAATCGTTCCCCTGGAACATAATAGAGGGCGCCGCCTCTGCATCCAAACCCTTTCGAGACCCTGGGGCAGCCCGTGTCTGTATGGCATTTCGTATGTTGTTGGAAGGCTCAAGCAATTTTGACGCATCTTTGTCTGGTTTGTGCTTTTCCTGACCATTTCCTCAACGATGCACTGTGCAATGCCTTTTGCATGCCTGCCAACTCTACCGGATTTTCCGGGAGACTCCCGGATTTTTAACATTTCTCCCGGTCTCCAGATTTTTATTGAAAATCTCCCGGTTTTTATTAATCTCTCAAAAAAAAAATCCCTCCATTTAGGGATTTTCTTGAAAATGAAAAAAGTAAACCCCTTTGAAATAAATTTTTAAATCGTTTTAGTGCTTTTACTCCATGGTTTGAAAGTTTCCTACTCAATTTCAAACTTTATCACATTGGAATCTGGCAACATCAGTTCTTGTTTACGTTTGCGATCTTGCTTCACGCACGCATTGCTAAGCCTATGTTGCTTGATTACGACATTTCTTGTTGTATACCAAACGACCGCTATCATCGGGCACTTTGCGGCGGAAATAAGTAGATTACATCTTGTTGAAGACCTGAAAAAAACTTGTCTATGACTGTATTTTTACAGATAATTGAAATTCTTCTTTTCCCTAAATAACTTTTCATTGAAAAAGTGTTAGTTTAACTACCATTCTTCCATTTAATATTTTCAGTAATTAATCTCTGTATATGACTCAAGGAACTTGCATCTGATTGTACATTAAGAGATAATAAAAAAAAATCCCTATTTTCCCCTCAATAACATGGAAAAAAGTGATATTGCGCCACATAGAAAAAATCTACTGAATTTTTTTCTTTGAATGTTGGTAGGTATGCTTTTGAGTGAACCCCCTCCCCCCCCCCCCAAAAAAAAAAAAAACATGGATTTGAAATGGAAGCTAATGGCTGTATTTGGAATGTACTGCTGGAGGAAATTCTGTGATGACAGTTTTTTTCTTTTGTAGAGTATTTACTTTATTTTCCCTTCTGCTTGACATTTTTTTATCCATTTGCCTTAGTACCTATTTGTTGAATTTGTGGCATACGGGATTGTCCTGACGTGGACGATTGTCTTGGGTCGGGATTTGAACCACGGACCTTTGTGATGCTAACCCAGTGCTTTAACCACTGAACCAAAAGGACCTCAAGGTTCGGGGCAAAGTTAAGTTATGAGCTCTCTCGTGTACGCCTCGTTAACATCATTAAAAATCAAAGTTCTAATAAACAAATGAAAAATGAATAAGCATTATTTAAATTCTTTTTTCAAGGAATTAGAATGTTTTTTTTTTTAGAATACTGAGATATTTTATATTTTATATATTACAGGGGTGATTGTGTTCCGGTATTTTACCGAATTTCCGGTATTTTCGGAAGTATTTCCGGTGTTTTTATGTCCGAAAATACCGGAATTATGTTTTTTTTTTGTTATGCTTTTATCTCCCTACCTCCGCAATTTTTTTTTAATTATATAATACTCATCAAATATACCTGCAAGAGCCTTAAGATGGACACCTATCCCTGAAGATGGACAAATGTCAAGATAATTTTGTATAACACCAGCTCAAAAGTAACTTCGTAAGCCATTAAAATTTTAATCAAATGTACACACACTATTTTGACTCTGACTATTGGACTATTTAATACTGTGGCATAGGTGCACTTAAGTAGTAGGGGCCAAAGAATACCCCCCCCCCTCCCCCGTTCTCGCTTCGAAACTTTCAGGTATTTTTTGGTGAACTCACAATCACCCCTGATATTAAATCAGTCTATTTTGAATTAGAAATGCTACCATACCATTTACTCAAATAACGTCGTGAGTCTCCTTTGATGGTTCATTTTAATCTCCCTTTTTTTTTTCTTTTTTTTAACTTCATGAGGTCGACAGGTCCATGTGGAGGGTTTTCTTCATCCCACCGACAATGTGATCTTTAAAAAAAAAATGGTTTCGAGACCAGTCTTATACTTGTGTATGACTCGACTCTACGTATGTGTCATATACTTGTGTAAAATGCATGCATCCCGTTGTTTCTTTCCAACGCATTCAGTCACGAGATTCCGTTCTTTTTTCCAGAGTCCCCGATCCCGGTCGCTACGGCCACTACGTGAACTACGAAGAGATCCGGCAGCATGCTCGGCGGCGAGCGCCCCCCACGGTGGAGGGGGTGGCCGAAGCCCCCCGCCGCCCCCCACCCGAGGCCCCTCGCTATGACTACGGGCGGGCCGGCCTCCACGAGAACAACAGGCTGTACTCTCGCATCATTCCAGGGTCCAAGGTCTGACACACCCCATACAACAAAATGGGTCTGCTGAAAGTTTTAATTGCCCCAACCTTGAACATTCATACGATGAAAGTTTTTGCCTCCGGTAGAGTGTGGGGGCATTCCGTCCAGTAAAATAAGATACATGAAAAGAATTCTTTTTTTTTTTTTTTTTTTTTTTCAAAAAAGTTTTCAAGCATTCTTTGAACAAACGATATTGTGTCTATATGTCTGTTTTCTAATCTATTTATGTTCCGCTTTTGGTTCGTTTAACATTTCGTGAAAATGTCGCCGGAGACGCCCCCCAAAAGCGAGGGGGGTCGTAAAAGAAATATTTCCAAACTGTGATCGCACGACGCGCAACTGGGCTGTCCATTCCAAGTATAATTTTATTTTTATTGCTGTTTGTATATATATTTTTAACAGATTTATTGTACCTGTTTTTTACTTACCCTATGTATTTTGATGTACCTCCTTCATTTTACTCCGATCATAGTGTTCGAGCCGGCAACACGTCAAAAGCATTCCCTGTTTCGTCACCTCTCGTGGAATCCATTCTTCGAATCGATACCGATTTCCAGCTCGTTCCATTTTCCTTAATTTCGTACTTTGAGTCTCCTTTTCCACTTGATGTTGTGTCCTTTCATTAAATGTTGCATCTGCCTCGAGTGTCTTAGGAAAGAACTTATTTATAACATTTATACGTGATTCACTCTCGGCGGGAAACGCGAGCTCGACTGTGATCGGATATTCTTCCCGGAAGAGATATTTTCTAGAGTATTACCTCGATCGAAACATTCCACGGCATATTCATTCCATTTTAGTCTTCCTTTTTCCCTAAATCAAAGTGAAAGTTCGTGTCGGTTTCCACGACTGTCCCTCATTATAGTGAAGCAATACCTCCCTAATGTTCATGACAGAGTAATTCCCCTACAAATCAGATTCTTCAGTCAATATGGATGGAAATCCCCGAAATTCTATAGACCAGTAAACCGATCTTAGCTGCCCGACTGAAATATTTTCATATTCGAGTGTGAAAATGGAATACGTCCGATGATTTCTGGAGCACGTTTATTTTCCTTCGTTTAAAAACTTTTATTCCCCCCAAAAATGCGCCGAAACGTTCCGATTTTTCTCTGAACGTAACCTAATTTTCTGCAAGAAATGTAACTAATCACTTATGAGCAAAAGGAAGCTCATGCCTATTTTTTTTAGATTTTTTTCTTTCAAACAAAGGGATGGAGGGGAGTTTATATCAACCAATCAAAAATTGTCACTTTAATTTCCAAATTTCGAGTCCTGTTGGATTTCGGATCGCCAAATTTCGGGTCTCATACGGCCTCCATTTAAGAAATCTCAATTTGTACTTTTAAAATGTCTTTTTTTTCCACTCAAATGTTTATCGTTAAATTCATTCTCGCAAAGCCTCCCGAGATCTATGATTTCGAGATCGCCGGTTCCCGCTTTTCATAATGGATACATTCCTCGCTCTACCCTATTTGAAGAAATTGGAGTGACCGCCAAAAGGGGCATCTTGTACATTCCGTCCACCCCCCCCCCTACCCCCACGTCGACAGAAAGAACTATTGAATCCCGAAAGAACGGTGAAGTGTAACATGAGTTTCCAGTTTCGTCAAATGCCCTTCCAGTTCGATGCGATTCGTTTCGGAGATTCCCGAATGTCAAAACTCCCTCATTGGATAAGTATCTTCCGAATGTTTATCAAAGAAACGAAACGTATCCAAAAGAAATGTTTCTGAGACCCTTCTGTAAAATGATCACACGAACGAAACCGTTTAATACACCAGAGGTGATTGTGTTCCGGTATTTTCGGAAGTATTTCCGGTGTTTTTATGTCCGGAAATACCGGAATTATGTTTTTTTTTGTTATGCTTTTATCTCCCTACCTCCGCAATTTTTTTAAATTATATAATACTCATCAAATATACCTGCAAGAGCCTTAAGATGGACACCTATCTCTTAAGATGGACAAAGAAATGTCAAGATAATTTGTATAACACCAGCTCAAAAGTAACTTTGTAACCCATTAAAAATTTAATCACTTGTACACACAATATTTTGACTCACAACTATTTAATACTATGGCAAAGGTGCACTTAAGCAATAAGGGTCAAAGATTACCCCCCCCCCCCCCCCCCCCCCCCCCCCGTTCTCGCTCTGAAACTTTCAGGTATTTTTTGATGAACTCGCAATCACCCCTGATTAACGTTCAAACGAGTTTGATGCAGTTAAACAAATCAAAAATAACTGTAAAGATATCGGAAACGTTTTGATGGGGTGTTTGATGGAATCCTGCCAGAAATTAAAAGGATTCAATCTAGTATGTCTGTAAATCACAAAACCAATCACCTTTCACCAAATAATGGCTGGAAAGATTTTCTTTTCGTCGCGATGCAAATCTTTGAATCAAACCTGTCGTGTAAGATGTTTTTTCTCTGCCTGTATGAGGGGGGTTCCCCCCCCGCAGATGTGATAAGTGCCTGTGTAAATAGCCGGTCGATTGTTTTATTTTATACCGAATCCTGGATGTATTTATGTAAATAAAGAATTCATTTTTACTATTTCTCCACTTGTGCTCTTGATTCATCAACCATGTGTTCTTATTGTGTGGCGGCAACAAACACTATCGCCCTCTGGTTTTGACGTGCAGCTCAAAAATGTCTCTGCCTGTCGAAGTGATTAGGAATGAATGGCATAGAAATGAGCTGTTGGTTCATTTCTGAATTTAAATTTAGAAATGAATCAATTTACAATTAAATTTGAATTATACAGTCGACCCTCCATATATCGAAATTTTCTATATATCGAAATCCCAGCAAATTTTCAATGTTCATTACATAGAAAAATTGTTTCTATTTATCGAAAAAATCTCTATATATCGAAAAATTTCGAGACATTCGTAGATTTTTTTTTCATTTTAGACCGTTTGTCTCATGAAAAATGAAGGTTATGGGAGAAAATTACGTTTACTAAAGGTTGCTAAGAAACTCATAAGGAATCTGGGGTTGAGGGGTGTGTAGATAGGTCGTTGTTCCGTTCTGGAGTTCTTAAATTCCCTCAAGTTTATTTCAAATCTTAGTTGTAACCAGTAACATTGTAAAATCAGTTTCAAGTCATCTCTTTTGTCTGTTGATTGTCGTTCCTAGTCTTTTCAGCTGCAGTAAAAATCATTCAAGTGAAGTAGATCGATTTTTTTACTTTTCTCTCGATTACATTGTCAAAACGAAAATCTCCTCATGCGGCGAATCAAGTTGAACTGCCGAAGAATGAAGATGTATGAAGGCACAAAAATGTAATTTCTGTTAATTTTTCAGTTATTAACTTTCGTTTAAACCGATAAATTAGATTTTGGGTTTCATGCACGAAAATTAGCTTTAATTTTAATGTTTAGGAGATTTTTATGAGAAAATAAAATCGTTTCAATGTATCGAAATTTCTGTATATCGAATTTTTTTTCCGGCAATTTGCTACTTTGATATATGGAGGTCCGACTGTATTTGGATCTATCACCATAGCAACGCACCGCATCATGACTACCACTAATGGGGGGGGGCAGCGTTGCTCTTGTGCACAGAGTACAGCTGCGATATAAATAGGCCGACGCATCGGCTTAAGTTCAGCCATTTTGGATCGGATTTTTCAGTGCTGCGGAGCTAGGGTTACCACAGCAAAGTTTCGGGTTTCGCCAAATTGGCCGAAAATAATATTTTATTTAATAAACAATCTACTTGTGTGCCGCTAATAATTGCTTACAGTGAACAATCACCAACGCGATAACTTGCCGGAAAAGATAATCGCTCAAACACGCGCTTTGATCCAAAATGGCTGATCTTAAGCTGATGCGTCGGCTTAGCACAGAGGGGTCATCCAACACTATTACATCGTGCTATTTTTGAACAGAAAAATCCTTTGCTACGCCTTTTTGTTATTTTTTGCTGAAAACTATTTTTGGTACTTTTTCGTAAAAAAGGTAAGTCACTCGACTTGGCGACCTGTTTCCTTTGTATCGGCTACAAGTATATGGCAACCCTTGAATTTAGAATAGGAGTTGTTGAATGCCGACTGTAAGCTTACTTGGCAATGGAGAAATAAGCTGAGGCCTAACGAAGGAAATAGTTCCTGGCGCCTCGTCCAATATGTCGAGTATTCTTTCATGTTAATAAATAATAAATATATTTAATTATCTATTAAAATTAATATAAAATTAGATTAAGTACTTCTTAATATAAAATTAGTTTTTCAGTATCTTAACTGTAGCCAACATGGGATTGGTCAACAGCCAGAAGCTAATTTAAATAGGATGAAATCAATGGACCAATCAGGTGTTGGGGCTGCACATGTAACTGCATTTACAACTGTTGTTGGCTTTCAGCCGCATATTTTGATCTTCACTATGTGTTCAGTTGCTGTATCTTGCAAGAAGCAAGTTGTGTTCATATTGAATTAAAGATTTTTACAGAAAGGTTTTTACTCTGCTGATTTGAAGCAGATACGTTACTTTAGGTATAACTTTGATATAACCCCCCAAAAATTACGCGCCAAATCTGGCACTCCCTACGGACTTTTTAGGTTTGCTGATTCTTATTTTGGTGTTGCCAATTTAGGTTTTTTCAGCTTTTAGGTTTTTACTGTTGTTGCCAAATTTAGTATTTTCTTGTATTTTGTACAATTTTTTGAGTGATTTTTTTTTTTTTGAAAGTTTTGTGGCAACAATTTTTGGATTTCATATATGTTTTAGCGCCATTTCATTCATTCGCCATTTCTTTGTGAAGTGATCAAGCAGATTCTGACTTGCTGTATTTTGCCGCAAATCTGGTTGTATTTTCCAATTATATTTTTTTTCTATTAATTATTTTTATCTTTTAGCTTTCAATATGCCTAGTGTATATAGTGTTGTTGAGAACCAGGTATTTTGCGCCAACGCCAGAAACAAGTATTTTGCTTGGCGAGGAAAAAAAGTCGCCAAATTTCCGATTTGGGGAGGTATATCAAAGTCGTTCCTTACTTTGTATTTTATAACACAATATTTGGGTGAAATGGCGCTCTTCACTTAAGAAATCAGATTAGTTAGTTTAACACACACATACGTGGCCTTTTTTATTTTTTTTTGGCATAATATCTGCCAATCTTTAAATTTTTTGAGCGGAAGCATTTCGTCCATTTGAATCAAATGCGCCAGCCAATAGCAGCTCATAGAAAGGTGGCAATCTCTTCTTATTCGCTAAGTAGGTAGGGTAAGTTAAATCCCCTATATAGACACAAGTCGACGCATCAGCTCAAGGTCAGGATTAAGATTGTGCCAATTTGGCATGTTTGAGTGGTTGTCTTTTCCGGTAAGTTATCTCGTTTGGTGATTTTTCACTGCGAGCAATTATTAGCGGCACGCCGGCACGTGACTTGTTTATTGAATAAAATATTATTTTGGGCCAATTTGGCAAAACCCGAAACTTTGCTCTGGTAACCCTAGCTTGGCAACATTGAAAAATCCGATCCAAAATGGCGAAACTTAAGCTGACGCGACGGCCCATTTACATAAAACTCTAGAGCCGCTTGGCGCATCGGATTTTTCAATGTTGCCAAGCTAGGGTTACCGGAGCAAAGTTTCGGGTTTCGCCAAATCGGCCCAAAATAATATTTCATTCAACAAACAATTCACGTGTCTCTAATTATTGCTAGCAGTGAAAAATCACCAAACGCGATAACTTACCAGGAGAGACAGCCACTCAGACATGCCAAATTGGTAAAATCTTAATCCTGATCTTGAGCTGGCTCATGTGTATGTAGGGGCCTTAGTAACCATAGGTTTTCCGTCCTGACCTCACTGCCAAATATAACTTAGCAAGCTAGAGCCACTATACGGTGGCGATAAAAAAAAATTGCATCACCCTCGGCGCAAAGGAGAGGAATATCATCTCGACTGCATTCAACACACAGTCAAGCATCCCAGATGATTTGGGGATGTATTTCTGATCAAGGAGTGGGTGGGTCTCACTTTGTGCAAGGAACAGTAAACGCTCAGGTGTACGTATATTGGCATTTTGCAGAAGAAATTGCTCCCTACCGTCCGGGATCACTTTACTTCAGTTCCGAACGCCACTTCCCAGGATGATTCTGCTCCGTGCCATAGGGCAAAACTGGTAAGTAATAATTTAAAATCCTTTATCCTACCATTAGAGGCTTAAATTGACATGGGGTTAAGTTTTTTTTTTCTCTCTAAACTCACAGCAGGTTCAGAAATGGGAAAATGAGCATGGGGTCAGCCGTTTGCCTTAACCCGGAAACAGCCCCGATCTACGTAAACAATGATCGGATTCCTGCCGTTAGATGTTTATTTCACAAGTTTTCCAGAATTTCACATACATTCATCGTCAATCGGTCGACCAAAACTTCTCACGTATTGTTGTTAAAATGTGAGGGTGATGCAATTTTTTTTTTTACCAATACTGTATATAGGGGTCTTATGTGTGATCACATGTCGAATGAACAAACTGATCCAAACGGTTCATCTAAACTGTGTCTAAAATAGTGCCTCTGTCTTGTGTGTACTCATTCTGTTCGGGGCTCCACATTCAGTTCACGCTTGCCACATCCTTTGGGGTTAAAAATGGCCGACTCATTTCATTCCTAATAAATAAGTAACACAGGGGGGACTGAAAGAAACTGCACATTCGCAATATGCTCGGAGAATGAGCTTTATGAATAAATCTGCACCTCAAAGCCAGACTAACGTAAGTCACATTATCATTACTTTGTAGGAAAGCTAAACAACGTTTGTATGGTGCATAGAAAGGTCGGTACTCGCCTCCCTATGACTTTACGAAAATGGGAAGATTGGGCGCCGGGAACATTGGGCATCGAGCATTTTAAGCACCGGGAACTTTGGGTACCAGGAACATTGGGTGCCGAGCACATTGAGTCCAATGTTCCCGGCACCTAATATGCTTGCCACACAATGTTCCCGGCACCCAATGTTACCGGCTCCCAAAGTGCTCTGTGCCCAATCTTCCTAGACTGACATTACAAAGGAATTTTTTTAAGAGTTACGTTTTTATGGCTCAAATGGAAAAAGATTATGCCCCCGAAATTGGACAATTTTGGACTTTCGTTTGTCCGGCTTCGAGTTAGATAAATATAGAAATCTTGAAAAGCTTTTTGGATTGCTATTCCCGCTTTATTTATTCATTTCTTCTCCTATAAAAATGTCCTAGGAGATCTTTCTCGAGTGGGCAGGAAAGTCTGTCTACTTTCCTCATAAACCGGAAGCAGTCTTCGGGCAAAAGTGATAACGGAAATAGACAAAGAAGGCTCATGGCGGACATTTTGCCACCCTCACGAACGACCACTTAGATTGGTGATTCCGGTGACGAACATCCTGTTTTTCCGATTGGTTGATCATTGGGAAATTGGCGCGATCGTCACTATTCTGCCGTGAATTATTTCAGTTTGGTGACCATGTTGTTTTATGGTAACCTTATGCAAATGGATTTTCCCCTGCTCTTCGTTTACGTTTGCAAACGAAAGCCTTCCCTCGTAGAACCCCTTGAATAGGACAGGCCGACTTAGCCGACATTTTGGTTCCAAGACAGCTTTAGATCCATAGAGTAAAGAAATTTACATAGAGAGGCCCTATCTATGGTATAAAGGAGATGAAATTGAAGCCGGAATGATCGGATACGGCGATGCAACAATGGGCGGGGTTATGATAACAACCAAATAAAGTAACTGACGGATTGGTTTACGTTTAAATTCATGGTGTAATGTCATTTTCAAAACGTGCCACATAAATTTGCAACAATATCCAAGTTTAAATTAACTACCAATCGAGATTCGGTGATGGAATGTTTTGAATCAAAATGTATCTCAAGATATTTAGCATGAAGCTAAGGATCTTGGGATACAGCGGTGCAACTTCCGGCTTCAGTTTCTTAGTATAGCGGGCCCTCTCTATGTAATTTCTTTACTCTATGTTTGGATCCAACCTTGTTTCTTGCATTTATAAATACTTAAAATATGTTGTGAAACAATGGATGATAAGTAGAATAAAATCACTTAAGGTGAATCTAGAAAGATAACTTTTTTCACAAATTTAACAAAAAATGTATCGGGATATCTTTACTGTAATAAACCTCATTTTCACACCTTTTAATTTGTGTTAATTAAATCTTCTTCATTTACAGAATAAAATAATCAAGCAGCAACACATCTAAAGCTTGGGCACCATTTTTCTGCAACGAGGCTTTTGTACAAATACTAATTTTGTCCCCTGACAAATTTGGAACCAAAATGTCGGATAAGTCAGCTCCCCATATTACAGGGTGTTCCGTTTTAACCTGCAAAACCGCTATTTTCGCAACCGTCAGTCCTAGATATATACTTCCAATTACTAAAATGTTCAAAATCATATGCTGAGTTAAGATATTGAAAGTTTGAAGCAAAAATAAAAATGAGTCAATAAATACAAAATTTAATTTTTACACAGGCCTTAGGTCCCCTAACTAATATTTAGAAAAATAATCTCCATTGAAAACGATTACTGACAAAAAAAACTTGACATTTGTGCGACCAAAACTCAAGGAGATATTCCAGTTCAAAGTTTTAAGGGACCATACAGAAGATGATATCGGAACTTATTGCCCTTTCAGAAGAATGACAGGTCGTCAAAGTAAGAAAAACGAGGTACTTATATTTTTCATTGCTTTTCAAAAATAAATGCAAATGTTATACCGTGATACGCAAAAACAAACGACAAAACCTCGAACAATTTGAAAAATTACACTCTATGCACACATATAACTTTAGACACTTGTTAACCGCTATATTTTCCCCCAAAAGGTGTTATTGACGGCTGGTGAAAAGTGGTATAAGTCAGAAAACGCTGCGTTTCATATATCGGTGAATATTGATGGTACTCAATTCAAACTTTTTGTGGTGGAATTATCTTTCAATGGAGATTATTTCTCTAAATATAAGTTAGGAGACGTGGGGCCCGTATAAAAAGTTAAATTTTGTATTTTTTGACTCATTTTTATTTTCACTTCGAACTTTAAATATCTTAACTCCGCATCTTAGGGGACATGGGGCCCATATAAAAAGGTAAATTTTGTATGTTTTGACTTATTTTTATTTTTATTTCAAACTTTCAATATCTTAACTCTGCATCTGATTTTGAACATTTTTGCAGCTGGAAATATACATCTAGGGCTAACAGTTACGAAAATAATTGCAGGTTAAAACGGAACACCCTGTATAGTGGCCTTATTTCCTCGCGCAGGCATTGGCGCCAGAATTTGACGCCAAAGGATCGTCCATTTCGAAATGATCGAAACTAGAGGTGCGACATCGATGGCAAAACATCGATGGTACTGATAAATCGACCAAAAAACATCGATCTTTTTATCAATGTATAACAGACATTTTTGAATATATGTACTTCACTAATTTAAGCAATACAAAAGACTACGTACTCGACGGATATATTGAAAATACTGAACCTCAAATCATGAATATAATTTAATAAGAATAATTTCTTCCAATAGCTTTGATCTCCTCCTCACTCTCTTGTTAATCTTCTACTATCTTGTAGTGACCTTCCCAAAAATCATCATCTACACAGAAAAATTGATCTTATAAAATGAATGCAAAAAAATGATTTTTTTTTTTTTTTTTTTTGCCAACTCCAGAAGTAAACTAAAATACCTAGCGAGAAAATTAGAGCAAACTTTATGATAATTTTCAATTAAAACGCAAAAACATCAACATCGAAACCAAAACATCGATGGTCCAAAAAACATCGAAAGTAAAACATCGATGCTAAAAACATCGATGTTTTAACAAAAACATCGATGTTTCCAAAACATCGACATCGATGTCGCACCCCTAATCGAAACCTTCCCCTCATTGACGCTGCTTTCAATCATCCCCGCGCCAAGCAGACCACGTTGCTTTGCTTATTTCTGCTATCACTTCTCGCCGAAGGGACTACAGTTGCGTGTCCAGGCGAAATGTCCAAGCCGGGAACGGAGTGGAATGTTTATTTACAGGTGGTTTTCGAGTCTCTGGAACACAGTTCGGATGAGCCAGTCCAATCGAATATTTTGGAGTGTCCCCGGGGTGCCACAGAGGAGTGATGATTCGAATATCGGTCGAAGTTCTTTCCGATTGGCGGGAAGAGAGCGTCACAGGAAGGAGAAGAAGCCGAGGTGGAAGAGGATGGTGGATATGAGCTGCTCGATGGAAGAGGAGATTCTGCCTGCAAAAAAGAGGAACGTTTCCCGTGAAAAGAGCAGGAAAAAACAAGAAGTTTCAAATCATTTTTACAAAAAAAAAAAAAAAGATTATATGCATTAGGGATGCACCGATTCATCGACCACTTTGACGATTATCAAAAATCTGCAAAACGTTGCCGATTAATCGGTGGAAAAAAATTATTTTTCAAAGTATTTTAAGTTAATCTTAAACAAGAAATTATATAATAAGTACATTTATCAACAATAAATAAATGTAAATTTTGTCCACACGTTACTGTAAAATAAAAGATGAAAGTGCACAGAGTAAAAACAAAAAATATACAGTTTATAAAGTGCATAAAACTGAATGTAATATTAAAGAATCTGCTCTCGCGTCTGATATTCACACGACACTACTATGAATAATTGAATTCCAGGGCTTTTAAATTGGAATGTGAAAAATGTTTATGAAAAAACATGAGTAAGAAAAGAACTTTCAATCCATATCAAGTCAATACAGTAGAAGACCGTTATAACGCAATTCTCTATAAAACGCACAACTTTTCAAAAGTAAACAATATGTTTTGAAGTTTAAAAAATCCCTCTGTTTTGCTTTGCAAGCACTAAAATTGTAAGGAAAATTAAATTTTAAAATAGTTTCTCATCTTTCCATCTTAATTCAAAGCTTTTAAGGGAAAATGAGTACTCATAGTAAATAGAAAATATCAGATGGCTCTTGAAAATGCAGCTGTTATGCAAACCATGAAGCTAGCAGAAGTGCAGGATTTTGATCGTGAAACATATTTATTTGTGAACAGCTAATTGTAATATTGGTGCTTTAATACTCATTGCAGATAAAACTCATTCTGAAGTGCTATATATAGATATATTCTGAATATTAGTTTCAAAATGTGTGAAATGATCTATATAACGCAAAAACCTGTATAACGCAAAAGCTCTGGTCCCAAGGTGTGCGTTATAACAGTCTTCTACTGTATTTGTCTAGACACCCCTCCACCACTCTTTTCACATCACCTGCCTCAAAGCAAAATATTTTGTTTTTATGTCATTAATGTAATTTAAATTTATCTTTGAAGGGTAGAAATATAGCTGAAATAAACAAATGTGTATATATGATCCCTCGGCAACCTCCCCATAACTCTCTCCAATGAAAGAGAAAACAATTCCTAATGCTTATTTTAGTTTTGCTTCTTCAAGAAAATCAGGATCATTTTTACTTCCTTTTACAAAAAAAGGAAGTACAGTGAAATCCCGTTACAACGAACTTCAAGGGACTACAAATGTTGTTCGTTGTAAGGGGAATTTCGTTATAATGGAATTCAAATAATGTAATAGTAGTTATACAGTGAAATCCCGTTACAACGAACTTCAAGGGACCGCAAATTTTGCTCGTTGCATCGAGAATTTCGTTATAATGAAATTCAAGCAACGTACTAGAAATTAAATCGGGACTGAAATTTTATTTCGTTCAAACGGAAATTTCGTTGTATTGGTATTCGTTGTAACGGGATTTCACTGCATAAGGACTGAAAATGTAGTTCGTTGAAACGGAAATTTCGTTGTATTGGTATTCGTTGTAACGAAATTTCACTCTATTGTATTCGCGAAAAAAATGTCACTCAAAAATCGACCTTTATTTCCATTTTACTCACCCCCGAATAATTGATGAGGTTTTTTTCCGACTCGACAACACGTGTAGTACGTAGACTCCTAGTGGGGCCTAGTTTTGCCCCTCCCCCCCCCTTTTGGTTGCATTCGGGTGTTTTTCCCCTTTTTGGAGGGAAATCATTGTTAATTTCGATGTAAACTCAAGTGGTGTTACAATTGGCGGACACTTGGCGATATATCGCCAGTCTTTTGGTCGCCAACTTGGCGACAAATTTGGCAATTTTTTTTTTTTTTTTAATTTAAGTGCCTAAAAACGTATAGACATGCGAAATATTCATTTTGACGATTCCCGAGTTAATTATAACGAGTTTTCTCAAGACGTCTGTTGGAGGTATGTGTGGATGTATGTCGCATAACGCAAGAACGGTATGTCCTAGAAAGCTGAAATTTGATACGTAGACTTTTAGTGGGGTCTCGTTGTGCACCTTCCCTTTTGGTTGCATTCGGATGTACCTAAGGGGGTCTTTTGCCCCTTTTTGGGGGGAAATCACTGTTAATTTTGACGTAAACTCAAGTGGTGTTATCATTTGGCGGACACTTGGTGATATATCGCCAGTCTTTTGGTCGCCAACTTGGCGACGAATTTGGCGGTTTTTTTTTTTCTTTTTTTTCAAAATCTGTTTTCAATTTTACCACTGTTGGTGATATTTAGAGAGTCAACTATTGAACCACATTAAAATTTGCTAATAATGGGGAAATGACATTAAATTGGAGTCAAAGGAAGTCATGTGATGTACACGTCAGTTCGTTTAGTTTTGCTTCTTCAAGAAAATCAGGAACATTTTTTAAATTTAGATTACGATAACCTCGCCCCAGCCTTTGATGACTCATCATCTTTTTTTTTTTTTCAGACATTTTGTTTCTTGTAACTATACATAGAATTACGTCCTGCACTTAACAATAAACTCTTTAAACTATTACTTTTTGTTTCAACAAAAAATTTATTATTATTAAACATTATTTGATGTTTTAAAAAAAAAATATGTTCGTATTTTATTATTATTACTATTTTAAATTTCATTTTTCTATTTTGAATAATTATACACATATACACATTGTTATAACATTTTTCATGCTTCGATACTTTTCCCCCCTTTAGAATACTGCTTTTAGATAATCTTATAATTTTTATAAAGAGTAAGTATTGGATAAAATGGCTATTAATAGTTGAAAAATAAATTTGAATTAAAAGCGCATCCAAATTAGCGTGCTTAGGCTGCCCCCTAATATTTTTAAATTTTCATGTCTAAATAACATTCTTGTGGAGATAAAAAAGATAAACAAAAGTGACGGAGAAATAGTCGTCTTAAAAAAACTTGCGATCATTAATCGGCTGAGCCGATTAATGATCGCAATTCATCTCTCAAACCTCTTATACAACGAGACTGTGAAAGTGTTCTATTCAGGATGAATCTTTATTTGAAATAAAAAATGGTTCGGTACCTAAGGTACCTAAAAAAGTCTTAGTCCCTTTCAAACTTTGCTTCGCTATGGAATCAGCCTTTTTCGAAGTGAAATTAAGTGTACTTTATTTGTGAATAAACAACTTTCTTCCGTAATAGGAAGTACAAGGTTGTAATAGCCAACTGAGAAAACCAAAACTAATATATTCCCTTTCATTAGGTTTTCTTTCTTTCTTTTTTTCTTTTGAGCAATCACGATTGCTTATTGCTTTGATTTGACTATTTTTGACGTTCCTTTGATTTTTCCCACCAGCACCCTCCGCAGCATCACCGTCGACCGGCTCCTCACGATGCTACCTCTAGCAAAAGCCGTTTCCAGGTTTCGTCAATATCCTACACTTACACGCATACATACATGCACCTACACACATATACATATATACACCTACACACATACACAAACACATACACACAACTACGCACACACTCATGCCTGTACACAGACACAAACACACACGCCTACACACATACACATACCCCCCCCCACACCAACACACATACACACAACTAACCACACACTCATACCTGTACACAGACACAAACACACACGCCTACACACACATACACATACCCCCCCCCCCCACACCAACACACATAGACACAACTACCCACACACTCATGCCTGTACACAGACACAAACACACATGCCTACACACACATACCCCACACACACAAACACACACGCTTACATACACACACACACACTCGTGATTGCGAAAAACATAATTTGAATCCTAGATGACAAAATTCAAATTAATTTTTCTTTTTTATTCTTGTTGGCAAGAATAATACTTGGGATGTCCGATGACACTCGGAGAAAAAAAAAGTGTTTTACTTATCCTTGACGATAAATAAGGCCACTCTAGCCCATTCAACGACTTTTCGGGTCATTTGGCATTCCTGGGTGAGTTCGAAATTGGTAAGGTTTAGCCGACGATACTTGAATTTAAAACTTTTTTTTTTTATACATCCGACGTATTTTTTTTACATTTTATTCGCTTTTAGGCTGACATAGTAGCAGTTTCTTACAAAATAGTCGTTTTTATCTTAAGTTAGACTAATATCGTCGCCATTTCTTCAAAATAGTCGCTTTTTAGTCGCCAGCAGCAGCCCTGCTTACCGCCAAAGGCGCAGGTTCGAATCCAGCACCAATCGGCGTGTTTTCAAGGTACAAAAGAAACGACAGCTTCCATGTCTTATGATGATGCGGCAGTAAAAATCCCTCGAGTGCTCGTTAGACTTGGAGCGTTCTTGGCTGAATAAAATTCCTAGTACAGTTTCGCATCGAATAGAGCAAGGGTGCCTCCATCTGGTGGGGAAAATGGGCGTCGAAATTCTCGAGTAAATATGGCATCCGCCAAAAGTGGTGGAAGGAACGAGTGGGTACTGTGTCGGTGGATCACGCTAGATCTGCTATAGATAGTTTCTCTGACGCAGCCCCATTAAAAGAGAGAAATAAAAAAAAAACAATGAGTGCTTCTTAAATTTTATTAGAAACTAGCTGTACCCGACGCGCGTTGCTCGCCAACAAAAAAATCCATCATTATACTGATTTTCATGACAATCGGTTGAACGGGGCAGAAGTGGCTACTCTGCAGTGCCACCTGGTGGCGAGTGGCTTCGATGAGCCTATGATGCACCTTCTCCGTGGAAAAATACATATAAATAGCCATTTTCATAATCATCGGTCCAGGTATCCAGTGAAGCCGTCAAATTTTGTACTCACGCAGTTTGCAAGATCAATCCATCGCTAAAAATATCAAATAGAAAAAGTTTTCAATCCCCCCGTTGCATGAAAACAATAAAGAAAGAATTTCTTTGTTCAAACTCCAGAAAAATGGCTTCTTATCAATGAGATCTTTCACGCGAATTCATTTCTGCATTTTATTCGTATTTATCCAATGGATTGTGACTTAAATTGGAATAAAAAAGATCGGATTTTTTTCGAACTGGTCTATAAACATTCCCAGTACCAAAAATAACAAACGGTGAAAGTTTCAGCCAAATCTGCCGGGTAGTTTTTGAGTTCATGGATGACATACAGACAAACATTCATTTATATATATATATATAGATGTACTAAAAAGGATACCAAGTTTTCGGTTTGTCTTGATTCCGTCGTTAGCTCATTCGCAGATGAGAATAGAACTGAGAAAAGAATAATACAAGCATTATGCTTACCAGCGATATTTTTCGAATTGGTGCTTGAGACACGCTTCACCGTCGCAGGATCTGGAAAAAAAAAATATATATATTAATTTGAATTTTTGGCATCTTGAATTCAAATTATGTTTTTCGTAATCACGAGTGTGTGTATGTAGGCGTGTGTGTTTGTGTGTGGGGGGTATGTGTGTATGGGGTATGTGTATATGTGTAGGCATGTGTGTTTGTGTCTTTGTGCTGGCAAAACTGTGTGGGTAGTTATGTGTATGAATGTGTGGGGGGATGGTATGTGTATGTGTGTGTAGGCAAATGTGTTTGTGTCTGTGTGTAGGCATGAATGTGTGGGTAGTTGTGTATGAATGTGTGTGCAGGGGGGGGGGTATGTGTATGTGTGTGTAGGCATGTGTGTTTGTGTCTTTGTGCTGGTAAAACTGTGTGGGTAGTTATGTGTATGAATGTGTGGGGGGATGGTATGTGTATGTGTGTGTAGGCATGTGTGTTTGTGTCTGTGTGCTGGTAAAACTGTGTGGGTAGTTGTGTATGAATGTGTGTGCAGGGGGGGGTATGTGTATGTGTGTGTAGGCATGTGTGTTTGTGTCTTTGTGCTGGTAAAACTGTGTGGGTAGTTATGTGTATGAATGTGTGGGGGGATGGTATGTGTATGTGTGTGTAGGCATGTGTGTTTGTGTCTGTGTGCTGGTAAAACTGTGTGGGTAGTTGTGTATGAATGTGTGTGCAGGGGGGGGGTATGTGTATGTGTGTGTAGGCATGTGTGTTTGTGTCTTTGTGCTGGTAAAACTGTGTGGGTAGTTATGTGTATGAATGTGTGGGGGGATGGTATGTGTATGTGTGTGTAGGCAAATGTGTTTGTGTCTGTGTGCAGGCATGAATGTGTGGGTAGTTGTCTGTATGTGTGTGTATGTGTGGGTGTCTGTATGTATGCGTGCGTGTATGCGTTTGTATGTGTGTGTATGTGTGTTTGTGTCTTTGTGCTGGCAAAACTGTGTGGGTAGTTATGTGTATGAATGTGTGGGGGGATGGTATGTGTATGTGTGTGTAGGCAAATGTGTTTGTGTCTGTGTGCAGGCATGAATGTGTGGGTAGTTGTCTGTATGTGTGTGTATGTGTGGGTGTCTGTATGTATGCGTGCGTGTATGCGTTTGTATGTGTGTGTATGTGTGTTTGTGTCTTTGTGCTGGCAAAACTGTGTGGGTAGTTATGTGTATGAATGTGTGGGGGGATGGTATGTGTATGTGTGTGTAGGCAAATGTGTTTGTGTCTGTGTGCAGGCATGAATGTGTGGTTAGTTGTCTGTATGTGTGGGTGTCTGTATGTATGCGTGTGTGTATGCGTTTGTATGTGTGTGTATGTGTGTGTGTATGTATGCGTGTAAGTGTAGGATATTGACGAAAGCTGGCGACGGTTTTCGCTAGAGGTGCAGCATCTTGAGGTCGACGGTGATGCTGAGCGGGAAAATAAAATCATAGGACATCAAAACAGTCAAGTGAGAACAATAAGCAATCGTGATTGCTCAAAAAAAGTATCATTCTACCGGCTGGAAAGATCCCTTAGTACAGAGATTTTGGAATTTTATGAAATTGATTTGGGTCTAACGAATGCCGTAACCAAACTTAAAGTCTGCCCCAGCTTCCAACCTGATTGGTTACAGCGGCTCAGCAGGGGTTTTCCTCTAAATATATTGGGAAAATTTTGGAATGGGATTTTTTTAGGGGGATAACATTTTTAGGGGTAAATTTAAGGGTTTAATTTTAGGGTTTTATCAGGTAAAAATGTTTTTCCTTTGCATTTGAAAATATTACTTTTCGATTATTCATTTATTTTTTGACTTTTATATATTTTTTGAGCCTTTAAAACCATTGGTTTTGATCAGAAATGACATAAAAATGTCTTTATTAACTCAACAACGAAAAAAATAGCAATGGTCACGTGACCTTTTAATCCCATGTGTGACGTCACAGTTAAAGAATCACGTGACTTTCTGACGTCATATGGATTTATCCAATCGCATTTAGGGGGTTTTTTGAGTTGAGTTTAGGGGGAAACATTTTTAGGAGTTGCAACCCTGGGGGAAGCTGCTGTACCCACCGACGGTTGTACCTACGGACGTTGGTCGGGAATTTTCGGGTATTGTCGGGAGTGATCGGAGGGGGGGGGAGGGGGGTCAACGTGTGTGTCTCAGCCCTCTCCAGGACCTCAGGAGTTTTCAGCGCCATCAAACGAGCATGTAAGATTTTATCTCATTTTTTTCTGTTTTAGTAGGATCTAAGTAACAAGAAACCATGTACAATCTTTTTTTTTTTTTTGTACCTTGAGGTATGTATTATTCTTCCTTTTTTTCAAACGAGCGTTTTATACAGATAAATTTTCGCAATATTGGCAGTTTTAAAGTGATTCAATGGTTAACTCTCTAAAGATGGCAAAATTGAAACCAAATGAAAAAAAAAAAAAAAAACACCAAATTCGTCGCCAAGTTGGCGACGAAACTTGGTGACCAAAAGCTTGGCGATATATTGCCTAGTATTGGTCAAATTATAGCACCGCTTGAGTTTACATTGAAATTAACAATGATTTCCTCCCAAAAAGAGGCAAAAGACCCCCTTTGGAACATCCGAATGCAACCAAAAGAGAAGGTGCACAACGAGACCCCACTTGGAGTCTATGTACCAAATTTCAACATTCTAGGACGTACCATTCTTGAGTTATGCGAGATACATACACACATACGCACATACATACGTACATACGGACGTCACGAGAACATTCGTTGTAATTAACTGGGGGATCGCCAAAATGGATTCTTCAGGTGTCTATACGTTCCTAGGCATATATCCACGTGTGGTCGGGTTGAAAAAAAAAACTCAACATTCATTCGGGGGCGAGAAAAATGGAAATGAAGGCCGATTTTTGAGTGAAAATTTTTTCGTGAATTCAATACTTCCTTTTTTGTAAAAGGAAGTAAAAAGGAAGTATTGTATTCGCGAAAAAAATTTCACTCAAAAATCGGCCTTCATTTCCATTTTGCTCACCCCCGAATGAATGTTGATTCTTCCTTTCAACCCGACCACAGGTGGATACATGCCTAAGAACGTATAGACACCTGAAGAATCCATTTTGACGACCCCCGAGTTAATTACGACGAGTTTTCTCGTGACGTCCGTATGTACGTATGTATGTGCGTATGTGTGTATGTATCTCGCATAACTCAAGAATGGTACGTCCTAGAAAATTGAAATTTGGTACTTAGACTCCTAGTGGGGTCTAGTTGTGCACCTCCCTTTTTTGGTTGCATTCGGATGCTCCAAAGGGAGTCTTTTGCCCCTTTTTTGGGGGAAATCATTGTTAATTACCATGTAAACTCAAGTGGTGTTACAATTTGGCGGACACTTGGCGATATATCGCCAGTCTTTTGGTCGCCAATTTGGCGATTTTTTTTTTTTATTTATTTTTTTTTTTCAAATTTGGTTTCAATTTGGCCACTGTTGTTGATATTTAGAGAGCAAACTATTGAATCACATTAAAACTGCCAATAATGAGAAAATGACATTAAATTGGAGTCAAAGGAAGTCATGTGATGCACAAATCAGCTCGTTTGTCGTAATTATCGTGTTTCCCTATGTTTTCAAGGTGTTGTTTCTGATTTTTAATGTCGTGAAACTGTGATCCTGTCGATGTGACTGGCTTGCAAAACCAAAATGGCGTACCTTTGTACCCAAGGGCACATAGCCATGTGTACCCACCGGCAATTCTTAGTGCTCTTGGGGCACACCTCAGTCTTCTTACTATGTGAAGTATTTCAAAATGGTGCCTTGTCATCAACGTCCGAAATTTACTTTCAACAATGATGATTAATTTGAAGTAGGGGTTGAAGATATAGTGTTGAAGTGACCCCCCCCCCCTGTTGTAGGATCTACAGACCGTCAATCAAAGCTGTTTTCATTTGAAGTCGACTATTCTGGGTTTTTATTTGGGTTAACCTAAACTAAGTTTTTTTGTTGTGGGCTAGTTTTGTTAAAGGTTTCAATTTTCATATACAGTAGAACCTCTCAATAAGGGACACTAAGTGGACCGGAAGTTTTGTCCCTTAAATAGAGGTGTCCCTTCTTCGGAGGTTGATGAAATGATACATGCAATATATTAACTCGGTATAATTTCGTACTAAACATATACTATTAGCATTTTAGATAATATGCTAAAAATGGTTTATACTGAATGAAATTCAAAATAAATGAAATTTCAAATGTTATTCTTTTGATAATTAAAATTTAATAAAAAATTTGGTAATGGTATAGTTTTGTAACATACATGAATTACTTTATTTTGAAGTAATTTCATGACTGAACATTAATGTGCATGAACTTGTTCGATTTCATGGAATTTAAAATTTAATATGATTTAAATTTCAATCAGTGTTCACATTTCAAGTTTTTTTACACAAAGCTATTCATGGGCCATTAATTATCCTTTGGCTGTGAACCTACTTGAAAAAAAAAATACTAAGAGGATAAAACATGGATGCGCATTTTAGCAAGAATTTCACAATACATCATATTTGTACAAGTTAATGTCAAACTTTCATTAGTTGAATTTTAAATTCCTTAATTCCAGTAAAGTCAATACTTTGTATGATGCATTTATACATTTATTGTTGTAAGTTTTCTCTGTAACTGTCCCTTAAATAGAGTGTCCTTTATTTAGAGGCAAAGACATGGAGGTCCCAATTCAAAGGGACTGGGACCAGAAAAAATGTCCCTTAAATAGAGGTGTCCCTTATTCGGAGGTGTCCCTTAAGGGAGGTTCTACTGTAAATTGAAGTCATTTTATGGGTAAATAGAGAGTCATACTAATCATGCATTTAGGTTTTTTTTCTTTTTTTTTTAACATTTTTAAAACGTGTGGGTGAACTGATAGTTTGGAATTGAAAAAAAAAAAAAAAAGAAAAAAAAACAGGATAAAAGTTCCACTTCTATCCTGTGGCTTTACGACACACATTTTTACTTCCTTTTACAAAAAAGGAAGTATTGTATTCGCGAAAATATTTTCACTCAAAAATCGACCATCATTTCCATTTTACTCACCCCCGAATAAATGATGAGGTTTTTTTTTTTTTTCCGACTCGACACCTGGATAAGTGCCTAAGAACATATAGACACGCGAAATATCCATTTTGACGATTCCCGAGTTAATTACAACGCGTTTTCTCGTGACGTCTGTATGTGCGTATGTATGTCGCATAACTCAAGAACGGTATGTCCTAGAAAGTTGAAATTTGGTACTTAGACTCCTAGTGGGATCTCGTTGTGCACCTCCCTTTTTAGTTGCATTCGTATGCTCCAAAGGGGATCTTTTGCCCCTTTTTGGGGGGAAACCATTGTTAATTTCGATGTAAACTCAAGTGGCGTTACAATTTGGCGGACACTTGGCGATACATCGCCAGTCTTTTGGTCGCCAATTTGGCGATTTTTTTTATTTTTATTTATTTTTTTCAAATTTGGTTTCAATTCGGCCACTGTTGGTGATATTTAGAGAGCAAACTATTGAATCACATTAAAACTACCAATAATGAGAAAATGACATTAAATTGGAGTCAAAGGAAGTCATGTGATGCACAAATCAGCTCGTTTGTCGTAGGTATCGTGTTTACCTATGTTTTGAAGGTGTTGTTTCTGATTTTTAATGTCGTGAAACTGTTGTCTTGTCGATGTGACTGGCTTGCATAACCAAAATGGCGTACCTTTGTACCCAAGGACACATAGCCATGTGTACCCACCGGCAATTCTTAGTGTCCTTGGGGCACACCTCAGTCTTCTTACAATGTGAAGTACCTCAAAAGGGTACCTTTTCATCAACATCCGAAATTTACTTTCAACAATGATGATGAATTTAAGGGGTCTAAGGACCTTTAATCTTCAGAATTTTCGATTTTCTGGAAAAAATATATGTTATGCATAATTTTATTCTGAACAATTTGATACCTTATTTATTACCATACGCCAAAAACTTTTCCAGTTATTGTAAAAATGCGTAAACTTTCCCCGTAGAGATTAATGTTAACAGCAGCTGTTTAAGCCTCTTTTTCTCAGGTGTCGATTTCTTCGGTTTTCTCGTTTTGCGCGCATGATATTTCAGAAAGTTTTTTATATATTTCCGTTTTTCATATGTTTGTCTGATACATCTTAACAATCTGAACCTAAATTTCAACTTTACCCAAAATTTTGGAAATTTTCGATATTAACTTACCAAAATTCAAAAAAATAAATAAATAATTTTAATAAAATAAATAAATTTAGGTTCAGGTCATAAATATAAACTAGATAAACATACATTAAAAGTTTTACGGAAATATATTAAAAACTTTCTGAGATATCATGCGCGCAAAACGAGAAAACCGAAGAAACCGGCACCTGAGAAAAAGAGGCTTAAACAGCTACTGTTAACATAAATCTCTACGGGGAAAGTTTAGGCATTTTTACAATAACTCGAAAAGTTTTTGGCGTATCGTAATAAATAAGGTATCAAATTGTTCAGAATTAAATTGTGCATAACATATATTTTTTCCAGAAAATCGAAAATTTTGAAGTTTAAAGGTCCTTAGATCCCTTAAAGTAGGGCTTGAAGATATAGTGTTGAAGCAACTACCACCCACCTGTTGTAGGATCTACAGATCGTCAATCCCAGCTGTCTTCATTTGAAGTCGTCTATTCTGGGTTTTTATTGGGTTAACCTAAACTAAGTTTTTTTGTTGTGGGCTAGTTTTGTTAAAGGTTTCAATTTTCATATACAGTAGAACCTCTCAATAAGGGACACTAAGTGGACCGGAAGTTTTGTCCCTTAAATAGAGGTGTCCCTTCTTCGGAGGTTGATGAAATGATACATGCAATATATTAACTCGGTATAATTTCGTACTAAACATATACTATTAGCATTTTAGATAATATGCTAAAAATGGTTTATACTGAATGAAATTCAAAATAAATGAAATTTCAAATGTTATTCTTTTGATAATTAAAATTTAATAAAAAATTTGGTAATGGTATAGTTTTGTAACATACATGAATTACTTTATTTTGAAGTAATTTCATGACTGAACATTAATGTGCATGAACTTGTTCGATTTCATGGAATTTAAAATTTAATATGATTTAAATTTCAATCAGTGTTCACATTTCAAGTTTTTTTACACAAAGCTATTCATGGGCCATTAATTATCCTTTGGCTGTGAACCTACTTGAAAAAAAAAATACTAAGAGGATAAAACATGGATGCGCATTTTAGCAAGAATTTCACAATACATCATATTTGTACAAGTTAATGTCAAACTTTCATTAGTTGAATTTTAAATTCCTTAATTCCAGTAAAGTCAATACTTTGTATGATGCATTTATACATTTATTGTTGTAAGTTTTCTCTGTAACTGTCCCTTAAATAGAGTGTCCTTTATTTAGAGGCAAAGACATGGAGGTCCCAATTCAAAGGGACTGGGACCAGAAAAAATGTCCCTTAAATAGAGGTGTCCCTTATTCGGAGGTGTCCCTTAAGGGAGGTTCTACTGTAAATTGAAGTCATTTTATGGGTAAATAGAGAGTCATACTAATCATGCATTTAGGTTTTTTTTCTTTTTTTTTTAACATTTTTAAAACGTGTGGGTGAACTGATAGTTTGGAATTGAAAAAAAAAAAAAAAAGAAAAAAAAACAGGATAAAAGTTCCACTTCTATCCTGTGGCTTTACGACACACATTTTTACTTCCTTTTACAAAAAAGGAAGTATTGTATTCGCGAAAATATTTTCACTCAAAAATCGACCATCATTTCCATTTTACTCACCCCCGAATAAATGATGAGGTTTTTTTTTTTTTTCCGACTCGACACCTGGATAAGTGCCTAAGAACATATAGACACGCGAAATATCCATTTTGACGATTCCCGAGTTAATTACAACGCGTTTTCTCGTGACGTCTGTATGTGCGTATGTATGTCGCATAACTCAAGAACGGTATGTCCTAGAAAGTTGAAATTTGGTACTTAGACTCCTAGTGGGATCTCGTTGTGCACCTCCCTTTTTAGTTGCATTCGTATGCTCCAAAGGGGATCTTTTGCCCCTTTTTGGGGGGAAACCATTGTTAATTTCGATGTAAACTCAAGTGGCGTTACAATTTGGCGGACACTTGGCGATACATCGCCAGTCTTTTGGTCGCCAATTTGGCGATTTTTTTTATTTTTATTTATTTTTTTCAAATTTGGTTTCAATTCGGCCACTGTTGGTGATATTTAGAGAGTAAACTATTGAATCACATTAAAACTGCCAGTCATGAGAAAATGACATAAAATAGGGGTAAAAGGAAGCCATGTGATGCACACATCGGCTCGTTTTTAAACATAAATTTATCTAAAGTGTACCTTCTGATATTTCTGCAACTACTGCATTATACGGCCCTATCACCTCGGGGCCGTATACAGTAGGCTCCTCCTAATTCTCCTCAGGAAGAAGCAGGAATATATCACCAACGTTTTGTTAAGATCGTACTGTTTTAAATTAAACAGGAGTGTCCACATCCCTTCCTCGTCTTTACTGTTCTGCCGTGTGCAGGTAAACGGCCGTATCTGCAGAAATGAGTATTCGAGATACTTGAAGAAATGTGTGGTAGATTCAATACTAGCAATAGGGAAAAAATGAAATTAGACTTTTTATCGCGCCTTTTATTCAGGGGAAACCAAATAAGCGAGCTTGTACAAAAAAGATAGCATACAATAGATGAAAAAAAAAATTGCAGTTACTGCCCTTTACCTGCACTCGGCAATATTCCTATAAAGATACTCCTGATGCAATTGTATTTTTATCACATCATTTTGTTACTTAAATTTTGATTTGGTATAACTTTGATATAACCCCCCCCCCAAAAAAAAAAAAAAAATTACGCGCCAAATCTGGCACTCCCTACGGACTTTTTAGGGTTGCTGTTTCTTATTTTGGTGTTGCCAATTTAGGTTTTTCAGTTTTTAGGTTTTTGCTGTTGCCAAATTTAGTATTTTCTTGTATTTTGTACCATTTTTTGAGTTTTTTTTTTTTTTTTTTTTGAAAGTTTTGTGGCAACATTTTTTGGATTTCATATATGTTTTAGCGCCATTTCATTCATTCGCCATTTCTTTGTGAAGTGATCAAGCAGATTTCTGACTTGCTGTATTTTGCCGCAAATCTGGTTGTATTTTCCAATTATATTTTTTTTCTATAAATTATTTTTATTTTTAGCATTCAATATGCCTACTGTATACAGTGTTGTTGAAAACCAGGTATTTTGCTCCAACGCCAAAAAACAGGTATTTTGCTTGGCGAGAAAAAAAAGTCGCCAAATTTCCGATTTGGGGGGGGGGTATATCAAAGTAGTTCCTTTGATTTATTTGCCTGCGTCACGCTACGGGACATCTAAAGTCGTCCTCCTCGTCGTTTGCGGCAAGAAGGAATATTTTTATTCTGTTCATCTAGCGATGGAGAAACAAATGGTACTGTTTGACCACGGATTGTATGTAATTTGGCAATTGGCCAAGTTAAGACGATTCCATCTGAATGAATGTAGCAGGGGAGAAGGAAAAATATAACGATGGGATTTTGATTTACGCGTTTTATAATATCACCAGCGCCTATAATTAATTTATTTCATTCTCTAAGTTGAAAAAGAGTGGAAACAAACAGTTTCTATGGAAACAACGGAAAGAAAATACAATGTTTTCATTTCGTCAGGAAAAGTAGAATCAAAATGGTAAGTGCAAAATTATGTTGTTAAAAATGTATCAATTAATTTTTGTAGTAAGAATATAGATCGATATATAGTATAGATTTAAGAATTGGGGGATGTTTCGATAGTTGGGAATCTGACGATCTTTCTCCATTGGCGTCAATTTTTGGCTCCAGCGCCTACGCGAGAGGTATTTTACTTTGCAAATCAAAACAAAGAGCTCGGAAACATCTATTCACATAGGGTTACTATAAATTAGCAGGGTTACCAAAATAAAATTACTTACGCCAAAAATGAGACGACCGTGCCAGATTCCCAATAATCGAAATATCCCCAAGAATTGATTCGGTGAACGAATTGTCATTTGTAAGTCATTTGTACAACAATGCGTCTAAATCATTGAGAAGAAATACTAATGGAGGGAGCCATAGCAAATGTCTCAGTGAAATAAGCTTGGGATCCAATGTTTTCCAGGTCAGGTGACTTGTTTGGCTGGGAAGTTGTCGCGTTTTGGCACGCAATCGCTCTTTTGGCATTAAATATTTTTCAGACGACGCGACGGCGCTTATTATGAAGTCGGGGCTACAAATCAGAGCTACTCTGGCTCCAACTCCTTTACCGCATAATAATAAATAAATAAATAAATAATGGATACAAATACAGGCCTATCATTCAAACTCCCTCTCCCCACTTCTTTCCGGATTTTAAAATATAATGTAACTGCATTTTTCACGTATTTTGATGTTTATTCCTTGAAATGACCGGCATGTACAAATAGTTTAAAGTTATGTTATTGATTGAAAATTTATGGATTCATATGTATTGTAATCAATGTTTTGAAATGATTTCATACGCAGGCATACTAGTATTTAAATTGAAGCATAAAAATAGCAAATCTTTATTCTCGCGCATCTGCTGTTCACGGGAGCTTGGCGAGAAGATAACTCGCCAACAAAGTAAATGCACACAAAATACATAAGAGCCGTTAAAATAATTACTAGTTAAGTAAAAAGTGTTTTTATGGAACTAAAATGTTATTTGCACTCAAGATATACATTGTTTTATAACTTTTATAGGCAAAATAAGTAGAATAATTTAAAAATTATAGGCAACTGTGGAATATGTACTCGTTGAATGCATATAAATGTTATTTTTCTTTATTTAGAAGTAAAAAACATTCGTACATGCTAGGGAAAAGTTACTGGACCTCCTGGTGTGGCTTTTCCTCACAGTTTACAATGCTAGAACACTGCACTATTACTATAAATCTAATTTTTCCCTTCTACAGTTAAAGGTTGTTATCATGCATGGCTTCAGCTAATGCAAGCTTCTTCAGCGGTTACGGTCAACTCGAAATTGCTCCCCAGGTCACATGGTACTGTTGCCGTATCGGGATAATAGGGTTGCACTCTCTCCATCTATTCCTTCTCAATGGTCTAAATAGGCAAAAGCGCACATCTATGACGAACAAACTACCAACCCTACAAACTAATAGATGCGTCCATTTCCGCCTGTAAACCGGATATTAACCTTTCCATGTAATCGATGGTCAGACAGTAGATCTGAAAGCTAAGGTTCCGATTTGCTGGAGAATAATAATTAAAACCGTTGAAAACAATTCAGCATTGGGCCATTTTACGAAATGTAGCCACTTTGTCTCGCACGTGACAGTTCACATATTTCATTTAAAAAAACAAGATAACGATCTGTGTACCCTATGTGGGGCCTGAAGTGGTAGTGGGCGTGGAACCCGGTGCCGTCGAACTTGTCGTTGGACTTGAAGGTGACGCGGAAGAAGTCCCCGTCCGACTCGATGAGCTGCGGACGCTTGACGCCGCAGTGGCGCGGGATCTTGCGGTCGACCGTGCGGTAGTTGGAGAACTCCACGTAGTCGCTGGCCGTCTCGGTCGTGCACCTGAAACGATACCCAGTGCGATGTAGACGGGCCCTACACTGTAAAAAAAACTGTAAATTTTGAATAAGTTATCCGTATTTTTTACAGAAAAAAACTGTTCGTAATAAAATACAGGATTTCTCTGTTTTTTTTTGAATCTGTAACCGGTTATAAGCGTTAACTGTTACCATCGCCTCACCGCGTACTTTGTTTTTCTTCGAAATTTCGCCCGCCTGTTTGGATCTCGAGTTTTTTGATCTTATATTTATTTAAAGCGAGTAAGTTTAAATCGTTTGCAACTTCCATTTCGTTGCATCCTAATCAATATTTTATTATTATGTTTTTTTGTCATCTGTTACAGAGGCATATTCGGAAATTTACCTCTGTATACATGTATTTCGTAGTAGTATAGTAAATATTGAAATGGATTTATGAAAGTATAGTTTCATTTTTTCAATCTTCATAAAATAATAAATCAGCTTGAATAAATAATAAAAATACGGAAGATTTCTGTAAAATAAACGGAAGGAAACTGGCGTCCTGGCTGACAGTTTTTTTCCGTAAATTTTACAGATTTTTTTACAGTGTATCGCGACTAAAGAGAGGTATCGTCCGTTTCCCACGAGACTCCCCCCTCGCCACGTGGCTTCCGATGGTTCTATTTCGCCGCTTTCGGCAGGAGGTATAATCGGATCGTAGCTTTTTGTTGTAAAAGCGGCAGATTTTTAAATGTAAGAGTAACTGAAATGACAACAAGTGATGCTGGGGTCACTAAAGCCCTGGTTTCCAAGGGACGAATCGCCGATCTTCGACGTCGCTCCTCGCCGTGACGCTGAAATCAAAGTCAAGTGGATTCCGGCGTGGCCCTTCACGACGTCGACTCGGCTCTGGCGCGCATGCGCAGAAGAATCAAGTTTTCACCTCGGCGGAGGGATCGGCGACTTCGGCTTCTAGGAAACCAGGGCTCGAGACTTTCTTGCAAATCACAATGCACGCCCTCGTCTCCTTCGGGAGCGCGTGGATTGCGTGACGGTCGCGCGAAATGGAACCCGGGGAGGCGTGGCGAAGTGCCCTCTCGCGAGAGACGGATAAAAAGAGTGTGTACCATAGACTAATAATAAGAGTAGACCGAGCTTTCTCAGACTTGCTGATGAAAAAATGGGTTCATGGATACATCATGTGACTGGTGGGAGGCTTGGCGAACACTTTGGCAGCATGGTTGCTAGATGGCAACATTATCTATAGTTTGCCACTCGACATGTATTTTAAGACGTAATGTGTTTTCATTATAATTTTTTTCCAAGTGCAGAGATTGAACTGTTTTTCTTTTAATTATGCATTATTTTGCCATTAGTAATTAGTTTTGATTACAGTTTTCAGTCACTTTTATTTCATTCGGAACTGCTACGTCAACGTTTGGCGTGAACGTAATGGAGTAAACGTTTTGCGTTAACGCAAAAATGTACTCATCGGTATCTTAAATTGAAATTGTATTGAAAAATCTTACCGTTTGTCGATTCTTTTTGGGCGCTTGCATCTTTAATTGCTTTGAGAGTTACTGAAATTGACTAAAGAAAATGCACAATACTATCTAAACGAAAAATTCACTATATTAACAAAATATTTACAATTTAGAATAACAAATTCACAAATCGGACTCCATAAAAGATCATTCTTCCGTATTCCATCCATTCTATTTATTTTATTTCTCGCGGGCGTTGATCGTCTGCTACGATGGACGCCCGCTGTTGCTAGGATATCCACCAGTCACGTGGTTTGGTTTATGAGCAGCAAAAGGGTTGCCATAGCTCGGTCTACTCTTATTATTAGTGTATGGTGTGTACTTACGGCGGTATCCCGTCCACGTTGAAGTGCGTGAAGGCGATGTGCACCCTCTCTCCCGGCCTGCCCCGGAAGAAGTAGTGGCACTCGGTGGCCCTCGGGTAGAGCCCGGGGAAGTTGGGGGAGCTGAAGCTGCCGTTGGCACCCTCCTCGCTGCGGAACACGAACCCGCACACTGTGGGACACAAACCGGATGAGTTCACGATTGCAAAACACGGAAGGGTGAAGTTTGTTTCAATTGGCTCTGCGCCACAGATTCGGCAAAAATTTAACTACGTTCCTAAACATGTCGTTGACAGTAGAGGATTTTGGGGAAGGGGGCGTGCCCCCCCAAAAAAAAGATGCATTAATTTCACTATTTTTTTTATTCCTTTTTGATTGACCTTTCTTTTGCATTTTTGTACGTAGTTAATTAAAAAGGACCCAAAACACACACACAGCATATTTTGAATAAAAGCATTTTTGTGTGCTGAAGAAGTATTACTGGAGTCAGATTAACAGAGTTACAGAATACAATTAACTCACTGGTTTCGAATTCAAGGGACCGTATTATCGCGATTCGTCCACTAATTCTTCTTTGATAGAATCAATAATTAACATTTCTTTAAAAAAAAAAATGTGTAGGCGCACCTAAAAGAGTCATTTTGATCCCAGAACCTATTCGCGAAATAATAGATTTCTTTTCAAGCTTATAAAAATGCAAAATGAACGAAATCATATCGTAGTTTCTTGGAAAAACCATGATTTTTAATGGAAACGGCATTTAGTATCAATACTTTATCATGGTTTTAAAAACAAATCAGCAACTGTTTTGAAATTCACACAAAAATAGTTTCTGAATTCTTCAGTAAAACTTATATGTTATGAAGTTATGATTTTCTTTATAAATTAATCAAGAAAAAAAAAAATCTGAAATTTAAAAACCTTACCCTCGTGTTATAATCATTATGATAATGTTCTTAAGTAAAGCCGCTCATTGTCTAGCATTTCGGTGACATTATATTGGGTTTAGTATTTAAATGACTTGAAACATTTAAGATATCAGTGCATAATATTCATGTACTTAGAAGTAGATTCATTGACCTGAATTAATCCTTAAAAAAAAATAAAAAAAAAAAAAACACGCACATTTAAAAATAAGGCCATTAAAACTTTGTTATGAAACATCGAAGGCGAGGGAGAATGCTATTCAATTTCCCGTGCCCCCTCTAAAAGATAAAGTCATTAAAACTTTGTTATGAAACATCGAAGACGGGGGAGGATGTTATTCAATTTCCCGTGCCCCCTCTAAAAGATAAAGTCATTAAAACTTTTTAATGAAACATCGAAGGCTAGGGAGAATGCTATTCAATTTCCCGTGCCCCCTCTAAAAGATAAAGTCATTAAAACTTTGTTATGAAACATCGAAGGCGAGGGAGAATGCTATTCAATTTCCCGTGCCCCCTCTAAAAGATAAAGTCATTAAAACTTTGTTATGAAACATCGAAGACGGGGGAGGATGTTATTCAATTTCCCGTGCCCCCTCTAAAAGATAAAGTCATTAAAACTTTGTTATGAAACATCGAAGACGGGGGAGAATGTTATTCAATTTCCCGTGCCTCCTCTAAAAGATAAAGTCATTAAAACTTTTTAATGAAACATCGAAGGCGAAGGAGAATGCTATTCAATTTCCCGTGCCCCCTCTAAAAGATAAAGTCATTAAAACTTTGTTATGAAACATCGAAGGCGAGGGAGAATGCTATTCAATTTCCCGTGCCCCCTCTAAAAGATAAAGTCATTAAAACTTTGTTATGAAACATCGAAGACGGGGGAGGATGTTATTCAATTTCCCGTGCCCCCTCTAAAAGATAAAGTCATTAAAACTTTTTAATGAAACATCGAAGGCTAGGGAGAATGCTATTCAATTTCCCGTGCCCCCTCTAAAAGATAAAGTCATTAAAACTTTGTTATGAAACATCGAAGGCGAGGGAGAATGCTATTCAATTTCCCGTGCCCCCTCTAAAAGATAAAGTCATTAAAACTTTGTTATGAAACATCGAAGACGGGGGAGGATGTTATTCAATTTCCCGTGCCCCCTCTAAAAGATAAAGTCATTAAAACTTTGTTATGAAACATCGAAGACGGGGGAGAATGTTATTCAATTTCCCGTGCCTCCTCTAAAAGATAAAGTCATTAAAACTTTTTAATGAAACATCGAAGGCGAAGGAGAATGCTATTCAATTTCCCGTGCCCCCTCTAAAAGATAAAGTCATTAAAACTTTGTTATGAAACATCGAAGGCGAGGGAGAATGCTATTCAATTTCCCGTGCCCCCTCTAAAAGATAAAGTCATTAAAACTTTGTTATGAAACATCGAAGACGGGGGAGGATGTTATTCAATTTCCCGTGCCCCCTCTAAAAGATAAAGTCATTAAAACTTTTTAATGAAACATCGAAGGCGAGGGAGGATGCTATTCAATTTCCCGTGCCCCCTCTAAAAGATAAAGTCATTAAAACTTTGTTATGAAACATCGAAGACGGGGGAGGATGTTATTCAATTTCCCGTGCCCCCTCTAAAAGATAAAGTCATTAAAACTTTGTTATGAAACATCGAAGACGGGGGAGGATGTTATTCAATTTCCCGTGCCCCCTCTAAAAGATAAAGTCATTAAATCTTTTTAATGAAACATCGAAGGCGAGGGAGGATGCTATTCAATTTCCCGTGCCCCCTCTAAAAGATAAAGTCATTAAAACTTTGTTATGAAACATCGAAGGCGAGGGAGAATGCTATTCAATTTCCCGTGCCCCCTCTAAAAGATAAAGTCATTAAAACTTTGTTATGAAACATCGAAGACGGGGGAGGATGTTATTCAATTTCCCGTGCCCCCTCTAAAAGATAAAGTCATTAAAACTTTTTAATGAAACATCGAAGGCGAGGGAGGATGCTATTCAATTTCCCGTGCCCCCTCTAAAAGATAAAGTCATTAAAACTTTGTTATGAAACATCGAAGGCGAGGGAGAATGCTATTCAATTTCCCGTGCCCCCTCTAAAAGATAAAGTCATTAAAACTTTGTTATGAAACATCGAAGACGGGGGAGGATGTTATTCAATTTCCCGTGCCCCCTCTAAAAGATAAAGTCATTAAAACTTTGTTATGAAACATCGAAGACGGGGGAGGATGTTATTCAATTTCCCGTGCCCCCTCTAAAAGATAAAGTCATTAAAACTTTGTTATGAAACATCGAAGACGGGGGAGGATGTTATTCAATTTCCCGTGCCCCCTCTAAAAGATAAAGTCATTAAAACTTTGTTATGAAACATCGAAGACGGGGGAGAATGTTATTCAATTTCCCGTGCCTCCTCTAAAAGATAAAGTCATTAAAACTTTTTAATGAAACATCGAAGGCGAGGGAGGATGCTATTCAATTTCCCGTGCCCCCTCTAAAAGATAAAGTCATTAAAACTTTGTTATGAAACATCGAAGACGGGGGAGGATGTTATTCAATTTCCCGTGCCCCCTCTAAAAGATAAAGTCATTAAAACTTTGTTATGAAACATCGAAGACGGGGGAGGATGTTATTCAATTTCCCGTGCCCCCTTTAAAAGATAAAGTCATTAAATCTTTTTAATGAAACATCGAAGGCGAGGGAGGATGCTATTCAATTTCCCGTGCCCCCTCTAAAAGATAAAGTCATTAAAACTTTGTTATGAAACATCGAAGGCGAGGGAGAATGCTATTCAATTTCCCGTGCCCCCTCTAAAAGATAAAGTCATTAAAACTTTGCTACGAAACATCGAAGACGGGGGAGGATGTTATTCAATTTCCCGTGCTCCCTTTAAAAGATTTTTCTGTATCCCCTGGTCATTGACTCCGGACAAAAAATGAATAGCTCTAGAAAATTATACTACGAGTCATTTTCAAAATATAATACACATACTGAAATTAGGATAACGTGTATACGTGTACAAATAAAAGCAGTTAAAAAAAACTCTGCAAATAGCGGTTTCGGTTGCCATAAAACCAAACCCCTTCATCAGTGCATAAAAGAACGAGAAAACCGGAGACGAGGATGAGTAAATAGATTGGAAGTGGCCGGAACCGGAATCGTGACGTCAGCAGAAAACAGCAAGGACAGGTAAGGAAAAACGTCGAAGACCGAAAAAGTTTTATTAAAGGGAAGACTTCCAAACAGTAGGGAAAGGGGGAATCACTCACTAATCAAGTATAGTAAAACCTCGTTAAGTCGTCACTCAAGGGACCAAAAATTTTTGACCACTTATGCGGAGTGACTACTTATGTGGAGTGGGAAATTAAGGAAGGAAAAAAAAGCCTTACAAATATTAATGAATAGCAGTAGAATTCTGTGAGAAAAACAATAGCTTATGTAAGAAATGTCTATAAATTAGAGGAAATTTTAAAAAGAGCGGGAAATACTAATGATAGTTACTTTGTTTTGTTTCCTTTTACTTATACATTACTTAATAACAACAGCATATTTTGAATAAAAGCATTTTTTGCTCGCTAAAGAAGTATTACTGGAGTCAGAGGCCCAGAGTTGCAGGATACAATTAACTCACTGGTTTCGAATTCAAAGGACCGTATCATCGCGATTCGTCCACTAATTCTTCTTTGATGGAATCAATAATTAACATTTATTTTAAAAAATGTGTAGGCGCACCTAAAAGAGTCATTTTGATCCAGGAACCTATTCGCGAAATAATAGATTTCTTTTCCAGCTTATAAAAAATGCAAAATGAACGAAATCATATCGTAGTTTCTTGGAAAAACCATGATTTTTAATGGAAACGGCATGTAGTATCAATATTGTATCATGGTTTTAAAAACAAATCAGCAACTGTTTTGAAATTCACACAAAAATAGTTTCTGAATTCTTCAGTCAAACTTATATGTTATGAAGTTATGATTTTCTTTATAAATTAATTTAAAAAACTCAAATGTAAAAAACTTGCCCTCGTGTTATAATCATTATGATAATGTTCCTAAGTAAAGCCGCTCATTGTCTAGCATTTCGGTGACATTATATTGGGTTTAGTATTTAAATGGCTTGAAACATTTAAGATATCAGTGCATAATATTCATGTACTTAGAAGTAGATTCATTGACTTGAAGGAATCCTTAAAAAAAATAATAAAATAAAAAACACGCACATTTAAAAATCAAGTCATTAAAACTTTGTCATGAAACATCGAAGGCGGAGGAGAATGCTATTCAATTTCCCGTGCCCCCTCTAAAAGATAAAGTCATTAAAACTTTTTAATGAAACATCGAAGGCGAGGGAGGATGCTATTCAATTTCCCGTGCCCCCTCTAAAAGATAAAGTCATTAAAACTTTGTTATGAAACATCGAAGACGGGGGAGAATGCTATTCAATTTCCCGTGCCCCCTCTAAAAGATAAAGTCATTAAAACTTTGTTATGAAACATCGAAGACGGGGGAGGATGTTATTCAATTTCCCGTGCCCCCTTTAAAAGATTTTTCTGTATCCCCTGGTCATTGATTTCGGACAAAAAATGAATAGCTCTAGAAAACTATACTACGAGTCATTTTCAAAATATAATACACATACTGAAATTAGGATAACGTGTATACGTGTATAAATAAAAGCAGTTAAAAAAAACTCTGCAAATAGCGGTTTCGGTTACCATAAAACCAAACCCCTTCATCAGTGCATAAAAGAACGAGAAAACCGGAAACGAGGATGAGTAAATGGACTGGAAGTGGCCGGAACCGGAAACGTGACGTCAGCAGAAAACAGCAAGGACACGCAAGGAAAAACGTCAATGGCCGAAAAAATTTTATTAAAGGAAAGACTTCCAAACAGTAGGGAAAGGGGGACTGCTCGACAAACCACTCACTAATAAAGTGCGGTAAAACCTCGTTAAGTCGTCACTCAAGGGACCAAAAATTTTTGACCACTTATGCGGAGTTACTACTTATGTGGAGTGAGAAATTAAGGAGGAAAAAAAGCCTTACAAATATTAATGAGTAATAGTAGAATTCCGTGAGAAAAACAATAACTCATGCAATCAATGTCTATAAATTAGTGGAAATTTTAAAAAGGGGAAAAAATACTAATATTTGTTTTATTTTCTCTTACTTATACATTACTAAATAACAAGTTATTTTAATGTTGTTACGGTACATTAATACAATCCTTCACTGTCGACTCATGAAGTTGTTGCTTACGGAAAAGAACTATCTCTTCTAACGTAAATCAAGCTTTAAATTTTGTGTTTTTTGTTCCTAGTGAACGGATGTTAAATACTGTTACAAATCCTGTAAATAGTAATTATTGTAGTAACGTAACCTGTAAATAGTTTCCCGTAATGAATATACAACCCCTTAACATATGGCTAAAGTATACGACCCCCTCCCCCCATTTCTTTTTTTGTTCATTGATAAAATTTGATAACGGTCTACTATTTTCCAGAAGCGTTTGGAATATTTGAGAGCTCTCTTTTCGGTGTGTATATAAGCCGTTAGCGATGGATAAAGAGTTGAGTTTCGATTGAGAATTTGTACTGAGAGTGTGTATTAGCTCTGTTTATAGCGAGGCATTTCGCTGTGTTGTTTTCGTACTTGGAAGTAAAAACGTGTGTAACCGTTGAGTTTACGGTGTTGAGTGATATTTGCTTCATTGCTGATGATTCATTTAGCAGTTGTTGACGATTTCTCCTGTACATAGTGTAAATAAAGCTCCTGTGTTTTTATCAAGAACTGTGTCTTCATTTCAAGAAAGTGGAAGTCGCACCGAATCCGTTACAATACTGACTAACTTTTTCCAGCTATTAGATTTTGTCTGTCTTGCTGGAAGGAGTTAAATTCATATTCTCGGCACTTGGCAGAGTCAGAGCAAGAAGTATGCTTTGAATGACCAGAACCGAGGATCGAGATTCCAAGGAAAATAAAAATATCAAACAGCCTTTCAACTCAGTCCGACACTATTTTCTAAGATCCGATAAGGAAAAGGAATTTTAGAAAACAATTTTTGAGTGACTAGTTAAGCAATTAAATTTGGTGACCAGTAAAGGAAGGTCATTTCACATTACTGTGAATGAGACCTTGTCGGGACCAAAGAAAAACGACCACTTAAACGGAGTGACCACTTAACCGGTCGACTACTTATTGAGGTTTCACTGTATAATTTTTCCAGAAGCCCCAAAAAATCTAAATCGTGAGCGGAAGAACAATCATGGATCATTTTGGCAGAAGAGCATTCGAAATGATAGTTGCGGAAACAGCAATGTTGTGCGATGGAGGAACGTTTAAAAACTGCTCACTTTTTTTAAATTGCTTTTATTTGTACGTACATGTTGTCATATTTTTATTCATTTCTTTGTACAAAGTTTTCGGCTGCTTCTTTTACATACATACCGAAATATTTTGTGATTTAACAAAGCTATTTTTGGTTGTTATTAAAATATTTGTAATTAACATTTTAAGTATCAATCGGTTTTATTCACTGATTTATTTTTGTCATATAATATTATTTAATTCATTTATATATAATATTATTTATTCGTTCATTGTTCCATTATTTTTCCAGTTATTCATTCACTACTTTATTTTTTCCTTCATTCGATGTTAAATATTTTTCATAATCAAATAGAAAAGGTTTTCCTTGAAAAATATTTATTTCTCTCTTTGCACCATTAAAAAAAATGAACATTTTCAACTTTTTTTTTTTAAGGTACATATTGATCTCGAAAATTAAAAGTAATGTTTCAATGCAGGTTTTATTATAAAATACGTCGTTCTTTTTTAATATATGGAAATTTTCAAAACAGATTTACAATTCGTTCATTAAAGCAAGTTACCTTAGCTACACCTAGCGAGAAAAAAATCCCAACACCAAGAAGCGTTGGCTGAAAAAAACGAATGAACAAAAGAACAGGAATCTCACCCGAGGAGGCGTCTTGCTTGGCTCCCGTCATTCCGAAATCTGGAAAAGGAACACATCTCATGACTTAAATGCTCTGACTATTCATTTAGTGGGTTGGGAAAACAGTACCCTTTATCTCTACTAAGTACAATTACTAATAATAAAGTCTGTGACGCGCATAGCGCCTAGACCGTCCGGGTCGATTTTCATGAAATTTGGCACAAAATAAGTTCGTAGCATAGGGGCGAGCACCTCGAAGTGATTTTTCGAAAATTCGATTTTGTTATTTTTCCATCCCAATTTTAAGAACATTTTACCGAGCAAATTATAATAACATGGACGAGCAAACTACCGTATGGGCGAGCCAATGAACATAGCAAATGGGCGAGAAATTCATCCATTATTTGTAATTATACAGGCGAACCAAGTGACCTTTTCATTGTCTACCACGGGCAAACCCGTGCGGGTACCGCTAGTAACTAATAAAGCAGAAAGTTTGTGCGTCTGGATGTATACGTTACCGTTAATTCAGTTTCTTCATTGAGTAACATGAAATGTGTAAGAAATTATATGCTCCACGCGGTTACATTGCGTAACACTGCCTATGCTTAATTTGCCTATTGCGCAGATGCATAAGAGCGCCTGAGATCATATGGCTTATAGACAGTCGTGAAGGCATGACTGCAAAAAAAACCTCCTGACCGAATAGCGGGATAACTTTGTGGCGTATCTTTTGACCGCTATTGGGGAAAAAGGGCAAATTGGCTGCCCATCATGTATATTGTGTCAGTGAGTAGAAAAATAAATTAGTTTGTGTGTGTTGTGAACATGATCTTTTCAGTTTTCTTCCTCTCCAAAAGTTGATTTATGAACTATGTGAAAAAGAAGTGGCGAAAATCCTCTTCAATTCCGTGACAAATGCTCGAAATTCCGCACCGAGAAATGAGAAGCACGAAATCGGGACAAGGACGCAAAACGAGGGAGCTATGGTCCTCTACTCTAGCTGTTTCAGCTAAGGACCCCTTAACCCTTAAATGAGTATTTCTTCAAAAACACTTTAAAATATGTTCCTTGACTTTCAATTTCTCTTCAAATCAGAAGAGAAATACTTTTAAAAATCATATTTTACTTTGACTGGTTATTGGTTCAGGGTCAAACGACCACTCGGTTACATCGGAGACGAAAAAACAACCAATAATTCGCCATCTCAAAACATGGATAAAATTGCAAAAATGCCTTACTCTTTAAGCAGTGCTAAAACTTTATCCATCATAGAATTGAAAGAAGTAAGCACTCCGAGTGCACTAAATCAAAACTGAAAAAAAAAGTTCCTAGATTTGCGAATGCCGGAAAAATAACACTATTTTTGTTTCCCATCAAGTTTGTGCATTCACAAGTTTAAAATGGATTTAACAGCATCTTCAGCGATTATTTTCTTGGATATATACAATTGTAGAGTTTCATAGTATTTCAGAAGATTGGGTATGTTGCCAAATGGCAACACGATGCATTTAAGGGCTGCATGGATTTGGTCTATCGGACTTACCTGTGACGAACCTGTAGAGGGCCCGGAACCCCTTGGCTTCGGGGCCCAGGGGGTCCTGCCTGTGCAGGGCCCTGAACTCGACCTGCATGTTGGGGCCGTTGGACATGAGTTGCTGGGGCAGCTTCTGTCCGCAGAAGTTCTCCACGCGTTCCTTTTGGCCCCTTATAGAGATGAACACCATCACCGCATCCACGCCCTCGCAGCTGGAAGAGAGAAGAATGAGTTTGGGTGGGGGGGGGGGGGAGCAAACACCAAAAAATAAACGAACAAACAAAAAAATCAGGAGCGTTCCTGGAACATAAAGGAGAGCTCTTAAGTGGTCTAAGGACCTTTAACCTTCGAAATTTTTGACTTTCTGGAAAAAATACGTATATGTTATGCATATTTTAATTCTGAACAATTTGATACCTTATTTATTACTATACCCAAAAAAACATTTTAAGTTATCGTAAAAATGCGTAACCTCTCCCCGTAGAAATTTATGTTAACAGCAGCTCTTCAAGCGTTTTATTCTCAGGTGTCGGTTTCTTCGGTTTTCTCGTTTTGCTCGCATGATATTTCAGAAAGTTTCTTATATATTTCCGTGAAACTTTTAATGTATGTTTATCTGGTTTATATTTATGACCTGAACCTAAGTTTAGTTATTTTTTTTTAAATTATTTATTTTTTTTTTTTTTTTGAAATTTTATAAGTTAATATCGAAAATTTCCAAACTTTTGGGCAAAAAAAAATTCTTTTTTTTTAAATATTAACTTTCATGTTTAGTTAAAATTTAGGTTCAGATCATAAAAATAAACTAGACAAACATGCATGAAAAGTTTTACGGAAATATATAAAAAATTTTCTGAGATATCACGCGCGCAAAACGGGAAAACCGAAGAAACCGGCACCTGAGAAAAAGACGCTTAAAGAGCTGCTGTTAACATAAATCTCGGTGGGGAAAGTTTACGCATTTTAACGATAAATTGAAAAGTTTTTGGCGTATGGTAAAAAATAAGGTATCAAATTGTTCAGAATATATGCATAACATATATTTTTTCCAGAAAGTCGGAAATTTTGAAGGTTAAAGGTCCTTAGACCCCTTAAATTTTGTCAGTAACGTATTCGGCGGAAACGGAAAAGTTTCTCGCAGTTTCAATAACTTTCCTGAAATGAACCTGGACTCTTTCTGAAGCCTTTCTAATAAAAGCCAGTCATGTTTCTGTAATCAACCAGAAACCTTCAAAGAAAACTTATATACAGGTATGAGGCAATGAGAAGCGAAGGGATGCAGGTGGACATTTTCAAGTTTGGAGTAAAACACGTGTTTAAAGTCCCACTCATAGGTGGTAGACTTTCACTGAAAAGTTTTCATAAATCATGCTGTATAACAGCACTTACCAGGGCTACTAATACCATCTCTTGCCCCAAAACGGAGGAGAGGTTCACCTACCATTTGTACTAGTTAGGGTTGGTTGGGGTAAGTGAGACCCCTTTTGAGAATAGTTTATTTTGATACAAAAGTTTTGAAGCAAAAAAAAATTAAACTTATTGTCTTATTTTATCTCGGATATCATTAATAAACAAAAGTCCATCATTATTTTCTAAAACAATGCTTTAATCATTCTAAAGGATTATATTTTTTAAAAAATCCGATGGGTATCCTACTTACCCCATACTAAGGGGTAAGTGGGTCTCCCCCCCTTTTATTTAAATTTAAATGAAGAATATCTAAAAAGGGGGGGGGGCTTACATGATAAAGTATGTAAATTTTTTAGTGTGAATTATTTTTTTTATAAACGCAGCCATTTATGAGATACTATTTACTGTATTTTAAATCTTTATCACGGAAAATTTTAAAACGAATAACAAAATAATTTCATTTGAGAAATTTATTGAAAACCTATGGTATATATATTTTACTTTTACAAATAAAGGTGTGTTGAATGAACGTAATACAGTTGATTAAGATCGATTTGAGCAAATTTGCCAAAACCATAAGCTGAAAAGGAAATTGGAAACACTAAATTACTGTGTCTTTGTTTTGTTGGCTAAAGAGAAAGAAGCATTATCGGTTCATCCTCAATAATTATTCCAACATCATCTGCACCATGCCAATAAAAAATGTCACTATTTCTATACAAAATTCAAATACGTTCTTGCAAAATTAAACACTATTTTTTAATTTGTATCATCAACTTCCACCATTAGAGGTACTTAAATCTTAACGATTTTCTTTCATGTATGTCTCACAAATACATAATCACCAGCTTTAGCAGTTTTTGTGGCTGAACTATCAATTCCTACTAAGTCATCGTAGTTGTCTTGTATTTCACCAATAGAAATATTTAATCAGAGTTGCTTTTGATTTTGAAATCCCCATTATGGCAGGGGGACCCACTTACCCCATAGTGAGGGGACCCACTTACCCCGTATAGCACAATTGTACGGGGAAAGTGGGACCCCTCCTCTTAAACACTTATTAATAATATTTCATGCGGAAATGCTTGTTGCTGTATGAACTTTAAGTTAAACTATACGAGTAAAATTAATTATTATGGAAATATAACAAAAACTAACCTGGAAACACTTCTTTGAAAATTGTTGCTTGAACTCGCAAAAAAAAAAAAAAAAAAAATCAGAATTTTATTTTACTAAGTGCTATGACCCTAGAAAAAAATTCCACGAATCTCAAATATGTGCAAAACCAATCACTGTGATGAAATTTAACACGATCAGTGCAAATAAGTTTGAAAACTTTATCCATATATCAGTTTTATGGGGGGGGGGGATGACCCACTTACCCCAGTGACCCACTTACCCCAACCAACTCTATTTCAAAAGTTTTAATCCGTTTGCCTCTCACTACCGCATATGTTCATAGTAATAGCTTGGCTTCTTCCTGATTTACCATAGGAAAGTTCCCAAAGCAAATATGGCTGAAGCTAGGGCAGAATTTCAGGCAAATACCGAACAGCTTATGTGCCACATGCAGTTCTTGCAAAGCTACGCTCCGTCTGGAGCTCAGTCAAGCTGGAAGGGTGATAACTAAGCTGCGGGCGAAGTTATGTTTCATTTTCCTGTTGCTATGATCGTGCTGGAATAAAATAACTGCTTAACCCGGTCTGACCCCGGGTATTCACCCCATTAACCGCTGACATCATCAAGTGTCATGAAATCAAGAGCTCGGGTTAGAGTCATTATACATATGTTCCGTTTTAACCTGCAAGACCTTTATTTTCGCAGTCTTAGATGTATAACTTGCAATTGTAAAAATGTTTAAAATCAGATGCAGAGTTAGGGTACTTAAAGTTTGAAGTGAAAATAAAAATGAGTCGAAAAATACAAAATTTAAATTTTTATATGGGCCCCTGGTCCCCTAACTTATATCTAGGGAAATAATCTTCATTGAAAACTATTACTGACACAAAAAACTTGAGGTTTGTGCGGCTGAAACTGAAGGAGATAATCCAGTTCAAAGTTTTAAGGGACCGTGCACAAGATGAGATTGGAACTGATCGCCCTTTCAGAAGAATGGCAGGTCGTCAAAGTAAGAAAGACAAAGTATTTATATTTTTCATTGCTATTCAAAAATAAATGCAAATATTATGCCGTGATATGCAAAAACACACTGCAAAACCTCGAACAATTTGAAAAACTACACTCTATGCACACATGTCATTTTAAACACTTGTTAAACACTATATTTCCCCCCAAAAGGTGTTATTGACGGCGAGTGAAAAGTGGTGTAAGTCACAAAACGCTGCGTTTCATCTCTCGGTGAATGTTGGTCGTACTAACTTCAAATTTTTTGTGTTGGAATTATTCTTCAATGGAGATTATTTCTGTAAATATAAGTCAGGGGATCTGGGGCCCGTATAAAAAGTTACATCCTTTTTACTTGCTTCTGTATCTAATACAGTAATACCTAACCTACGACAGTAGCAGATAAAGGGGGAGGGTCATGGGGGTCATGACCCCCTAAACCGACAACCCTATTCTCCGTCCACATTGTGTTCAAGCACTTGATGAATAAAATGCAAACGATTTCAGTAATCTTATCAATTCATTTTTTTTTAAGTAAATATTTGAAATATTGATTCTTTTCAATTCTTATGAAATTACGTAGTAACATTTATGCTCTACTAAGTGTCTTATTACTGGCCGATTTAGTGCTTTTCATCACCCCCGATCAGTTTAAAAAATTCTTAGTGACAAAACCGTAAGTTCGTTCGGTGGGGAAGGGGGGGGGGGTCCTTCTTCAGCATGACCCCCCCCCCCTTAAATGGTAGTCTGTATCCACTCCTGCCTACGACCCTCCAAGCTGATTCGTCTGGCCCGTTGTTTTGTTCAGTGTTACGAATCAAAAAGCACGATTAGTAACAACCAGTCAAATATTCAGAGAATGGTGTCTAAAAAAACAGATGCAATCTTTACTAATAATAAAGCTGAAAGTCTCTCTGGATATATCTGTCCGGATCTCTGTTTGTCAGGATCTCTGTGACGTGCATAGCGCCTAGACCGTTCGGCCGATTTCCATGAAATTTGGAACACAATTAGTTTGTAGGGTGGTGGTGTGCACCTCGAAGCTATGTTTCGAAAATTCGATTCCGTTCTTCTCTATTCCAATTTTAAGAACATTTTACCGAGCAAAATTATCACAAGACGGACGAGTAAATTACCAAATTATCACAACGTGAAACCGTAACATGGGCAAGGCAATTGGCGAGAAGTTCCCCATACATTAATTGTAAAACTACAGGCGAAACAAAAGACCTTTTCATTTTCTACTACGGGCAAAGCCGTGCGGGTGCCACTAGTTAATAATAAAATAAACATCAAGTACTGCTAACAACAATACTTGGTTATATATATTTTTCCTTTTCCGTATTTTTCCTTGTTATTTAGAAACATTTTAAATATTTTGAAATTTTATGTGCGTTCTGGCCCGCATGAACTATTTTAATAGGAGGGTAAAAAAAAAAAGTAAGCTATAGCAGAAAGTTTCGAGCTGCAATATACTAGCTTAACAATATTGCTTTTTGACAACAAACTATAATTCAAGTCCTTCTTCGTTTTGGGCTACTATTCTACAATTCGGCATGCAATGGGGTTGTTTCCTTCAATCAAAAGTACTACTTTCAGTCACTGAAATTGATAGAATAAGCAAAAAAATAAATGAATAAATAAAATAAAATAACATGGACCCAGGAAATACTTTCATTTTCACAACAGTTATTTTTTAATTCATTTTTTTATAAATGTCCGATTTTTCAAACGAGGCGTAATGTCGATGACGTCACAAATGATGCACTTTGGCGCATCTTTCTACCGCGTTTCCACGTTATGATAATCAAGAAGCGAATTAAATATTGCGCTCTACGCTTGCTATCAACCCTATCGTTGCCAATACACGTGAGTAAAGATGCGAATTAAATATTGTGCTTTTCTGAATGGCAACAGCGAATGGCATTTCATCCTTTGTGATGTCATCGGCAGAGGCCGTGGTAGCCTGATCGGTAGGGCATTGGACTCGGGGCCGGAGGGGCTCGGGTTCGATCCCCGCTGGTCGAAGACCCACCGTCGTCATTAAAGGGGACTGGGCGACGTTAAATATGCTCGTGGTCTCAATGTCCTCCAAGTGAAACGATACCTCTGGGGGTGCTAGTACCAGGTAGCTATTAGCTCTTGGACTAGTTCTAAATTCTCATTAACTGTTCGATCCGGTGATGGTGCTGCCATCTATCGGTATATAAAATAATGGAGGCAAGGCACTAGTATGCAGTCCTCGACATAAATACAGTTGTAGTCAGTTGTGACTCTTGAATAGAAATAGAAATAGAATGTCATCGGCAGAAGCGTAAACAATGAAAGCACACCGATTTAAGTGAATTTTAAAAAATTGTACACTTAGTAGTCAAATTATTTAAAAAAATGGTCAGGTCCTATGTTTTTGAGCATGCTCTTTCAGAAAAAAAAAATACTTTAAAAATCTTGGAAACGACCCCATTGGTTGAATGGAATCCCCTCATTTGAGAAAGGATTTAAGCATTTTTTTTTTTTAAATACTAGAGAACCCGGCAGACGTTGTTCTGTTCTAACTTTGTAAATTGAAAAGTTTCAATAAACTATCAAGTGTTTGAACCGTTTTGTTGGAAAAAATAATTAAAAATAAAATGTTTTAAGCTGCTTGGTTTCAAAATGTGTATATTTATTACAACTTGATTTATCTAATGCCCACTGAGCAGTTGTTTTATTAACTATTTTTTCTCCCGTACTTGATGGTTTGTTCCTTCAGCCATACTCAAAGGATAAAAAGCGTCTTCAGATATTAAGTGTAAAAAACTAACTACCCATCTAGAACAAACGGGAAATCCCGCTGCAACATCTCTCATATGAAAAAGAATAAAACAATCGAAATGATATCGTTTAAAAAAAAAATAAAGGTAAAAAGTTTTCTGAATAAAGGCGAAAAATCACTCATCCTCCCCCCTCCCTCCCGATGTAAAATAAACACATTCTTCAACTAAAATGACTAAAACCTCTTTTAAAAAGAAAAACAATTCTTTGCAATTTGAAACATTTCGCCAAATAAACAAAAAATACAATAAATTACATTAACAGTAGCTTTAAAATTTAAACAAATATTCAGGCAACTCTATTGTTTATAGCCAAAGTCGGCAAGCCACCATGTTACTGTAATCTAGCCGATCAGTGAGCGAAGCCAACTCCGACAGGTCTGATCTTTTGAACGAAAAACTTAAACTTCGTATATTGCCTAATTTGTTCTTTCCACCAAAGATAAAGATCTTCCACTGCACTGATCTTTTGTGTACAGAACTACCCCGTTGTAATTTATGTGGACGAAAATAAAATTTGTTTCGTCTTTAAATTCCATCATCTTTTCCTTTAATAACGTACTGATTAGTTTGATAATCCTTGAAGTATTATTGACATTGGTGCCAATACTAAGATGTATTTGAGCCGAGAAACAAATGTTGCTAGGTACGGTGCTTTCTGATCATTTGGTTAGGAAAACCTAAAGCACCGATCCGGTCACATGGTTCAACTACGAAGACAGAACACCCGTTTTGCTTGAACCTTCCAGTACTTTACTTTAAAATATATCACGGGAATTAAAATAGTTGCTTTCAAGAAATGAAGGCTTCACTCTCTGTACGTTTTTTTTTTATCCATTCTCAGTTGACATATCACCGTAGGAAATTTCATTGCAAAAAGCAGAGCTGGCTTTCTTATTGTCCTTTGGCAACGAGTTAAATACTTATTTCAGTTCTCGCTCAACAATAGGTTGAAATAAATATTAATCATTCGAGAGATATAACCATCCAATGTTTAAATTAATTAATTACTCAACAGAAACGTTTCCGATTCGATCCATCGCGCTTCGAAACCATGCTTGCCACAACTTAATGACACGCAAAAAATTTGATCAAAATCGGTCCAGCCGTTTAAAACAGGGTTGGCCGGATTGGACCCAATGGGTTTTTTTGAAAAAACCCATTTAAAAAACCCCATTATTTAGCCCACTTTTGGGTTTTTTTTAATTTTTTGAGAAGTTTTTAAAAAAAGTAATTAATTTAAATACTTTTACAATTTAAACTTCTATTTTGTTTGTTCTTCACCACAGATAATGGACATAAAAAATGAATTTTGAAGTTTAATAGTATTTCTTAACTCTTAACGGCATTAAAAATACTTCAAAGATTTAAAAAATATATATTTAACTGTTATTTTTAACTGGTCAATAAATAACTCAAATTATCTTGACTGAGTCCTGTCACGTCTGGTTTTCTCAATATTTGTAGATTGTACAGAGGAAACTACTCTAGCTAAAAGGCTTTCATGTGAATTATTTTCTGCAACCCGACACGTCACAAATTTCGAATTAACAAGTTATATTTTTTTTAGAAATTAACAGGTTTTACAAACGGTCGGACAGAAAACAGAATAGGATGTACAGTATTTTCATTATCTTACAAAAAAGTTTAATATTTGTTTTTCTGTACACAGAAGTAGAAAAACAAGCAACATAAAATTCAAAGAAATGTCTTGATTAAGCTGGAATTCAGTAAATAGGGATTTAAACTACTTGAGGTTCTACAGTAGTTTTGCATAAAAAAATGAAATACAATAAAGTAAAATGCAAAAAAAAAAAAAAAAGTAGTAATTAAAAACGAACAATAGCTTTTATCACTCAAGAAGTAATTTTGCCTTAACTGTTGGTAATCATGGAAACTAAAAAATCTGAAACTTCACCATTCTTGGGTTTTGTCGTCTTTCATACTCTTCTTCAGAAAATGCTGAATTTTAACTAGTTTTCCAGCTTTTTTTACCCCAAGACAATTCTTGTGTTTTGTTCATATACTTCGCTACAATATGCTACAAGTACCCTACATTTTCCCTAAAAAAAGACAAAAAAACCCACATCTCTTTTAAAAAACCCAGCTTTAGTTGGGTTTTTTGGGTTTTATTTAAAAAACCCAAAAAACCCTGGGTCCATGGGCTTTTTTAAAAAAACCCGGGTTTTTGCCAACCCTGGTTTAAAAGCCTTATGGTGACAAACGTCTCCGCACAGAAGATTTTTATATATTAAGATTAAACTTAAATTATTTAAAAAATGGTCAGATCTTGTGTTTATAAGCACGCTCTTTCAGAAAAAAAAAAATACTTTTTAAATTTTGGAAACGACCGCATTCTATTCTAAATGGTAAATAAATAAATAAAAAAACACTCACTCTCTGGGCGTCTCGTGGGGCATGTGCAGGTCGAAGTCGGTGAAGAGGATCTGGACCCGCTCCTTGCCCCTTCCCCGGAACGAGTAGAGGCAGGACACTTCGCCCGGATACGGGTCCGGGTAGTTGGGGGAGGAGAAGACCCCCTCCCGCGACAGGGCGCTCGAGAAGTCCCCGCCGCACGGACCCTCCTCGGCTGGAAGAGAACACTCTTAGAACTCCATTTCCCGCCGGAAGACATGTGAGATAATAATTTAAAAAAAAAAAATAATAATCATTTGAATTTTGACATCTTGAATTCAAATTATGTTTTTCGCAATCACGAGTGTGTGTATGTAGGCGTGTGTTTGTGTGGGGGGGTATGTGTTTGTGTGTAGGGGTATGTCTATGTGTGTGTAGGCATGAGTGTTTATGTCTGTGTGCAGGTATGCGTGTGTGGGTAGTTGTGTGTATGAGTGTTTGTGTGTGGGGGGGGGGGAATATGTGTGTTTGTGCGTAGGGGGTATGTATATGTGTGCTGGCAGGAGTGTGTGGGTAGTTGTGTGTATGAATGTGTGTATGTGGGGAGGGGTATGTGTGTGTGTGTGTAGGCATATGTGTTTGTGTCTGTGTGCTGGCAGGAGTGTGTGGGTAGTTGTGTGTATGAATGTGTGTATGTGGGGAGGGGTATGTGTGTGTGTGTAGGCATGTGTGTTTGTGTCTGTGTGCTGGCAGGAGTGTGTGGGTAGTTGTGTGTATGAATGTGTGTATGTGGGGAGGGGTATGTGTGTGTGTGTGTAGGCATGTGTGTTTGTGTCTGTGTGCTGGCAGGAGTGTGTGGGTAGTTGTGTGTATGAATGTGTGTATGTGGGGAGGGGTATGTGTGTGTGTGTGTAGGCATGTGTGTTTGTGTCTGTGTGCTGGCAGGAGTGTGTGGGTAGTTGTGTGTATGAATGTGTGTATGTGGGGAGGGGTATGTGTGTGTGTGTAGGCATGTGTGTTTGTGTCTGTGTGCTGGCAGGAGTGTGTGGGTAGTTGTGTGTATGAATGTGTGTATGTGGGGAGGGGTATGTGTGTGTGTGTGTAGGCATGTGTGTTTGTGTCTGTGTGCTGGCAGGAGTGTGTGGGTAGTTGTGTGTATGAATGTGTGTATGTGGGGAGGGGTATGTGTGTGTGTGTGTAGGCATGTGTGTTTGTGTCTGTGTGCTGGCAGGAGTGTGTGGGTAGTTGTGTGTATGAATGTGTGTATGTGTGTAGGGGGTATGTGTATGTGTGTGTTGGCATGTGTGTTTGTGTCTGTGTGCTGGCATAAGTGTGTGGGTAGTTGTGTGTATGAATGTGTGTGTAGGGGGTATGTGTATGTGTGTGTAGGCATGTGTGTTTGTGTCTGTGTGCTGGCATAAGTGTGTGGGTAGTTGTGTGTATGAATGTGTGTATGTGGGGAGGGGTATGTGTGTGTAGGCATATGTGTTTTTGTGTCTGTGTGCGGGCATGAATGTGTGGGTGTCTGTATGTATGCGTGTGTGTGCGTGTTTGTGTGTGTAGTTGTGTGTTTCTGTATGTGTTTGTGTGTGCATGCGTGTGTGTGTAGTTGTGTGTGTTTGTGTGTAGGGGGTATGTGTATGTGTGTGTAGGCATGTGTGTTTGTGTCTGTGTGCTGGCACAAGTGTGTGGGTAGTTGTGTGTATGAATGTGTGTATGTGGGGAGGGGTATGTGTGTGTAGGCATATGTGTTTTTGTGTCTGTGTGCGGGCATGAATGTGTGGGTGTCTGTATGTATGCGTGTGTGTGCGTGTTTGTGTGTGTAGTTGTGTGTTTCTGTATGTGTTTGTGTGTGCATGCGTGTGTGTGTAGTTGTGTGTGTTTGTGTGTAGGGGGTATGTGTATGTGTGTGTAGGCATGTGTGTTTGTGTCTGTGTGCTGGCACAAGTGTGTGGGTAGTTGTGTGTATGAATGTGTGTATGTGGGGAGGGGTATGTGTGTGTAGGCATATGTGTTTTTGTGTCTGTGTGCGGGCATGAATGTGTGGGTGTCTGTATGTATGCGTGTGTGTGCGTGTTTGTGTGTGTAGTTGTGTGTTTCTGTATGTGTTTGTGTGTGCATGCGTGTGTGTGTAGTTGTGTGTGTTTGTGTGTAGGGGGTATGTGTATGTGTGTGTAGGCATGTGTGTTTGTGTCTGTGTGCTGGCACAAGTGTGTGGGTAGTTGTGTGTATGAATGTGTGTATGTGGGGAGGGGTATGTGTGTGTAGGCATATGTGTTTTTGTGTCTGTGTGCGGGCATGAATGTGTGGGTGTCTGTATGTATGCATGTGTGTGCGTGTTTGTGTGTGTAGTTGTGTGTTTCTGTATGTGTTTGTGTGTGCATGCGTGTGTGTGTGTAGTTGTGTGTGTTTGTGTGTAGGGGTTATGGGTATGTTTATGTAGGCATGTGTGTTTGTGTCTGTGTGCTGGCACAAGTGTGTGGGTAGTTGTGTGTATGAATGTGTGTATGTGGGGAGGGGTATGTGTGTGTAGGCATATGTGTTTTTGTGTCTGTGTGCGGGCATGAATGTGTGGGTGTCTGTATGTATGCGTGTGTGTGCGTGTTTGTGTGTGTAGTTGTGTGTTTCTGTATGTGTTTGTGTGTGCATGCGTGTGTGTGTAGTTGTGTGTGTTTGTGTGTAGGGGGTATGTGTATGTGTGTGTAGGCATGTGTGTTTGTGTCTGTGTGCTGGCATAAGTGTGTGTGTAGTTGTGTGTGTGTGTAGGACATGGATGCAACCGCACTAAAAGTGAGATAATATTTTTAAAAATACAGTCGAACCTCCGTATATCGAACTTCCACATATCGAAATTTTCTATGTATCAAAATCCCAGCCAATTTCTATGTTCGTTACATAGAAAATTGTTTCTATATATCGAAAAAATCTCTATATATCGAAAAAAATTTTTCGAGACATTAGTAGATTTTTTTTTCTTCCACTTTTGAATGTTTGTCTCATGAAAAATGAAGGTTAGGGGAGAAAATGATGTTCACTACAGGTTGCTACGAAACTCATAAGGAATAGGGGGTTCAGGGGTGTGTAGATAGGGTCGTTGTTCCGTTCTGGAGTTTTTACATTCCCTCCAGTTAGTTTCAAATCTTAGTCGTAACCAGTAACACTGTAAAATCAGTTTCAAGGTATCCCTTTTGTCTGTTGATTATCATTCCTAGTCTTTTTAGCTGCAGTAAAAATCATTCTAGTTAAGTAGATTGATTTTTTTACTTTTCTCTCGATTACATTGTCAAAACGAAAATCCCCTCATATTGCGGTTCAAGTTGAATTGCCGAAGAATGAAGATGCATGAAGGAGCAAAAATGTAATTTCTGTTAAATTTTTAATTATTAACTTTCATTTAATCCGATGCTCGTTTAAATTAGAAGTTGGGTTTCATGCACGAAAATTAGTTTCAATTTGAATGTTTTAGGAGACTTTTAGGATAAAATAAGATTGTTTCTATACATCGAAATTTCTATATATCGAATTTTTTCCCGGCAATTTGCTACTTCGATCTATGGAGGTCCGACTGTAATAATAATAACTAAGTTGAATTCTGAAAGTCTGAATTCAAATTATGTTTTTTCGCAATCACAAGTTGCGACAGGACCCTACTCATTGGATTTATTGTTTCTAGAAACGGGTCCTGTCCCCCCAAGCCTACCCCTCCTCCTGCGCGGCTACGTGTGTATAGTTGTGTGTGTGTGTGTGTGTGTGTGTGTGTGTGTGTGTGTGTGTGTAGGCGCGCGTGCATGTGTAGCAAGGGCGCCCATATGGGGGGAGGGGCAAATGGGGGCTCAAGTCCCCCCCCCCTTTGAATATAGAACTTCCTTGCTTTTAGTACTTTTTTCTTTGCAAAAATGTAAAAACATTTCTTCACCAGCCATTAATGAATAAGTTATTAAAAATGTCAAATTTTAATATCTCTAATCTTTACTGAAATCGGTTTCTATGGGGAAAATATCCTGCTAAACCACGGGGAAATATTTGAGCCCCCTTCCCCTTAAAATTTTGCATATGGGAGCCCTTAATGTGTAGCTTTGAGTACGTGCGTAGACCTGTGTGTACGCACGTAGGCGTGTGTGTATGCGTGTAAAGGCGTGTGTGTGTGTGTGTGTATGAGCGTGCCTGTGTGTAGGACATGGACGCCACCATCCAAGAGAAGCGGATTCCGGGGGACTACAGAGGCCCCTGGTCCAAGCTGAAAAAGGAACCGGACCTCAAAGACGGTCAAGTGAGAACAATAAGCAGTTGTAAGATAAATAAATACCTTTAGCAGAACAGTAAAGTAAGGAACAACAACGTCAAAAAGCACAAATTCGCAAATTACTGCAGACAGGTGTTTCGGCGTTACAGGGAACGCCTTTTCCAATGCAAAAAGTAATGAGCTTATGGATGAAAATTGATTTTGTTGAAGCTTTGGCTTAATCTTTGTCCAATTGAATTCTTTCTTTCGGCTTTCTGTACCTCAGAGAGAGCTCTTGGCCTTTGTTTGCATTCCTATTGGTTCCTTATCGGTTCATAATTTTCTCATTGGTGTTTGGCTAATGCGCTATTTTGGTCTTTTAAGTTATATGCTTATCTGCTCTTGTCTTTTGTCGGATGTCTTTTCTCTGCATAGTATAAAATGAAGTCCCCAAAAAGCGTCTGTGTGTTTGAACTCGCAAAACTCGAGAACTACCCGGCCGATTGCGCTGAAATTTTCACACTTTGTTCCTTTAAGTCCTGAAAAGGTTTGCAGACCAGTTCGAAAACAATTCGATGAATACTTCTTTTTTTATTCCAATTTACGTCCAGTTTTCGCATAAATTCCCGAATATGGGGGTGAAAAATGACTCGCAATTAGTAATATTACACATCGTTGGAAAGGGAAGAATTTTCCGCGTTCTACGCTATTTGTTCCAACGCTCTAACTTAATTGCGGCGGGAGTTATTTGCGTTTTTAACTCGAATTTGTTTAGGCTTAGCTGAAATTTAGGCACTACTTTCTTCATTAAATAAATCAATAAAAAGTGAAGGAGTTGTCCCACAGCTTTCTTTTTGACGCCATTGGAAAAAGCGACCTTTTTTTTACTCCAGATCTCACTCGACCTATGGTCGAAAAAATAAGCTTTTATCTCGAAAGGAAAAAAAGTTACAAGCCTTTTTAAATCAAGTTTAAGGAATCTAGATTGCATTCAAATTATGAACCATTTTCTTTCGCATTTTAATTCCTTAAACTTATTTTGTGTTTTCATGGTTACGCATTTTAAATCCATCTTTATGGATTTAATTTCTTAAGAGTATTTTAATATCTGTTGTCATTGTTTGGAAGGGAAATCATGATAATTTTTTTATTCATTTTTTACGCCTGATTGTTGAACATACGTCACTGGACACAATTTTTATTTTCAAGGTGGATCGGGCAAAGCCGGGCAACGCAGCTAGTCATCCATAAAATCATTGCTTTTTGCATTGAAAAAGGCGTTCCCTGTAGCGCCGAAACACGGATCTGCAGTAATCTGCGAATTTGTGTTTTTCTGACGTTGTTATTTCTTACTTTAATAAGCAATCGTGATTGCTCAGAAATTAAGTAAGCAGCAATCGAAACAGCAACCACGTTTCTGGGCGCATCAATGATGTGCCCTCGTCTCCCCGTTATCCAAGTATGGGGTCTCAAGGTCAGGCGACATTTTAGGAAAAGCCGCCAAATTCAAAGATTTTTCGTTTCAGTGAAAGAGGGAGGATGTCTTCCACCCCATTTTTAGATGGATGTCCTGCCACTTGCAAATGAGCGCGGTGGCCTCCATTTCTCGCCAAGCTTTTAAATTTTGGAAAGATTTCTTTAAAAAGTCATAGGTTTTTAACTCATCAGATATCGACAACGGGGAGACGAGGGCAAAGAATTGCGTATTAAAAAAATAACCAACGTGCTCTTTAGATTGCTGTCTGTTTAATTTCTTTTCATCGCCACACAATTCGTACCTGGCCAAAGGAATAAAGGGACTTAAATTCTTTTTCAAAATGGAACAAAAAGAAACGTCTATCCTTACTTTTAATGGGGGGAGGGGGGGATGTCCACTGTTTAATGGGTCGTAATCAGTCATTGATCACTTTATAATTCACCACTTTTTACCGATGGATCAGTAAATATTGTTTGTGTTTGAAAAAGAATTTTTTTTGTAATTATTAAAAACAATGAATAATCGCTTAAGAATATTAATTATTATCAGCGAACTTCAAGCAAACTTTTACTGATCTGTAAAAATTTATTGCTTTTTCTCCCCCTCCCCCCTTATTCCCCGTCGTTTTTCTTTTTAGTTTTTCTTTGTAATTAAAATTACTTTTGCGTGTGTGTTATTTGATGTTGAAAAATTACAATGTGTCGTAATACACGTACGAACAACACATTAATTTTCTTTTCTTTTTTTTTCTTTTTATAATTAAAATTACTTTTGCGTGTGTGTTATTTGATGTTCCAAAATTACAAATTGTCGTAATACACGTGTGAACAACACATTAATTTTCTTTTCTTTTTTTTCTTTTTATAACTAAAATTACTTTTACGTGTGTGTTATTTGATGTTCCAAAATTACACACTGTCGTAATACGCGTGTGAACAACATATTCATTTTTTTTTTTCTCTTTGTAATTAAAATTACTTTTGTGCGTGTGTTATTTGATGTTCCAAAATTACAAATTGTCATAATACACGTGTGAACAACACATTCATTTTTTTTTCTTTTTTTCCCTCTTTGTAATTAAAATTACTTTTGCGTGTGTGTTATTTGATGTTCCAAAATTACAAATTGTCGTAATACACGTGCGAACAACACATTCATTTTTTTTAAGAGAGAAAAAAAGAGTAAAAGAAGTTATACAGGAAAAAATTTAAAATGAAACTAAATTATTTTGTGGAAAAAAGAGACCCATGGGGAGCTCAAATTCTCAGAGCAACCGGGGTTAGAACCCACTACTCACCCGGCTCCAGCGTCGTGGTGAGATAGTCCGTCGTCCTGCGGATCGATTCTGGAAAGAAGAAAATGGCGCATGAGTACGCGTAAATACCATAGACTAATAATAAGAGTAGACCGAGCATTCCCAGACTTGCTGATGAAAAAATGGGTTCATGGATACATCATGTGACTGGTGGAAGGTTTGGCGAAAACTTTGGCGGCATGGTTGCTACATGGCAGCATTATTTATAGTTGGGCACTCGACAACTGTTTTCATTATAATTTTTTTTCAGGTGCAGAGATTGAACTGTTTTTCTTTTAGTTATGCATTATTTTGACATTAGTCATTGGTTTTTGATCACAGTTTTCAGTAACTTTTATTTCATTCGGAACTGCTACGTCAGCGTTGGCGTAAACGTAATGGCGTAAACGTTTTGCGTTGACGCAAAAATGCACTAATCGGAATCTTAAATTGAAATGGTAGGTAAAAATCTTACCGTTTGCCGATTCTTTTTGGGCGCTTGCATCTTTAATTGCTTAGAGAGTTATTGAAATTGACTAGAGAAAATGCACAATACTATCTAAACGAAAAACTCACTATATTAACAAAATATTTACAACTTAGAAGAACAAATTTACAAATCGGACTCCATAAAAGATCATTCTTCCGTGTTCCATCCATTCTATTTATTTTATTTCGTGCTGGCGTTGATCGTCTGCTACGATTGACGCCCGCTGTTTGCTAGGATATCCGCCAGTCACATGGTTTGGTTCATGAGCAGCAAAGGGTTGCCTTAGCTCGGTCTATTCTTATTATTAGTCTATGGTAAATACACATCAAAGAAGTGGAGAAGGCAACTCATATGACAATGTTCTTCAATTGAAATTAAACTGAATGACACTCTTAACCCCTTCAGTCGGAATTATGAAATATTAGACCAAAAATGTTGATATTTGGTACACAGTGTACTATGATAAAGGGTATCTTATAGACAAAATTTTGAGTTTGTAGGAGAAAAATTAAAAGAGTTATGGCACGTCCAATATTCCGGACTTATATTTTTGAAATCAATATTTCGTATACAAAAACGATAAAATACCGAACAAACTTCATTATAAAGTGTTCTACAAACAATTATAAAACAAAATATAAGCGTTTGAAACGATTCATTAAAGAGTATATATATATTTTTAAAAAATCAGGAAAAAAACCTCGCTTTTCAGATAAAAATCCATGGTTGGAAAAGTGAGCCACTCTCTATCTCTCAATCCTTATATGTCAGTGTTGTCAATCCCAAAACGAAAAATTATTTCACAGATTATAATAAGCAGAATGCAAAGAGTCAACTACAAAAAAAATCAACTAGTTAAATCATAGACTAATAATAAGAATAGACCGAGCTGTGGCAACCCTTTTGCTGCTCATAAACCAAACCATGTGGCTGGTGGATATCCTAGCAACAGCGGGCGTAGCAGACGATCAAAGCCCGCGAGAAATAAAATAAATTGATCTTTTATGGAGTCCGATTTGTAAATTTGTTATTTTAAGTTGTAAATATTTTGTTAATATAGTGAGTTTTTCGTTTTATAGTGCAGTGTATTTTTTTTTATTCAATTTCAATAACTCTCTAAGCAATTAAAGATGCAAGCGCCCCAAAAGAATCGGCAAACGGTAAGATTTTTACCTACAATTTCAATTTAAGATACTGATTAGTACATTTTTGCGTTAACGCGAAACGTTTACGCCATTACGTCTACGCCACATAGCAGTTCCAAATGAAATGAAAGTTACTGGAAACTGTGATCAGAAACTAATTACTAATGTCAAAATAATGCATAACTGAAAGAAAAACAGTTCAATCTTTGCACGTGGAAAAAAATTATAATGAAAACAAATTCTGTCCTAAAATACATGTCGAGTGCCAAACGATAGATAATGTTGACATCTAGCAACCATGCCGCCAAAGTTTTCGCCAAGCCTTCCACCAGTCACATGACGTATCCATGACCCAATTTTTTCATCAGCAAGTCTGGGAAAGCTCGGTCTACTCTTATTATTAGTCTATGAGTTAAATCAATTATTAAATGATTAGCAGCTGTTTAAAGTGGTTGTCCGGTATACCGGACACCAGGTCTGAAGGGGTTAAAACGGAGGTGTAACAAGAGCGTACCCATGTAAGGCACGTCGATGTCGTTGATCCGCTGGGTGGCGCTGCTGTCGAATGCGTAGGCGGCCTTGAAGCCCTGTCCGGGGAAGTGCGAGCGCGAATGGAACTCGACGAAGAGCTCGGGTCCGGTCGACACCAGTTCCACGAACGTGTTAGTGTTGCACAGGTGTCCGATGATGGGACTGCTCTTGTTCGACCCGTCGTACACCAGGATCACGTCCGGGCTGTTGAGGCAGCTGAAAAATCCAATCAGTCGTGCGGTTAGTCATCACTAATCATCAGTTCCTCACATCATCAGTTAAATTAATGAAATAAATCTTGCTTTTATGGATACACATACAAAATAAAACATCTCTCTTTATGATATTAATATAGATAAAAACCCTCAAAGGGTAACCCGAAATGCATGCAAAATTGATTTTTATAGAATCACGGTTTAATATCCTCTAATGCACTACTTCAAAAATTAATTTGCCCGAAGCAAATCCCAATTACAATAAATTTGAATAAATATTGATGCACACATTAATATTCTGCGAATCTAAACTTTTCGCAATGTCCACGGCTAATAGAATGCTATAAATCTTATGCTCTATATTTCGTATGTAGGCTAATTTCAACAACATACATACAGAATCAAATGCTTTACTTTTCTATATTGTTCTTCAGCTGTAAAAGCAGTGATTTCGACTATGAAAAGATACAACGATAGGGTGAAAAACCCTTTTGCATAAAAATTGATAACTTTATTTTATGGTTTACTGCTGTTAATTTTACTGTACAAATCATTTATAAAACCGTATACTACTGCTGCTTTTATGGCGCAAATTCAGTTGATTCCGCTGCATAATACTGCTAACTTTACAGTTTGATACTGTTAATTTTGCAGGGCAATTCCGTTACAAAACAGTATATTACTGTTAATTTTACATATTATCTCTGTTAAATTAACAGGTCAAGTCATTCCTAAAACAGTATATTACTGCTAATTTTACAGTTTGATACTGTAAGTTTTACAGGGCAGTTCTATTGAAAAGCAGTATATTACTGCTAATTTTACAGTTAATCATTGTTAATTTCATAGGGCAACTCTATTAAAAGACAGTATATTACTGCTAATTTTACAGTTTATCGCTGTAAATTTCACAGTAAAAGTCTGTTATATAACAGTATATTACTGCAAATTTTACAGTTTAGAATTGTAATTTTTGCAGTTTTTCTTTGGAATGTGAGCTGCCAGTATTTTACTGTAAAAACAACAGCTTTTTTTTTGCAGTGCAGCCTCAAATACATGCAAATGGTTTGGCGGTTTTTGTGCCGTCAGCGTGGTTTTTTTTTTCACTTGCTTCTACTCCTTAGCATTCAGTTCAAAGGGAACCTTCAGCTATTTTGTCACTGCAAGTGCGGGACAATCAGCTATTGTGTTTACGTATATAAGAATAGATCGGAACGAAGCATAAAAGACAGACTATTGGTTATTAAAAAAATAGTATAAGTACATATATGCATAATTTATAGCCTATGTTACTCAGAAAGAATGCACCTTTCATGTAGTGAAAGAATTTTTCAAATAACTGCAATGGTTCAAGAAATTACCTCGAACATATAAACATACAAAAATCCGCCCTCTCTCTTTATATAATACAGTAGACCCTCGTTTTGCGCGGGGGTTACGTTCCACGGAAATACCGCGTAAATTGAAACCTAATAGTAGTGTTAAAATAATGGTTAGGTTCCGTATACAAAAAAAAACTATTTCTTTCTAGTGATAACTAATTGTATAATAAGTTTAATGTGTACTTATATCGATTTTTATGCACAACACGCATAAAGAAAACATAAACTAATTTCGTGTTCTGTTTATAAAGAGGCGCTGGCAATGATAGTCTTTTCGCACTTTCGGCAGTCATTAAGAATTGTTCTCCATAATTCTTTGCCGAGCATTAACGCATCCATGATCACTTGCGTCATTTCGATGATGGAACCTTCCTTCACTAACAAATCAGAAAGATCATTTCTGTTGTCTAGGAATGGCTCAACATTTTTAGTGTGAACGGTTTTGGTTGTGCGTCACCGATGTCGGTATCCTCGTTGGTTTTGTCCTCCTTTGTCACTCCTAAAAGCTCTTCTTCCAGTGAGTTCTGAACGGTGTGAGTTTAATAACTTTCCTTCTGGAAAGAGCTCTGGAACCCATCGCATAAAATGTCTCCAGTGGCCCAAACTCGATGATTAGCACGCCAAAATGCAATCTATTACGCGCAATCTGTAATCATTAGGAGTTTGGATTTTGAAAGAGGGGAAAATGTTATCTGTTTGCATTGCCGCATCCGCCTAAAACCGAAACTAAAATAAATGTGACAAATCTAAAACCTTGTAAAATAAACCCGCGTAAAACGAGGGTCTACTGTATTAGTATAGATATCAGTTACCTGAGGTCCCCCTTCTGGAGGCGTATCTGCTCGAAGAGGATCTTGACTCGGTTGTTGGGGGTGGCGGCGAACCGGTAGTGGCAGGTGACGTCACGGGGGTAGTTGCTGGGGTACTGCGGGGAGTAGAACTTGCCCCGGGTGCGGTTCGTCTGCTCCGGGGAGATCTCGTAGTTGCACTTGGAGCCGGGCAGCAGGTAGCCGTCCGTCTGGAACACCTCTGGATTGGACGACAGAGAAAGCCAATCAGCGTCCCCGATTCCCTTTAGGTCATTAAACATTTTGGAAGATAATGGATCGGACTTGACAATCAAAAAAAAATTTTTTTTTTCGTGAATTTCTTCCACAGGGGGATGGTGACTTCTTTTATTCACATAGGGAAGGGAAAAAAATTGTGCACGCAAAAAATGAATTTGAAACTTTTACACAAACAGGATTTAGTATCTCAGAGATGAATGACTGACTATTTCAGCGCTAATTAAGAGTTTTAAAAATCTTGGTAAAATTCCCGTTTTTAAGTTGCAGTCATTTTTGTGGTTTTAAGAGATTACAGTACCTAAAAAATGACCAAACGAAACGACCAAAAAAAAAAAAAAATTGCTTATTTCGAAACTAAACACTAGTCCAAACACAGGGGAAAAGTTTCATTGCTTTAGTTCAAATATTTAAAAATTTATGAATAGTTTTAGGTCATGCTCGCTATGTGTTCTTATGCAAAAAGAAAACTTTAAATTGATTTTTCTCGATGATCGTTTTTTTTGTGTTTTCGTGTCATAAAAATCCCTAAGGATTTTTTTCTATTAAAGATACAGCTTTAAAGTAATACTTTTTGCAATTTCGATAATATATTTAACAAAACTGTGCATTGGATAAGCATTTTATAAATGACTCAAATGATTAGAGCATGTTATACCTTTAAACACCAATGTTTTTGAAAAAAATAACGATTTTTCCGTAATTGATCATAGAAAATTTTCTAGTAAACACAAGAGCAAATAAATGCACTGATTTTTAGAGATGATGATTGTGATCGTTTAGCAAAAAGATTTTTTTATATTAGCTTAAAAACAAAAAAGCCTTAGGGATTTTAAAAAATTGAAATTTTCTTAAATGTTTTGAGCTTTTTTAAAAAAGTAAGCAATATTTTTAAAAAATTATTGATTATAAAGTAAGTAATCATGTTATGGTTTCAACAAAAAATAGAATTTACTCAAATTTAAAAAAAAATGCTTGAAAGGTACTGTGACCGCTTAAAAAGCAAAAAAAGTAAAAAGTTCTGAAATGGGTGTCCTTTTTTTTGTGATTATTCTGACAGAAAGGGATGCAACGCTCATGCGTGGCGGCAAAAGGGCCTGTATTCCCTTATCTCCGCTATCGATTAGGTCTGCTGTCATTTTAATCATTTCACAAAAATTTCACTGTAAGCCGTTTATCAAACTGTACATGGAAAACATCTGCACTTCTGATGTGTAGCCGAAAACGAGGGGTCTCTTCTCCCGAATTGCAACGAGCCAAAAATGCTGTTTAGTGAGAGATAACAAAAGTTGCGGCAATCCTAACCTGGTACGTGAATACATGAAATACACCGCCAGCTCAGTCATTCCATCCGAGGACTGCAGTTTCGTGCTTATTAGCACTCATCGCCCCGACATAGGAAGTGACTGAGCTGGAGATGGAAGACCTCTTAAGGAAGCCAAGGGTGCCAAACAAACTGGTAGCTAATATAGAATTAGCACTGACCAGACGAGTGACCAAAGCAATGGTTCGGTTCAACTCGAAGATTGAAGGCGAGGCGGGTATACTCAGTAAGTAGCCTGGTAGCATTGTGAAGGTTTAATCACGTGTACGCTGCCAGGTTAGGTTTGACTGACTCGGTTCTCACATGCTCCACGTGTCAGGCTAATTCTTCGAAAGTTCCACCATGTTTTAAGTCACCTCGGTGATAGGTACAAGGTGCCATCCGGGAGTAATGTCAGGATCATTCGCGTATCTGGGCCTCTGCCTTTCGGGAATTGAGCAGAAGGCTCGTTCACTAACTTCTGGGGGTCTCTTGAAAGAAAGGATGCTCTATTTGTTTGTCCAATATCTGGAGTCCCTCACTGCCGCCAGTTGATAAGCAAATGCTGCGTGGAGAAGATAGCGGGCAAATAACGGAAGTGATCGCAGAAGGTTTGAGAAAGGGAATTTTCGTATCTTTGTATGGTTGCAGTTCTTGGGATAATAACGCGACACAGTCATGACAAACAGTTAATATTTATTTACAATACGAACCCGAAGGAGAAGGAAGTAATAACAACAGAGTATATTTAGCAGTTGCTGCAAGTACGGTTTTGAGTATTAAAGAAATGCAGACGCTTATGAAATATGAAATAAATCTTTACTAATAATAAAGCTGAATGTCCTCTGTCCGGATCTCTGTCTGTCTGGATGTCTGTGACGCGCCTAGCGCCTAGACCGTTCGGCTGATTTTCATGAAATTTGGCACAGAATTAGTTTGTAGCATGAGGATGTGCACTTCGAAGCGATTTTTCGAAAATTCGATGTGGTTCTCTTTCTATTCCAATTTTAAGAACAACATTATCATAAGATGGACGAATCAATTACGAAATTATCATAACGTGGAACCGTAACATGGGCACAAGCCAATTGGCGAGATACGAAATTATCATAACGTGGAACCGCAACGTGGGCACAAGCCAATTGGCGGGAAAATTCACCATACATTATTTGTAAATATACAGGCGAACCAAAAGACCTTTTAATTTTCTACTTTAATTTTCCATTACGGGCAAAGCCGTGCGAGTACCACTAGCATGAAATAAAATACGCAGCGGTCAATATGAAAGTAAGGGAAAAGGTGGAGGAGATGCTTGTCCTTGACACGCTCATTCTAAACACATGCGTTACTCACTGAGAAACCTGTAGGTGCCGCTGAATCCGGTGCTGTTGGTGCGGCGCCAGTCCGTGTGGAACTCGAAGACGAGGGTGTGGCCCGAGGAGTAGTGCGTCTGCTCAATGTCCATGATCTTGCCGCACAGGATCGAGTTGTAACTCGAGCGCTCGTTCACCGAAGAGTCCTCCAAGTGCAGAAACAGCTTCACGTAGTCTCCGAACACACACCTGTAGGGGGAGGGAAGGCACCCGATCACCGAACGATTTCTCGAGAGAATGCAGATAAACAGAAGTAATAAATTCAGATTCTATTAAATACTTTTTTTTTGTATTTAAGATAGCAAAATGAAATTTTTTGCACATGTTTATAAGTATTTGCCTCACATAATTGGGTATTTTTGAAACTATAAGTGAAACAGTTTAGTTTTTTTTAATCAAACTTTAAAATAAGAGATTTTTTACCAATTTTTTAGACATACTGTATAAAAAAAAATCATAAATATTTTTCTATAGCTCTGATATTTTAAAAAATACCTAGTTTTATGTAAAAGTGTTTGAATAGTGTTTTAAAAAAATAATGGAATCGATAAGACAAAAATTGTAGAAGGAGATAGCTTTTTAAAAATGTTTTCAAAAATTTTAAATTTTATATTAAACTAGCAAAAATACCCGGCGTTGCCTGGGACAGTAATAATTGTGAGAAACAATCGCTACTTTCTTTTGTTTTCTGTTTTAACTGAAAGAACTCTAAACACACCGCTTTGACGTCATTAAAAATTGAGTATCATCCTTACCCATAAAAATGAAAAAGCAATAAGTATAAAGAACGAAAGAGTATTCATTTAGAAACGAAAGCGCAAAGTGAAGCATACAAAAATTTGAAGAATTTCCAAAATATATCTAACAAAAACAAAGATCACTAAAAAAAACTGTGCGCTTTATTTACTTAAATAATACTCACACAAAAATAAAAAGAAAAATTGCTCTCTACTAAGTTTACCTTAGTGTGCAAAAAGCGAGTTTCCAAATGTTTAAATGACTTTAGACTCATGTTTGCTCCGGAGAAGCCTTGATTCAAAATTTACATTATGATTACTTTTAATGTTGCTGTTGTTAGGCAAAGAATTTTCGAAACAATGGGTTTAATCTTTAATCATTTGATGTGGAAATGACATGACATTCACAGTTTTCTATCACGCCGTTTTTAAACTAAGATTCTTAGCAATAAATTATAGCCTAAGTTTTTCCCTGATAATGTAGCTATCTATGGTGAAAAAATGGTTAAATCCCTCAAGTAGTTTTGAAGTTTACCACGGACATCCGGACAGAGATTAGCCCTTTATGTATAAAGATAATGAATTAACACGGCTTTTTTTTGCTAAATTGTTTTATTGTATTAAATCATAAATATAAAATCATAAAAAGTTTTGAGTTAAAATGAATATAATTTTTTTTTTTTGATGTTTGGTACCGCGTCCTCTTAAAGTAGTCTGTATGAACGAGCAAATTAACAGAAGTACAGTAAACCCCCGATCATCCGCGAGCGGTTTATCCGCGGGGTGGATTATCCGCGAGTCAATCGACGATCAGGAACATGTATTTTTTCGCAGCAAAAAGCAAACATAAATAGCTGTTTTTTGTCGAAAAATTGTAAATTTAAACTCACTTTTATTTTTGTTTTATTCATTTATTGTGTTTTCTCCATAGAACATTCTTGTTCTGTATCGATGTTGTGCACAAAATACGAAACATTTTTTACTGTTCTGTATACATTTTTACTGTTTGAAGAAAGTATTGTTACAAATCCTTAGTAATTATTGTAGTAACGTAACCTGTAAATAGTTTCCCGTAATGAATATGCAACCCCTTAACATATGGCTAAAGTATACGCCCCCCCCCCATTTCTTTTTTTGTTCATTGATAAAATTTGATAACGGTCTACTATTTTCCAGAAGCGTTTGGAATATTTGAGAGATTTCTTTTCGGTGTGTATATAAACCGTTACGCTGGATAAAGAGGGGAGTTTCGATTGAGATTTCGAACTGAGAGCGTATTTGCTCTGTTTATAGCGAGGCATTTCGCTGTGTTGTTTTCGTATTTGGAAGTAAATACGTGTGTAAACGTTGAGTTTACGGTGTTGTGCGATAATTGCTTCATTGCTGATGAATAATTTAGCAGTTGTTAACGATTTGTCCTGTACATAGTGTAAATAAAGCTCCTGTGTTTTTATCAAGAACTGTGTCTTCATTTCAAGAAAGTGGAAGTCGCACCGAATCCGTTACAATACGAAACATTTTTTACTGTTCTGTATACATTTTTACTGTTTGAAGAAAGTATTATGCATCGATACAGATATTTTTTTTTTCAGAAGGGCAATTTCTGGCTTAGTTGTTCCTCATTTTAACCTTTTTGCGGTTTATCCGCGAGTTTTATTATCCGCTGCACTTGTGCCACTCAATTCAGATTCTATTAAACGGGTCCGTAGAACACCACTACACAAGGCTTAATCAGTTGGATGGGGACCTTTTTGATCCAGACCCCTGACGCAGCACCCAAAGAGGTACTGATTTGGAATGGGATCTTGAAGGACTTTAAGATCACGAAGAGATTTAACGTGCCCGAGTCACCATCACCAAACAGGGAGGAACTTCGGCCGTTTGGCATCAATCCCGAAACCCTCCAGGAACCCTGAAGTGAGGAGGTACGTGTTCCTATTTACATCTTTTTTTTTTTTCTAGCTTCCAAATATTATGTATCGAACCGAACCGAGGTGACCGGATCGATAAGGCGTTGGACTCGTATCTGGTAGGATCTGGGATCGATGCCAGCCGTTCGAAGATCCTCCGTGTTCGCTGATGATGACCGAGGCACGTTAAATATGTCGAGGTCACAAAGTCCTCCAAGTTCCCATTCCAAATAAATGCCTCTGAGTGAGGGGGGGGGGGGGTAACCAGGTGTTGTTTGGCTTCTGGTCTGGAACAAAATTATCGAAATGCAGATAGACGGTGCTTCCATCTATCGTGTGCTGTCTGAACTAAGTCGGATTTCCTCCTCAGTGGTGCTCTGTAAACAGAAGCCGTACATTTCATTCGGAATTGGAGACCCAAGTGGTTTAAGCAACAACAGAAACATGTATTGAACTACTTCAATTTAAATTTAAAAAAATATATTAGTTTGAATTTTTGGCGTCTTGAATTCAAATTATGTTTTTCGCAATCACGAGCGTTGTGTGTATGAATGCGCGTGTGTGTTTGTGTAGGCGCATGTGTGTGGGTGCGTGTGTGTGTGAGTGTATGTATGCATGTGTGTGAGTGAGTGTTGTGTACGCGCGTGTAGGCGTTCGTGTGTGTGTATGTACGCATGTGTGTTTGTGTCTGTGTGCAGGCAATGAGTGTGTGTAGATGTGTGTGTGTGCGTGTGTAGGCGTGTGTGTATGTAGGATATGGACGCAACCCTGACACTGTTTTCGCAAGAGGAGCAGCATCGTGAGGATCCGGTCGACGGTGATGCTGCGGAGGGTGCTGGTGGGAAAATAAAATCAATGTAACATCAAAAACAGTCAAATGCGAACAATAAGCAATCGTGATTGCTCAAAAATCAAAAAACAAAGGAACATGGGTACATGAAATGTGTAGAGGAAAAATTGCTTTATATTATTTTTTCCATGCTATTAATATAACAGTAAATATAAACTCTTAGGATAAAAAGTAAAAATAGGGTACACACCACCTTCCACCACGCATACACTCTTTACAGCTACTAAAAGTTCAAAAACACGTTCTCAAATTCTATAACTTTGGTTAAAATAACGATAGAGCTCACATCATTGAAATAAATTTCGCACTCTAATAGAGGTCCAACAACAAATGGATCAACAAAAAAAAACATTAATTACTTTAATAATGTATTGTAGAAAGCTGGAAAAAAAAGGTCAAAAAATAGTGCCGAACTCGGTTTCAAAATTAAGTGGAAATGCAGGCGAAATGAAAGGAAGTAAGTTTCGGCTGCCTCTAACAAAAATGTTGCTCGAACAACATGCGTCATTCAGGGAATGGGTTTGTTTACATTATTACACGAAATTAAAATAACAGAATTTTAAAAAAATAATAAGCACTTTTCATAATGGACTCAAAAGAACAAAATAACTTTCCTGGGTCAGAAAGGACAATTTAAGTATTCCTGTAGTTTTCAATTATTCCAAGAAAATGACACCGCAAACGAAAAAAAGTGCGGTTCAAGTCATGTACAGAAATTCTTTATCATTATCTAGCTTTTAATCATAAATTTGAGTGTTGAAACATGCATATTTTTCTTAACGGGAAAGTTTGGTTTCAAATGACTAGAGCCGCACTTTTCTTCGTGTGTGGTGTCATTTACTTGGAATAATTGAGAACTACAGGGATTCTTAAATTGTCCTTTCTGACCCAGAAAAGTTATTTTATCCTTTTGAGTGCATTATGAAAAGTGTTTAGTTTTTTTTTTTTTTTTAATTCTGTTATTTTATAATTTTTGGTGTAAATGTGTTTCAGAAGTAGAATAATGTTACGATTACGAAACGTCACCTTAAGTTTTCATATAAATGCTCCATACTAAAAGAAAACGAATCCTGTATACGTGTCTAAAACTTTAAACCATTGGCCCTAAAAATGTATCCCTGTTCCCCTTTAAGATTTATTGGTGTGCTAAATTAATTAGAACCATTTAAATATTAAAAGCTTTCCACAAACTATTTTACGTTTCACAGCGTACAAGCTAATAGCGATAAATATCTTAATATGTCTCTTTACTAAGCCCCTTTATCGATTATGGGCATAGATAAGGCAAGGCTTCACTCGATACGCGTCTTATCTTGATATAGAAACACGTATCAAGTGAAGCCTTGGATGAGGATAAAAATCCTAAGAAAGCAATTATATTGAATACATTTCATGCTCGCTCCAGAGAAGTCTTGAATCAAAATTTTTATAATGATTACTATTGATATTGCTGTTGTAAGGCAACAAAATTTGTAACAATGGGTTTTATATTTAAACATTTAATGGGACAATTTAATGAAATTTGCTATTTTTCATCCTAACCGAAATAATAGTTTTATTTTACAATTTTATTTTTTCAGCGCTATGTTGTACTTTAAGATTAAGCAAATCATTTAGTGAAATCCCGAAGTCTCTAAGTGGTCTAGTTGCTGAGATATAAGCAAAAGCAAGCCTCAGATTACTCCGTCACAATCAGGCCAAGTATAATAAAAAAAAATTAATTTGAATTTTGGCAATTTGAATTCAAATTATGTTTTTCGCAATCACGATTGTGTGTATGTAGGCGTGTGTGTTTGTGTGTGGGGGTATGTGTGTGTGTTTGTGTGTGGGGGTATGTGTGTGTGTGTAGGGGGTATTTGTATGTGTGTGTAGGCATGTGTGTTTGTGTCTGTGTGCTGGCATATGTGTGTGTATGTGTAGGTGTCTATATGCATGCGTGTGTGTATGTGTTTGAGTGTATGTGTTTGTAGGTGTATGTGTGTGTGTATGTGTGTGTGCGTGTGTGTGTGTATGTGTGTGTGTGTGTATGTATGCGCGTGTGTGTAGGTCATGGATGCAACCTGGAGACGACTTTCGCTAGAGGAGCAGCATCGTGAGGAGCCGGTCGACGGTGATGGTGCGGAGGGTGGCGGTGGGAAAAATCAAAAGACGCCAAAAACAGTCAAATGAGAACAATAAGCAATCGTGATTGCTCAAAAAGTGCTGAAAAAAGGACATTCATCCATGTGGATTAACTGCTGATATTTTAAATCTTTTACAGCCGAACATAGTGATTTGCGATTCATGTGCCGACGGGACTCGCATATCCTCATATAAATAATAGCCGATGATCGAGTAACCCGCGTGTTTCAACAATGAAAGTCGCTCCAAGGCATGATCATTTGATTATATGTTTTGGTAATGTTTGACATGCATGGAAAAGCTTTATTGTGACAAGGCTGAACTCGATCCGGCGACTTAACCGCTTTACTGGTAAGACTCATTTTAGGAAAACGAAGGAACCAAAACAATTCTCAACTCCAATAAACTATAGGGGGCGCTGCAGTCACAGTCTAATGATGGATGAAAAAGGTAAAACAAACAAATACCGTAACTTATAAGTTGCTTTGAAGATTAGTGAATGGTAGTCATTTAACATAGTGTTTGTAGGAAGCTTTCTTTTCTATTGTTCTGAAATTACACTACACCAGAAACTGTCTGAAGCCTGTAATTAACCCCAAAGAAAACACGTGGAATGGAATGTTTAAACTTTTTCGGTAGTATTGTAAATTACCGCAAGGTAGCGTATTAGAGCTCTGGAGATGCGAATTGACGCTATCTACTGGAGTTTAGAGTTAATCCACTGGTGTGAGGTTTAACATTTAAACTATCAAAATATCACCAAAACAGGTGATGGCTTCGTTCAAACGTAGAAACAATTTTCATCCGTCATACCATGACGGGCGACTTTCAAATTTAAAGAGAAAGAAAAAAACCAGTTCACTTAAAACGCACTCAACAGCAGCAAGTAAATCGCGCCGAAGTCCAGTTGTGGAACAAAGTATGTTTAGTATTTTTTTTTAAGCATGCCTAATTTTTTCAGACGTTTCTAAACACCCCTCACATTGTTTCAAACCATTTATTAACTATAAATTGCAGTATCTTTTACAAAGAACGGAACACCCCTCTTTCTAGCCCATTTAATCCACAATGCAAGAGCAGCTTCCATTTTCATGATGTTAGTGTTTGGCTTCGACACTACTCTGCGAGCTTCAGTATTAAAACTTAATTTATAACTTTTACGGATTTCCTTTTCTTGATTTTTAATTATCCGAATTGAAGATTCACTCATGCCTAATTTTCGCGCTACTTTTGATGCACTTTTTAAGTGTTCAAGCATGTCCAGAATTTTGACCTTTTCTTTAATCGTCAAAAACTTTCTCTTCCCATCTTTGGAAACTTTAGTTGAAAGAAAACGTTTGGGTGCCATTCAATTTTATAAACTTTCATACGTAGAGTGAAAAAAAACTGAATGAAGAATACCGAGTGGATATTTGTATAATTGAAAGCAAAGCGATGTTTAGACTAGTACAGTGAGTGAACTTCCTGTTTCAGCGATTCCAAAGGGATGAAAGTCCATTTACGAAACCAATATTTAGTGTCAATGAAGCCCATATTCACACTCCGCGATTCTTTTCCAAAAATTTTCGCTCTGCAGTCGTGGAATTTGCGTCAGCAAAAAAAAAAAAAATCATTACTCAGGAAAAACTCGCGTTGTAACCATTTCGCGTAAGTCGGATCGCGTTGTAGCGGGATCCGACTGTAATACCTTTCCCAGCCTCTGCAGATCGTCCCCTAATCAGTACAAAAAGTTGAATGGAGGCCCCTCATTTCAGAAAGGAGAGACAGGCATTTGTCGAAAGATACCCGAACATGCGGTCGAATGGGGGCTTTCTCCGCGCTAAGGGTGTAACGAAGGAAAAGACATATGTACAGACAGCTTAAGTAGCACTAATCTGACTCCTTTTTTAAAAATCCTGGTTTAAATTATTAATCCGTCGCCAGTTTCTATTTGTTGACAACTAAAGTAGGGGAATGGGGGGCAAAGTGAAATAGTGAAATATTTATTCCGTGTTTAGAGCCACTTACCTAGTAATATTTAAAATGTCTAGTAACATATGTAGTCTATTCCAGTCAAGAAAAAATGACCTCCGAAAATCAAAGCATAGGAAAATACAAACAGTTTCTAAAAATGTATACTCAAATTGCAATATTTTGTGGCAAGTCAAACATGATTTTGATATTATCAATTGATAAAGTTCTTGTTTTTAACATTTTAAATATTAATTGGGACCTTCTCATATTGCGTACAGTATTTACTTAGTCAATATTAAGCTTTTTTTATTAAATCTTTTTCACAATGAGTCAAGTGCAAGCTTGACAAAGTGAAATAGATCATTTAGTTAACTTAATAATTCACTTACATATTCCTTTATTAACTCATTTATTTACATTATTTCATTGAGTACTTCACTTACTAATTCATTCATTCACTCATTTTCCCTATTCATTCACTATTTTATTTTTCCTCATGTATTAATTTATTTATTTATTAGTTTATTGTTTCATTCCATTTTCATTTATTCAATTATCCTTTTATTTGCTCATTAATTTGTTCAAAAATATTTTTCACAATCAAATAAAAAATATTTAATTCTAAAAATATTTCATTTTTTATTTTTCCGCGTGAAAAAAGAGGGGGGGGGGATATTCCACTTTTTTTTGAAGGCCTAACTTTACTGTCGGATTTTACTGTCGAAAATATAAAAGAACATATTTCAATGCAAGTTTTATTATAAAATACAATATTCTTTCTTTATGTACTGCAAGTTTCAAAACAAATTTTCAATTTGTTCATTTTGAAACAACTCAGCCATCTTAACCTTTTCACTCTGCCCCACATTCCCCTACTTGCAATTCGTGGCAGTATCAGGCTTTTAAAAGGATTTTCAGCTTTTCCTCCTTGCCCCACATCATCTAGAAATAATTGAACCGTATTTAAGATGTTCCGATCTGCGAAATTCATCTCAATAGGAAATCGGGGTCGGGATTTTTCGAAATTTTTATTCAATATTTGTTATTGAAAAACGTCATGACGTCACATATGGAAAGATCGAGAACAGAGGCGGCGATTGAGACTAAAAAGTGGGGGGGGGGAGACAACTAAAATCCATATCACTTTTGCGGCAGCAAAAAAAAATGAAAAAAAACGAGCTGATGTGTGCATCACATGACTTCCTTTTGCTCCAATTTAATGCCATTTCCCATTACTGGCAATTTCAATGTGATTCAATAATTTACTCTCTAAATATCACCAGGAGTGGCCAACTTGAAACCAAATTTTTAAAAAAAATCGCCAAATTTGTCGCCAAGTTGGCGACAAAACTTGGCGACCAAAAGACCGGCGATAATTCGCCAAGTGTCCGCCAAATTATAACACCACTTGAGTTTACATCGAAATTAACAATGATTCCCCCCCCCGAAAAAGGGGCAAAAGACCCCCTTAAAAACACCCGAATGCAACCAAAAGGGGAGGTGCATAACGAGACCCCGCTAAGAGTCTACGTACCAAATTTCAACTTCCTAGGACATACCGTTCTTGAGTTATGCGACATACATACGCATATCCGCACATATACATACATACGTACATACAGGCGTCACGAGAAAACGCGTTGTAATTAAAGCGGGAATCGTCAAAATGGATATTTCGCGTGTCTATACGTTCCTAGGCACTTATCCACGCGTGGTCGAGTCGAAAAAAAAAAACTCAATATTCATTCAGGGGTGAGTAAAATGGAAATGAAGGTCGATTTTTGAGTGAATTTTTTTTCGCAAATACAATACTTCCTTTTTGTAAAAGGAAGTAAAGAGAGAGAGAGAAACAAGGACTAAATTTTGCTCGGACTGGTTTTGAGAGCAGATGAGCGGTCATTGATGTAAATCTAGAAACTTAACTCACATTTTTATAAAGATTTTGATAAATTTTGTACACAATAACTTTCCCCGAAGAAACAAGCATGAATTAGACTCGCGTTATTTACCCCGAAGTATTTTTGAGATGTCGCAAACACGTGGTAATCATTTCAATGAACAAGTATGGCTTGTTTTTAAGTAAAACAATTGATTTACTACTATCTCAACACAATCTTTCTTTATTCTTTATCTTCTTTACTAATAATAAAGCTGAAAGTCTCTCTGTCTGTCAGGATCTAGGCGCAAAGCGCCTAGACCGTTCGGCCGATTTTCATGAAACTCGGTACAGAGTTAGTTTGTAGCATGGGGGCGCGCACCTCGAAGCGATGTCTCGAAAATTCAATTTGTTCTTCTTCTATTCCAATTTTAAGAACATTTTCCCGAGCAAAATGATCATAAAATTGACGAGTCAATGACCAAGTAATCACAACGTGGAACCGTAACATGGGCAAACCAATTGGCGAGCAATTCAACCATACATTATTTGTAAATATACAGGCTAACCAAAAGACCTTTTAGTTTCCTACTACGGGCCAAGCCGTGCGGGTTCCACTAGTGAATACATAAACTAAAAGTGACTGCTTGTGTTGAATAATGTTTCGTAAATAGATACACAAAGTAAAACACATAATTCGTGAAATATACCGCCAGCTCAGTCATTTCCAGCCGAGGAATGCAGTTTCGTGCTTATTAGCACTCATCAGCCCGGCATAGGAAAGTGAGTGAGCTGGAGATGGAAAACCTCTTAAGGAAGCCAAGAGTGCCAAACAAACTGGTAGCTAATACAGACCTTCTGTATTAGCCTTGGCTACTGGGCGGTAACTTACTGAATATACCTGCCTTGCCTTCAATCTTCGAGTTGAACCGAACCATTGCTTCGGTCACTCGTCCGGTCTGCTAATTCTATATTAGCTACCAGTTTGTTTGGCACTCTTGGCTTCCTTAAGAGGTTTCCATCTCCAGCTCAGTCACTTTCCTATGCCGGGCTGATGAGTGCTCATAAGCACGAAACTGCAGTCCTCGGCTGGAAATGACTGAGCTGGCGGTGTATTTCACGTATTTCTGCTTTAGCCGTGGCTATAGGGCGGAAATTTACTGAATAAAACACATAATTATAATCTAAAAAATTTCCACTTCTGCTTTTTTTTTTTTTCTTTTTGAATTTCTAGTTTTGGTTTCTGAATTGGAAAACAAAACAAACAAATGATCCGCAAAAGGAGGGGTGGAGGACAAAGAGACTCACTCCAGGTTGGTCCTCTGCAGGTCGAACTCGTCGAAGCTGATTTCCACCATCTGCTCGTCGGCCCCCACGAAGGTGTAGAGCAGGCAGTCGATGTTGTCCTCGTAGGGCACGGGCCAGTTGGGGCTCGTAAACAGCCCGAACTCCTTCTGGAACGTCGTGTCGAACACCACGCACTCGCAACCTGCAACAGACACCACCCTTAGCACCACTCGCAGAATGACAAAATACACACAGAATAAATTGGATTGCACCAGCGAGACTCCGCAGCGAAGAGAAAAAAAAATGGTTGTGCGCTAATTAATTTCAGCTACTAGTCTGATGCAAGGCCCCTATATATACGAGCCGACGCATCAGCTTAAGATCCGCCTTTTTGGATCGGAGCGCGTGTTTGAGTGGTTGTCTTTTCTGGCAAGTTATCGCGTTTGGTGATTTCTCACTGTGAGCAATTATTAGCGGCACGTGAATTGTTTATTGAATAAAGTGTTATTTTCGGCAAATTTGGCGAAATCGGAAACTTTGCTGTGGTAACCCTAGCAGTGCAACCATGAATAATCCGATCCAAAATAGCTAAACTTAAGCTGATGCGTCGGCCTATCTATATAGTGGCTCTAGTCTAATGTAGAGCCGCCATATATACAGGCCGACGCATCAGCTTAAGTTTAGCCATTTTGGATCGGATTATTCATGGTTGCACTGCTAGGGTTACCACAGCCAAGTTTCCGATTTCGCCAAATTCGCCGAACAATTCACGGGCCGCTAATAATGGGGTCGTTTCCAAAATTGTTGTTCCGCTATATAACTTTGCCCCCCCCCCCATTCCCTTACTTTATTCTTCAACAAATAGAAACTGGCAACGGATAAACATTTTACACCAGGATACAAAAATGGAGTCAACTTCGTGTGCCTTCAGCTGTCTGTACATGTGTCTTTTCCTTCGTTACACCGTCAGCGCGGAGAAAGCCCACATTCGACCGCATGTTCCGATATCTTTCGACCAATGCCCGTCTTTTCCTTTCTCGAATGAGGGTACTACATTCAACCAATGGGGTCGTTTTCAAAATTTGAAAAGTATTTTTTTCTGACAGAGCATGTTCAAAAACATAGGACCTGACCATTTTTTAAATAATTTGACTAAGTTTACTTATTTTTAAAAAAATACTTTAATCGGCGCGCTTTCATTGTTTATGCTTCTGCCGATGACATCACAAATGATGAAATGCCATTCAGTGTTGCCATTTGCAGAGCGAAATATTTGATTCTCATCTTTACTCAACGATAGGGTTGATAGCAAGCGTCGATAGCACTATTTCATTCGCTTCTTGATTATTGTGAGCATTATGTGTAGTGAAATTTAGACTTACTACACCGCTAGTAGAAGTGAATTTGCAAAGAAAATGTCCACAGCCTGAAGTTGGAGAAAAAAAACACTTGAAGCATTTTTCCTCATGGAAAATCTGTATTTATTATCCTCAAAGGATTTCTGAAGTTGACGAACAACATCTTCATTGATATTTAAAAAAACATTTAGAAGAATAGACAAAGATTAGCCGCTAATTTACAACGAAACATTAAGTTTACGAACATGCTGATTCCAAGGAATATGAGGCATTACCGTAACATACAAAAATAGGCCTAATGGCGTCTTATGACTTTAAAATTGACATCACGTTGTATTACGACCTGCCAGGAGTAAAGAGCACTGGCAGACATCACGAAATCACATACAACACATTTTGCGGCTATGTGAGGTGAGAGAGAGAGCGAAAAAGATCGCTCGAAGTATTTAAAGGTCTTCACATGGCTTTCAAATTAAGAATATGCAAAATACAAGATGTGTTGCCAATGCAAGAAAGTTAAAGATATGTTGCCAATCAAAAAGTAACTCAATCTACAAAAAAATTCTCGCGGTTATAAGATACAATGAACTCGTGACTCGGTTCACCCAAAAGTTCATTCACTTGACTGAGTTATTGCAACCGATCGCACACATGACGTCACAACGTGATGCAATGTTTACATCGAAAAAGGTTTGATTCTGCATGATGCAAAAACGTATTTTTAATGTTTTTTTTTTTTTCAAATTAAGCGATTCTTTCACTTTTTGTGAAAGTTTAAATTAAAAATCTAACAATTATCATAACGTGGAAATGCGGTAGACAGATGCGCCAAAAATGCATCATTCGTGACGTCATCAAGACCACGCCTTGTTTGAAAAATCGGACATTTTAAAAAACTAATTTAAAAATAACTGTTGGTAAAATGAAAGAATTTTCTGGGTCCATGTTATTATTGTTATTATTATTTTTTTTTTGCTTATTCTATCAATTTCAGTGACTAAAATTACTACTTTTGACTGAAAGAAACGACCCCATTGCTCACAGTGAGAAATCACCAAACGCGATAACTCGCCAGAAAGACAACCTCTCAAACTAGCGCTCCGATCCTAAATGGCTGATCTTTAGCTGATGCGTCGGCTCGTATATATGGCGGCCTTAGTCTGACAGTCCTCTCAGCTAGAATGAGATGACATCAGCACTCCGACTCGGTTATCGCCTATTCAAAACGGATGAGTGCATAACAAGGACGACATTGCACTGTCTGGGTGGGATAACCGGTATGTCGCTATATTGCATGCAAATTGACTGCAAAAAACGAAAAATATTGTTTCAATGCAAGTTTCTCTCTCTTTATGTACAGTAAAACCTGTACAGCTGACCACCCTTGTAAGTTGACCACCTGTCTAAGTTGACCGCTATTTTCAGCCACAGAATTAGATGTTATCATATAATTCAACCTCTATAAGTTGACCACCTGCTTACGTTGACCACTAAAGTAGATCACCACAAGTGGTCAACTTACACAGATTTCACTGTATTGTCATTTTCAAAGCGAATTTCCAATTTTTTCATTCTAAAAAAAAAGAAGCTATTTCACTTCGCCCCACACTCCCCGACTATCCTCCGAACTTGGAACTGTGTCTTCTAAACTCTGGAACGCACGAGAGAACGGATTCGAGGGATGGGGAGGAGAAAGGGCTCGGAAAATCGATCGCATCACGTGAGGTCCGTCCCGGTGTATTTATAGAACACTGGGTCACTCGTCCCGATCGTACGCCTCTGCAGACGACCGGTCAGAAATCTTAATGTCTCATTATTTTGAGGCCTCTATGGGAGGGTTTTGAAATGAACAAAAAAAAGTCAATGAAATAAATATACATTAAAAAAAATAAATAAATGAAAAAAAAATTAAATAAAAAAAAAAATAATTAATTTGAATTTTGTCATCTTGAATTCAAATTATGTTTTTCGCAGTCACGAGTGTGTGTACATGTAAGCGTGTGTGTTAGTGTGTGGGGGTATGTGTGTGTGTGTAGGCATGTGTGTTTGTGTCTGTGTGCAGGCATGATTGTGTGGGTAGTTGTGTGTAGGTGTGTGTAGGGGGTATGTGTATGTGTGTGTAGGCATATGTGTTTGTGTCTGTGTGCAGGCATGAGTGTGTGGGTAGTTGTGTGTATGTGAGTGTGTGTGTGTGTTTGTGAGTGTATGTGTTTGTGTATGTGTGTAGGTGTATATATGTATATGTGTGTAGGTGCGTGTATGTATGCGTGTAAGTGTAGGATATTGACGAAACCTGGAGACGGTTTTCGCTTAGAGGTGCAGCATCGTGAGGAGCCGATCGACGGTGATGCTGCGGAGGGTGCTGGCGGGAAAAATCAAAGGAACGTCAAAAACAGTCAAATAAAAGTAATAAGCAATCGTGATTGCTCAAAAAAAAGGAAAAATAAAGTGAAACGCATTTTTACCCATTTCTCCTTTTATGACTCAAAACTCTTTGCGCATTGACTCCAAGACTACCAGAAGTCATTATTCCACCTCGCTGTCGACTAAAAAAAAACTTGAGGAGTTTACTTTCAAAACAGATTATATCCACTTTTGAGGAAAAAAGACTTTTTTTCTTTCTTTTTTTGAAATTTTCAATGAAAAATATAAAGTAAGTAGGAAGGAATAAAGAAGAGTAGAAAAAAATTATACTAAAAAATTATGAATATTTTGTTTTAATTTTAAAGTTTATTTCTGAAAAAAAATGCGTGGTGTTTTTTTTTTTTTGCAAAAATGTTGATATCCACTGTTTTACACCAAAAAGGAATGTATCCAAAATAAAATTGGCAATTAAGGTCTGATAATATTGTGGAAAAATTCCTTGACTTAGTCCAATAGTCACTTGTTGTTCTACCAAAACATTGAAAAATTCGAAATTCGTTAGTGTTAGTACGTAAAACGTTTTTTTTTTTTTTTTTTTCGTTTTGCCAAAAAATATATAACTGGATATAATCCGTTACGAAAGTAAAAAAGAAAATGCGCGTTTTTTTTTTTTTTTTTTTTTTGGAAAAGGGATGATATCTCCTGTTTTACACCAAAAGGGAATAATATCCAAAATAAAATTGGCAATGTAGGTCTGATAAAACTGTGGAAAAATTTCCTAGACTTATGCCAATAACCACTTGTTATTTTACCAAAACATTGTGAAAAATTCGAAATTCTAACATTTAATGTTTGTGAGTAAAACTTTCTTTTTTTTTTTTTTTTTTTCGTTTTGCCAAAAAAATAATAAATTGTATATAAACCGTTTTGAAAGTAAACTCCTCACTTCTTATGATACTGTGTGTTAAACAAATATCACACTGATATTTGTTTGACACTTCGAAGTTGTTTAGAATTAAAATTGTAGGATTTTTTATTCAAAGTTTAACTTCTGAAATAAAACCTCTAACTATCTTTAATAGTTTTTTACAATTTACTTATATTTGAATGGATGTGCGCGAGACATTTAATTAGCCCGAGAACGAACCCAAGCCGTGAACATTGAATTTTATTGAAGTATTTTAAACAGTTTAATGAACTGAAGCTTTCTTTTGAAGCTGCAATTGCAAAGTACCACCCCCCCCCTTTTTTTTCTTACTTTCATATTTTTAGTGTAGCTGAATTGCAAAAAATATTGAAAATTCATTCATTGTGCTGCTTCTTGGCTTTGCTCCTACTCATTCTACTTCATAATCATGTCATTTCGGTAAAAATCATGAAACAATGTCGATCAAAGCAGAACGCTGTACTTTGATTTGCGTTGAGAATGAATGATTAAGTTTCTGATCGATTACTCATTGAAAAAACTTGAATTTCAAATAGTACGACTATTTATCTCGTCGTACTTTTACACATTTTAATTAAAACTTGGGAGTTCCGTTCCCTTCTTCTTTCGCTCGCCACCATGGTTATAATTCTTTTACCCCTGCATGTCCTGAGGACTGCATGTCCGACCTCTTAACCCCTTCAGACCTGGTATCCGGTATACCGGACATACACTTTAAACAGCTGCTAATCATTTAATAATTGATTTAATTAGTTGATTTTTTTGTAGTTGACTCTTTACATTCTACTTATTATAATCTATGAAATAATTTTACATTTTGGGATTGACAACACTGACATATAAGGATTGAGAGTGGCTCATTTTTCCAACCATGGATTTTCATCTGAAAAGCGAGGTTTTTTCCTGATTTTTTAAAAAAAAATATGTAATCTTTAATTAGTCGTTTCAAAAGCTTATATTATGTTTTATAATTGTTTGTAGAACATTTTATAATGAAGTTTGTTCGGTATTTTATCGTTTTTGTATACGAAATATTGATTTCAAAAATATAAGTCCAGAATATTGGACGTGCCATCACTCTTTTGATTTTTCTCCTACAAACTCAAAATTTTGTGTATAAGATACCCTTTATCATAGTACACTGTGTACCAAATATCAACATTTTTGGTCCAATATTTCATAATTCCGACTGAAGGGGTTAAGAGTGTCATTCAGTTTAATTTCAATTGAAGAACATTGTCATATGAGTTGCCTTCTCCACTTCTTTGCTGTGTATTTACCATAGACTAATAATAAGAGTAGACTGAGCTATGGCAACCCTTTTGCTGCTAATAAACCAAACCATGTGACTGGTGGATATCCTAGCAACAGCGGGCGTCGCGAGAATAACATAAATAGAATGGATGGAACGCGGAAGAATGATCTTTCATGGAGTCCGATTTGTAAATTTGTTATTCTAAGTTGTCAATATTTTGTTAATGTAGTGAGTTTTTCGTTTAGATAGTACTGTGCATTTTCTTTAGTCCATTTCAATAACTCTCTAAGCAATGAAAGATGCAAGCGCCCAAAAAGAATCGGCAAACGGTAAGATTTTTACCTACCATTTCAATTTAAGATGCCGATTAGTACATTTTTGCATTAACGCAAAACGTTTACGCCATTACGTTCACGCCAACGCTGATATTGATTTCAAAAATATAAGTCCGGAATATTGGACGTGCCATAACTCTTTTGATTTTTCTCCTACAAACTCGAAATTTTGTCTATAAGATACCCTTTACCATAGTGCACTGTGTACCAAATATCAACATTTTTGGTCCAATATTTCATAATTCCGACTGATGGGGTTAAGGTTCAGAGGGGTGGGCATCCAACGGTACCGTTATTGACCTGGTAAACATTGCCAGACGAGTTTAAATTAGTGATGTGCCGGATCGTTAATAAAGTAGATCCGCGGATACGGATCCGGATCATTAGTGGCAAGATCCGCGGATACGGATCTGAAAATGTTTTTGCCCAATTCAACTATTCAAGTGTAAAATTTATTACGGAAGGTATTCCCGTCACTATAATAACACTGTTTCTTCAAAAAATGTAACCTGCGGCGAAAATATAATAAAGACAATGATTTACTCTTTGAAGAAATCTCCGTTAAAATTGAGGGAGAGTTGGAAGGAACGGGTCAGCGCTGCATCAATGCTTAGATGGAATGTGAAAAATCATGTCTAGCTTGCTCGGTAGATGTAGGATACAGGAGCAAGAATGTAAAGCTGCTACCGGATAGGCTCGAAATCATTTTTCGCATTTAATTTCAGCATAAATGCAGCTCTGATTCATTCCACCCAGATTACTCTGACCGACGGAATAATAGAGCTGGGAACACCTTTACAAACACTAAATAGAGACTTTTGTCTCACTTTTTTTTTTTTTGAAGGATACCGGGAAAAACCAAAATGCAGAAAAACAGAAACCCCATATCAATAACAAAAACTAATATTAAACTAAAAATTAAAAAAAAAAAACCATGTCTCAGAGGGCCGTTGGCGTCTGAAATGATACTTTATAATTTAAATAGGGAATAAAACCTAATTTAAACGGAATTTAAGAGTCTTTCATTCAAATATTTAAAATTTTTTAGAATAGAAAAGATCCGTCAAAAAAGTAACGGATACGGATACAGATCTTTATTTTTCCTCGGATATCTGCGGATACGGATACGGATACGGATATCCGGAACATCGCTAGTTTTAATGGTGTAGATTGACACCACGATTAAAATAACGAGCCATTTAAAATAGCTTCGAGTTCGTGTCCTTGGCGCATTCTTTCACATGTGTTCAAAAACGTTCTAAAAAGTTAAAATGGGTAAGCGCCCTCTTAAGCCTGGGCTACATGCAAAATGCCTGGTCGTGACATCCAAAAGACCAATCCATCAGCCTGGAATAGTCAATAGCGGAGCTGCAGGTGGATGTCCTCTCTTTGAAGCCAATGGGTAGCTCCCCAGCGAGAGCGAAAATCGAGTGACGCCTGACTGCACCTTCATTTTCGAGTTGAACCTGACCCCTGCTTACAGACCCGCACAGGTGCGCTCAATTAACTTTCAGCTACCAGTGTGTCGGTCATCTCGCCAGGGAACTACGCGATAGTGCAATAATGGAAAGAAAATTAAATAAGTAGCAGTCAAAATAGCAAAGTAAAACATGTTTCTGAATGCGCAAATGGTTTGCCCCTGTCATCGAAATAGGAGGTCTTCCTGTCTGCCAGATTTTTATGAAAAGTTTTCGGTGAGCAATAGAACGCATCCCCCCCCCCCACCACCCGCTTTGCAGATGGATTTCCTGTTACATGCAGACGGGAAATTTGTAGATATGGGTATTTTCAAATTAAGTCTTTAAATCTGAAACTTTTCTAAAAATTTCGGCAGGCTTTTATGTCTCGATAACGGGGGCATGAGGGCAATTAATGCTTCAGTCAAACAAGCCTCAACATACTCTTTCGACTGGCACCTCTCTTAGTTCTCCCCCCCCCCACTGTTCGTGTGCTTACCTAGCCAGCTTCAACGAGAGAACATCTACCTTTCGTTTCGGTTATTGACTATTCAAGGCTGATGAGTCCGCAGCAAGAACGAAACCACTCTCTGGATCTCATAACCGGACTGTCGGTCGTTTTCAAAAGATTCCAATGCTCCCGAAAGGCCCGGGTTCGTTCCCGCGTTCTACAACCCCGCGGCGGAGAATGGCGAGGTCACGTGAGAGCAGGAAATGGCGAAGTCACGTGAGAGCAGGAAAACTCACCCGCACTGACGGCACTGGTGAGGCTGAAGGGCAAGACCAGCAGCAGAGAAAGCATCAGCATCTCCTGCGAAAAGAGTTAAACACACTCGTTACACAACTCCTCTGGCAATTTGAAAATGGTTACACAATATACAGTAGAACCTCCATTAAGGGACACCTCCAAATAAGGGACACCTCTATTTAAGGGACATTTTTTCTAGTCCCAGTCCCTTTGAATAGGGACTTCCCTGTATTTACCTCTAATTAAGGGACACTCTATTTAAGGGACAGTCACAAAACAAAAAAAAAATGCAAGAAATAATGTATAATTACATAAGAAATAGTGAATTTACTGGAATTCAAGTTTCACTTTTCCTCTAAAAATTTATTAAGGTAAGTTTGACATAAACATTTGTGAAGGAAACAAGTAATGTATTTTTAAAAAAATTTGCCAAAATTAAAATGCATAATTTGCCCTCTCAGCAATTTATTCAAGTTGGTTCAGGGCCCACGAAGAGTTCACGGCAACTAATTAGCTTTTTATATGAAACTTAAGAAATTTGAACTTTAATTGTAATTCACATAGTTGTATTACATTGTAAATGACATAACACAAAGCAATTATATGAAATGAATTACTTCAAGATTATTTCTGTATGCTGCAAAACTTTGCAATTAAAAATTTTTTAATTAAATTTTAATTAATAAAGTAATATAACTTTAGAAATGTGAATAATTATGATCTTTTTTTAACATAATGAGACACTTTCAGTATTTAATCTCAAGTGTTAATAGTTAATCGCTATCGGTTGTCCGTAAAAGATGTTGAATACAGTCGAACCTGCCTGTCTCGAATTTCACGAGAGAGAAGAAAAATTCGAGATATAGAGGTTTCGAGATACAGAGGTTTTGAAATAAAGTTCTAAAAATAAGTAATTGGAGCAATGACTCGAAAGTAAAACTTTGGAAGCAATTTTACTAATCAACAATGTCCCCTTCCTCTCAGTTTCCGAATGGATATAATTGCTTGAAAACTTGCTTCTTGTACATAAAGTTTTAATTCTGGAGGATTATGTGACTGCTAATATTAAGAAAAATGCTTTCTGTCTCCAAATTCAAGTTAATAAAGGTCGTTGGGGATCGAATTCAAGAAAGACACTTTAGTCGAAATTCGAGATATACGGGTTTTCAGAAAATTTCATTCGAGACAAACATGGGGGGGAAACATTAAATAATTCCTTTATGTGCAGGGAAAATGAAAAACTTCGACATAGAGAGGTTTTTGAGATAGGCAGGTTCGAGATAAACAGGTTCGACTGTACTCATTTTTACATACGAGGGCTGTTCAATAAGTAATAAGACTAAATTTAAAAAAAAAAGAATACAGAACAACTTCAATCGTCATAATTTACATGGTTTTTTTTTTTAAGAATAACTTCTGCGGGACTAAATGCATTTATACAAATACAAATACAAAAGTGACGACCAGCAACAGGCTCTGGGCCCAGCTAGGCTGGTCCTAGTCAATTGACAATCCCTAGTGAAGATCAATGGCCCTCTTAAAACTGTCTACTCCTTTGCTCGTTACCACCTCTTCCGGTAAGCTGTTCCGAGGTTCCACTACCCCGCTAAAATAATCATTTTTCCTAATATCCATGTTAGCCTGAGATTTAAATGACCCCTCGTCCTGTTTTCAGTGCTAAACTTCAGCCCGTAACATCTTTCATTTTAATAAATTTAAACAGCTGAATCATGTCCCCTCGGTCTCTTCTTTGCTCGAGACTGTACATTTTTAGCCTCCTAAGCCTGGAATCGTAGTCTAAGTGAGAAAGTCCACTTATTAGCCTTGTAGCTCGCCTTTGAACCCTTTCCAATACATTAATGTCTTTCTTAAGATAAGGAGACCAAAACTGAACAGCATACTCCAAATGAGGTCTTACCAAACTTCTATATAAGGGCAGAAGAACTTCTTTAGGGCAGTAAAAGATGTTGAGTACTTTTTTATATATACATAGTTGACCCTATCCCGTTTTGTCACAACCCCCTTACCCCCCCCCCCCCCTCCCTTTCTGTTGCCATATGTCACGCTATATCGTACAAACATATCATACTACTATTTACCGTGCTAAAATAAACGCCTTTTCTGATTTTATTGCAACAACACAACTGTGGTAAACTCCCGTAACGAGTTTAGATTATATATTCCTGGAAATTTGGATCAAAATTCACCCAAAGTAAAAAAAAATCATTAAAAAATAACATTTCCTATTCCATAGAGGGATCGAACCCACGACCTACGCGTTTACTGTTTGATCACGTATTGTATGTAATTTGGCAATCTGCCAAGTAAAGACGATTCCGTCTGAATGACTCTAGCAGGGGAGAAGGGAAAATAACGATGGGATTTTGATGCACGCGTTTTATAATGTCACTAGTGCCTTATTCATTTATTGCATTCTCTAAAATAAAATAAGGGAAAACAAAGATAGTTACCATGGAAAAACTATAAAAAGAAAATAAAATATTTTCATTTCGTTCGGGAACGTAAAAGCAAAATGGTAAGCTCAAAACTTTGTTGTGAATAAATAAATCAATTAACTTTTGCCGTGAGAATAGAGATCGAATATACTTTAGATTTAAAAAACGTTGCTGCGAGCAAATTTTTATTTTTCCAAAACTAAGGCTAAATAATAGAGAAGCAAAAGTGCACATCTGTAGCAATTCAACTAACACCCCTATAAACTAATAGATGTGTCCGTTTCCACCTATAAACCGGATATCAGCCTTTCCATGTGCAATCGATGTTAAAACAGTAGCACAACGATCTAACCTGCTCAGCTAATGGGCCACCGTTTCGGTATGCTCATTATAGATCAATGCGTGATAAAAAAAACAAATTATTTTTTCCGAAAAACCACTTTAATAATGAGTTGTGTTTATTTTTCACCAAAAGTGGTGAGAAAAAGCTTTAAAATGATGTATGAAGTATGTTATGTATGAAGGTTAATAAATTTTATTGATTAAGTTTAGGCGTTTCCACAAAAAAAAAAATAAAAAAAAAATAGGCACCATTGAAAAAATAGTTCATAATGATTGTTATATAAAAAAGTTTTAATTTCAACCAAACTGTGTGATGCGAAACATCCTGTTGCAAACCGTAAATTTCATGATCCCCCCCCCCCCCGCCCCCTCTAAGTAAAGGGCTACATGATTTGTGGACGACCCTTTTTTAAGTTGAGCAGAAAAACGAATTTTTGTTTTTCCTTCCACGATGAGTCATGATAAAGTTTCAATGACTCTGATGCGGTGATGCGGAGGTGCAGTTTGGCTCTGATAAGTGGAGCCATGACCTTGGAAACGTCTTCCCTCTTTTGGGTGTAATGGGAGAGGGTAATTGGCGCCGAGTTGAGCTGGGTTGCTTTCGCAGACGCTTCTTAAAAAGTGATCCAACTCAAATCCGAGCCAATGACCCGTCCTTTATTCACCAGACAAAACAAAATGTGCAGTGCCGATAAGCTATAACCAAAGCAGCTAAGGAGGATAAAAAAAATGTATAAAGGTCAGGGCCCGACTAACTAAAAGTGAGGCCCTAGGCCCACATTAATTTGGAGGCCCCCTGAAGACTATGCAGTGTTTGATTTACATTTTTAAAGCACGAATGCATTTTTGGAGGCCTCTTTGTCTAATCACACAACTATGTATAAATCACTTATGTGCATTTATGAAACCCCTTTGGGCCCCTCATAGGTGACCAAGTAAATTCGTTACTGGCAGAATGATTGAAAATTCCCCTTTAAAGAAGTTTTTTTTCCAATTAATAAGTCATAATTTTTTATGTTTTTAAAAATACATGTATTTTTCATATCGTTGCAATGCTATGCACAATTCTTTAAAAAAAATGTGGGGCCCCAGGCCTAGGCCTAGTCAGCCTGTGTGGTAATCAGGCCCTGACAAAGGTACAACACGTTCATAAAATACTCGTCGTGATTTGTAACGTAAATTACACTAGCTGCAAAAATGCCTGCGCGACGTTTTAGATTATTTTTTAAGAAAGAAAATAGGTCAAAATTAAAAAAAAAAAATAATTTGAATTTTGACATCTTGAATTCAAATTATGTTTCTCGCAATCACGAGTGTGTGTGTGTGTAGGCGTGCGTGTTTGTGTGTGGGGGTATGTGTTTGTGTGTACGGGTTATGTGTATGTGTGTGTAGGCATATGTGTTTGTGTCTGAGGGGGGGGGGTATGTATATGTAGGCACATGTGTTTGTGTCTGAGTGCAGGCATGAATGTGTGGATAGTTGTGTGTATGTGTGTGTATGTTCTTGTGTGTATATGTGTGGGTATCTGTATGTATGCGTGTGTGTATGTGTGTGTATGTGTGTATATGTGTGCGTGCGTGTGTGTGTAGTTGTGTATGTATGCGCGTGTGTGTAGGACATGGATGCAACCTGGAGACGGCTTTCGCTGTAGGAGCAGCATCGTGAGGAGCCGGTCGACGGTGATGCTGCGGAGGGTGGCGGTGGGAAAATAAAATGATAGCACGCCAAAAGCAGTCAAATGAAAGCAATAAGCAATCGTGATTGCTCAAAAAAAAGGTACCTCACTCCATATTTTGCCTTAAGGCATTACCGCTAACATTACCGCAAAAATGATGAAACGATCAAAAAAAATTTTATTGCTGAGTTCAAAACAAAAAAACTATTCTGAACACAGGTGAAAAGTTTCATTGCTTTAGTTCAAATATTTAAAAAGTTATGAGTGATTTTAGGCCATGCTCGCTAAGTGTTCTTATACAAAAGAAAAACTTTAAACTGCTCTTTCTCGATGATGGTCTTTTTGTGTCATTAGAATCCCTAAGGATTTTTTTCTGTTAAAGATACAGCTTTAAAGTAATTTTTTTTTTGCAATTGGGGTAACATATTTGACAAAACTGTGCATGGGATAAGCATTTTATAAATTACTCAAATGTTTAAAGCATGTTAAACCTTAAAAAACCAAATTTAAAGAAAAAAAAAAAACTTTGATTTTTTACATAATTAATCACAGAAAAATTTCTATTAAACTCATAAGCAAATGAATGCACAGATGTTTAGAGATGATTATAGCGATCGTTTAGCAAAAAACTTTTTTTAAATGAGTGCAAAAATAAAAAAAAAACTTAGAGATTTTAACAAATTGAAAATTTCCTCAATTTTTGAATTTTTAAAAAAAGTAGACAATATTTTCAATTTTTTAAAATAAATTATAGATTACGAAATAAGTACGTATGTTATGGTTTCAAAGAAATATAAAATTTACTTAAATTTAAAAAAAAATGCTTGAAAGGTACTGTGACCGCTTAAAGAAAGAAAAGTCACCGATAATAGCGCACTCGGGTATAACCGATTCAACGGATATACCGAGACGCGGTTTAACGGAGTTCTGCCGCGCTCGTTTTTCCGAGAAAAGGAGATGAATGATTCTCTCGTTCCGCCGAATAACGGCAGGTATAAAGCTCCTCCGCCGAGAGGAAATCGATCGGCGGAGGATCGTGATCTTTCATCGCTATCGATCCCTGCCGGAGAGATGCACTTTTCCTGATTTCGCGAATCCCATTTTGGGATCTGCCAGCTCCGGAGTTCCTATAAGTCAGCCTCATTTAATGGCGAGGTGCAAGCGATGACACATCTTTTGTATATATATATATATATAAATAAATATATATATATATATAAATAAATATATATATATATATATACATGGTGTCAAAAGTTAAGCATAATTCATAAAATGCGAGAAAATCTGTAATTTTTTCAATAAGAATTATATAAAGTTACTTCTATTCTATTCTATTCAAGAGTCACAACTGACTACAACTGTATTTATGTCGAGGGCTGCATACTAAGTGCCTTGCCTCCATTATTTTATATACCGATATAAATATATATATATAAAATAATTATATATAAATATATATATAAATATATATATATAAATATATATATATAAATATATATATAAATATATATATAAATATATAAATATAAATATATATATATAAATATATATATATATATATATATATATATATATATATATATATATATATATATATACTGGTGTCCAAAAGTTAAGCATAATTCATAAAATGCGAGAAAAATCTGTAAATTTTCGTAAAATTATGTAAAGTTGCTTATGGAGATTCATTGGCTGAAGAAGAAACACTATGTTTATGCAAAATAGTATAGTCGATGGTGTCATGCGCGAATTAGGTGCGCGTTTCGGAATGTGGATAAAACAGCTCGCACGCTTTAGAGAGTTCAGGCGCGTTTCATGCAATGGCTGTACCAAGAAACATTGGATCTGGTGAAACAGAACTAATAATGGCACAAAGACGCCAATTGGACATGTTTGCGAAAGGAAGAATCGTTGGAATGCTAGAATCTGGACGATCACAAACTGAAGTGTCTCGTATTCTTAATGTGCCTATCTCGAGACTGTGGCAGAGGTTTTCAAATACGGGAGATGTTACCCGCCGACCAGTACCAAGTCGACCAAGAGTCACAACCGCAAGCCAAGATGGTTTTCTGGCAATTCCTGCACGACGTCATTGGGACAGCTGTGGCAGAGAACTGGGTTCGGCGCTCAGTGCCGTCACAGGAATAACAATTTCGAGGCAAACTGTTTACAGGAGACTCAATCATGTCGATCTGTATGCCAGAAGACCAGCAGTTTGCATTCCTCTCACATCAGCGCATAAACGCGCTCGTTTAAACTGGAGCTTGCAACATCGGCATTAAGGAAGGGACAGTGGATGTTCAGTGATGAGTCCCGCTTTACTCTATAGAGTGATTCTCGTCAGGTAACAATCTGGAGAGAAAAGGGGACTCGTTTCCAACCGCAAAACATAAGAGAAAGACATCACTTTGCGTCAGCAGGAGTAATGGTGTGGGCGGGCATTTTGTTGGATGGCCGCACCGACCTCCATATTTTTGAGACAGCCTCAGTCACTGGTCAAAGATACAGAGACGAGGTTCTTGAGCCTTATGTTCGCTTGTTTCGAGGCGCTGTTGGTCCTGAGTTTCATATTCATGGACGATAACGCGCCATGTCACCGGACAGCTGTGGTCGATGACTTCCTCGAATCAGAAAATATCCAGCGAATGACGTGGCCTGCGAACTCCCCTGATCTGAACCCTATCGAGCATGTCTGGGATATGCTCGGGAGACAACTTGCAGCCCGTTCGCCCCCGCCAAGTTTCGCTCCGGAGCTAAAAAGAGCTCTCCAGCATGATTGGAACTGTTTAAGCCCACAACTCATCCACCACCTCAGAGGAAGTATGAGTAATCGTTATGCAGCGTGCCTGGCAGTCAGAGGTGGCCATACACACTACTGAACTTCAGCATCATCTTTTAAAGAAAAATTTTTGTACAAAGAGTATACTCCTCAAGTGCCTAATTTTCATTTAAACTATTTTTTGGGATGATAAAAGTAAATATTACCGTTTTTTTTTTTTTTTTTTGAGTAGTTTCCTTATTTTGTAACCGTGTTGCATTCGCACATAACGTTTCCCCCTATTTCGATGTATATTTCTCACATTACTCACATAATTAACAATTATGCTTAACTTTTGGACACCAGTGTTTGTATGTATACAGTAAAACCTGTCTACAAAGATACTGTTGGGACCTAAAAAAGTATTGTTGTAGACAGGTTATCGTTATAGACAGGTTTATTGTTATAGACAGTATTGTTATACACAGGTTTCACTGTGTATATATATATATATATATATATATATATATATACAGTAAACTCCCGATTATCCGCGGAATAGGGTGGCATGGTAACCGCGGATAAGCGAAAACCGCGGATAATCAGAATAATAATTAAAAAACGATACTACTGTATACAATAGCTAAAAAATATGAATAACACTTACACATACATTTACATTTTTGTTAAAAACATAGCTACATTCCATTTGCTAACATTGAAAGTAAAAAATATACATATGTAAAATCTAAAAACGAACAAGAACACGATCAAAAGTTTTAAAAGCATTTAATGACTGTTAAAAAAATAGTGAAAAGACCCGCAGATAATCCGAGCAACGGATAACCCGACCGCCGATAATCGGGAGTTTACTGTACTGACCTCTGATACTGATATATATATATATATATATATATATATATGACTGAGAGACTGACCTCTGTGGAGTGTGCAGGCATCCCGTTCGCTAAGTCGGGCTGAGTCCGCCTCCAGCATCAAGACGCCGAGAAAACCTGCAACCAGAGAGAAAGATAAATACAAGTTATGTTTTTGCGTTCAAGCTAGGGTTGCAAATTGGCCGATTACCAATTAATCGGCTGTTGATAATTCCCGGGGCCGATTAATGATCCCGGGATTTTAAATAGCATGATTTTTCCACTTCCTTTTTTTCAATAAACCGACCGTATAAAATGAGGGGGCCCCTTGCGGCGCTCCCTCATTTCGTGTATTATAGATAGATACAAAGTCATAGACAAACAAAATAGAAAATCATTGCAATGATTCTCTATTTTTTCCCCAAGTCTCCAAAACATTTGTTTCCATTGCATCATTGAAGCAGCTTTTGTCTCCATCAAATTTGCTTACATTCTGCCCCTGAGTGCAGGGAAAGTAACCAGAAAAAAGTTTTAGGGGGGGGGCACATTCAAAGAACAAAAAACAAAAAACTTTTTTTTTTTTTGATCGATAAGAGTAAAGCAAGGGGGGGGGGGGGAGAGCAGCGTCCGGTTAAAATTTTGAATCTTTTAATTTTAAAAACGTAATTTTAGCCTTAAAAACGCGATTATAGGCCATGTTTATTGACGTTAATTTTTTTTTTTTTTGATTAGATTGAAATCTATTTCTTCTCCACTTCCCCCTGCAAATTTTTGAAATTGAAGCTTCAAAAACGCAACTTTTGACAAACTTTAAGTTTTTATGGATAGGAGGATCTGTAGCATTTCCCTGGATTTTTTTTTTTTTTTTTTCAAAATCATTGTCTAAAAAATTTAAGCAATGTTTTACATTCACTTAATGCTTTCCAGTGTTTAATTTTTTTTGTAAGTGTCGTTTAAAAAACTCATTGCTTGTGATATTAAAGTAAGATGGTATAGGAACCCATGCAGAATATTTTCTTAAACTCAAGTCTTAAAATGAAATTGTAAATCTATATTTTGTAATATTAAGGCCAGTAATTTTTCGAAGTTAGAGCTCCCAAAACGCAAATCTGAGCGATTTTCGATGTTGAGCATTTGTGGGCTTTTTCCTAAAACTTACACATATTTGATGCAAAAGAATAACATCTTTGTTTTTAACTTATATGAAAGTTAGTATTAAGTTGGTATAAGGAAAACCGAAAAACGCTTGGAAAAGAATCATTGTATTCCTGCATGTTAAACATTATCAAAACATTTTATCAAATGATCATGCCGTGGTGCGAGTTTCATTTTTGCTGATGTCAGGAGCGTTACTCGATCATTGGCTATTATGTAACACGACGATTGCAAATTTCTTCATAGTTCACTGAAGTTACCTTGTATAAAACAAGTTCAAAAAGAAATATGTCACTGAGCACCACTATTTTCCCCTGTGATTTGATAAGCTAAGAAAAGTGGATTGCAGCTCAATAAGGCCACGATCGGAATTATTAGGACTCCGGTGTCCTAAAATTAAGACAGGGAAGGATCAGGTGGAGGATATGATGCTGCGCTGCACATTATGTGCACGAACAGTGGGCAGAAGTGAACGAAAAACAGAAAATAGTGAAATGTGAAATTTTTAATGTTGTTTTTGAGTTTATCAAATGGTGGTTTAATATGTTTTAATACAGACATTAAAAAGAGTGTTTCTTTCTTCCTTTCTTTTTTTGAGCAATCACGATTGCTTATTGCTTTCATTTGACTGTTTTGGCGTGCTATCATTTTATTTTCCCGCCAGCACCCTCTGCGCACCACCGTCGACCGGCTCCTCACGATGCTGCTCCTCTAGCGAAAACCGTCTCCATCAATGTCCTATACACACGCGCATACATACACAACTACACACAAACACATACATACAGACACCTACACATACACACAAACACATACATACAAACACCTACACATACACACAACTACCCACACATTCATGCCTGTACACAGACACAAACACATATGTCTACATACACATCTCCCGTCCCCACGCACACAAACACTCATACACACAACTACCAACACTCATGCCTGCACACATACACATACCCCCTCATACACAAACCCATATACCCACACACAAATACATACGCTTACATATACACGCACACTCGTGATTGCGAAAAACATAATTTGAATTCAAGATGACAAAATTCAAATTAATTTTATTATTATTATTTTTTTTTGATAGAATTTTTTTGACTTTTTTTTTTCAGACCCGTGTTTCTAACAAGACCAAATCGCCTATGTTTGTACAGACTGTTCGCACATTCTGAACGAAATTTTTACGTAGAATTCTTTTTTTTTCTTACTTTTTATTAGCCATGAAGAGTGTGATGAATACAAAAATGGGAGCCAGTTGCGTCATAAATGAGTCCTCGAACCTTTTACTTTGGCCTTATTGGCGCATTTACCTTACACATCATATCGCAAGGAGCTTCCAGCAAAGGAGCAGAAACAAACCGGTACACAACTAAAATACCAAACGACAGAGACGACATTTTTTGAAAGAGGGGCTGCTTCGAGAAAGGAACGCGTCATTCCCCTTCCACTGAATCTTGGAATTTAAAATGAAAGAGAGAGAGGGGGGACTTACCTTCCGGGCGGGTAACATTCGGACCCTAGGGCCGGACTGTCCGGGAAGGAATCCGGTGGGACATGTCGTCCGCGCTGAGCCACAACCGCTACTGAGGTGGCGGGAAAGGCCGATCGATGGCGCATGCGCCCCCACAGGTTGCCATCCCTCCGCATCCACAGTATACGGATTCGGAGCGCTCGCTTATAACGAACCCGTATGGAGCGAATTCCATGGCTATAACATAATGGCTGGGCTGGATACCTGGACTCTTAAGGCAAAACAGTTTTTTTTTTTCGTTACATTCAAAGCAAAATGTATCGTGTAAAAAAAATCTCTTCCTTTAGATTATTGTATTTTTTACTAGTGGTACCCGCACGGCTTTGCCCGTAATAGAAAAAACCCCTACACACAATACATATACCCCCCCCACACACAAACACACACGTCTACACACACACACACTCGTGATTGCGAAAAACATAATTTGAATTCAAGATGTCAAAATTCAAATTATTATTTTTTTTTTCTTTTTTTTTTTTTGTTTTTCGCGATATTTTTAAGACGCATTAAGCTTTCTTTCATGCTTTTTTCTCCTTTCTCTGACTTTTACTGGGAAAGTAATCTAAAAATCGATACTCGTCACAAAAACAAGTGCAGAAACTCGTGCTATTACTATGCTTCTATGCATATAAAAAAAAATGTTCACGCAGATAATAGCGAATGATCGAGTAACGCTTCCGACGTCACCAACAGTGAAACTCACGTGATAGCTTGCGAGAGGGCATTATTTCATTGTTACATCACTTAAAATTCCATAATTTTATTTATAACTAGTGGTACCCGCACGGCTTTGCCCGTGATAGAAAAATTAAAAGGTCTTTTGGTTCGCCTGTATATTTACAAATAATATATGGTGAATTTTCTCGCCAATTGGCTTGTGCCCTTGTTACGGTTCCACGTAATGATAATTTCACAATTTACTCGTGAATCTTATAATAGTTTTGTTCTTAAAATTGGAATAGAAAAAGAACCACATCGAATTTTCTAAACATCGCTCCGAGGTGCACACCCCCATGCTGCAAACTAATTTTGTGCCAAATTTCATGAAAATCGGCCGAACGGTTTAGGCGCTATGCGCGTCACAGACATCCTACAGACATCCAGACATCCTCCGGACAGAGAGACTTTCAGCTTTATTATTAGTAAAGAAGAAGATAAAGATTCTTTCCCATTTTATTAAATTTTTGTGAAAAATGGGCTTAAAATTGGAATAGAAAAAGAACAAAATCGAATTTTCCAAAAATCGCTTGGAGGTGCACACCCCCATGCTACATACTAACTTTGTGCCAAATTTCCTGAAAATCGGCCGAACGGTCTAGGCGCTATGCTCGTCACAGACATCCTACAGACATCCTCCGGACAGAGAGACTTTCAGCTTTATTATTAGTAAAGATACAGAAGTTGAATTTCATGTTATAATTGAATCCTCAAAATACATTTTGGATAATTGTTGCAAGAAAATTATTAAAAACATGGTAATTGACTGACGATAAAACCAACCGAAAAGTATGTTGGTAATTTAATTATAACCTTAAAATGAGTTTCATAATGCAATAATCCAGAGGAAAAATTTCTTGCGTTTAACGTTCAGTAGAACCAATAGGGGTCCGAAAATTGTGTAACGAATTTTTTATTCGGTCCCTTCTACTTCGCTATGAAAGGACGATACTGCTTATAGTCGTTCTCGTTTATAGCGAAACCGCATAAAGCAAATTTACAGCTATGACCAGTGGCGTTACTAGAACGGATGTCCCCCGGGGCGCTAATTTGTGATTTCACCCCCTCCCAAAAAGAAAAAACTGTTACGTGATTTTTTATGCAAACATAGTGATTATACGACTTTCAAAAGCAAATTTTAATTTCTGTGGTAAGTTTACATTAAAATACAAGTTGTACCATGAACGCATTTTATGAAAAATGGCCCTAGATGCACACGTAAGCACCTTGTAATATTGGGCTCTATTTTCGATGAAATTTGATGGCTAAAATATAATTTAAGACATATTTATAGAAAATTTTAAGAATTGAAATATTTATGCCTTGCATAAACTCAGGGGCGGCTCTAGGGCCGGAAAAAATGGACGATTATCCGGGGCGGCAAAGTTGGGGGGGGGGGGGGTAGCATTTTTACTCGAATGTTTGAAAAAACTTTTTCATCGCCAAAAAAATACATAAAAGTATTTAACAAACATAACTATTTTTTGTTTCTTCGAATCCTGAAATGTGTATTCTTTCAATGGCTATTGCAGCGCAACCCCAGGGTAACCTCCCCCAGGTAGGTTACCCTGGGGGAGAGTTGAGGGGTAGTTAACCCTCAACTCTCTCCTGAAATTTTCGATCGTGATTTTTTTTTTTTTTTAATTCAGTCAATAATAAAAGCATTTTCAGCATATACTTTCCCGGAAGAATAAAAGACAATTAAAAAAAAAGTATGAAAGAAGACTTAACGCATCTTAAAAAAAATAACACACAAAAAGGGTAAATTAAATAACTGTCGAAAAATTAAAAATTGGGAAGTATGATTTTGCGGACGGGAAAATCTGTTTTTGTCGGTCCGTCTGTCTGAAAAAGAGGTTTAGGGGTGGACCCCCAGGAATTTTCGAAATTGAACTCTTAAAAACGCATTTGTAAATCATTTCTAAATATAGTTAAAGGACTGAAAATTCTTTTAAATAGAAGCTTTAAAAACGTAAGTGAAACAACTCTCAAACCGTGACAGAAAAATTATTTAACAATGAGTTAACCAACGAACAACGACTCATTCTTTGAATCTCTATTTACAGTTTTAGAGCAGTTGTTTAATTACTGTATATTGAATATTTTGTACAACTCCAGAACTTTCAATTTCACAACTTCAATATTTTCCGACAAATTACACGGTCAATTTTTATTACCAACAAGTTTAGTTGACTTCTTTAGTAATATCAGATCTCCTCGCGTGTAATTCTAACAATGTATTGTCGTGAACATTTAGACCAAGTCGAGAGACTCATGGGGGTATTCCCTCCTAAAATATTTCAAAAATCATCAAAACGGATCTTTTTTTTTCTAGGGGTTTGTTTAACAATTTTTTCCCTTATTTTTTGGTATAAAACTAGAGTATATTACTCATTTCTATGAGCTAATGTCCCAAAAAAATTTCTCGTTGAATTTTTTTTTTTTTTTTTTTTTTTTTTTAAATATCGGAAGCATTATTAGTAAGAGTCGCATCGCAGATCTTTAGTAAAGAACTTTCCCGTGTTATTCAACTTGCATTCCGAGATATAATTATGATTAAAAATGAACTTAGGTATGCTTATAATATAGCATTAATGTATACAGTCAATTCGCTATAACTCGAAATCCAATAAGTGGAATATTATTACAACTCAAAGTTTTTATCAAGTTGCCCTTTGTCTTTAATTACATGCTAATTACTCTCAATATCTCGAAGTTAACTTCCTTTAACTCGAACTTTTTTCGAGGATGATTCGAAATTTTTTTCGAAAGAACGAAAAAAAAAGAAAGAAAGAAAGAAACAAGTGACTATGAGAGAAAAATTAATTCACCTTCACTTGCAATTCCTGCACAATAGACCTCTAAAGCAAGAAGAGCACCTTTTGAGCCAATGTGCGATAAAAGAGTTACACGTGCGGAAATGAGCTAGCTTGTTTTTTTTTTTTTTTTTTTTGTACTGTACTGTTTACACTTTGACATGTTGCTGGACTATGAATTTGCTTTTAAGCTGTCAAGTAGTGAAGTCAACTGATTGTACCTTTATTCAAAGACAGACCTAAGCGTCCCCTTCATTCTTTAGTTCGATCATTTGCTGTTAAGTTCCTGAAAGACAGAGCGAGTTTTCTTTACTATTAAAAAGTCTAAGCGAAAGCTAGAAACCTTGGATTTAGAAAGTAAAGTAAATCTTATTTATGATATTAAAAAGGAATTCAACAATGGAAATGAAAAATATTGTATTGAAATATGAAATACCTCCATCAGCGATATTAAAAGAAAAAGAGAAACTTCTAAAGCGGTAGAATCCATGAATCCGAATTTGAAACGAATGAAGATGTGAACCTTTCCTGAAGTAGAATCAGCTCTATTCAAGTGGTTCCAGCAGTATCCAGCTTTATATACCATGCTTTTGAAAATATATACCATGCTTTTGATTTTTTTCTCTCAATATTTTTGATTAAACTGTGCATCCTGTGCAAAAACCTTTTAAGTTATGTAATTTTGTGTTATATGTACATATCAATTAAAATATTCGATACTTTTAATATTAAAATGTCAAAAACCGAAACTAACAATAAGTATAACTTACGATAAGTCGAAGTTTTTCGTCGGTCCCTTGAGATTCGAGTTATCACGAATTGGCTGTTTATTTCTGGGGGTGCACTGTTCCCAGTGTTTTCCACTACATCAAGAAGACGACAATCGAGCCGGTGCATCCCCGGAAATATAAGTAGTACTTTATAAGAATACTAGTGATACCCACCCGCACGGCTTTGCCCGTAAGAGAAAAATTAAAAGGTCTTTTGGTTGGCCTGTATATTTACATATAATGTATGGTGAATTATCTCACCAATTGGCTTGGTTACGGTTTCACGTAATGATAATTTCGTTTTTTTCTCGTCCATCTTATGATAATTTTGTTCTTAAAATTGGAATAGAAAAAGAACCACATCGAATTTTCGAAAAATCGCTTCGATGTGCACACCCCCATGCTACAAACTAACTTTGTGCCAAATTTCATGAAAATCGGCCGAACGGTCTAGACGCTATGCGCGTCACAGAGATCCTGACAGACTTTCAGCTTTATTATTAGTAAAGATTTAAGTTCATTTTTAATCATAATTATGTCGCGACTCTGACTATGCAAAATACCGATGCTTTCAATTTTTTTTTTTTTTTTTTTTTTGACGTGAAATTTTTTTTGGACATGGGGTTCAAGGACAGAGTCCTATACTCTATTTTTATACCGAAAAATAAGGAAAAAAATTTTAAAAACAAACCCCTAGAAAAAAAGATCGGTTTTGAAGATTTTTGAAATATTTCAGGGGGAATACCCCCCCCCCCCCTTGAGTCTCTCGACTTGGTCTAAATGTTCATGATTTTGATCTTTGTATCCCTCAAACCCCTCAGAAGAGTTTTAATGTGGCTAATATAACGTTCAGTTCCCCTCCAAATAAAAATAATGGCTATGAAACTGTTAAAATTTGAAAACAAAAAGTGTGGGGGGGAGCCATTTCCAAAAAAGTAGACCTGTAGGGGGGAAACGGTGGTTAAAAACAAAGTAAAACACTTACCAGTTTTTAGTAAGGAAGAAAAACTTCGTTCCTCTTTTAAAATATGTCAAAAAGGCTTCTGCTGGTTTCTGTTAAGCTACATGCTAAGTTTTCAAACCTGCCAAAAATAGGAAGAGATCTAGAGAGAAAAAAAAAACGATAGTAGACGTTAACTGTAAATATACAGGCGAATCGAATGACTTTTAAATTTTCTACTACGGGCAAAGTCGTGTGGGTACCGCGCTAGTATTTAATGAAGTCTTCTTTCAATGTCGTTTTTTTTTTTTTTTGCTATTTTAATTTCAGTTAGGTAATGGACATTTTACCATGTACTCATTCAGAGGTCTCGTTCTTGGGGGGTGGGTGTCGTCCTAGGGCGGTGTGCTGGCCTCAGATAAATTTACTAAAAAAACTGCGACATCAAACATTTCTTTTAATCAAAATTATATTTATGGTCTCTTTATTTGTTACTTCAGCTGAACTAAATATTATAAATTGATACATATTATGTTTCTTTCTTTATTTGTTTTTTTCGATTTATATTAAATGATTTCTTTGCAAAACATCTGAATTATTAACTTTTTTCGTATGAAATCGATATTTTAAAGTTTTCTTTCTATGAAAATAATATCCAACACTTACCTTCATATTTTTTGTGTGTGGGGGGGGGGGCACCATATCTGTCAGTGCCCGGGGCACCCAGGTGTGTAAATCGGCCCCTGGGTTGGCCCAGTCGGGGATCCCCGACTAGCCGACCTGGCCAGTCCGCCCCTGACCTCCACTCAAGCATTCTGTCCCCTCCCCTCTCCTCCAATCGCAATTCTTCTGCCGAAAGGACTGGTTGCAATCTATTCTAGTTGAATTTTGCTTCTCCATACCAGCAGGTCACACTTTTTGTTTCCCCAACAAGCTGTATATTTTTTCTCCCCTGTGACGTGCGCCCTTTTTTGACTTGTGTCCCTAGGCCAGGGCTTAGGATGGCCTATTGAGTAATTCAGGCCTGTATATGCGTTTTAAGATGTGACTATTTTATCTTACTCGGATGAGTTTTGATTTAACTGGATGCAGCATTGCAAACAAACAAAATATCCCCCCCCCTCTCCAGTGGCGTCGACTCCATGGGGTTTAAAGCGGCAGAGCCCCCCCCCCTCCAATTACTCAAGAAAATTATTAGTTATATTATGCTTTCTAAACTCATAAATTTATCTTTTATTTTCCTTGTTTGAAGATAGTTTACCTTGTAAAATATACATTCAGTAATGAGTTAAAACAAATAATTATTATGGTAGTAAACAAGTTAGTAGAAAACGAGTGGTGTGAATAACGGCAAGCACTCTTAGAATTTGTCCCAGTGCAGAAACTTACGTGCTACGGCGCGCTCATAAGTGTTGCTGATCTGGAAAAAATATATGAGAGTTTGATTTGTATATTAAATGGGAGGCGTGATAGTTTTTAATACTTTTGGGAAGTGTGTTTAAAAGAAAAACTTTCACAAAATGAGGATTCTTCATCATTTTCAAAAAAGAAACGAAGACGCCAAAATAGTCGATTAAAAGCTTTAATAATGTACATATGGCAATTTTCATATTTACATATTGCTTTCACTACCCATTCGAATATCAAAAAATAAATATAATACAAATATAAGCGGAACAACATTCTCCACTCATGGAGGGGCACAAATGGCTTCGACATACATCGAGTAGCACACAAAAATATCGCCACTTGGTCTTACATTTTCTACGCCATGCATGTATTATATGGTTTTTCTTTTCCCCTTGAAGCTATATGCTTCTTATGTGGAGGTTGTGAGGACCAAACGGAAAAAAAGAAAGACATAAAAACAAAAGGTTCATACAGTAGAAGACCGTTATAACGCCGACCTGTATAACGCAATCTCTACATAGTATAGAATGAAGTTCCCAAAAAGCGTCTGTGTGTTTGAACTCTCAAAACTCGAGAACTACCCGGCTGATTTCGATGAAACTTTCACAGTTTGTTTCTTTTTAAGTCCTTAAAAGGTTTGCAGACCAGTTCGAATAAAATTCGACAAATAGTTCTTTTTTTTTTATTCCAATTTACGTCCAATTTTCACCTAAATTCTCAAATATGGAGGTGAAAAATGACTTGCACATATTAATATTACATATCGTTAGAAAGGGTAGAATTTTTGGCGTTCTACGCAATTTGTTTCAATGCTCTAACTTTATTACGGCGGGAGTTATTTGCGTTTTTAGCTCGATTTTTTTTTAGGCTTGGCTGAAATTTAGGCACTACTTTCTTCATTAAATAAATCAATAAAAAGTGAAGGAATTATCCCACAGCTTTCTTTTAGACGCCATTGGACAAATCGACCTTTTTCACTCCAAATCTAACTTGACCTTTGGTTGAAAAAATAAGCTTTTATCTCGAAAGGAAAAAAAGTTACAAGCCTTTTAAAATCAAGTTTAAGAAATCTCGATTCCATTCAAATGGTGAACCATTTTCTTTCTCATTTTAATTCCTTAAACTTATTTTATTTTGTGTTTTCACGGTTACGTATTTTAAATCAATCTTTCTGGATTTAATTTCTTAAAAGTATTTTAATATCTGTAGTCATTGTTTGGAAAGGAAGTCATGATATTTTTTTTTTATTATTATTATTTCTTACGCCTGATTGTTGAATATACGTCATTGACAAAATTTTTATTTTCAAGGTAGACAGGGCAAAGCCGGGCAACGCAGCTAGTTCTCTATAAACCGCACTACTTTTCAGGAGTAAACAATAGGTTTTGAAGTTTGAAAAATCCTTCTGTTTTCCTTTGAAGAAATAAAAATTGTTAGGCAAATTAAATTTAGAAAGTTTTTCATCTTTCCATCTTATTTCAAAGCTTTTAAATTGAAAATTAGTACTTATATTAAACAGAAAATACCAGATGGCTCTTGAAAATGCAGCTGTTATGCAAACCATGAAGCTAGCAGAACTACAGGATTTTGATTGTGGAACATATTTATTTGTGAACAACTCATTGTAATATGGGTGCTTTAATACTCATTGCAGATAGAACTCATTCTGAAGTAATATATGTAGATATATCCTGAATATTAGTTTCAAAATTTGTGAAATGATCTGTATAACGCCAAAACCTGTATAACACAAAAGCTCTGGTCCCAAGGTGTGCGTTATAAAGGTCTTCTACTGTATTTAAAAGGCTTAACAATTCATCTGTAGAAGAAGTCCTGTGCTGCGATCGATTGCTAACCGAAAGGTTTTTGGTCTGGGAGTGGGATGTTAAGTTTCTGTTTTAGGAGCTGTATATACTAGAAAATTTTTATAAAAATGTATTGAAAGCATACTTTTTAAGGCTGTGAAAACAAAAAGCTAAGTTTTGGAGTAGAGGTCCTGCAACGAACAAATAAATCTGAGCAGAATGGATTAGCTTCTGCGTACACATTCGAAAACCTCCATCGACCGAGAATTTTTGCTTCAAAACTATTTTCCAACGTTAATGTTCGGAAGACTTTTCTCGTAACCACGATTTTCTTGAGGTGCTTGCACCTAAAATAAGATATTTTGGATACTTAAACTCTATTTCAGAAGAATTGCCTGGGGTGATTTTGTTCCGAAAACTATGACGAGACAATAAATTAAACTATCATAATTAATACAGCTTCGTTATAAGCTGTATAGTACGGCAGACACTTTCTGCCTCTCGATCATAGCTATTCAGAGAAAAATTTATTTTAATAGGTTTTTGAATGGCAAAATTTCAGAAAAAAAGTTTCGATTTTTATCAGTCTGTAAATGAAAGAACTCACTGGGAACAAAAATCTCCTCGACATCTTTACCGAGGCAGGCAACATAAAAAAGATTTTCAGCTAAAATGGTGCGACGAAGAAAAATCAAACTTAAAATGCTGTCTTTTGAAAAATGTTTATCAGATCATTAAATTTTTATCAGCTAACTATTAAATAGTTCATGTTTTTGCACTTAAATGGGTTTAAACCTATGTCAGTGCCCTACTGAAAAAAAAAACAAAAAAAAAAAAACAGAATTTTTAGTGGAAATCGAAATTGCATCTCGGATTAACACGGGTTGAAGGTCAGGTGTCAGGTTAACAAGTGTTCAACCCCCCATAGGAGAAAAAAAAACCACATACTAGCAGTAAAATGTACAACCAAAAATGAGATAAGTTCAGTTGCTACAATTCAGATCAACTCAGGCCGCCCCAACGAGAGGGACAATAAACACTTTTTCATTTACAAAAAAACATTTCGCTCATTTGGAAAAAGAATACCACAATATGAAAAAATGAAATTTTGAAGTTGAACTCTTCAGGCAATTAGTATAAAGAAAAGTTTACTTTTCTTTAAACAAATTGTATAAAGAAAATATAATTAAAGTTTTGTATACAAATTGTATATAATTAAAGTTTTTTTTTACTGTGCTCTCCAGCAGTTAATATGGGAACAAAAAAAAATCTGTCATTATTTTCCAAAGAAGATAACGTCCATTGAAAAGCGAAAAAAAAAAGAACATTATAAATTTCGTATTGTCGCACTCTTCATCCAAACGAGCGATTTAATAACACCTTAAACAACAAACTTCAAGTAAGGCTACTGTACAAATCACAAATTAACAGACGTTGATATATATCTTTTAAAAAAAACACAAAAACAAACCATACATAACATCTTGTAGTAAGTTACCGCCCTAAAGCCAGGGCTAAAGCAGAAATACTTAAAACACACCTCCAGCTCAGTTATTCCATCCGAGGACTGCGGTTTCGTGCTTTTTAGCACTCGTCTGCCCGGAATAGGAATCACATGAGCTGGAGGCGAAAAATCTCTTAAGGGAGCCAAGAGGGCCAGACTTGCTACAAAATACCTTAGCTTTGCCATCAATCTTCGAGTTGAAACGAACCATTGTTTCGGTCGCTCATCTGCCCCAAAGCAGAATACTTTACGATGTTCTGCGATGTAAAATCATTTGACCAAAATTGTTCTGCAAGTACTTCAAGCATTGTACGCGAAAAAATGTGACATTTTCCACAAATTGCGTGCCAAAAATCAAAATCGTTTCATATAGGATTTTTTTTTTTTTTTTTTAACTGGACTGTTGCTATTTATTTCTGTGGAAATGAGATATTTCCGGAAACTTCACAGCTTTCAAACAAATGACTAATTAAAGAGCACTGAATTTGTAAAATTAGTTGATCATGAAAACTATAAATTAAAAAAAAAACTTTAACAAGGTGTCAAACCTAAACCGATTGAGATTCTCCAAAAATAATTTATATGCTTTCTAAAATGCATAGAAAGAGCAAAGATACAAAATTTCATAAAAATCCAAGCCTAGGTATCAAACCACATTTTTTTGGTTAATTTTGCGTGGCATGAAAGAGTAATTAAAATAATGTTACTAAATAAAGAAATTACTGAAATAATAAATAAAATGAGTAGAGTTTTGGTTGCATATAATAAAACACTTCAAAACTTTCTAAATATTTGAAATATTTCCTGGATGCAAAGGGATTGAAATCTTAAATGTGGCACGGAATTTCTGGCGATGGACGTGTTTCAATGTTGGCATGTTTCGAAAACATACGTGTGTGGCGGAAAATGTGGTGGATGAAGATCGATTGTGAAAGTCCTACAAAGGACTTATCGAATTCAACATCGCGAGCTTTCCACCAAATTATCGTAATTTGCAAGAATTTTACATTTTCTTCTAATTTTAAGAATTATGCAGCATTTCTGCAAAATTCGATCTTGAGTTGGAAGATACTTGTAGAAAATCTGCAGTTTCTACATATTTTCTCCATTGCAGTTTCTGCAGATTTTCTGCAGAAATTTGCAGAAAATTTGTCAGTTTTCCTCTCACATTTGAACAGAATTGTTCTGCAGCTCAGGCATCTGTTCTGCGATGTACGTCGCAAATTTAGCAGTATTCTGCTTTGGGGCTCATCTGGTTCGCTAATTCTGCATTAGCTACCGGTTTGTTTGGCTCTCTTGGTTCCCTTAAGAGGATTTTCGCCTCCAGCTCATGTGATTCCTATTCCGGGCTGACGAGTGCTAAAAACAGGGGTGATTGTGAGTTCATCAAGAAATACCTGAAAGTTTCAAAGCGAGAACCGGGGGGGGGGGGGGGGGGGGTAATCTTTGGCCCTTATTACTTAAGCGCATCTTTGCCATAGTTTTAAATAGTTCCGAGTCAAAATAGTGTGTGTACGTTTGATTAAATTTTTAATGGGTTACAAAGTTACTTTTGAGCTGGTGTTATACAAATTATCTTGACATTTGTCCATCTTAAGTTATAGTTGTCCATCTTAACGCTCTTGCAGGTATATTTGATGAGTATTATGTAATTTAAAATAAATTGCAGAGGTAGGGAGATAAAAAGCATAACGAAAAAAGAACGTAATTCCGGTATTTTCGGACATGAAAATACCGGAAATACGCCCGAAAATACCGGAAATTCGGTAAAATACCGGACCACAATCACCCCTGTAAAAAACACGAAGCTGCAGTCCTCGGATGGAATAACCGAGCTGGAGGTGTATTTTAAGCATACACAACATCGTCATTCGTCCTCGGATAACGGACGGAAGATTTCCGATCCTTCCGGAATCCACGAGGTCGTTCGACTCTTACGATTGGACACTGGAATAGTCACTGAACAGTTTCAGTATATACAAAGGACAACAGTCCATCCTCAAAGTCTGTTTGAAAATCACATCCGAACCAGTCGGATGCGAGAGAAGTTAAAACTTTCCGAAGATAAAAAGTCGACTACGGGTAAAGAAAATAAGCTCTTTTCTTTCTCTGTCTCTTGTTTATGTGCCCAACAATTTGCGCATGGTTCATATTGTTTAAACATGAAAATCTGAAGAGTAAGGCATATATTCATCACTTTGAAAAACGTGCATTAAAATTCGGCACGAATATGTTCGACGACGAAAGCTAGCGTCAGAAAGTGAATTTTAAAATTGAAGTAGGGATTTCTTAAACAAAGCCCATATAATAACCGACATCTGTACAAGACACTGTACAAAATATGAGTTATTTTAATTGAGAAAGAATTGGGCTTATAAAACAAACGCTATTCATTCAAATGAGTGTGCTCCCATGATCTTATGGGCATTAAAGACGCGTTTACCGTAAAAATTGCGGATTCCCTCGTGTAAAAGAAGGGAATTTTCTGTGCATGCATTTCTGATATGCAAAAGGAACGTGCTCGGCCATATTGTTTCGAAGATTTGCACGAAAAATTGCTCTTCGAGAATAGCATTCACCGAACCTAACTCTGGCATACTTGTTACCTTTTTCATAGATTGCCTTGTAAGTGAACTCGAATTTCCGCTATGAAAGTCGTTTGTATTCACCGGATATCTACGGACTGCCAAAATATTTATTTATAGTCTTTTGTTTCTGCTAAAGACATGTAACTGAGTTTTATGTGAATAATGAGAAGACATAAGCTATTTCTATATTTAGAAAAAGGCTCCTTATCTTTGATATTTACAATCTTTTTATGCATATTGTGTATTTCTACATATAAACGGTCGAACCCGGTATTCGTCGGACCACGATCGTCGTTTCAGGTTAACCGGACTTGATCTCGTCCAATAAATAAATTATCGTCAACTGCCGAGTCGAGTGTTAGAGAGAAAGCGTCATAGAGGTTGCATTCGCAGAAAAATTTTGGCTCTGCAGAAATTTTTTTAAAAACTGCTAACGTTAATTTCAGAAACAAAAAAAAAAAAATTAATTTTTTTTAAGGGACATTTTAAAAAATCCCAGCTTACTTCTATTGAAGCCTTTTTTTTTTTGAAAGCCTTTTAAAGCACATGTGTGAAAAAAAATAATGGTTTTGGCATTTTTTTTCAGTTGATGAAAAATAAGCACAAACTATATATTATTGTAAAAAAAAGAAAAAGATTTAAAGCACTTTTTTCTTTGTCTCTTTCATATTTGAATATAAATTTAATTCTTTATTCAAGGGTGAATTAGGCAAAATAATTACTTGCAGAAAATTTTCCAGTTAGGATTTGTGTTCGCAGAAAGCTTTTCGTTTCATCTAAGTCTGTGCGACATACCTCACAAGTTGATATAACCAAACAAGGATTTGGTAATATTTCAGAAAGCCAAGGGCTTACGACATGACTCCCAACCTACATTGTCCCTGCAATCATTTCTTTATAAAAAGCTAAACAAACGTGTGATCGGGAGCAAACAATAGCCACGGCAGTCAAAGATTTTAAAAAACAAGTATCCAACTCCCAATCTCTCTCACTCATTCGTATTTCAGTAGACTGCTGCTCGAACAGCAACGGTGGACATTCGTATTTCAGTTCGAGAATGACTCTGAGGACTCTGTCAGTATAACGAGCGTTACGCAAACCAAACGTAGCACTGGCGACTCGAACCGTGGATCCGGCAAGTACCGGGCGGTGGCACGAGACAGAGAACGCAGCGTGAAATGGACGGCAGGGCGACCGGTGTCGGGGAACGTGGAAAAGGCACCAGTACCGGATGGCATGAATGCTGGGCGGCTAGGTGACGAGAGTTCGTCTAGACAACAAATATGGTGGATGGATAGAACAGTGAACCTGGCACCCACACTCATAGATGGCCCGGTTGTCTAGATTGTTGTCACCGATTGTTAGGCATCTGTACGGCAGCCTCCGGAGCCAGTCTCGTGGCCAGACTGGATGGAACATTAAAAGATGGACGGCAATACCGCACACATGATGGGAGGCACGCGTGTCAGACGGCTGGGGGTACGAAAGGCACGATTTGGGCGGATGGTGAGGAGAATCCGGCATGCAAGGTCCATGGCATCCAGATGGCACAGGTGGACGGCCCGGAGCACGAATACAGCACTCGATGGATGAACTGGAGCACTAGATGGCCTCTAGGATGACGAGCACACTAGGTAGGTACACTGAGTTAGACGGATGAATCCATTACACTTCATGGTAAGGTGATGGAAGGCACAGGGAGCGACTCGTACCAACACGAATGCTGGGTAGCTAGGCGACGAGAGTCCATCTAGACAACAAATGTGGTGGATGGAAATGGCATCCACACTGATAGATGGCCTAGAGTCTGTCCTGCACACCGAGACGGAGGCAAATGAGGTGAATCCGGCATCTGTATGGCAGCCTCCGGAGCGAGTCCAACGGCCAGACTGGAGGGAATGTTAAAAGATGGACGGGAAGGGATTGGATGCCACCAACGCAGCTTAAATACTAAATGCCTATCGCTTTCTTGCTTTTAGCATAGAGCAAAATGATTCTAGTAAGCACAATTTTGGTACTCTTGCGATGGCATCTATCGAAGGTCGAAAGTATTAGAAATTAATAGCAGAGAACACCATTGGTTAACTTTTTAATTTAAATTTTGAAATTCACCAATTAACCATTTGATTTGAAATTGTTTGGATCCATCGTCATAGCAACGCCATCCACGTCTTGCCGCCAGGTAGCGTTGTTTGTGTATCGGCGGAGGATCACTATTACAAGCAAATGTGATAGGCATTAAGCATTAAGAAAATTTTGATGCCGCACACACGATGGGAGGTAGATGTCTGACGGCTGGGAGTCTGGGCCGGGAGTCTGAAAGGCACGATAGGGATTCCGACGGACATGGAGGAGAGTGAATCCGGCATGCATGATCCATGGCATCAGGATGGCATGGTGGACGGTCCGAAGCACGAGTATGCCGACCGCACTCGACGGATGAACCGGAGCACTGGATGGCCTCTAGGATGACGGACACACTAGGTAAGTGCACTGAGTTTTTTTAGACAGATGAATCCATCACACATACTTCATGGCAAGGTGATGGACGGCACGGGAAGCAACTCGGACCGGCACAACGTGAAATATAGTCTACGGAGTGAATTCGACAGGCATGCCAGTTGGCACATGAAGATGGATGGCAGGACAAACGAATCGGACCTGCTCACACAGAAACGATGGCACACACGATACATCTCTGGGAGGAAGAGCTTCTCATGCACTTGAGCCAGATAACATGAAGAGCGAGTTTGTCGGACGGATGGCAAAAGGAATGAATCAGTCACGTGACTCCGTGGCACGTGCAGCCTGGCAAGAAAAAGGACACGACCCAAAAACAGCATCGAAGAAAATCAAGATCTTATGCGAAGGTAGTTTTAAGCAATTTAGCATCAAAGTTATTACAATAAGCACAAAAAAATGAAACGATATTTACAGGTTAGGTTCTTTACGTTTCTTCTAAATTATACAATTTCAAGGATGATTCCTCATCGATTGTATCACACCACCAGTTATGGAAATTAACTTTGTGCAAGTTTGCGCTTTGTAGCAAGACAGAGCATTCCATTTAGTTTTCAATCAGAAGAGCATACATTTATTTTACAAAAATTTTTTGAGTCGTGTCACTTTTTTCGCCAGGGTGCGACACGATGGACGAACTGGATTCACACGAGCTCGGTCGACACGGCGCACATATAAAAAAAATTTTTTTTTGAGCCATGTCGCTTTCTTTGCCGGGGTGCAACACAACGGACGGACCGGATTCACATGGGGTGGCACCGCAAGCTCGGTCGACACGGCGGCGGCCCCCCGGTCGGGGGGTGGAGGAGTCCGCCGTGCGGGGGCTCACCCTCATAAGGAGGTCATGGCGGGGGGGCCGGGCGTACGCCTTGGGGATGAACCCGTACTTGCGCGTCTTGGGTGCATAGGCCCAGAGCCAGCCGTCCACGGTCTGGTTGTTCATGTCCGCGTACACCCAGTCCCCCCGCCGGACGCTCAGGTCATCGGGGGCCTGGGCCTTGTAGTCGTACAGCATCACCAGCTCGCTGCCGTGGAAGCGGAGGTCCTCCGGGGCGGGGGCGCCGGGGCCCGGGCCCCCCGCCTGGTGGGGTGCCGCGCCGCCCGACACCGCGCCCACGTGGTCTGGGGGAGAGAGAGAGAAGAGGAGAAGTCACACACACATTGAATGTTTATTGATAAATGTTGACATTTTAGTCAAGTTTTTTGCTAAATAATTTTTAAAAAAGAAAAAAAAATTACTATTATTTTTTAAACTAAAAATTTGGAGTCCTATACAGAATCAACAGAATAAACATTGACATATAATATTTTTTGAGAAAATTAGCGAATGAAAAATGATTTAAATAAGTATATGTGAATTCAAAATTAAACTTAGCTGAGATGCCTTGACAAATCCATTTTCTGAAATAAAACTTAGGAATTTTTGTGATATAATTTTTGGGGGAAATATGATCCAAATTTATATTTGTAATAGATTGGAATTTTTGGGCATGTAACTTTTTGAAAATTTATCTAGTTTGATTTATTATTAATATGTGAATACAATGGACTTTTTTACATTAATGTGAATATTTCTGTGTACATTTTTGGTCCTGCATGTGGCAAAAATAGGGCTGCTCATTAACATTTCAGTCAACTTTTCTCTCAAACAATAGTAAAAAAGAAGGAACATAGTGTTATTTCTAACTTAAAAAATACGTTTTTGCCCCATGCAGATTGGTTCGGACACGATCGCTCCGATGCAAACAAACACATCTCATGTAAAGTGACGTCATTCGGGCGATTCACTCATTTGAACTGGATTTGAAAATTACAGTACACAAAGAAGAAACATTGTATTTTGTAATAAAACTTGCTCTGAACTGCATTTTTTACTTTTGGCAGTAAATTTTAAATCTACAAAAAAAAAAGGTGGAAAATTTTCAATTTTTTTTTCCTGGGGCAAAGTGAAAAATAAAATATTTTTCTAATGAAATATTTTTTTATTCTATTATAAAACTTTTTTTTTTGATCAAAATAATCAGTAAATAAAAGGTTGAATACATGAAGGAAAAGATAATGAAACAATAAACGAATAATTAAATGAATAAATCAATTAATATATGAAGAAAAATAAATGAGCAAGTAAAAGAATGAATGAATGAATAAGAAAATTAGCACATTAATGAATAAATATGTGAATTACTAAATGAAGGACTGTAAATAAATTAATTAATAAATGAAAATGCAAGTGATTTACATTTGATGATTGAGTAATCAAACAAACAATTTCACTTTGCCCCGTACGTACTCGACTAAATGTACAATTTATTTAAAATACAAAAAAGATTAATATTGACTAAATAAATACTGCATTAAATATTAGGAGATCTCAATTAATATTTAAAATGTTAATAAAAAGAACTTTATCATTTTATAGTAACAAAAATAATTTTTGACCAATAACAAAATATTACAATATGAGTGCCATGTTTTTAAAAATTCCCTGTATTACCAAATGCTTTAATGTTCGGCAATATTTTTTTCCTGACTGGAATAGACTACACAAAATACTACATAGTTAAAATAATACCCCATAGGTGGAGCTAAAAGCAGAGTAAATATTTCACCTTTTCACTTTGCCCCATGTTCCCCTAAATGAACACTTTTCGGGAAGTTTTCCCCGTCCCCACGTTTTTCCCCTTTTCCCCCCGTCCAGGTCCGAAAAAAGGGAGGTCACACTCACCGTGCAGCACGTCGGCCGGGCAGACGAACGCGGAGGGCACGAAGCCCTCCTGTCCGTCGGAACGAACGATCCAGAACCAGTCCGGGTCCTCCCGGTTCAGGACCGTCACCATCTCTCCCCGCTCCACGCTCACGTCGTTCTCGTCACGCGCGATGAACGTGTACAGGACAATGTACCTGCAGACAGACAAGAACGTTAACCGTCGTTTCGAAAAACAAAACGTTTCGCTCAATCCATTCTTGAAACTCCACGTGGATTGAAAGTGAAAGAACAAACTGAACATGAGTTAGGTACATAAATGAGGGTACTAATTAAATGCATTTAAAATACTTTCACATGCACATAATAACGAGTTAAAAACGACCCATGATTCAACAAACAAAAAACATAACACAATGGGGTGGTTTCCTTCAGTTAAAAGTACTATTTTTAGTCATTGAAATGGATAGAATGAGCAAAAAAAATCACATGGACCCAGAAAATACTTTCATTTTCCCAACAGTTACTTTTTAATTCATTTTTTTAAAAGGTCCGATTTTTCAAACAAAGCTTGTCACAAACGATGCACTTTGCCGCATCTTTCTACTACGTTTCCACGTTATGATAATCAAGAAGCGAATCAGATATGGAGCTCTACGCTTGCTATCAACCCTATCGTTGCCAATACACGTGAGTAAAGGTGCGAATTAAATATTTTGTTCTGTGAAAATGGCATTTTATCATTTGTGATGTCATCGGCAAGAAATGTAAACAATAAAATATCACCGATTTAAGTAATTTTTAAAAAAAATACGGTGAAGTATGTTTATATCTTTTAGAAGGGACTGTATGAAAAAACATACAAATGAAAAAACTTATAATAGGTACAGGTGTCCCTCGTATAACACGGTTCATTTGTTCTGTGCAGTATTGAAATTGCGTTATACGAGACTTTTTTAAAAATGACATTTTTACTTTTTTTTCACACTAATTAATCATGTGCGCAGTAAAAATCATGTCAACATGTATCATGTTGTTTCGGAACCGTGTTCCATGTTATATGAGACTTGGAAATAAAGTCAATCATGGGATATGTACCTTGTTCTAACGAAACCAAGTTTCATAGAAACAAAGTAAAAACTGATTAGAGTTATCGAACATGAACATAACGGCTTAAACAAAAATGAAATTTAAATGAATCTTTTTTTAAAGATAACATGCGAGTTACATCAAAATCATGAAGCATAAAATTCAAGTTTCGTACCGTGTGTTCATATCGAAACTGTGTTGTAGAAGTACCGTGTTATACGAGGGACGACTGTATATGTTAATATGTATTGGACTCTGCAGTGACTCATTTGAAAAAGATATAAATGCTAAAAATGTATGAAAGAGAAAAATATAAACGGTGCTTCGCTGTACTAAGCACTTTTCATAATGCACTCGGACGGACAAAATGACCTTTCTGGTCAGAAAGGACAATTCAAGTATTCCCGTAATTTTTTTAATAATTCGGAGAAAATGACTCTACAAATGACATACTTGCCAACCTTCGAAGGAAAAAATACAGGAGACTTTACTAGAGGTATATAGGCGATTCACCATCCACATATCCTCGCTACAGAATAATTAAATTATGCTTTTAAATAACATGAATATTAATTTAAAGTGAAATGGGGATTTTTTGCACATGTAAGCAAATTGGTAGCGGCAAGAAAAATATACTGCAAAGGAAAAGCTGAATAATAAGGAGTGAATTTGCTTAAAGCTTCGTACATTCTTCAGTCTCTACCAGAAAAGTAGCTACAAAAATTTAATTACTAAAATACGAAAAAAAGGAAATCAATATATAATGAAAATATAATATAAAATAAGTAGGTATAGGGTAGCACATGTTAAAAAAACTTTAAACATTCAAAATAATTGAACAAATTTCAAGATGCAAAAGGATTGAAATCTGCTGCCATTTTCGGCAAAGCACGTGCTTCGTCGAACATGCAAATGGGGAAAGCTTCTGAAAAATTAATTTTTACTAAATGAGTCATTAATTGGAAAAATTCTTATTCCCTGACATTGGTCGACTAGAAAATGGCGCCATCTATCGAGAAGAAAGTGAAACTTTTAATGATTGACTGAAAAAAAACTGCAAAAACGGGAGAAAATCGTAAAAAAACGGAAATCGGGAGATGAAAGCAAAAAATGGGAGTCTCCCGTTGGCAAGTATGAAATGAGGAAAAGTCTCAGGTAGAGAATTTCTCATCATTATCTAGCTTCCAATCATAAGTTTGAGTGGTGAAACAGGCACATTTTTCTTGACGGTCCTTTTGAGTGCTTTACGAAAAGTGCGCTGTATTTTTCAAAAAAATCTGTTATTTTATTCTTTTCAGAATGAACGTATTTCAGAAATAGAATCGTGTCAGAAAACATCACCTCATTTTTTTCATACAAATGCTTCATACGAAAAGAAAAAAGAGCCTATACAGGCATCCCTCATATAACACTGTTTCGATATTACTATCTTTTAAATCAGGGTCGGTCATTTTGCCGGCAAAAAGGTATTATTGCCAGGTCAGTGGAAAAAACCATAGAAAAAATGGAAAAACCGGCAAAAATAAAAAAAATGGCAAAAACCCAAAGACCAATAAAGTTACATTAAGTTATGTTCATTATGGAATAGTAATGGTGTAAATAATATATAACACTGAATTAAAAATTTTACTTATCAGTTTTATTATTAATTAGATTAATTATTAAATAGAAAAAAAATGCATTGTAATAGTAATAACAATGATTTTAAATCTCTGCTATGACATATTGCTTGTTGCAACACATAAACTACTTTTATCCAAGTCCAATCATTTGAATACTTGAAAAGAATTATGTCTTTGAAATTAGTAAATTTACTAAACATTGTAAGTGTTTAGGCTCCCCCCCCCCCATCGGCAAAAAATGACAAAACTGAATGACCAATAAAGTTGCATTAAGTTATGTTAATTATGGAATAGTAATGGTGTAAATATATAACACTGAATAAAAATTTTACTTGTCAATTTTATTATTAATTAGATTAATGATTAAATAGAAAAAAATGCATTGTAATAGTAATAACAATGATTTTAAATCTCTGCTATGACATGTTGCCTGTTGCAATACGTAAACTATTTTTATCCAAGTCCAATCATTTGAATACTTGAAAAGAATTATGTCTTTGAAATTAGTAAATTTATTAAAAATTGTAAGTGTTTAGGCTCCCCCCCCCCCCCATTGGCAAAAACCTATTTTTGCCGGGTCCTATCTAGTTTTGACTGAGAGTAGCTTTGAATAATAAAGGAAAACGGTAACTTTTTTGCTATCTAAAGAAATAAAGCAGTTTAGTTTGATAGATGCATTTTATATTAACTTTACTTCTTCGTAATTAGTTACAGCTCTACAAGCGTGTCATGCAAATACAGCTACACTAGAAAGATATTTCTCAAATTTTTCTTTTGTAAAATCAAAAATCTGAAACCGTTTGTCAATTACTACCCTTACGAAACTAGTTTATTCTATGCTGAAACAATAAATAGCTTTTCAAAGATGTTATGGACTGGTATTTAAATGACGTTTTATTTAAGGAAATAATTTTAATTTATCTCAATTTCTTTTATTTTATTGTTGCAAACTGATTTAACAGGTACAATTTAAAAAAAATATGGAATGTTTGAAAAAATTGCTATATAAAAAAACAAGCTAATTACTTTCACATTGTAAGCTAACAAATATATTCAGGTCTTCATTGATACAAATTGTAAATTTTGTTGGTAACGTGTAAAAGATTTAAAAACAAAAATGTTGCAAATATTTAACTCTCTCAAAACAAATTAAACATTAGATTCAGTTTGAACAAGCAAACTAATGAAATAAATATTTTATCAAAGCATTTTTCAATCTTTTTATTCACATGCAACTTCTAAAAAATGTATCGATAAGTTGTTAATGCAAATCCTATTTGCATTATTGCAAACCTAGTTGTTATTGCAAATCCTAGTTGGCAAAAACTGTCAAAAACCTATTCTTGCTGGGCGGAAAAAAACGCTTTTTTTCCACCCGTGGCAAAAGCTTTTGCCAACCCTGTTTTAAATACTAGAAAACTTTTTAAAAAGTGCATACTTCATCTCATTTGGAGTTTTTATCAAGTCCCCAAACTAAAAGTTTTTATCAAGTCTAAAAGTTCAAGGGGTCAATTAATGAATTCTACTGATTCCTTTATTAAGAACGTTCACTGAAAAATATTTTTTGCAAAACAGTTGTCAACAACTCTTTGCATAAAATCTTCCTTGATGTAAGAGTTGGTAGTGTCAAGAAAAATAAGTTCATTTAAAACTCAACTTTTAAATATTTCGAAGCAAAAAAAGATTCTTCATTTTTTAAAAGGTTACCCAACAACCATGTTTTAACGAAAACTCTTCAGCAAAACACAGATTGAAAAACAATAACCGAGTGATAAAACGTAAGCAATTACGTATTAAAACTAGGGCAACTTTTATTTTTAATTTATATCGTGAATATAATGCTTCCTCTAACTAAAATAAACAAAAACTACAGCAGCGTGACAGTTCAACTCCAAAGCTGTAAAAGAGTTTAAAATACAGTTGGCTCTCTGTTTAACGACGCTCTATTTAACGACTTTCTCTATTTAACGACGGCTTTTCACGGTCCCAGATGGTCCACTGTAGTGTTAAAAGCATTCTATTTAAGGACGTTTTCTATTTAAGGACGATTTTTTGCGGTCCCGTGAAAGTCGTTAAACAGAGAGCCAACTGTATATATATTTTTTCCTTTAGAAAAAAAATGGTCCTTTTTTTGCATTCAAGTCGATAACAAACATCCTCATTCGCACACACATGCATGAATATGTCGGAAAAATCGGTTACTACTATTACTTTTACAACAGCTTTAACAAAATTTCAACTTTACTATTACAGTTGGCTCTCTGTTTAACGACGCTCTATTTAACGACTTTCTCTACTTAACGACGGCGTTTCACGGTCCCAAATGGTCCACTTTAGTTTTAAAAGCATTCTATTTAAGGACGATTTCTACTTAAGGACAATTTTTTGAGGTCCCTTGAAAGTCGTTAAACAGAGAGCCAACTGCACTTTTACTACAGCTTTTAACAAAATTTCTATTTTACTATTACTTTTACAACAGCTTTAACAAAATTTCAATTTTACTATTACAGTTGGCTCTCTGTTTAACGACGCTCTATTTAACGACTTTCTCTACTTAACGACGGCGTCTCACGGTCCCAAATGGTTCCTTTAGTTTTAAAAGCATTCTATTTAAGGACGATTTCTACTTAAGGACGATTTTTTGAGGTCCCTTGAAAGTCGTTAAACAGAGAGCCAACTGTACTTTTACTACAGCTTTTAACAAAATTTCTATTTTACTATTACTTTTACAACAGCTTTAACAAAATTTCAATTTTACTATTACTTTCACAACAGCTTCAACGACATTTCAATTTGACATTCACCCCTCGTCGTCGAACGAGACCGAACGAGAGGGACGGCCATACTCACCGCCCGGCAGGGTCCTTGAAGAACGGGTGCACGTCCGGCAGGGATCCCTGGGAGGAGGAGTTGTCGTTGTTGGGCGGCGGGGGCGGCGCGTAGCTCTCCGCGTCCGAGTGCTGCCCCGAGTCGGTGGCGCTGTGCGTGCCCCGGGAGGAGGCGCCGTCCTCCGCCACCCCCACGGCGGCGGACGCGGCCGCCCGGGGGAGCTTCTTGTGCCTGGGGGAGAGGAAGAAGACACAGGAGTGAGACGAAGGAAGGGCTTCGACTCCAAACTACAAACAATCAAATTTTAATTTTCATGACTCCTCTCGCACGACCGCACTGAGGAGAGTTATTAAAATATAAGACCAGCTCTGAGGTAAACCAATTAAACAAAAGTTGTGGTTTTCCATGCATCGGGTCGATCGGCCAGTTCTATCAGCTTAAGAGTCGCGAGAGCCTTTACGGGCTGTACTGCACAAACCAATGCATGAGGACTTGATTCTGCTTCCTGTCTAAAATTAAGTTCAAAATAAAATAACTGAAATAAAAATTTCAAAAAGTCTTTTTTCACAGCACAGGCCGAAACGACTTCTGTGTCAGTATTTTAGTCAAATTTTCAATTTAGATAAATAAAGTACAATAAAAGAAAAAAAAAGAAAGAAATAACCCATTGTTATTTCTTCTAAAATACGTTTTTGCCCCATGCTGATTGTATCCATCCATTAAAAAATTTGGATTTTTTTTTCTCTCTTTTAAAAAACAAAAATTGGCTGTAGAGCTCATACTTAGTTCTCTTTGATCATGGACATCGGCAGTAAAAGAATGGCCTTTTCTGCGACCTCCGTTTCTTGTCCAAATCTCTCATTTTTGAATCAAAACATGAGAATTTTAAAACAACACATGTTATGTCATGTTAAAACATAACGTAAAATGTTAATGATTTTAATGAGTTCTAACACAGGAGTAAGCCTTCCTCATTATTCCCTGAGGAGTTGAATTACATTTTGTAAAAACAATTTAAATTCATGTCTCAATAGATGTCATTTTTAAGCGGGGGGGGGGGGGGGGAAAGAGGGAGCCACCTACCTGGTGAGGGCGAGGTCCGCGAAGTGCGAGCCGTGGGGGGCGCAGTAGGAGTGGGGGATGAACCCCTCCCGGCCCCCCTCGGCGATGACGTACACCCAGTCGTTCTCCTGGTAGAGCAGCGAGACGCTCTGGCCGCGGCGCACCTCCAGCTCGTCGTCCACGCAGGGCGCGAAGTCGTGCAGCACCACCATCTTGGAGTCGGGGGAGAGGCCGTTCTCCTTCTCGATGCCCACCCGCACCAGCGTCTCGATGGAGGCCGAGCCCGTGATGCGGCCGATGCTGGGGGGCGCGGCTGGAACCCTTCTCGCCCTCTGGGGGAGAGACATGGAAGCATTACGACCGAGCAAAACGAAAATGCAGCTCCCACCCGGGAAGGGGGGGGAAAAACAGATAATGAAGCAATAAACAAACAAATACAGGTATCCCTCATATAACGCAGTCAATTCGTTCCGTGTAGTATCGAAACCGTGTTGTACGAGACTTTTTTATAAAATGGTTTTTTAACTCTTTTTTTAGACTAATTAATCACGTACATATCATAAATCATGTCAATGTGTATCATGTTATATCAAATTCACATTCCGTGTTATATCAAAACCGTGTTATATGAGACTTTGAAATAATGTAAATCGAGGAATGTGTACCGTGTTGTACAGAGTTCGCCGATATATATTGGTTTATATATATCACGATATATATCTGATATTTATTTTGAAAATATGATATTTTATATATTTATTTTTTCGAAGTACGAGATCTGTGATATAAAAATTAAATGCATTAATCGCATTAATATTATTTTTTTATTATTAAAAACAATCAAAAGTAATGTATACATATAACATATTAATGCATCATTAATATAATATTCCTTATTTATTTTCTATTCATAAAATTATTTGTAATGAAACCATTTTAATTGGTCAGAAAAAAAAAATGTCCTATGGATGTTAAGTGACTAATGCACATTTTTTATTTCTGAAATGTATAAAATTTGTAAAAACAGTTAACCAAAGAAAAATGAGTAAAGCATCTAATGATTAATCAAATGAATTAAGATAATAGAAATGTATCAGTTACGCAATGATTGATTTTGAATAGATTAAATTATCACATTTTACAAATGATTGTAAATGTCATTTATACTTAAATGCCATTCAAGGTACGTAAATGTTTATACAAAATGTATATTTATTAATATAAATAATGAAAACAAAAATGTATGCATTATAATAATAACATAAAATAAACAGTAATTTGAAAAAGGAGTTACTATTTAATGACTTAAGTTTGCACTGATTGAAAATATCGAATATATATATATATATCAAAATATCGGATATTTTCGATATTTTCAAAAACATCATCGTCTTTTCGAACCCTAGTGTTGTTTTGAAACTGAGTCATAAGGTGCAAGTTTTATAATAGCTGAAATTTCGGTTCAATAGAACATACGAACAAAAACTGGCGCCCAGAACATACAAAGACCCACTGATTTAAAAATAAGAGTTGATATAAACCATAAAACTTAATTATTTTACGCACCCCAAATTAAAACTCATGCACAACAAGAAAAAACGTTATTCGCTTTTCTTTACTAAGAACAACACGCATTCTATAAAAGAAATCCGAGCTTTTCTATAGCCATAAAGTTTGACTGATTACAACAACAAAACAAAATACAAAATAAAATAAATAGAATCATTCTATTTAATTTCATATTTTGTTTCGACTACATTTTTCATTTATCGTTTGCCAAATTTAGCTTCTGTTTAATCCTAATGTTATTCTCTTACAATGCCTTGGAGTCAGAATAGTATTCACCTTTTTGCTCTTAGAACACTGATGAGCAAAATCAAGTATGTATTTAAAAGTTGAAAGTTTGTATTATACGTGGAAACCAAACTTTTGAGATCAAGACAGACAATTTTTCGTAAAAGTTTCATAAAAACAAAGTAAAAACTTATTACAGTTGTTATGATACATTTTTCAACAGTGTATTGAACAAAAATTGAATTCCTTCTTTTAAACTACATCAAAACCGTGTAGTTACGAATTAAAGTTTTGTATTGTGTAATATCAGAACCCTGTTACAATAATCACAAATCTGTTACCATATGATATTAAAACCGTGTTGTAGATGTACTGTGTTACACAAGAGACGCCTGTATATGAGATAATAAAATGAGCGAATGAATAAAAAAAAATAAGTGAAGAAAGAACAAATAAATGAATCACTAAATGAAAGAACATTCATGAATTAATAAATGAATACCTGAGTGCTCTGATAAATGAATGTTGGTTGGTTCTGAGCATTTTGGTGAAGAGCCTTAAGAGCACGATAGTCAGAAACATTGAGGAAAGACATGACATGATAATATAATAAATAAAGACAAAATAAAGATATGAACGAAATGAATGAACAAGTAAACAAAATAAACTACAGTAGAATACCTTTATAACGCCGACCTATATGTAACGCAATTCTCTATAAACAGCACTATTTTTCAGAAGTAAACAATAGGTTTTGAAGTTCAAAAAATCCCTCTGTTTTGTTTTGCAAATATAAAAATTGTTAGGAAAATTAAATTTTAAAACAGTTTTTCATTTTTCCATCTTAATTCAAAGCTTGTAAATGAAAATTAGCCATTCACAGTAAACAGAAAATACCAATAGGCTCTTGAAAATGCAGCTGTTATGTAAGTCATGAAGCTAGCAGAAGTGCAGAATAATTCACTTTCTTTTAACTGTGAAACATATTTATCTGTGAAAAAATTATTGTAACATTGGTGCTTTAATACTCATTGCAGATACAACTCAATCTGAAGGGCTAATATATAGATATACAGTAGAAGACCGTTGTAACGTACACCTTGGGACCAGAGCTTTTGCGTTATACAGGTTTTTGCATTGTATAGATCATTTCACAAATTTTGAAACTAATATTCAGAATATATCTATATATTAGCACTTCAGAATGAGTCTTATCTGCAATGAGTATTAAAGCACCAATATTACAATTAGTTATTCACAAATAAATATGTTTCTTTATTACAAGAAAGTAAAATATCCTGCACTTCTGCTAGCTTCATGGTTTGCATAACGGCTGCATTTTCAGAGCCATCTGGTATTTTCTATTTACTGTAAGTACTCATTTTTCTTTAAAAGCTAGCTTTGAATTTAAGATGGAAAGATGTAAAACTGTTTCAAAATTTAATTTGCCTAACCATTTTTATGTTTGCAAAGCAAAACAGAGGGATTTTTTAAACTTCAAAACCTATTGTTTACATCTGAAAAGTAGTGTGGTTTATAGAGAATTGTGTTATATAGGTCGGCGTTATAAAGATATTCTACTGTATTTCTCCTTCCCGGATGTGCATTCGACGAATGGTACGAAACATGTAAACCTAAACATGCCCAATATAAACTAATTAAGTTCTTGACTGGGCACATCTCAATAAACTTCACTCATTGCAAAAAACATCTAAAATGAAAATATTTTTGAAGAAAAAAAACAGACTTCAAAACTGCACATAGAAACGCTTTAGAAAGAAAAAAAAAACTTGATTCTATGAACACCGTCGATGACACTTCTAAACATCATTTTTGAAGATGACACAAAAACGAAAAGTAAAATCATGAGACACTGTCTCCGTTCATATTTTTTAAAAAACACCAATGGTGCACCTGGGTCCGTTAAAATACATACTTATTGTACGATGGCTGCGATAGATTTCACTTATCGTTTTAACGCCAACCAAAATTATGTTTCAAAGTAACATTTGATGGTGTTCAAAAAATAAAATTATTTTTCACTTTACAGCAATTTCTATTTGTAGTTTGTAATTCAGTAAGTAACATTTCTAATTTAAAAATGCTGAACTTAACTATAATAGGCTGATTTGTTTTATTTAATGAACATCTTTTATATCTAAATAGCACACATATTAGTGCATCAGCGTTAGAAATGACTGCTGGTCCACTGGTCCCAGACCAGTGAAACCTGCCTCCGACCACCATAAAAGAATAATTCTTTTTTTTTTTTGATCACACTCTGCTAAAAAAAATTCAAAAGCATTAGCCGAGTCAATGTTTAGCTATTTATTAGTCAAACCGTTCGTTTACTTCGTTTACAGTTAATTTTATTTTCAAAAGCAGGGGTCGATCCAGGATTTTTTTCTCGCTACCTATTTTTGTGAAAGTATTGCATCATTCTATTTTTGTGAATGTTCTTTTTTATCAGCGTTGTTTTTTGGAACTTTTAGAGGCATCCTAATTCTTGTAAAAGAGAAGTAGAACAAGTGAAATTTTAGTTCAAAAAGTGTAACTGTCATCTAGTATTATTTTTAATAGGTTTTGTTTTTTGGGTGGGGGGGGAGCTAAAAACCTAAGAAGTACCAAAAATACCATCGTAATTTCAGCTTAATAGGCTATGTACTGTGTACAATATAGGAAATGATGAGAAAAACGGTTTCTCAAAACAGATGTATAAAGATAGCGATAATATTGCATAAATACATTTTGGTGTGAAACAGCTAAAAATGAGTTAAAATACCACAAAAAGGTTTCTATTTAAGCGATTGTTCATATAAACCTGCTTAGAATTTTATTTTATGAGTAAATTTTGTTTTAAACAGAGGAACAAGTTTTATATTTTAAAATGCAAATTTTTGTGAAATTTTCGACGTTTTGTGAAGCCACTGATTTCATTACTTGATTTTTGTGAAAGTACCGATTTCAAAACAAGATTTTTGTGAAGGTACCGAAAAACGGTAGCAAAATCAGCCTGTATTGGGCCCTGAAAAGTTTTATCTAATTTTAAATCACACATTTACATTTTACTCACACTTGGAGGGAAAAATAATGTTCTGAAACAAAGTAAAAATGGTCAAATTAAGTTCACAAATTTTTAGTACCCTATTTTAAGTGTTGTTTAATGAAATTTGTTTTCAAACTTTATGCTTGGATTGAAGATTTAAATGTTTATTGCCAATTGCCTATTAAACATTTTCAATTTTTAAACATTTAAGTTATATAAAAAAATCCTCATCAGAAGAAAAATGTTTTATACTGTTTATCTGTTTTGCATTGTTATTTAATATTAAGTGTTCACATTTACACATTGTTATTTAATATTATGTTTACCATTTTGAACTTTATTCTCAATACATTAATTTTGCAGTTAAGTGTTTTATCAATGAGCTAAAACTTAATAAATGTAATCATCAAAAAGCATTTCATTTGGTACAAACATATTTAGTGTTCAATTTAAAGTGGACCAGTGATGTTGCTTGAGGACCAGTACATATTCACGTTGAGTGGTCCAAGGGACCAGTAGGATTTTTTACTGATTTCTAACGCTGGTGCATACTTAATTCAATGCGAAATACTTTCGTGCAAATGGGGAAAGAATACCCAGTAGCTTTTTTTATGGTAAGATGTTTTAGAAAAATGAATCATAGGTATTGTGTTAAAATGTATTAACTACCAATTAATAAAACATGTACATTTGCTGTAAAAATATATCACACAACAGTTTCATTGCCAACGAATGCATTTACAAAATTAAAACAAGAGATAAAAAGTTATGCTGTTTTTGAATCTAAAATCAAAAGTCATAAGATGAATTAATAAGTTGGTGTTGAGAAAAAAAAATGTTTTAGTGTGGCTCTCTGATAAATTAGAACATTGACATTGTTAACTTCATTTTGGAAAATTCAGTTGAAAAGGAGACTCCATGTATTCTCACTTTTGGTTTAGTATCTAAAGCAAACTTAACCATCACTTTTTATGTTGTCCTAGGTTGTCCTGGAATGCAGATTTCAAGGGAAAACAATAAACAGTATATTTTTCTCAGTGTAACAAATCTTTTAAAAAATACAATGATGCGAACTTTTACTATTTTTTAGGTTAAATTGCCTTATGATTGATAAAACTATTTGTTTTTAATTAATAAATTCATTAATTTCCTTTTCAAGTATTTTTATCATGAGAAATTCAACCTTTCTTTTTCTAGTAATGAGCAATGATATTGTAAAGGAAACTGCTTCATTTTGAAGCATTTGATTAATTCTACAGTAAAAAATTAGTTGTACCAAAATGTGATTAACATTCTCCTTTGTACTGTTTCCCTTGTATTATGAATTGTATAGAATCATTCAATTTTAATCATTTAATTAAGTTTTAAAACATTTTACAATTAATAAATCTATTCCATCATAGTAACAATTTAATACATTTAACAAATGAAAAATTAGTGGACTTTCATTTTGTCCACATTTTCCTCTAGTGCATCGGACTTTTTGCAAAAAAGTGGACAAAATACCAACCCTGATTTTTAAGTCCCAATGGTCTGTCTAAGATTTTTTACAGGGTCCTATTTTTGTGAATTAAAAAAAAAAATTTGTGAAAAATCAGATCTTTTTGTGAAATTTAAAAATGTTTAACCAAAACTTATCCATCAATATAGATTAGATTTCTGATTTGCATACTTATTTATTAACGAATTAGTTCATGAAAGGTCCGATTTGGTTAATCAAAATTTTGTGAAGGATCCTTTTGGCTAATCAGCATTTTGTGAAGGGTCCTTTTTAACTAATTAGAATTTTGTGAAGGGTCCTTTTTAACTAATTAGATTTTTGTGTAGGGTCCTTAAAAGGACCTACATTTCCTCTGACCAGACCCTTGAGTCCTTTCTATTTCCTTAAATTTTCAACAATATTTCGATTTCCTTCTTTTAAGTGTAAACGTATTCCAGAAATCGCATGATGTTACCATTACAACGCTTCCCCTTAAAAATTCTCCATACTTGAAAAAAATAATCAAATTGCCTAAAAATTAGAGCAATTACCCACTAAAAACTATTCTTCGTTTTACTCAAGGATTTATTTGCATGCTAATTTAATTGAAAACCATTTAAATATTTATGGCTTCCCCAAATTCATTTACACTTAAAACCAGGGTTGGCCGAATTGGACCCAATTGGGTTTGGACCCATTGGGTTTTTTTGAAAAAACCCATTTAAAAAAACCCATTATTTTAACCCACTATTGGTTTTTTTTTTTTAATTTTCTGAGAAGTTTTTAAAAAATTAATTTAAATACTTTCACAATTTAAACTTCTTTTTTATTTGATCTTCACCACAGACAATGAACATAAAAAATGAATTTTGAACTTTAATAGTATTTCTTAACTCTTAACGGCATTAAAAAAATACTTCAAAGATTTTAAATGAATGTATTTAACTTTTTTCTTTAACTGGTTAATAAATAACTCAAATTATGTTGACCAAGTCCTGTCATGTCTGATTTTCTCAGTATTTGTAGATCGTACAGAGGAAACTAATCTAGTTGAAAGGCTTTCATGTCAATTATTTTCTGCTAACCGACACGTCACAAATCTCGAATAAACACAAGGTATATTTTTTAGAAATAAACAGATTTTTCAAGCGGTCGACAGAAAACAGAATAGGTACAGTATTTTCATTATCTTACGAAAAAATTTAATATTTCTTACTCTGTACACAGAAACAGAAAAACAGGCAACATAAAATTCAAAGAAATGTCTTGATTAAGCAGGAATTCAGTAAAAAGGGATTTAAACCACTTGAGGTTCTACTGTAGTTTTGCATAACAAAATGAAATACAATAAAGTAAAATGCAAAAAAAAAAAATGTAGTAATTAAAACGAACAATAGATTTTATCACTCGAGAAATAACTTTGCCTTAACTGTTAGTAATAATGAAAATTAAAAAATCAGAACTTCACCATTCTTGGGTTTTTCGTCTTCGATACTTTTCTTCAGAAAACGCTGAATTTTAACTCGTTTTCCAGCTTTTTTTACCCGAAGACAATTTTTGTACTTTGTCCATATACTTATGCTACAATATGCTACAAGTACTCCACATTTTCCCTAAAAAAAGACAAAAAAACCCACATTTCCTTTAAAAAACCTAACTTCAGTTGGGTTTTTTTTGGGTTTTATTTAAAAAAATCCAAGAAACCCTGGGTCCATGGGCTTTTTTAAAAAAACCCGGGTTTTTGCCAACCCTGCTTAAAACTTATAAAAACACTTTATAAAAACACTACTAGAGTAAATTATATGATGAATGATCTTCATGTTCACTTCAGAGAAGTCTTCATTCAAAATTCTCAATATGATTACTATAAATATTACTGCTGTACAATTTTTGTACAGTGGGATTCAATCATTTAATAGGTAAATTAAATACGCAGGCTATTTTGAATTTCTGGTTGGTATTTTTTTCTTTCGGAATTTTCATGTTTTACGGCTCTATTTTTCTTCCCCCTCGAAACTTTGATACATTAATGTTTTGCCCTACTCGAGACACTAATTAACAAATGGCAAAATGAACAGAATGAATGGAATATGCTTCGAAGCTCTTAATTGTTAGATGGAAAAGTGAATTTACATGGTTGGTTTGGCTTATTGACGAACACAGCCTAAAATTCATCAATTAAAATAACTTACATTTTCTTTTAATCTAAAATTAGTTAATAGTTAAGCATGCCCCTCCCAAACCTAGTGTAGCTGGAGCATGCCCCTGGTTATAATTTCACGCAGACAGGGCCAGATTTAGGGGAGGGCAGGCAGGCCTACTGCCTCGGGGCCTCCACAACAAAGGGGCCCCACAATAAAATTTTTACAAAATATCCTAACTTTCAGGGGTCAGCAAATTTTACGTTTTTTTCTCCCAGACTTTTTTTTTTTTTTTTTGTATTTCTTCAAAGAATGCTTGCACAAAAATAATATTATTATCAATATATCAGGAAGCCCTAATTGCAAGTATCCATTTACTATCAATTTTGCATTTGATGCAACATTTCAGTGGCAATTTATTTTTTTTAATTCATTTAATTTGTAATTTGTACCTTTGAGTTAAAAAGAAAAAAAAGTTTAAAAAAATCCGAAAAATGGCTAACTTTGCAGGTCATCCTTACAACTTCTTGCTTCTTGAACTCAAAAATTTAAAAATTATTTGACGAAATGACTTAAATGTAAATTTTTTAAATCTAAAATATCGGATGTATATATATGTATCAAAATATTTGGATATATATCAAAATATCGGATATTTTCAAAAATATATCTTTTCGAACCCTGATTAGGGGCTTCCACTCCTTTGTTGCCCCGGGGCCTCCACACTTCAGAATCACGCAGAAACAAAGTTATGTAACTGAGCAAAAAATCCCAACCAAACTGTCGATCTATTTGTAATATTTTTTATTTTAATAATTTCTAAACTTTAGAATTTTACCATTCGTTGGAATAGGGCATGAAAATGCAACTTTTAGCCATTTATACTCATTGCAGCTAACCATATTCAAGTACTGTGCTCCTTTTAAGTAAAATAAATAAATAAAAGATGGAGAAGTTTTACTATGATAAAAAGCATCAATAAAACAAAAGAAAAGGTTTTAAATTATCACTTATTTCACGAGCGAAAGCAGAAGGAAATAATGCAACATGACGCTAGCACTAGAGGAGACTTAGGACTTTCTTGACTCGAACGATTCTTTTGTTAAGAATTGTATTAAAAACCAATGTTAAAAATAAAGGACAGCTTCCCATAAAAGGAAAAAAGGTGATCTTTGGTGCAAATTTCATGCATGTGAAGAAGCTTTGGCTGAAGCCTCAAAGAACCAATCAAGTCCTCCAATTTTATTGCCTCTAACACTCTGTGATGAAACCACACATGCTCCAAATTTCAGAAATTCTTAATGTTTACTTTAGCAATCATATCACATGAAACAGCGCATAAATGAGTCAAGACTTGCTACATTTATTTCGTTTCAAATGGAATTCGAGGACACTCTAAAAATGAATTTGAAAGTTATTCGACAGGGTTCGAAAATATCATGATATTTCCCAAACTATCCGATATTTTGATACATATCCAATATTTTCAATCAGCACAAACTGAAGTATTGCAATAGTAAATGCATCCTCAAATTACTTTTTATTTTCTTATATTATAATTACTATATTAAAATGAAGGTTTCTTTCATTATTTATATCTAATGTTTCACTTTACATTTCTATCAATTTTAATGGAGCTCATTTAGCATTAGCTGTTTTACTCTATTTTCTTCTGTTAGCTACTTTTACAGTTATATGACTCAGAGTTAAATAATATACATTAGTCAGTGCAGTCATAAGGAATTTTCATTTTTTCTGACCAACATATAATATTTAATTATACACTTTTAATATGAATTCAAATTATTACATTACTAATAATTGTATGAATAGAAAAGACAAGTAAAAAAAGAATATTATATTACTTTGTTATATTAATGATGCATTACTGCATCATAAAAATATAGTACATAACTTTTTGGTTATGTTTAATAATAAATGAACAATAAATAATATTCAAAACATATCTATATATTAGCATTTCAGAATGAGTTTTATCTGTACTAAGTATTAAAGCACTAATTATACAATGAGTAATTCACAAATAAATATGTTTCTTTATTTTAAGAAAGTGAAATATCCTGCACTTCTGCTAGCTTCATGGTTTGCATAACAGCTGCATTTTCAATAACCATCTGATATTTTCATTTTACTGTGAATGCTAATTTTCATTTAAAAGCTTCAAATTAAGATGGAAAGATGAAAAACCGATTCAAAATTTAATTTGCCTAACAATTTTTATGTTTGCAAGGCAAAACAGAGGGATTTTTCTTAAACTTCAAAACTCATTGTTTACTTCTGAAAAGTTGTGCGGTTTTATAGAGAATTGCGTTATACAGGTCGGCGTTATAAAGGTATTGGGCAGTTCTCAAAAGGTGGGAACAAAAAAGTTAACTTTGAGCAATTTCAAAAATTTTCGAATTTGATATCAATTTTTCTTTTATTCTATAGTATGCATACCTAGAACACAATATATGAACATGAAAAGACAGCAGGTATTTGTAAAAATTGTTAATTAGCAAATTAAATCAGCAATCTGTAGGTAACAGATTTTGGACATTGTTGTCATGTAGGTAACGGATTTTGGACATCATCATAATGTAAGTTTCACCATTTTTGACAACTGTTAATCTGATTTTTAACTTTTCCAATGAAAATTTTATTTACTACTTTTTGAATTTTGCAATTTAATGATAAAGAGGATATTAATGAAGTACTTGAATGGCTATACATACTGCTCTTTACATATAATAAAGTTTTGGAATGATTTTGAAGAAGTTGATGAAAGGTAGAAAAAAGCTTCATGGAAATAATTATACAAACTTGTAGTTTGATTTATTGGGACAAATAAGGAATAAAAATAGAAACAAATAAATACGACATATATATTTTTAAAGGAAAAGTAAACAAAATATGCTTTAAGAAAGAATGTAAAAAATGACATCAGTTTTAATAACGAATATTTTTTCTTATGTCATAAGAATTAAAACGATGTCTAAAAAAATTATTGAAAAAAGAAATTCGTATTTCTATTTCGAGATCGTTAAATTATGTTTAAAAGAAAGAAAAAAAAAAATTCTAAAATAATAAAAGCGGCGGGGAAAAAAATTGCTAGCGCAGGTGATAACGTCGCCAAAACTGGTGCAGCTGACGATTAACTGCATTTGTTAAACTGGAATCCCCCTCTGGTAACCTTGAGCGTATCGTATACTGTGTTGTCGCCAATGTCGCCAGCGGAAGTTTGCTTGGCGATGTTAGCGCAAAATGGCTTTCGTTCGATCATAGAAAGCCATGTTACTACTGTAATTTATGTATTGTTCAATGTGTAACGTATTAATTATGCAAAATACCAATGGATTAAAGAAGATAACTTTATAATAACCTTTTTTATTGAGGTTAGAAGACAGTGGATCATCAAAAATTATGAATAAACGGACAGAATTATCGGCATCAAGATCGTAACGCCATTTGGACATCTCACATATATGTTTAAGAAAAATCATTTTTCTTCTAAGATACTGCATAAAAGCTTATGAAAACACTTTTAAACAATTAAAAAATGATTCTGAGGATCGATAAATACCTTTAAAACGAAAACATCATATACTTAGTTCTCAAATAATAGCATTTTAAAGATCGCAACTTTTGGACATACATCAAATTTCAAAGTTACGTTTTTTTAAAATCGTTTACAAAGTAAATAATCTATCTTTATTTTTGTTATCTGTGTAAAATATTAACAAAAAGTTATTCAGTGTAAGATTCATACCTTTAATTTTTTTTGAAACGTATGGAAATAATTTAAAAAAAATTTTTTTTAATGGTACATTTGCTCAGTTAACGTTTTGGTATGTCCAAAATTGTGCCTTTTAGCAAAGAAAATATTTTTTTAAGGGCATTTGAAGAGCTTTTTTTCCATAATTTATGTCAATTCTTGTCTCTATGCAGCATTATAATTTACCTCAAAAATTTTAGAGTTAATTAAAATGAAAGTTATTTGGTGTTGAAGCTTCAAAGTTGAAGTCTGTCTTTGTTCCCACCTTTTGAGAACTGCCCTATTCTACTGTATTACTATGATTAATGTACTTTTTATATTGAAAATACTAAATAAAATATTGGAAATATCAAAATATAATGATATTTTCAAAATAAATATTAGATATATATCATGATATATATCGGCAAACCCTGATATTTGATGAAACACAGTTCTGCTCACAGAATGGATTTTGAAAAACGAAATTCTTAGAACTGCTCTTCTGTTCTACAAAACTTATAAGCAAAGAGAAAAACCCCAAATCACTTTTTTTTTGCCGTCATTAAAGAGTCTAAAATCGTGAACAAAAGGTCACAAAATTTTTGGAGGTAGGCCCCTGAACCAGGGTTGGTAAGTTTTTGAAAGTCTGAGGTTTTTTCCGGTTCAAACCGTAGTTTTTATCCTCATATCAAAAAACCCCTTTTTGACATGTTAGTCAAAAACCTAAATTTCTGTGCCAAAATCTACCTAAATTTGATATTGATAACAAAAATACATCAACAAATTAATCATAACATTATAATTTTTTGATTTCAAACACTAGAGCAAACTTTTAGTTTAGATAGTAGAGTATAGATTTTTGAAATGATGTGCAGTAAGCAATCACAAGCATAACCAGGGTTCGAACTCAATTTCAGAAATAAAATGAAGGAGTTTTGAAGGAGTAAAATGAGATTTTGAAGGAGTACTAATGGGCTGTCATTAAATGATGTTGCACTTTTTTTCACCATACTAGACCCCCTTCCCCCTTTATCACAAAGTGTCACACTTCACCCAATTCCTCCTCTTGTCACATGTCATATTTTTTATAAACATATTGTTACAATAACTGTCTGTACGGTTGAAACGTGTCTATACGGTCTGTACGGGTGAAAATTGCTTTTACACTTGAACAAAGCCATTGCCTTGTTTGGTGATATTTTGATAGTTGACATTTTAACCCTAAATCCAGTGGATTTACCCTAAACTCCAGTAGATAGCGTTTTTTGTTGACCATTTTTACGTTTCTTCATTCTCCTGAAATGACAGTCTTACCAGTAAAACAGTTCAGCCCTATTGAAATAAAGCATTTCCCTGCATTTTAAACATTACCAAATTATCATAACGTGTTGGGAGTTTCATTGACTATTATATTTATGAGGATAATCTTCTAGTTCTAGACAGAACTTCTTGTTAAATATTTAAATAATGATTGGACAATGTGACTTTTGCTGCTGAGAGTGTGGTGGAGGGGAAAACAATAATCACAAAACTTGAAAATACAGCCAAGCACCATTTAAGCATGTTTTACTTCACTTATGAAATGTCTCAGCCATCTAATAATATTTTCACCTTCAACTTTTGTGACTTAACTATAATAAATTTGTAAATCACATTTTTATGGGGAAAAATATGAAATTACTACATTAAAACCGCCCTTATACAATCGCCCTTGAGACTAAGTTGTCGATCGAAGTATTTTAAGTTACTGTCATAGAGGAAGATTACGTAGTCTTGATCTAAAAAAGAAGGAGTTTGAAGGGCCCTTCAAAAAAATTTCCCAAATGAAGGAGTATTGGAGGAGTTTTGAATGAGCGTACGAACCCTGATCACTTTGATTGAAAAATCTGTAGAAAAAAAGAGAGATAAATGAAAGAACTACTATCATTACAGAATAAAAAGTAATTACAAATAGCAGTTATATTAAAAAGTAAACTTAATGACTATAAATTCCCTTAATTTTCCAACGCTTAAGAACAGATTGCACATTTATCTGGTATATTTTCAAACTCACACACTTAATAAAATATACATCTTTCATTAACAGTCATCATTCACTTTATTTAGTCTCATTTTAAATATTTTTCCCTTCGGGCATGTGGCAGCAAAATACCAGTTTTGTATACCTGGGGTGCCCACGGGGGGGGGGGGGGGGTCATGGCGCAAACTACGCTATTGAAGTTTTTAGGGTGGGTTGTTTTGAGGGATATTTTTCTCATATTTGGGGGGGGGGGTCTCTTGATATTGAGAGGGGAGGGGGGCACCCCTTTAGAATGAATCAATCCAAAACTGAAGAACATCCTCTCAATAAATGCTGAACTACATGGACTTGAATGCAAACGCACCATGTTCATTACTTTGACAGAAAACTGAAAGTACTAACTTAAAAATTCAAAGCTTGAAAATGAATAAATTTATAGATTCTTTCCATTCAAGTAATATTTTAACATAAAAATATCAAACATAAATATGTATATAAACAATTGATTGTAAGATATTTTAGAAGTGAAAATGAAAAAAGTAAGATCAGTTGAAGGTTATGCAAATGTGCATATAATACAAAAGAATATTAATAAGTTATAATGCATGTATAAAAACAAACACATTAGCTGTAAATTTTAAGATATTTTGTCTGTGACATGGGAGGTTTATTGCTCATAATAAATGTATTTATAAAATTAAAAAGTAGAAATGTAAAGTTTTAAAAGGTAACAGTCTCAAAACATTAGAAACCATGAGAAAAAAAAAAGAGTAATTAATATTAATGAAGAAAATGTTACTATTAAATGAAATTTGTTCTTGTAATACAACTTGGGCCAGAGCAACAGGCTCTGGCCCATGTGTGTTGTTCCTAGTTAATTTATTAGCCCCCAATGAAGGTTAATGGCCATTTTAGAGCTATCTACCCCCTTCCCCTTTATAGTCTCTTCCGGTATACACGGTTCTATTCCGGTTCTGAGTATCCACAACAATACTAAAGTAGTAGTTTTTTTCCTAATTTGTATTACATTAACATATACATAAAAACATACAGTGTATAAATATTTTACTATGGAGTGAAACTAAATATATATATATATATATAACAGTAAAAATATTTTTAGATCAAATTATTGCATAATGAAGACTAAGAAAAAAATACAGCAAACCCATAACAATCATACTATAAAATTTTAATATGATATTAATTATAAAAATATTTATAAATTGTCAAATGCTTCATCAATAAGCTGTTTAGACTTAGAATTTTAGCTTTCATTAGCAACTACAGACTTTCGTTACCAGTTTGTAGTCCAAGCCTGTTTCAAAGCTTGCTTTGTATCGTGCCAATATTTGAAAAAATAAATTCAGTTCTTGCTGATGAAGCTATGCAATGAAAAAATTGATGACATGCCAAATTAGAAATACTTTCTGAATTACTCTATCTCTTCAGTGATTCCCATTCCTGAGATGTTTCAATAGAAAATGTAACAAGCATCAACAAGAGATTTTCATCAATGTCATTCAGCCAATTCCTTGCTATTTCTTCTTGGTCCTTATTAAGTCTTCCACCCATGTGCCCGCAGCTTGCTATGAATTTTAAGTTTATCATTTTTCAAAAGTGTTGTTCAAAAGTGTTCAAGTTTTCAAAAGTGTTTCATTTTTCAAAAGTGTTTTTTATCAGTTTTCAAAAGTGTGAAATTCATTAGTTTCATCTACAATAATTGAGAAATTTCTCTCAAATGAAATACTGATGGGTTTCAAAAGATTAATTACATATTTCACTTCTTTATGTGTGTGTGTGTAACCCAATATTATTAAATATATTCTTCATGTTTGTATCCATTTCGTCGTCATTTTCGTCAATAATTTTCAAGAAAATATCTTGGTTTTGTATGCAAGTCTCCAAACGTTTAATGCGACTATTCTGTTGATTTCAATTTCTGTTATTGTAATATGTAATCACGCTCAATAGCTTGTTCTTTTTGTTAAATTTTATTACTGTTAAGTTAGTTATAATCTAAAATTAGTTGCACCCATGTGAGACGAATAACTTTCTTGGATTTACTAGATTCGAAAGTATACAATCATTCTAATTCAATTAAATGATTAATTGACAAGAGCTAAGGTATTATAATTATGTACTAATTTTATTACACCATTAAAATAAATCTATATATCAAACATATTCCAACGGCCCGGACTTTTTATGCAAAGTGGACAAAATAGCAACCCTGGCCAAAGGTATTGATTGTATTTGAAGTTCTTTTACTTGCTCTTACAAATTGAAGCTGTTTGAAACATTCACCATTTTGGAATTGATCTCGCAATCTTCACAAGTTCTTACATCAGGATGAATGAAAGGGATATTAAAACTATAAAAGAATTTAGCCAGTTATAGGTCTACCAGTTTTTTTTTTTTTTTTTTTTTTTTTTTTGTTAGGAGTAGTTTTTATTGCATAAACATTGCTGGGGAGAAACTCTCTTAACCTGTAACTTTTGATGAAACATATTCATTTTCTTCAACTAATGAGGGTTTTTTTCTCACTTCTTCCATAGGATTATATCTTGAAAGATTTATAAAATTTAAAAAAATCATTAAAAATACTTAGCTGATTTATAATTAATCATTGAGTGCTAATCAATTTAGTTTTGCTTTAACAAAAAATGGTGGGAGGCATAAGTAATTACATAGAAAGATTTTTAGATTGACAAAATTGTTTGCAGCTAATTGTTAGTTTGTTATTGGAAACAGAAAGTAACTATAGGTGGCGCTATAAATCAGTTAAAAATGAAACCGGCTTGTCTGCTACAATGTTCTGCTACAGCATTATTCTAGCAATGAATCATAACTATTCTAATTGATTTTAGTGATATGATTGCCTTGTTTTCATATTTTATGCTGGTTTGTGAGGATGTAGTTATTCTTAATGCATTAATTATTCTTGCTCCTCCCATACCACATATATACAAGCATAAAAAGCAAAGAGAAATACAAGTTAAAGTGAACTGAATTGCAATTGAAAAATGATCCTTTAATACTGTTCACAAAAAGGAACCATTGTCATAATTATACAGTCAAGCCTCCATATATCAAACTTCCACATATCAAAATTTTCTATATATCGAAATCTCAGCAAATTTCAATGTTCATTACATAGAAAAATTGTTTCTATATATCGAAAAAATCTCTATATATCGAAAAAAAATTCGAGACATTCGTGGATTTCCTTGTCACTTTAGACTGTTTGTCTCATGAAAAATGAAGGTTAGGGGAGAAAATTATGTTTACTAAAGGTTGCTAAGAAACTCGTAAGAAATCTGGGGTTGAAAGGTGTGTAGATAGGTCGTTGTTGCGTTCTGGAGTTCTTAAATTCCCTCAAGTTTATTTCAAATCTCAGTTGTAACCAGCAACACTAAAATAAGTTTCAAGTCATCCCTTTTGTCTGTTGATTATCATTCCTAGTCTTTTTAGCTTCTGTAAAAATCATTCAAGTAGAGTAGATTGATTTTTTACTTTTCTCTCGATTGCATTGTCAAAACGAAAATCCCCTCATGTTGCGGATCGAGTTGAACTGCCGAAGTATGAAGATGTATGAAGCCACAAAAATGTAATTTCTGTTAATTTTTCAGTTATTAACTTTCGTTTAATTCGATGCTCGTATAAATTAGAAATTGTCTTTCATGCACGAAAATTAGCTTTAATTTTAATGTTTTAGGAGATTTTTTTTTGATAAAATAAGATTGTTTCTATCTATCGAAATTTCTATATGTCGAATTTTTTTCTGGCAATTTGCTACTTCGATATATGGAGGTCCGACTGTACCCGCCCGATCGTAACTCGGCTCAAAACCTTGTGTTCTTATGCTTTTCAATTCGCTTAATTACAACTTTCCCACCTTTGAATTAAAAAACCCTTAAAAACATGTCCAAATTTTTTGAGATTTCCACAATTTGGAAGTCTAGATTGGGATGGAGATCAAACAAATAATGCATGGATAAAGCCAAGAGAATCACAATTACAGTAGACCCTCGCAGGGTTGGGTTTTTCGCCGTGCCAGTGGAAAAAACCATGGCAAAAATGGAAAAAACTGGCAAAAATGGAAAAAACCTAATTGCAAATAAAGTAGCATTATAGTGTTAATCAAGAAATAGTGATAATATAATATAAATAATGCACTTCAATATTTTAGTTATGTCTCTCCATGTTATTTCTAATCTATAAGGTGAAAAATAAATAAAAAACAAATGTCGGGATTGCAAAACTTAAGATTTTAAATGTTTGCTAAAATATTTTTTTCAGAATGAGCTGTTAATCAAGCTTAATAAATTAATAAAAAAAATTGAATTCTAATTATATATATATATATATATATATATATATATATATATATATATATATATATATATATATATACACACACATATATTTAACTAATCACTTTTTTTTTTGATCCCACTCAGATTTTTAAGTTATTTAATTAATAACAGAATATTTACTTGAATATAGAAAAATATTAACTTTTCCTCACTGAAGATCAATATGTGCATTCTATATTCACTCTACTGTTTAGTGATACTAGCTCACTCTACAGAAAATGGCAAAGCCTTTTATCAAAATTTTTTCATTCTTTTACTTTTATATAAAAGGGAAAAAAAAACTGTCTGTAAGTTGTTAACACAAAATCTATTTTTGCCAGTTTGGCAAAAACCTATTTTTGCCGGGCGGTAAAAACCGTGGTTTTTTCTACCTCCGGCAAAAACTTGCCAACCCTGGACCCTCGTTTTACCCGGGGATACATTCCACGGAAATGCTGCGTAAATTGCAACCTGCTACCAGTGTTAAAATAGGGGTTTGGTCAGGTCCGGATTTGGAAGTGTGGAGGCCCCGGGGCAACGAAAGGGCTGGAGGCCCCTAATCAGGGTTCAAAAAGATCATCACATTTTCAAAAATATCCGATACTTTGATATATAACCGAATATCTTGATATATATGCACATATCCAATGTTTTCAATTTTTTTTCACCCATGAAAGTTAGGATATTTTGTAAAAATTTTATTGTGGGTGCCCCTTTGTTGTGGAGGCCCAGGGGCAGTAGCCCCGTCTACCCTCCCCTAAATCCGGCCCTGGATTTGGTGCCTTAGATAACAAAATACTTCACTTTAGTGATTACTAATTGTATAATAAGTTTAATGTGTACTTATATCAACTTTTATGCACAACATGCATAAAGAAAACTTAAATTAATTTCGTATGCTGTTTATAAAGAGGAGCTGACTATGATAATCTTTGGCAGTCATTAAGAATTTTTCTGTCATTCTTTGCAGAGCATTGACGCATCCATGATCATTTCCACGATAGAATCTTCCTTCACTAACAAATCAGAGAGATCATTTCTAATGTCTAGAAATGAGTCAACATTTTCAATGTGAACCTTTTTGGTTGTGGTTACCAAAGTAGGTATTCTCGTTGGTTTTGTCCTCCTTTGTCACTCCTAAAAGCTCTTCTTCCAGTGAGTTCTGAACTGTGTGAGTTTAATAAATTTACTTCTGGAAAGAGCTCGGGAACCAATCATATAAAATGGCTCCAGTGGCCTAAGCTCGATCATTAGCGAGCCAAAATGCAGTTGATTATGCATAATCTGCTAGCTTTAGGAGTTTGGATTTTGAAAGAGGGGGAAATGTTATCTGTTTGCATTGCCAAATCCGCGTAAAATTTAAACTCATCGGCGTAAAATAAAATAAGGGTGTCAAATCTTAAACCACGTAAATTAACTCGAGTAAAACGAGGGTCTACTGTAACTACTTTCCAACTTATTTTCAAGATTAAAGCCCAAATCAGCAACTCTCCTTTCAACCTCACAAATGGGTATAATGAGGAAAAAACTTGAAAAAGGCAGCAATTGAAAGTAGCAAAAAAAAAAAAAAAATGCTGGATTCTAATTCTACTTTAAAAACTACTACGATAAAACCTGTGAAGTTGACCACCCTTGTAAGTTGACCGCTTTTTTCAGCCACGGAATTAGCCCTTATCATATAAACAACCTTTGTAAGTTGACCACCTGTTTAGGTTGACCATGAAAGTAGGCCAGTGTTGCCAGATGGTTAAATCCAGATTTCAACAATTCCCTTCCAACTTTTCCCCAAAAAGAGATGTTTTCTATCAAAATTCCCCAAACTCAATTTTTATTTTTCCACTAATATTTTCATAAAATGAATTGACTTCCTCTAATATTTTTGTCTCTTAAAAATTTTTTTTCCCCAAATAGCCAAATTTTCTTATGAAATTCCCCAACTTTTTTTTCCTTCCCATTTTTGCTTTTTTTTCTTCTTTATCTTTATCTTTACTAATAATAAAGCTGAAAGTCTCTCTGCCTGGATATGTCACTCTGTCAGGATATCTGTGACGTGCATAGCACCTAGACTGTTCGGCTGATTTTCATGAAATTTGGCAAAGAATTAGTTTGCAGCATGGGGGTGTGCACCTTTAAGCGATTTTTTCGAAAATTCGATTTTGTTCTTTTTCTATTCCAATTTTAAGAACATTTTCCTGAGCAAAATTATAATAAGATGGACGAGTAAATTACCAAGTTATCATAACGTGGACAAGCCAATTTTGTAAATATTTAGGGGGACCAAAAGACCTTTTAATTTTCTACTACGGGCAAAGCCGTGCGGATGCCACTTGTCATAAATACAAGCGCCTGACTGAGAGATAAGAAATAGCTATTGTTTTTTTCTGCTCGCATTTACTACTCTGCTTCTGTATGTACATTTAAACAATGATTTTTGTATATATTTATCCAAGAACACTCTTCATCACACTTATTTCCACCTGCTTCACGTATCAACTAGTTACTCACGCAGAACATTAATGGGAATTCCGTAGCATAATATTCCACATAATGCGAATTCCATAAAGTTGAGCAAAGTTAACCCAACGCTGTTTGATACAAACAATGTAGCTACTACTTCTTGACACGAATTAACATACGAAAAAAATTCTTTTTTCTCGAGGTTTTTTTTTCCCCATGTTTTCCCAAAGGAAAAAATTTTTCCCCAAAGAATTCCCCTCAAAACCCATTTCCCCAAAGAGCACCAGATTTCTCCAAAATGGGGAAATCTCCCCCAATCTAGCAACACTGAAGTAGGCACCGCAGGCGGTCAACTTACACAGGTTTCACTGTACTTTAATTTATAGAGGATGCAGTTTGCCTTGTTCCATTGAAGGATAAAAAATGGCAGTATGGCTGGAAAAATCAATGATGTTGTATATCTTGTTTTAAAACATTTAGAATTACAGTTAGTTCTTACGTATTACGTAGAAAATTGTTTTCTTAGGTATAACATACAACAAATTTTTGACACAAAACTATCTACTCTCATTATCGCCGACAGTCCCGAAGCCAGTCGAATAGAGCCCTAAGTGACGGGAGATCCATCTGCAAAGTGTGTGGAAAACATATTTCATTTCTCCTCAAAATGTACTAAATCGGACGGATTTTTTCAACACTTTGGAAAGCTTCGAGAATTCCCTTCTTCATAACCTTAGACAAGAAGGTTTTACTATGCTCTTTTGATCGCTACTTATTTCGATTACGTTACCGCGACAGCTGAATTTCCGCAAAGTAGGATTCTGTATTTATAAACCGAATATTTTCCTTATTAGAGCACATAAAACTTACAACTATTCAAATAGGTTTTTAAGATAGAGCACCCTAGACATAACAGCACCCTTAGCAACCGTTAAGTCTGTAGTATTCAATATATTGCACAAAATAATACACTAAACTAAAAAGATATCATGTTGTTAATCATTGGGAAATAAACTACACACACACTTGTAGTTCTTACACACAACTACTAATCTATGAAAGAAGCTCAACTTGTTTGATGATGAATTAATTGCAAGTTAGTGACCGCATGTGCCCGTTTTTCTTTATTAAAGGTATTACGTATACAACTTAAAAAGCTAGTACATTGTTGAACACCATCTACACTACAGATTTATCCCCTAGTATTAATACAGTGATTTATACTTTTCAGTTAGTGCTTAACGATTAAAATGAGACAGCGATTCAATTCAATCTCTTCGGAGATTTCATGCCTACACTCTCTCAACTAGTACAACTACAGCCCCTCAAAAGAGCTCACCTTACTTAAAAGACGTACTTTGTTATTCTTTTGTAGGAAAAAGTTTACACGAGTGCATAAACAAGGTTCGTACTTAATTTCAGAAATAAAATGAAGGAGTTTTGGAGGAAATTGAGATTTTGAAGGAGTACTAATGGGCTGTCATTAACAGGGTTCATACTCAAATTTGAAAATCAAAAGTAAGGAGTTTTTAAGGAGTTTCGCAGGAGTTCATTTTATTTTTTAAGGACTAGTTTCCCGTTTAAAGATGTATTTTTTAAAACTTATTTCAGAAAAACTATGTACAACTCTAATATTATTTATTTTTGTTTTCATACAAAACATTGAATGCACAAACATACTGAATTTATAGTAAAATATGCATTTACTGCATTTTCTTTGACGTGAGCCGCCTAGGAATCAAATTCAAATACAAGGGAGGGGGGGGGGGATGTTACATAAAAGAATTTATAGAAGCAAAAAAAAAAACCTTTAGCATGGTACTTTAACAAATCTACAAGATGTTATTTTACAAATAACTATCTACATAATCGTCATAAATTTTAAAAAAAATTCGGATGTGGGGAAGAAATTTGTCTAACGAAAAAATCGGATTTCCTGTATTGGCAGACGAATAAATAGCGGAACTTTGGTAAAGTTAGGTACAACGTAATCACTCCTATCAGATTGGCGATAGAAAAACATTTTTAAGGCCATGTAGGATAAAAAAAATAAGGAGTTTGTAAGGAGATAATAGCAAAATTCAGGAGATTTAAGGGCCCTTATTTTCTTTTCTTAAAAAGCAGGAGTTTATAAGGAGTTTGTAAGGAGCGTACGAACCCTGATTAAATGATGTTGCACCTTTTTTCAACATATTTGACCACCTTACCCATTTGTCACAAAGTGTCACACTTCACCTCACTACTCCTGTCACATGTCATATTTTTCATAAACATTTTATTGCAATAACTGTTACTTTGTCACCCTCTCTCTTTCCCTCGTCAATTTCATGAACCCGTCTCCCCTTCAAGGCATAACATCACTTGACACAATCACTTAATATAGATAGTACATCTACTTATGTATTTTTAAATATTTAAATAATAATTAGAAAACCTGACTTTTGCTGTTGAGAGGGTGATGGTAGGAAAAAGAATAATCGTAAAACTTGAAAAAATAACAAAGCGCCAGTTAAGCATGTTTTACATCACTTACACAAAATGTCATCCAATAATATCCTCATCTTCGACTTTTATGATTTCTCTGATCAATGAATATATATCACATCTTTATGAAAACAAAATAAATACACAAAATTACTACATTAAAATCGCTCTTATACAACTGCCCTTGTGATGAAGTTAAGTTGTCAATTAAAGTATTTAAGTTACCGTAATAGAGGAAGGTTATATAGTCTTGAACGAAAAAAGGAGTTTTGAAGGAGTTAAAACCAAAATGAAGGAGTATGAAGGGCCCTTCAAGAAAATTTCCTAAATGAAGGAGTATTGGAGGAGTTTTGAAGGAGTTAAAACCAAAATGAAGGAGTATGAAGGGCCCTTCAAGAAAATTTCCTAAATGAAGGAGTATTGGAGGAGTTTTGAAGGAGTTAAAACCAAAATGAAGGAGTATGAATTTCCTAAATGAAGGAGTATTGGAGGAGTTTTGAAGGAGTTAAAACCAAAATGAAGGAGTATGAATTTCCTAAATGAAGGAGTATTGGAGGAGTTTTGAAGGAGTTAAAACCAAAATGAAGGAGTATGAATTTCCTAAATGAAGGAGTATTGGAGGAGTTTTGAAGGAGTTAAAACCAAAATGAAGGAGTATGAAGGGCCCTTCAAGAAAATTTCCTTAATGAAGGAGTATTGGAGGAGTTTTGAAGGAGTTAAAACCAAAATGAAGGAGTATGAAGGGCCCTTCAAGAAAATTTCCTAAATGAAGGAGTATTGGAGGAGTTTTGAAGGAGTTAAAACCAAAATGAAGGAGTATGAAGGGCCCTTCAAGAAAATTTCCTAAATGAAGGAGTATTGGAGGAGTTTTGAAGGAGTTAAAACCAAAATGAAGGAGTATGAAGGGCCCTTCAAGAAAATTTCCTAAATGAAGGAGTATTGAAGGAGTTAAAACCAAAATGAAGGAGTATGAAGGGCCCTTCAAAAAAATTTCTTAAATGAAGGAGTATTGGAGGAGTTTTGAAGGAGCGTACGAACCCTGATAAAAAAAGTTAATTACTATATTTGATTTAAACAAAAAAAACCTAGAAAAAAACTGCAATGTAGTGAAGCTGTGAAAGTTGAAGCGTGAAGTAGCAAGGGACAACTGTATCTTCCTTATTACTGTACCGTACAGTTTTATCCGTAAGGTCCAACACTTGACCGAAAGGAGCTTGAACAAGACTTTCAAACTATTGTAGACAAATTCAACTTAACCTTTCTCAGTGAAAGCACTTTACATTTTAATTCATTTTTTGTATAATTCCTGCGATGAATACAAATGAGTGCTGTATTGCAGACACGCAGTGAAATGGGGCTTTGGGGGTATAACATCACCCCACAGGTCTTGGTTTTAACATTATTAACAGTCTTAATGCAGCAGTTATACATATGGAAGGAACGTTTTTATAAAAAAAACAACTGCAGAAGGTAATTCTTGCTGCGCCAGCGGAGTATTTAATTTAGCCTATGCATTCAAAAATAACGACTGACGACCTTTAAAGAGATTAAAAATACAAAACAACACATCATAACAACAACAGACAAAACAGTCTTTCGGATTTGTCAAAGAACAGAGCCGTAGATTTTACCTTTCTTTCTCTTGCCCCTCCGTATCCGAACTGGACACAGAAACGCCATTACGGGAGTTCAGGGAAAATTTAAATGGTCAGCGCTAAAACCTCTTCGGGGAGCACATCGGGCTGGATAATGCAGATTTCTGGAATATCGGAAGCTGGATGAGGAGGGGGGGCGTTCATAACTGAGCGAGCAGCGAAGAATGTGAGAGTGCAGACGCATAAATAACCACCGCACGTCCCAAGTTGCCCATGGGCACAACTTTCAAGCGAGTTTGTCACCAACGAAAAACAAGCAAACGACGTTTGGTTACGGTCGCAGTGAAAGGGGGTTCGAGCGGTCGGCATATTTCGTGGGTCGCGTTCGGACGGAGTGACCTTTTCGAGTTTGGGAGATATTTCGATAATTGGGAATCTGGCGCGGTCGTCTCATTTTTTGGCGTAAATAATTTTATTATGTTAACCCTGCTGGTTTACAGTAACCCTACGTGAATATATGTTTCCGATCTCTTTGTTTAGATTTGCAAAGAAAAATACCTTTCGCGCAGGCGCTGGAGCCAAAAATTGACGCCAATGAAGGAAGATCGCCAGATTCCCAATTATCGAAATATCCCCCGAGTTTGGTCTGGACACTGACGTCATCAACAAACCGCGGGTTATTTAGGTTGCGTTCGACGAAACTCACCAGTCGACCGATAAGTAACCAGTTAGGCTGCGTTCGGAAACGATCCACCGGTTACACCGCATGGTTAGTCCGGTGTGGTTATGACTAGAGTCCCTATATGAAAACGTAGTTTTCAGAGTTGCGACAACAGCTACGCTCGGAAAGCGCTACCGGTTACAGGGGAAGATAGGGTTGCCGCCGAGCTGCAAGATTGGCTCCTTGTTCGCTTTCGAGTTTCATTTAAAAAAATAGTAACAAGCGGAAGCGGAAAGAGTGGCTGAAACGGGTTCTGAAGGATGTAAACTCGCGCCCCGCGGATTCGAAAATGCATGCTACCAATAAATGAAACGCTCGATTTTAATTCAAATATTAAAAAAAGGCAAAATGGCCCTGTGTTAGCAGAATTAAAAGCAGGTTTTTTTCTTAAACCTTATTCTCTTTAATACGATTAATTTTAAACTAATCAAAAAATTCCGAGGTAACGAAAATTATATTTAGTTTTAATTGATTCAAAATGAATGAGGGAATAAAAACTGATTAAGAAAATAAAAAAAAAATAATAATAAATAAATAAGCAACAAATAACGAACATAAAAAATTGCTTTTGTTTGCTACATTAAATTAAGCTTTAATAAAGATTTTTGAACATAGAAATATTTCTTATATTGATATCAAACGCATTACATTTTTTTTTATAAAAGGAAAAATATACGATTTTCTGATTTAAATGGAACAAAGTTTAGCATTAGCTTAAAAAATTCGAAAGGAAATATATGGTGCTGTTAGGGGTGTGGCACCCATGTATATGTAAAGGAAAGTTTGAAAGAATAATACTAGAAATATGTAGAAGCTTAAAACAAGGCATCCTATCCAGGTCCAGATCTATACATTTTGGGCCTCCCTGCAACAAAATCTGTATAGTCCCTCCCCAGAGACCATCAGTGTACATTTGTAACATTAAATAGGTCTTAGTGCTAGGTTTTTTTCAATTTTTTTCTTCAATTTCATAGGTTGTTGAACTCCTTAAGACGTTCAGAACCTCTGAATATTTCAATGGTTTAGTGAGCACACCTAGTCAATAGATTAATTTGTATGAAGTTGAAAACTGAAATTATATTAATCAGAGGTCATTTTTATTTGAAACTAGATGCAGATAGAAATATCCAGAAATAAATTGGGAAGTTAAGGGGGGGGGGGCGTGTATTTTGACTCATCATATTTTTTCAACATTCATATATGCATAAGAGTACACTATCTATTATTTAAAATTTTCACCAACATTTTTATACCAAAACAATACTAGAATGAAAAGAATTTGGTTGTACACATTTTTTCAAGGAAACAAAATTAAAACATTTCAGAGCACCAAAAAAGGACTTGTATGTATTTTGAATTTTTATAAGAAGGCAAAAACTAAAAACAATTTAGCATGAGGAAAACTCATTTATTTCATGCTAAGTTTTCAGATCAATAGCATGATCTTATTATTGTAATCTTGTTTTTGTAAACAACATAGATCTCTATTGTTCGATTTATTTTTTGGTCTTATTATATCTATAAACTTTATTTAAAACACAAAATTTCAAGCATTTTCATCCGAAAAAGAAAACATTAGTTTAATTAAAAACTTCAGTCACTAATGGGCTAATGTTTAAAAAGTGCAACTTTGCTGTCACATGCCTTTTACAGTTAAAACTAAGGAATAATTTATTATTTTTTAATTTCAGCAAAAATATATCCATTTAAATCTGCCAACAGTTTTTTTTGTAAAAATTTTTATTTTTTTGGTTCGCAGCATGTGAATTCTCACCTCCATGTATTAGAATTCAATTGTTTCAAAATAAATGAAGAGACAAAAAAGGTAAGAAAATGAAAATAAATAAATGAACGACAGATAATGCACATTAGAAATTGCTTGTTTTTGTTTCGGAAAGGCAAGCGTTATGAAGAGTTTTAAAATTAAAAATATTTCCTGTAACCATATAAAAAGCAATATTACTAATTAAAATGGTTTGCTGTTAAAAAAAATTGCATGTTTAAGTTTACCCTATGCAATTTTCTGATTTAAATGTGATTAAGTTAAACATTAAATTAAAAATTTGAAAGATACATATGCAAAGGAAATTTGAAAGCTTAATACTAGAAATAGGTAGATGGTTAAAATGAGGTAACCATCCCCCCCCCCCCCAAAAAAGAAAGAAAAGATACCAAGAACCTCTAAATATTTTAGTGGTTCAGTAGGCACTCCTGGTTAAAATATTAATCTGAATAAAGTTGAAAATTATTACTTTAATTTGATGTAGATAGAAATATTCAGAAATAAATTGAGGAGTTGAGGGGGTGTAATTTGAAACATTACTTATTTTCAACTCATATGAATAAGAAACAAATGTATCTATTAAAGTAAGGTAAGAAAAACAACATTAAAAAAAGCACAAATTTATTTATTTCTCTGCATCATACATTTATTACTTAAATTTTGAACAATATTTTCACATCAAAACAATATTATAAAGAAAAGAAAGTAGACTTTTTTAATGAAACAAACAAAAAATCATTCACAGCACCAGTAGAGGACTTGTACTTGTTTTCAATGTTTGTGGAAAAGCAATGTTTACATTTAATTTTGACAGAGATTTTAAATACAACTTAGCATGAAGAAAACACATTCATTCCATACTAAGTCTTCAGGTCATTACCATATAAAGATTACAACAAAAGTCTCTAATGTTCAATTTATGTTTTGGTGTTGTTACATTTGTAAACTTTATTTCAAACATAGAACTTCCAACATTTTTACACGAAAAAAAAAGAGGAAATGAAAACATTTTTCTCAATAAGGCAATTAAAATCAAATTCAGGGTACCGAAACAGGATTTGTAGTTTTTATAGATTTTGGGGTAAAGTATTATTGTCAATAACTGCTTAAGTAACAAAATAAGCAAAGATTAATCTGTGTGTTTTCTGAAATGCAATGTAACTTTAAAATATTCAGATGTTCAAAAGGTGGTTATTCATTACCAAATTTTTAAAAATTCTTTACTCCAAAGTATCATTTTATAAAACTAATAACTATGGACAAAACATAAGCATAATCAAAATTTTCAGTCACTTATAAGCATAAAGAAAATAAATTTTGTTATAGGCTTTACTCCCATCTACTCAATCAGGGAGTTTAGATTAGACAGGGCAAAATATACTGATGCTTGTAATTTATTTTTTTTTTATACTATTTGTGAAGTGCATTTTTGTGGAAAAAAAAACCCCTTGATTGAAATAAATTGAATTTCTTGTTCAGATTTTTTCATATAGATTGTAATTCCATTCATTACCCTGTATCATGGATAGATGAACACAACCTATGTTCCAATTTCCTGAAAAATGCCTCCAGAACTCAGTCAGAAACAGAACAGGTGCATTGACAGTCGGAAGTGGACTTAGATAACGGTTTTTACCTATCCCTTCCAAAATTGGAGTTATTTGCAGTTATTCAAATCCTGTCCTGCAGTTTAAGTGGGGAGAAAAATCTCTTCTTGGGGGGGGGGGGAGATTTCTGGATAACTACAGGAAGAGAATAAGCATCAATGAACTGTTCATTTAATCATGAAATAAACAAACCTAAACACATCTTTCACAATTTTACGTATACCTAAGTTTTTTAGCCTTGCATTGAATACCAAAAAGTTTATTAAAAATCTGAATTGAAAACAATATTTTTACATGACAAACAAGCATAAACCTTAAGAAAGCATTTGTTTTACAAAACAAATTTAAAACTCTAAATTTAGAGAATCAAAACAGAGTTCCAGCTATTTCTCAATTTCTGTTGCAAAATTGTTTGTTTTACCTCCTTACATTTCAATATTATTACACAAATGAATGATAATAAATTTGATAATAAGCGTGACAAATCAGAAATACAGCATTGATTGTATAAAGAAGATCAAAATTTCATTTAATTACACTATTTAGCATTTAAACACAAAATTTTCGTTGGTTTGTATGTTGTTGTTGAAAGTCCAAAGACCATTTCGGTAACAAATTTCCCGAAGTCATCAGCATAATGTGAACCATTACAAACATGAATGGCATATTATGTATGGAAGTATATTATTTTTTTAAACAACTTCATAAAAATTAGTTTTGATAAAGCTGTCAATCCAAGAAAATGATTTCTGGACATCCTTGTAAACTTAAATTAAACTAGCAGTTGAGCTTTCTTCAAGTTGCAGAATATCTGGAAGAAACTTAAAAAAACATTAAGGGCAAATACATTTAAAAGCAGAAGTAAAACTCTTCAAATGTGCTAAATCATCAATACGGCTGAACACAATTGGCAGGAATGTTTTTTAAAGTAGTTCAGAAAATTATTAATGGAAAATAAATAAACACACTTTAATTGAAATAGAGCTGAATTTCAACTACTTTGCATTAAGTGTGTTGTAAAGTTAAATTTCAAATAACAGGGTGTGTTTTAAAAACACTTGAAAAAGTAAAACAGTGGGGCACGTTGTACCGGTCCCAATAATTTAATAACACTAATATTTTTTATTTTATTTTCTGACCAACAAATAGCTCCTATGGTCCTACAAATCCTATAATAAAAGCACATGGCACAGTTATATTGAACAAATTTTATTCCAGAAAGTGTTATTTCAGTAGTCCTGAGTAATTTTCAGTAAACTATAAATTTTTTTTTTAATGGTTTTAGTCAAGATTGCGGAAAAAAAAAATTGAACTCCTGTCTTAAACTTTTACGTGAATGCTACTACCTCATCAAAGGGCTTACTACTTGTCATTGAAAAAATGTGAGTGCATACTATAGAAACTAATTATAAACTGTTTTTGTTTGTTTTTAACATATAAATTTAAGTGAAGTAAAAATATAGAGAATGCAATATACTGATGTTTAAATTTAAATTCTTTAAAAAAAAAAGCCACGTTTTTCAGTAAATTAATTTATCTATACCAGATATTTCAGCTGGCCACATGAATCAGTTTTGAACCACTGTTTTAGAGCATTTAAATTCCCCGTTATTTCAATGTTCTATTTCCTGACAAAAGTAGTATTGATTTTCTAAAGCGTTCAACAAATTAAGATAAGCTCTGATAAACTGAATATTTATTTATTTTCATATTTATTTTTATGAGTCGTTGAAATGAACTCAGATGCAATTGAATTACTTTTTGAGTGGGCGAGGCAAAATCACGAACATGTAACAAATGAATATAAATAATGAAAGAAACATTACTTTTAAAGTTGATGCATTATAATAATAACGTAAGAAAATAAATAACACTGATTTTAGGAAGCAGTTACTAAAGACTTTAATTTGCATTGGTTGAATACATCGAATAAATATCAAAATATCCTATATATATCAAAATATCGGATATTTTCGAACCATGATCTTTACAGATAATCTCAAAAACCCAAAATGACAGCCTTTATTTCAAAATGCAATTCCACACTAGTTAAAATTTAACTCCACATTAATCGAGATAGGATGATTTAAAAATCATTTTCGCACCAAATATCGAAATTTTTATGAACTTGATGTGGGGTGAGAGCTTCATGTACTTTATTCTTCTGCTGATCTAAAAGAGTAAAATTCTTCTAAAGTTTGATTCCAAGAAACGGGTTGTGTCATAATGACACACGATAGACGTGAAACATTTTAATTATTCATCAATCACTTTTGAATAGATTGTATTTCTTATTCATATTTTTACATAAAATTATATACATGCGTCCACTGATAATGATCATCTTCTTCCTTCTTAAAAAGAGAAATGATCTGCAATGTACATATTGATCTCCGCTCTGCATGAACGCAGTACATGCAACCATACAAAATGAGAAAGGAAGCGAGAAGAGTGTAATATCTCACTTCTGAAGGCAAGCAAGCCACTGCTTTCCTTCTAACCAACATTGCTTATCCCCACCAATTTTCATCACACAAAAAGGTTGGACCATAACTTGAAAGCCCTCGCATAAAAAGTTTCACTTAAAAAATCTTTGATTCAGCATTTTATCATAAAAGTACAGTAGAATACCTTTATAACGCCGACCTGTATAATGCAATTCTCTATAAACCGCACAACTTTTCAGAAGTAAACAATAAGTTTTGAAGTTTAAAAAATCCCTCTATTTTGCCTTGCAAACATAAAAATTGTTAGGAGAAGTAAATTTTGAATCAGTTTTTCATCTTTTCACCTTAATTCAAAGCTTTTAATTAAAAATTAGCATTTACAGTAAAATGAAAATACCAGATGGTTTTTGAAAATGCAGCTGTTTTGCAAACCATGAAGCTAGCAGAAGTGCAGGATATTTTACTTTCTTTTAATAAAGAAACATATTTATTTGTGAATGACTCATTGCATAATTAATGCTTCAATATTCACTACAGATAAAACTCATTCTGAAGTGCTAATATATAGATATATTTTGAATACTAGTTTAAAAATTTTGAATTGACCTATATAACGCCAAAACCTGTATAACGCAAAAACTCTGATCCAAAGGTGTGCATTATAATGCTCTTCAACTGTATTGATATTTCAACCCGCAAAACTTTAAATGTACCTAATTTCTGACAAACAAGAGCTTTGTGGCTGGGAGGAATTTTACAATCTGAATTACGGTCCTGATCTCAAAGGTAATTCAACACTTGTTAAAACTTAATTATGTATCAATCATGGCATAATTATTTAAAAATCATTTTCTCAAAAAAAAAAAAAAAGAAAGAAATTTTTACGAACCTGAAGCGAGGTGATAACATGCACTTTATTCTTCAGGTGATAAAGAAAGAGTAGCATATCAAGGAAATAACTAGGCAACCTAAAAATTTAAAAACCCTAATTAGAGCATAATAAAAGGTACGAACACACTACTTGAACCGAACTTAAAACACCTCAGTTTTCTATTTATGATGGAACACACAGCGACTGGCATGCTTGTTGAATAAAAAAAGAATAAATTACCAAAACAACCAAAAATACCTACAATGCATTAAATTTTTAATAAAATAGTATTTTAAATTGGCTCGCTCAATCAAAAAAATCAATAAAAACTGTGCCGTGTGTCAAGCAAGTGTTGCACTTCATATCCACCTCAAACGCTTTGGCAAATTCATGTGGTTACATTAATTTCATAATCGAATTGACATTTTTTTTACAAATTTCAACTAATAAATATTTGGCAGAAAATCATAACAAATCGTTTAAACTTAAATCTAAATGTTATTAAAAGATACTGTCAGCAAGCATTGAAAGTTCTATAATTTATAAGCATTTTATTTCCTCTGCATCTCCTTTCAAAAAACAAAAAATTGACACTGTTAATACTTACGTTGCATAGATTTAATTTGGAGTTTTATAGCTTGAAGGAACATTAAAAACGATACATAAGTCAATTTTTGTCTAAGAAATGATCAGGAAAAATAAAAACCTTAACATTAAAACATAAGTTAAAATGGGTTTTAATATCAAGTCATATTCATTAAAAATAAAAATTTCTGCAACGTACAGCATTTATAATACAAATCGCAAGTTAAGATCTCCTCACATCACAAGTGTATGTTTTGATTACTTTCACTCGTCGCCAAACACGAAATTGATCGCGCCAAACGGAATACAGAGATCTATCGTTAAAAAAATTTAATTTACACAATTTAAACTTTTGCCTTGTCTTAAAGTGTTGCTTTTCAACAACGTTGTGATTGGAATCACTGATTTAACAGAAAAATTAACTATAAAAGACCCAAATAAAGTGTCAGAAGGGAATTTAAGCACACTGGAACACATGTTCTTGATATAATTACGCGATAGTTAAAGAAATAGGAATGGACTCACTCAAGTAAAGCTACACACGTATAATTTGAACATTGTAGAACAGTAATATGAGCATTAAATTCTTGGACTCACCTTTAATTTTCCAGATTCTGGGTTTTTCCACAGCACTGTCATACGCTCCATGTTAATCCTACGGGAGAAGAAGAAACCGTGCCTCAGGCGGTCTTCGACCAATAGGAAAATGATGCCGCGTTGTCGCAACTCTGAAAACTACGTTTTCATATAGGGACTCTAGTTATGACGTATTTGGAATTTCTCTAGGAATTCCGGTAGAACAGCTGTGTTTCCGAACGCTCGTGGTTAAACCGCGGTAGTTCCAGTTCAGCAGCAAACGACACTCCAATCAACGCGTAACTTTCATAATAGGCAAGTCACGTGCGTTACGATCAAAACATGAAACACGACCGGATTGGCCAACACAGACTTTGTGACGTTTGTGATCTCGCTAACCGCTTCCTGACAGCGGTGCCACAGGTTGCTACCAAGTCGTCCGCCAGAAAACAACCGCAGTGTTTCCGAACGCGGTTAAGTGACGTCAGCGGTTCCACCGCAAGCGTTTCCGAACGCTTGCGATTGCACCGAGGCGACCGATCCGCGTTTCCGAATGCAACCTTACTAACCGCGGCGTTCTATGATTAACCGGTTACCGCAGCGGTAACCATTCTAAGCAGTTGATTGGTTGATTGGAGCACGTGATCATTAGCTGTCAAGTGATTAACTACCGGTCGCGCTCGTCGAACGCAACCTTAACGGTAAATTAAAAAGAAAATTATTAGCAAGGAAATACTCACCAGGAAACATCATGATCAAGGAAATTCAAAAAAATTCCAAATTGGTGGCATTCGAAAGAGCATTGGAAAACATGTTTATGGCACTGAAACTACGTGCCCTCGTGACCACGTTATCGAAATATGAGGTCTTAAAAATTGCCGAAATTTTTAGTAAAGTCGCCAAATTTAGCGAGTTTTGTTCAGAAATGGAAGGTACGGCGCGAATTCAACATCTGCATCTGACAAGACATTTCACTTCCATATTTGGTCACCACCAAAGCGCGTGAGAAATATCGCATTAATTCTTTACTCGGGGTGACTACCATGGCGCGGGGTGTCGTGGCACAGACTGCGGCATTGAAATTTTTAGGGGCTTGTGTTCCGGGATATTAACGTGCAACTGTATAGGGGAAAACGTAATTGGTGATAGTGACTTCAGTATTTTTAAAAATGACTAAATAACATGCAATATGATGTGCATTTACGTTATAGCGACTTTCAGTTGCAGTGACAGACTTTTTCGAACTACAGGGGTTGTTTTAGTGAACGTCGACTATAAAATTTTTGATAAGAATCTGTTATGAAGTAATTTCCGACATCGTTAGTTTTGCTGTGCAAATTTTTGACATTTACTATCCGTTGTTTCCTTTTTTTTTAATTATTATTTTTTTCGATTTTAAATTAAAAGTTAAACATTTTCGCTAGCAGTGGTCAGACAATAAAACTTCATGAATGATAATAACTTTTGAAAAAATAAATAAGAGCTGGGATACTACAATCCATGATCATTTTCTTTCAACATAAAAAACTATCCATTTTATTTTCAATATATAAGCTTTAATAAGCATGTTTTTTTTTTTACTTATTCATATTAATTCTCGTACATAATTATTAATTACTTACAACACATTTCATAACAAGAGTACAAACTTAAATTAGTTAAGTAAAACACACTTGAAATGCACTTAAATTCTGAAGTGCATTATTATCACGATTACAAAGTTAAATCCTACGTTCAATTTCGTTATAAAGTTAGCTCCTCTGGATAAAGCTCTCTAATTTCCATTTCGCAGGCTTCACAGTTACTTTTTAATTTTACACACACAAGTAAAGGGTTAATTCGAAACATCGTTTTCGCGCTTTGCAGATGACCAGAAATGAGAATGAGAGTCTTGCCAGACGCAGGCGATGAAATCACGTGGTATTTTCCATTTCTTGCCAAGTCTTTAAATTTGGCGAATTTTCGTAAGATTTCGACAGACTTTGACCCCCCATATCTCAAAAACAAAAGGACGAGGGCACACAATATTTGGGTCAAATTTTTTTCTAAAGATACTCTTTCATCGAATGCGAACATTTTTAACTTTTTTCATGATTACTGAACTCGTGATGTTTCCTGGTCAGGGTGCCCACCTAGGAGTGGGGGTCATGGCGGCGCAGATTGCGCCATTGAAACTTTAAGGAAGTGGGTGTTTTGAGGGGCATTTCTCACTTTTTTTGGGAGAGGGCTCTTGCTCTTGGGGGGTCTTCGCAATAAATAGGAGTGTACGACCTCTGGCTTATGAAGTTACTTCATGTTCCGTTGCTAGGGGGGGAGGGGTTAACTCAGCCTCGGGATATGTTCGAATAGAGTATACTACAACAGGTCCGTCATCTGTCATTTTGTATCAGAGCGCGTGTTTGAGTGGTTGTCTTTTCTAGCGAGTTACACGTTTCGTGATTTTTCACTGCGAGAAATTATTAGCGACACGTGAATTGTTCATCACATAAGGTATATTTTTCTTTTGCCCAGTTTGGTTGCGTTCGACGAAACTCATCGGTCGACCGGTAAGTAGCTGGTTACTAACCAAAGTGTTCTATGATCAACCGGTTACCATAGCGGTTAAAACCATTCTAAGCAGTTGATTGGTTGATTGGAGCACGTGATCATTAGCTGTCACGTGATTTACTAACCGTTCGAGCTCGTCGAACGCAACTTTGGCAAAGCCCGAAACGGTACCATTATCTGAACACCACCGACGTCCCACGAATGTACATTGGGGCCGTGGTAGCCCGATCGGTAGAGTGTCGGATTCGGGGCCGGAGGGTCCTGAGTTCGAACCTCGATGGTCGAAGACCCACCGTCGTCATTAAAGGGGACTGGGCGAAGTTTAATATGCTCGTGGTCTCAATGTCCTCCAAGTGAAACGATGCCTCTGGGGGTGCTAGCACCAGGTAGCTATTAGCTCCTGGTCTTGCTCTAAATTCTCATAAACTGTTCGATCCGGTGATGGTGCTGCCATCTATCGGTATAAAAAAAATAATGGAGGCAAGGCACTTAGTATGCAGTCCTGGACACAGTTATAGTCAGTTGTGGGGTAGGGGGGGGGGCACATGACGCAGACTGCGCCATTGAAATTTTAAGGAAGGGGGTGTTTTAAGGGGCATTTCTCACTGAGGGGGATGGGCTCTTCGTAATATATAGAGGGGTGCGCCCTGGCTCTTAGAAAATATGAAGTTACTTCATGTGCCATTGCTGGGGGGGGGGGCTCTCTCAGCCTCGGGGTAATTTCAAATAGAGTATACTACAAAAGGCCCCTCATCTGTCCATTTTGAATCAGAGCGCGTGTTTTGAGTGGTTGTCTTTTCTAGCGAGTTACCACGTTTCGTGATTTGTCACTTTGGTTGCGTTCGACGAGCACGACCGAGAGCGACCGGTTAGTTAATCACGTGACAGCTAATGATCACGTGCTCCAATCAACCAATCAACTGCTTAGAATGGTAACCGGTGAGGTAACCGATTTATCATAGAACGCTGCGATTTGTAATCGGTTACTTACCGGTAGACCGGTGAGGTTCGTCGAACGCAACCTTTGAGAAATTATTAGCGACACGTGAAGTGTTTATCAAATAAAGTATATTATTTTTGGCAAGTTTGGCAAAACCCGAAACGGTACTATTATCCGAACACGACCGACGTAAAATCCAACGAATGCACATTGCGTACTCCGTATGGCAACACGTCGTATTGTTGTTTCTTTCTTCCGTGACTTCCGTATTTTGCTTGTGTGTGTGAATGATGAATATTTCTGACATTTCCTCGTAAAAATCCAAGTGTTTTTTGCTCGGCCATGGATGTCGGGGAACTGTTGAGCTACAAACCCGCCAAGGAGCCGAAGCGGGGGGCTGCGGACGACGAAGATGTGGAGGTCCGTCCTCGCGCGAAGAGGCTGGCGAACATGCCCGATTCCATCCACTACGAGAGGAAGATGCACAAGACCCACGAAGAGAACAAGGAGAACCTCGAACGAGATCTAGACGAAGATTCAGGTTGTTACGAGTTTCCTTTCTGAAATTCTCGAAATTCTGCTCAGCAGTATAAAGTAAAAGAAAAAACAAATTTTATCAGAACGATGCAGACGGAAAAATACTTAATACCTTTATACATCCCAATCGCTCTCTTTTAAATTCTACGAACACCAACTTCTAATTCATTGCCAAAACATGTTTATAACATATCATAATAGACTCATGTCTCAAACAGGGTTGGGTTTTTTGCCGGCAAGAAGGTATTTTTGCTGGGAGTGGAAAAAACCATGGAAAAAACGGCAAAAACCTAATTGCAAATAAAGTAGCATTATAGTTTTAATCAAGAAATAGTGACGATATAATATAAATAATGCACTTTAGTATTTTAGTTATGTCTCTCTATGTTACTTCTCATTTATAAGGTGGAAAATAAAGAAAAAAGAAATGTTGGGATTGCAAAACTTAAGATTTTGAATGTTGTCTAAAACATTTTTTTTAGAATGAGTCAATTCCTTCAATGCTAAAACAAAGAATGTTTACTTAAGCTTAGTAAATTAATAAAAAGATTGAATTCTAATTATATATATATGTAAGAACCGCCGCTCGGTTCTCATTACGAATCTTGTTGCAGTGTTGTGGCGTGATAATCTACCACGTAGGAAGAGGACAGAGCTACATTCACTAATCACATCTTTATTCTTGCATGGAATATAACAGCAGGAACTTCTCTTCTAACCACCTTGTTTAGTTGTGCCACGATTTTAATATAGGGAATATCATTAAAAGGTTACAGATAATTATCCCTCGATCATGTGATCGCACGTGATCTATATAGGAGGAGCAGATTGCAATAACGAAATATTATTGGGCTTTGCACCGCAGACAGAGGCTGGCTTAAGTCTGGAGGGAAAAAAAGTGTCTGGTAGGTACTTTAAGGGGAATCTCATCTGAGCCCACAACATAGCCATATATGGTGTGAGAAGCATTTAAGTGTGTAATAAATAATGTCTGTGACTCATACGCGCTGACATATAAGTGAACAGAACTTAATATGGAAAAGGCATAGCAAAGGATTTTTCATATTACATATATATTTAATTAATCACTTTTTTTTTTGATCCCACTAAGATTTTTAAGTTATTTAATTAATAACAGAATACTTGAATATGGAAAAATATTAACTTTTCCTCACTAAAGAAATAATGCATTTTTTCTCACTTACTGGGAAAATGGATAGCCAAGAGAAGAATTTAAAAAGAAGAAAAAAAAAACGGATCAATATACGTGCATTCTATATTCACTCTAATTTTTAGTAATACTAGCCCACCCTACAGAAAATGGCAAAGCCTTTTATCAAAATCTTTTCATGCTTTTACTTTTATATAAAAGGAAAAAAAACTGTCCGTAAGTTGTTAACACAAAATCTATTTTTGCCACTTTGGTAAAAACCTATTTTTGCCGGGCGGTAAAAACCGTGGTTTTTTCCGCCCCCGGCAAAAACTTGCCAACCTCTCAAATACTCATAGTCATTTATGTTTTTAGTATTAAGATTAATATAAACAAATAACAGGGGTCGATCCAGCGCAAAATTGGGGCCGCTTTGCGGCCCCTTCACAAAATTCCGCATGGCAAAAGCGGCCCCTTTCACAAAATTCTGCGTCGCAAAAGCGGCCCCATTCACAAAATTCCCCATCGCAAAAGCGGCCCCATTCACAAAATTACGCGTCGTAAAAGCAGCCCCTTCAAAAAAATTTATAAAGGCATCCTTTTCACAATATTTTTTAACCGCAAATGTGTACGCATCTACGCGGAAGCCTACCCCTCTTCCACCTTCCCCCATCTTATCTTTTTGCCTGCTGCGTGAGGTGTTTTTGCTTGAGAGCGTCAGAGGGGGGGGGGGGGACGAGAGAGGGACGCTTGTGACTGGTGGCTAGCGAAAATCCAAGAAAAATAATGAGCACGTGATAAAGAATTGATTCGATGATTTTCTGCTGTTCCACGAGTGCGAATTGAAGACTGACTCATTTCACGCCACGGCAAATTAATCGCCTATATTCTGTTGGTTTGATTTGCTTCAATGACCAAATACTTCTGAATTAAATATTCCTTTGAATCATTGTAACTTTCAATTGTGTCTTAGTTGCACGCATCCTTCCTTTATCCATATTATTTTGCCAAATTATGCACTTTTAATTCTCAAAAGTAGTTGCAAATTGAAACCTTGCCAGTTGCAGATCTTCTAGCTTTTTTCATCTTTCTTTTTTTTTTTTTTAATTTTTTAAAAATATTCACCTGTTTTTTCAATTTGTTCCTATTTTCTTCAGTTTATTTTGAAAAAGTTTAAGGTTCATAGTTGGGGGGTTATCTTACGGAACGGACGAGCAAAATTTCTGAAAATTATTCCCGAACGAAGGTTAAAAAGAACATTCGAAAATCTTATATTTTCCTTTTTTAATCAATTGCATAGAAATTCGCATTGAATACTGGCGCATGCTGATGCAAATCGTATTGTATGGCAATTAATTAAACCCTGTTAGAGTATGAGTAACTACGCGGGAAACTCCGAACAACCGATTGGCGAAATTCCCTGTAGTTTGTAGTTGATACTGTGCGTTCTCAAAAGCTCACTTGACACGATTGCATTTAATGAAAAAAAAGGTGTGATTAGGCCAGGGGTACCCACTTTTTCTCATATTCTTTAGTTTAAAGCAGCGTTTCTTGATCTTTTTTTGAATCTCGGACCGGTAGAACTTCGTCAAAAAATTTCACGGACCGGTAGAAATTTTTATTTTTTTTTTTCACTAAAATAAACTAATCTGTTTTGTCCTTTTTTTTAAACAAATGCCAGAAAGAAAACCCTTCTCTACTTAAAATAAACTTACAAAAGTTAATTGTAAGATTTTTTTTAAATAACTTACACACTTTGAATGTAAAAATAGGCGCAGCTAATTTGTGTAAATTTTCATAAGCGAATAAATCTTATAGAGAAACCACAAAACGTATGCAAAGTAATGGATATATTAATGCATAAAATATCGTATAAAATTAGGAATAAAATTAAAATAAGGAAATTTTATTTTATTGGAAACGGGTATAATTCTTCGAAGACCGGTCAAATTTTCTCGCGGACCGGTGCCTACGGAGAATTGCTGGTTTAAAATGCATTATTCATTTTTTCTTTCCTGCTATTTTTCTTGTAGACTGTACGCGTAAGAGCAAAAGATAGCTTCCAAAGTCACGCTAGTTTGAGCGTACAGCATACAGTAAACCAAAAGAATAACGGTATTATTTTTTTTTTTGTAGTTTAATTCCTAGATTCCTTCTTTTATTGATAAAATACAATGCCAGCTGAAAAATATCGTCGGTCATTCTATTTAATCTTGCTGTCTTCTTAAAATAAATATGAAACTTCCAGATGAGCAATTTCACAATTTTTTAACGCATGTCCGCTAATGGTGAGCAACGGGAACAGCGAGCAAAGGAAGTTTTATTGAGTGGGATTTTATTAAAAAGTGGCGGGAATCGCGTAATCTGCAGGCGATAAATTAAAAAAATGTGGTAATTGTATATTATTCCAGTTCGTTTTCTTTCTCGGTATTAATTTTTCTTTTGTAACAGATCGTCTGCGATCTAGGAGCGCAGACGATATTTTTCGTAGTTAGCTTGTTCGCGCCTTCACGTGTTTAAGAGGACATTTTTTAGGCGCATCAAAGAATAAATTGATATTCTATTCGATTATAATTTGTGTGGGAGCGGATAATGGATAATTTTAGCGGATAATGGAGCGCTGGAGATAGCCGCAATAATCTCAGTTTGGAGAGATTGCTTGTTCGTTGAAAATTATTCTTCAAGAAATTAAAATATGAAACGAGGACGTCCTGCAACGGGAGGTACCTTCCGAAATTGTGCGTATTATGTTAAAAAATTTCGCTCTTCGAACGTTCGGTCCCAAAATATTGTGAATTTCTTCAAGTCAGCAATTAACAACCCCGATAAAATCGCTACCACCACTTCACCATGCAGTAACGGTAACGCAAATGTTCCCGTTTTGGAGGGCTCGGGAAATGCGGTAAAAGATAGTACATCAAATGACAGTGAGGCAGTTCGCGAAAGTATAACGATTTTTGAGCAGAAAATACTGAAAGTGAATCTGGAGCAACTTCAATTGATGATGATATTGAGATTGAGCCATCAAATAATGATTCAAGCATTGTATTTGGGAGTACAAATGGAAATAAGAAGCATGCAATAAATAAAAAGTACATTGCAAATTATGAAAAGGTGTATAGCTGGCTTTACTATAGTTATTCAGCTAAGGGTTTTTTGTGCAAAATATGTTCATCTTTCATGAATGTTAGTGATTTGAACAAACCTTGAGTAAATATATTCTAGTTGATATCAAGAAAAGCTGTCACCCTATAGAGTTTTAAAAAAAACATGAGTGCAGCAAAAATCACAGAGAGGCTGTCAATGTACAAAAATCTAGTGCAAAAGAAGGAATTCTTAAAAAAATCTGAAAATGAAGAGATTGGAAATGAAGCAAAAAACAGAAAAAAAAAACAGAAAATTGATTGGTAAGTATTCAAATTTTGTACTTATAATCATGAAGCAATGGGCCATTTTTTAGAATTTTGAATCTCTAGTTAGATTTTTGGGGGTAAATTTAGATGACAATGAAATGAAAAAACATTTGCTAACTTGTGGTAAGAATGCCACGTATTTATCCCACATTTCAGTTCAAAACATTTATCTTTGAAAATACCAAAATTCTGTTCTTTTCAGGAAAATCCTAAATTTTACTTTGATTACACAATATATAATTAGTATTAATTTGTATTGAGTTTCGAAATCCAATTCTACAATAACTTTACTAAAAATAAAATTCTTTTATATGCTGTTTTTATATTTTTATTTCTTTCGAAGATCTTGGTTTTCTTACATGCGCCATGGTAAATGAATTTTTCGCATTTTTGATGTTGACTGTACCTTGTTAAGTGGCAAACAAATAAAATTTCTTTATATATTTATTAACATCATTAAATTGCAAAGTTTTAAACGAAATACCTACTCTGTAAGAACGTCAAATGGCAAAAAATTAAACGCTGAATGCTGGTGCTGTATTATTTTGGGTTTTAATTACTTTTAAGTTTTTCAAACACATACATTCTTCTGTGTTAAGAAATATGTAATATCTTTAAGTCTGTTCATATTGTATTTATTGGGAGTTATCATTACGTTCAGCAGCATGTGCAATTTTTATTGATCTAACAGTATTTGAGAGGGGCAAACAGTAAATCTGTTGTGAGACTTTCACCTTAAGAAAGTGTGCCTTGCATATGTATATTTGTAAAAAACAATAAATGTAATGTGTATCAAATTACAATTAAAATGTTAAGGGTCTTACTTCCCCCCTCCCCCAGCGCATTTTCTCTAGACAGCTTTCAGGTATTCTTCAAGAACTTGCAATCACCCCCTGAAACCTGTCTAATGCTTTTCTATAACGATACGACAGCTAAAAATGCTTTTATATAATCTTTTCCAAGAAAAAAAACACAAGAAGTTCTTTTTTACAAAAATAAAGAAAATTCACAAAAATATTTTGCTTTTTCACAAAAATAAAGAAAATTCACAAAAATATTTTGCTTTTTCACAAAATGGGGACCCAAAAAATAAAACCTGGATCGACCCCTGAATAAGTTTTTAGTAGTCCCTCTGCAGTGAGTCTTTGTGATGTCTTTTAAGTCGTGTGAAATATAAGTTAAGTGTTGAAATGTTGAGAAGTATTACGAGTGCGATAAATATCGTCCACACTGGAGAAGCAATATTGTCATCCCTGCTTAATCAGGTAACGGATAAAGGAATACCCAGCTTATGCGAATAAAAACTCCCAGAACCAAATATTTCCCCATAGACGCAATGCTAAAGATCCCCGCTTTATCAAATAATTTCCTGGGATAATCGAGGATATTAATCAGCTTTCGCCAATAATTTTGTTGAGAAGAAATTTGACTGAATTAGGAACAAATTAAGTAAGAATCATAGGCACCCATATGCAAAACTGTAAGGGGGAAGCTCAGTAATTTTCCCCATGGTTTAGCAGAACATTTTCCCCATGGAAACCAATTTCAGTACAGATTAGAGATTTTTTAAAGTTTGACATTTTTAGTAACTTATTTATTAATGGCTGAAGAAGAAATGTTTTTCCAAAGAAAAAGGCACTAAATGCAAAAAAGTTCTCTTTTCTAGGGAGGGGGGGGGGCTTAAGCCCCCACTTGCTCCTCTATTTTGGCGTCCTTGGTAAGAATGATCATTGACAGTAAAATATAAAGTATTATTAATCGCCGACAATGGGCAAGAAAAGCAATATTCATATTCCATCCATTAGTCTATCAAATTTATTTTATCTTTGCCATTACAAAAAAAAACAAGAAGTTCCGTCTAGAACTAGACGAGCCTACTTTCCCGTATACCCATACTACTTTCTAGTACCTGATCAGAATTCTCAAAAATAGCTAAAATCGCAAATATTTTCAAACATATTTTTATAAATATTTTAAGCTGATTTCTAGGAATAAAATATTCCTTACTTTTCTTCAAAAAAACGAACAAATAAAATAGCAGCACCTTTTAAACAAAGCAGCTAATACACTTCTTTCCATTTAAAATTTTTTTTTAACAGCATTCAAAACGAAAAAATAATAATAAGTTCATTAAAATAAATACATCATATAAAAAAAATCGTTTCTTTTTCCCCTGTTGCCAAAAATAATTTTTTAAACGAATTAATGCACTTACCAAAATAAAAAAAAAAAACAATAAAATGTCAACATAAAGAAATAATTTTCATTGTCAAAAAAAAAAAAAAATCGTTTGCGCATATTTTTCAAGTTTATTCACCGAAAACTAAATACCTAAATTAAAACTTTAGCGTGAAAATAAAAACAAATCATATCAACAATAATTATTTCACAGTTAAAACCACAGCAGCGGAGTCGGAGTCGGAGTCAATCTCATTTTTGGGATAAAAGAGTCGGAGTCGAATATCCAAGAATCGGAGTCAGTCATTTGTCCTCCGTGTATAAATGTTTGCCAAAGCTACGAAGTCATAGTCGAAGTCGGGGAGTCGGAGTCCGATTAATTGTCGGGAACAGGAGTCAGAGTCGGTGTCATGTGCCCCTAAATTCTCGGAGTCGGAGTCGGGAGTAGGTCGTCAAGAGCTATTTCCAACAAAGTTTGTTTGAAGTAAATCCGCCTTTGAGTTCGGAATCTATATTGAGTTTCAGTTTCCCCTTAGGCGCTAATGTTAAGAGATTTGAACTGTTCAAAATTGAACGAAAACTTGTTCAAATCAAAAAGATATTTTCGATACATGTTTTTTATCAAAAGTTTTTCCCTACAAAGTTTGTTTGAAGCCACTTCGCTTCTAAGTTCAAGATTTATTTTTGACTTGAATTTCCCCGTAGGCGCTAATGTTAAGTTTTTTTGAACTGTTCAAAATTGAACGAAAAATTGTTCAAATCAAAAAATGAATTATGGGAATGAGATGTCCTCGCTGAGATCTTTCTAACAAAAAAAAAATTGTTCGAATCGGACTATTCATTCAAAAGTTATTAGGGGGGGACAGACAGACAGACAGACCGACAGACAGACAGACCGACAGACATTTTTCCCCATCTCAATACCCTACTTTCCAATTTTTAATTTTTCAATATTTATCTAACTATTTTATTTATTTTTGACTTTTTTTTGTTTTTCGGGATATTTTTAAGATGTATTAAGCCTTCTTTCATGCTTTTTTCTTCTTTCTCTGATTTTTACTGGGAAAGTAGGCTAAAAAATAGTGCTATCCATAATTAAGATAAGTAACACAATTAAATATACTTATTTTAGATGGTGACAAATTGATAAATGCAGTGATGTTCCAATCAATTTTTCTGAGGGTATACTCCCAGTAATCCATTATGCACAATTTGTGTATGTGATCGTATACATAGTATGTCATAACATGAAAATTTATGAAGCTTGAGGGTATATACGCTATATGTCTAAAAAATGTTACAAGGAGGGAAAAAAAAGGAGTTGCAAAAAAGTGTTTTCTGAAAAACCTTGAGCAAGCAATCCCCATTATGGAATTTTTCAAAAAATAATGTGAAAAAAAGGCGCCAAAACAAGGATTTCGTAGCTTAAGTTAAAAGTTACTTTTTATAATTTTCATATGTACTTGTAAATACTAATTATTGAACTACTAGTTTGTTATTTATTTAGCTTATTTCAAAAACTTTTTAGCATTAATTATTTCCTTTATTATTTACTTTGGAGTTTTTTAATTCAACTTCCGGTTCCTACGACATCACTTCTGGTGTACTTAATTGCTCTAACTTCTTTTCTAATTATCATAAAAACAAAATTTAAACATTTTTGGCGTTTCAAAAATATACCGTTTTAAGATATAAACAAAATTAAAAACTACTTTTTTGATAAAAAAAGGTCATTTTAGGGCAGGCCTTAATTAACAAAATTACTTATGGCTGTTCTATGCAGAAACTTTTTCTTGGAATGCTCTTCCGAAGTGTGTCGGTACCCCTCTAACAATTTTGCAGAGCCCCCCCCCCCCCCACTACTAGAAAATGTGCACCCTAAAATTGAGACTGAAATTCTTTTAAAATACCTTCCATTAAAACTTTCATGGGTTTAGTCTCCATCATGAGCCCTATCCAGGGCTGAAAAAAAGCCGGCCTTTTTTTAAAAAGGCCATTCCGACTGGATTTTACTAAAAAAGTTGGTCTTTTTTGGCCTTTTTTGAAGAAAAGCCAGTCTTTTTAGCTTTTATAAATCCTGGATTTTTTTTCTCGCTACCTATTTTTGTGAAAGTATTGCATCATTCTATTTTTGTAAAAGTTTTTTTTATCAGCATTATTATTATTATTTTTTTTTTTTTTTTGAAATTTTAGAGGCATCCTAATTTTTGTAAAAGAGAAGGAGAACAAGTGAAATTTTAGTTCGAAAAGTGTAAATGTCATCTAGTATTATTTTTAACAGGTTTCGTTTTTTGGGGAGGGGGAGCTAAAAATCTAAGAAGTACGAAAAATATCATTGTAATTTCAGCTTAATGGGCTATGTACTGTGTACAATGTTGGAAATGATGAGAAAAACGGTTTCCCAAAATAGATGTTGAAGGATTGCGATAATATTGCATAAATACACTTTGGCGAGAAACAGCTAAAAATAAGTTAAAATACTACAAAAAGTTTTCTATTGTTCACATAAACCTGCTTAGAATTTTATTTTATGAGTAATTTTTTTTTTAAACAGAGAAACAAATTTTATATTTTAAAATGCGAATTTTTGTGAAATTTTCGATGTTTTCGTGAAGCCACTGATTTTATTACTTGATTTTTGTGAAAGTACCGATTTCAAAACAAGATTTTTGTGAAGGTACCGAAAAACGGCAGCAAAACCAGCCTGTATTGGGCCCTGAAATCATGTACTATATTCTTCATAATAATGCACTCTATATACGTTTTAATAAGCTAACAAATGTCAATTTAAGTAATAAAACTATAAGTTTGCCGAAAGTAAAATGATAAAAGAAATATATGCACAAAAACGGAAAATTCTTTCTGACAAAACCCTTACGCTTTTGTTAGATGATCCTCCACCTAAGCTCCTTGTAGCCTTGAAACACTTGTATGCAATAATTTGCCACTTTTCATGCCTTATTAAATGTTATTATTTTTTTTATCAGTCTTGATGTATATTTGTAAAACAGATCTAAATTCTGTATTCATTAAACATCATATTTTAGATTTCTGTGCTATAGATAAGTGCCTTGAAAATGTAACCTAAATGACATAATGAGTGGTTTAAATAAAAAAAAAAGTTAAATCCCGATTAAATGTTTTCGAGCTTATATTTTAGCATTTTATCGTGGCAAACATGTAAATATGGGTAATGAACGATGCTTAAAGATTGAAATAATTTTTAAAGCTGTTTTATTAATTTAATAAAATTTAAACTGGTGCTTATATTGATTAAAGCTCTAAAACAGGTTTAGCTACTCGTTGGTTTTTGTTATTTATATTGATTTTTATACAAAGTACCGAACTGCCCCGTAACATTTTAAATTAATCCTCAAATTCACTACAAATGCTCCTCAAATTTTTCCTCTGAGGTTGGGCAGTCGAATCCTGTAGAATGTATCGTTGAATTGAGGAAATCGAGAATCGTCGAATCGAAGTTATACTGTATATTCATTTGACTATTTTGTCCTGCCATTTTCATTCGTCAATGTTTTGAGTTTCATATCGATTGAAACTCTTTAACAGTCACATACATTTTATTGTGTAATTTTTTTTGGAAAACATGTCCTAAAACCTTTGCTACCTCTAACCCCGTAATACGATCGTATACCTCAAAATGAATATTCAGGACGACTAAGATATCTTATGGTAATATGCAGACTTAGATAAAATGAAAAGCTTTCTGCGAACACAGATCCTAACTGGAAAGTTTTCTACAAACGATTATTTTGCCTAACTCACCCTTGAATAAAGAATTAAATTTTTATTCAAATATGAAAGAGTCCAAAAAAAAGTACAGTTGGCTCTCTGTTTAACGACTTTCAAGGGACCACAAAATATCGTCCTTAAGTCGAAATCGTCCTTAAATAGAATGCTTTTAACATTATAGTGGACCATCTGGGACCGTGAAAAGCCGTCGTTAAATAGAGAAAGTCGTTAAATAGAGCGTCGTTAAACAGAGACCCTACTGTACTTTAAATCATTTATTATTATTATTTTTTTTTTACAATAACATATATAGTTTGCTTATTTTTCACACATGTGCTTTTAAAGGCTTTAATGGAGAAATAAACTGGGATTATTTTTTAAATTCTCTTTTTAAAAAAAAATAAAAAATTTGACATTAACAGTTGAAAAAAAATTCTGCAGAGCCAAAATTTTTCTGCGAACGCTGATCGTGCGTTCGTCTATATTATACAAGACTGGCAGTATATGGGCTCTTTTGCTAACAAGAGACGGCCATTTTCTGTTTATCGAATTCTTTCACAGTTTGATTGCTTTTTGGTGAGAAGATGTTTTTCGTTCCCCCAGGGGGTGTCCTGGAGGGGGGAGGAGAGGCCGAGGACAGCTCCGGTGTCCTTGACGAGCTGAACCTCAAGAGGCTGCTGCTGTCCTTCGAGAAGAAGGTCCTCAAGAACCAGGAGCTGAGGATCAAGTTCCCGGACCAGCCAGAGAAGTTTATGGACTCGGAGATCGAGCTGAATGACATCCTGCTGGAGATGCACGTCATAGCCACGCAGCCAGACCTATACCACTTGCTGGTGAGAAACCCCTTTCTTTACATGAGCATACTTGCCAACTCTTGTTTTTAACGGGAGACTCCCGTTTTTTGCTTCCATCTCCCAATTTCCCGTTTTTTACGAATTTCTCCCATTTTTGCAGTTTTTTTTCAATCAATCATCAAAAAGTTTCTCTCTCTTCTCAATAGATGGCGCCCTTTTCTAGTCTACCGATGTCAGGGAATAAGAATTTTTCCAATTAATAACTCATTTAGTAAAAATTAATTTTTCAGAAGCTTTCCACATTGCATGTTCAACAAAGCACGTGCTTTGCCGAAAATGGCAGCAGATTTCAATCCTTTTGCATCTTGAAATTATTTCAATTATTTTGAAAGCTCGAAGTTGTTTTAACATGTGCCACCCTATACCTACTTATTTTATATTGTATTTTCATTATATATTGATTTCCTTTTTTTCTTTTCGTATTTTAGTAATTAAATTTTTGTAGCTACTTTTATGGTAGAGACTGGGGAATGTACGAAACTTTAAGCAAATTCACTCCTCATTATTTGGTTTTTCCTTTGCAGTATGTTTTTCTTGATACTACCAATTAGCTTACATCTGCAAAAAATCCCCACTTCACTTTAAATCTAGTATTCATGTTATTTAAAAGCATAATTTAATAATTCTGTTGTAAAGATATGCCGCTGGTGAATCACCTATATACCTCTAGTGGAATCTCCTGTTTTTTTCCCTTCGAAAGTATGTATATCGAATGTTTTGATGCATATCCGGTATTTTCAATCAACACAAACTAAAGTCTCCGAAATATTAAATGCATGCTCAAATCACTCTTTATTTTCTTATATCGTTATTACAATATGCAGACTTAAAATTAAGGTTTGTCTCGTTATTTATTTCTAATATTTCATTTTACATTTTTTGTCCATTTTAATGGAGTTAATTTAGCATTAGCTGTCTTACTCATTTTTCTTCTGCTAGCTACTTTTACACAGTTGTATGATTCAGGAACTAAAAATATACATTAGTCCCGGTGCACAGTCATAAGACATTTTCTTTTTTTTCCGACCCATGTTTAATATTTAATTCGGCACTTTTAACATGGTTTAAAATTGTTACATTACTAATGATAAAAATGAATATAAAATAAAAAAGAAGTATTTTATATTACTTTGCGTAATGTATTAATATATCATAAAAATATAGTGCATAACATTTTGGTTATTTTTAATAATAAATGAACAATATTACTATGATTAATATTATTTTTATATTGAAAATACCGTAGCTGGAAAAATAAATATTGAAAATATAAAAATATCATGATATTTTAAAAATAAATATTGGATGTATATCGTGATACATATCATGATATATAAACCCTGGTTGAGCATTAAAAAAAATAGTGATTTATAATGCTTTTAGATCCATTTTTTCAACTACGACCCCCAACCCAGGTCATTAATACACATAAAAAAGAAAATGCCATTCAGCTATTTAAATCAATTTCTTTCTTCGGTGCAGTGTGTTCTTTATTGATGTAATGTAAACTAACGACAAAAAACTCGAAGCTTTAAAGGAAATTCCTGTATTTATTATTTACCTAAGTTGAAAAATCTGTATTCTATGACCATTTCACCCCACCAGACCCTAGTCGTTGGTTTAAAACGCTAAATTTGTAACAAAATTAATATAAATGATTGAAAGATTAATTCTAATTTATATAATAAATATCCAATTTATGTTATTTCTTCATACTTGCCAACTCTGCTGTTTTTTACGGGAGACTCCCGCTTTTTGCTTCCATCTCCGGATTTCCCCCGTTTTTGCAGTTTTTTCAGTCAATCATCAAAAAGTTTCACTTTCTTCTCAACAGATGGCGCCCTTTTCTAGTCATTCACCAATGTCGGGGAATAAGATTTTTGCCAATTAATAATTTATTTAGTAAAAATTAATTTTTCCAAAAATGTTTGACGCATGTTTGACGAAGCCCACGCTTTGCCGAAAATTGCAGCGGATTTCAATCCTTTTGCATCTTGAAAATAGTTCAATTGTTTTGAAAATTTGAAGTTGTTCTGACATGTGCTGTCCTATATCTACTTAACTTATATTTTATTTTCATTATATATTGATTTTGTTTTCTTTTTTTCCTGATTTTAGCAATTAAATTTTTGTAGCTACTTTTTTGGTAGAGACTGGGAGCGTACGAAACTATTTAAGAAAATTCTCCCATCCATTCATTCTCTCCCATTTCATTTTAAATTTAGTATTCATGTTATTTAAAAGCATAATTTAATAATTCTGTTGTGGAGATATGTCGCCGGTGTATCATCTATATAATTCTAGTGGGATCTCCTTTTCTTTTCCTTCGAAGGTTATCAAGTATGTTTCTTTTTTCAATTAATAAATAATCTCTTTCGTGAAAGAATATTGTGCTCTTCAATCTCTTCGGAATCATTCTCGGGCTTCACCTGCCGACTCCATCTCTTCCCCCCAGGTGGAGCTGAACATCATGTCCAGCCTGCTTGGACTGCTGAGCACAAGAGCATGGATATTATGATCGAACGCTAAGTTTTTAATGTATTAAATTTTTAATTAATGTTAATCATTGAATGATCTATTATATCCATTTTATTTTATTTCTTTTTCAATAAATAGATCAATAATTTCTTTCACGAAAGAATATCACTCATTAATATATTCGGAATCGTTCCCGGGCTTCACCTACCAACTCCGTTTCTCCCCTCCAGGTGGAGCTGAACGCCGTGTCCAGCCTGCTGGGGCTGCTGAGCCACGAGAACACGGACATCGCGATCGCGGTGGTGGACCTGCTGCAGGAGATGACGGACGTGGACGTGCTGAACGAGGGCTCCGCGGAGGGGGCGGCGGCGCTGGTGGACGCCCTGCTGGAGGCGCAGGTGGTGGCGCTGCTGGTGCAGAACCTGGAGCGCCTGGACGAGGGGGTGCGCGAGGAGGCGGAGGGGGTGCACGACACCCTGGGCATCGTGGAGAACCTGGCCGAGTTCCGGCCGGACATGTGCGTCGACGCCGCCAAGCAGGTGAGTGGCGGGGCGAACGAAATTCATGAAAGCTAAATGTCGGAAATTTTTCAACGTCGAAAATCATACAGCAGCAGACATATTTATTAAACTCGAATAAAAACAAGTACATTTTCAATGAATATCGTCCATACAAGGTGTTCAGAATGACACACTGATACAAAAATGCCTCTTATATGGAAAAATAATTTGCATATATGGCTCAATAATTTTTTTCCTTGAGAAATAAAAACAGCAAAAACTTGAAAATTAAACACAATGCTGGCATTAAATTGTTTATGTATTCACGGTCACTCCCCTTTTATTGCAAACTCCAAGGGACTAAATAAAATGTAGTGTATTATTTTGTGAAAAATTAATTTATAAGTTATTGTTTAATTATTGTTTGAAAATGAAATAAATATTAATTTAGGATTAAAATTAGGTTAAATATTCAGTGATAAAAGATATTTTAACTACAGCTAACTACCGATGGGCGACAGCAAGATACCCATTTGTGTGGGAGGATTTTGATTAAATAATCCTCCCATTTGATCAGATATTGGGTTGAATAATAGTACATTTGATTTTTCTGCTAATCGGCAGAATTTTGCGAATTTCAAACTTCTGATTAAAAAATCCCCTTTAAAGTAAAGAGAATATTACCTAAAAATTCTCATTAAAATGAGGACAACATTCCCTAAAAAACCTCATTAAAATGATGACAACATTCCCTAAAAATCCTGACTTAAATAAGGACAATGTTCCTTAAAAATCCTCATTAAAATGAGGACAACAGTGGTTTAAAATCCCCATTAAAATGAGGACAATGTTCCCTAAAAATCCTCATAAGGAAGCAACAGTGATTCAAAATCCTCATTAAAGTGATGACAATGTTCCCTAAAAATCGTCATTATAATGAGGACGACATAGGTTCAAAATCCTCATTAAAGTGAGGACACTATTCCCTGAAAATTCTCATTATAATGAATACAACAGTGGTTCAAAATCCTCATTAAAGTGAGGATACTAGAGCCTTAAAACGTAAATAAATGTGCTCTGTCCGAGACGGACGCACTTGAAGCACGAATTGACGAGGATTTTCCTTTCATGAATGTCGCAGGGCCTGCTGGCGTGGCTGCTGAAGCGGCTCCGCTCCAAGACGCCGTTCGACGCCAACAAGCTGTACGCGTCGGAGATCCTGTCGATCCTGCTGCAGCGGCACGAGGAGAACCGGCGGCTGCTGGGCGAGGCGGACGGCATCGACGTGCTGCTGCAGCAGCTGGCCTACTTCAAGCGGCACGACCCGGGCGGCACCGAGGAGCAGGAGATGATGGAGAACCTGTTCGACGCCCTCTGCTCCTCGCTCATGGCGCCCGCCAACCGGGAGCGCTTCCTGCGCGGGGAGGGGCTGCAGCTCATGAACCTCATGCTGCGAGAGAAGAAGATGTCCAAGAACGGAGCCCTCAAGGTGGGTAGTGTTTTGTAGTTCTTTCATGGGTAAAGAATTTATTATTATTTAATTCTCTGTTAAAAAGAAAGTGCAAAATAAGTATTTCTTGACTTAAAATGAAGCATTTTAAATATTTTGTGGCCGACGCCCGACGGGTCGAAAGTGAGGAGCTCGTTTTACGTTTGACGACGTCGACGGGCGGATCGGGCGTTGGGAGGATCGAGCGCCGGCCGGACGCGTAACTGTATTTGCAACTGTTTTTTCTGCCATGTTTTTTGTTTTTTACTACTATGTGTTCTGTTCTTGAAAGAAGCTGTTTATTTTTCAGTTTAAAATGTTCCATGTTTTTCAAAGGGATAAGTCACTTTTTTTCCCTTTATGTTTAACCCCTTAAGCGGCTGTGATGTAAGGTTATGTTAGGTAGGATATGTTACTCGGTAAAGGAGTTTTACGGGGTGCAGCCGCTTATAGGGTTAACAATCATAGATGGCAGAATTACGTCCATTTCTTGTTCAAATTGCCTTCATTTTTGTAAGATTTCAAAATGTTTAGTTTATGCTAAAACAACAAGCTATTTTTCTTCCTTTTCCCCTAAGGAATTCAATCCTATTTATGTGAGAGTCAAGTTTTATTTCGGCACAAATTTTTCCATGACAAACTCACCTCAAAGTAGCACAGGACAAGCAGTGCCGCTTCCCAGGCGGCACCCACGGCACCAACATCCTTCTCCTCCAGGCAGCTCACCAGGACAGAGGATAGCCTCTCCCTGGTGACCTCCAGGAAGACCTCCACTTTCAGGAAACACAGGGAGTACCAGGCACAGCAGACCTGGGAAATAAACATGAGCAAAAATTACCCTACTACCCCACATTATCCGGCATGCCACATAATTCGGGGGTCACCAGATTTTCAATAACACTTGCCTGGTCCTTTCTGGCATGCCGAAAAAATCGAGGTTAGGAAAAAATAATACTTTAAAAAATATAAGTTCAGCTTAAAAATGAATATAAGTTTTATACATATCTCATTAGTATTAATAAACAGTTTAATTGCGTAAAATTACTTACTTACAATGTCGTTTGTTATTTTTACAAGAAAGACACCCACGGAGAGTAAGATTCTCGTTTCGCTCGCAGGTGCTGGACCACGCCACGTGCGGCGCGGAGGGCGCGGACAACTGCAACAAGCTGGTGGACATCCTGGGCCTACGCTCGGTGTTCCCCCTCTTCATGAAGACGCCGAGGCGCGGGCGGCGTCGGGGCGGCCTCTCCGTGGAGCAGCACGAGGAGCACGTCTGCTCCGTGGTGGCCTCCATGCTCAAGAACTGCAAGGGCACGCAGCGGCAGCGCCTGCTCAACAAGTTCACCGAGAACGACCACGAGAAGGTCGACCGACTCATGGAGCTGCACTTCAAGTACCTGGACAAGGTGAGGTCACGAAAATTGTTGGCATAATTAGGGTTAAGTTTAAATATCCAATATTCTGTTTAAGAAATTTAAACTAAGCTAACATTAAATGGCCGTGAAATGTCAAGTTGGAGACGAGCAAAAAGCATATTTCAGAAAAAAAAATTCATTTATTAAATATGACTAGTAACTATAGTAAACAGGGTTGGCCGGATTGGACCCAATGGGGTTGGACCCAATGGGTTTTTTTGAAAAAACCCATTTAAAAAAACCCATTATTTAGCCCACTTTTGGGTTTTTTTAAATTTTTTGAGAAGTTTTTTAAAAAAGTAATTAATTTAAATACTTTTACAATTTAAACTTCTATTTTATTTGTTCTTCACCACAGACAATGGACATAAAAAATGAATTTTGAACTTTAATAGTATATCTTAACTCTTAACGGCATTAAAAATACTTCAAAGATTTAAAAAATATATATTTAACTTTTATCTTTAACTGGTCAATAAATAACTCAAATTATCTTGACTAAGTCCTGTCACGTCTGGTTTTCTCGATATTTGTAGGTTGTGCGGAGGAAACTACTCTAGCTAAAAGGCTTTCATGTGAATTATTTTCTGCAACCCGACACGCCACAAATCTCGAATTAACAAGTTATATTTTTTTAAGAAATTAACAGGTTTTACAAATGGTCGGACAGAAAACAGAATAGGATGTACAGTATTTTCATTATCTTACAAAAAAGTTTAATATTTCGTAATCTGTACACAGAAATAGAAAAACAGGCAACATAAAATTCAAAGAAATGTCTTGATTAAGCTGGAATTCAGTAAATAGGGATTTAAACTACTTGAGGTTCTACAGTAGTTTTGCGTAAAAAAATGAAATACAATAAAGTAAAATGCAAAAAAATAAATAAATAAGTAAATAAAAAATGTAGTAATTAAAAATGAACTATAGAGTTTATCACTCAAGAAGTAAATTTGCCTTAACTGTTGGTAATCATGGAAACTAAAAAATCTGAAACTTCACCATTCTTGGGTTTCGTCGTCTTTCATACTCTTCTTCAGAAAACGCTGAATTTTAACTAGTTTTCCAGCTTTTTTTACCCCAAGACAATTCTTGTGCTTTGTTCATATACTTACGCTACAATATGCTACAAGTACCCTACATTTTCCCTAAAAACAGACAAAAAAACCCACATTTCTTTTAAAAAACCCAGCTTTAGTTGGGTTTTTTTGGGTTTTATTTTAAAAAACCCAAAAAACCCTGGGTCCATGGGCTTTTTTAAAAAAAAACCCGGGTTTTTGCCAACCCTGATAGTAAAACATCCCCGTACAAAGAACACCCCCAAAATATCACAACAAAATGAGTCCCATATAATAAAGGATAAAATGTCACCAATCTGTCGATGAAGTCACTGGTCAGTCCTAAGTTGACAATTCCAGGAGCACACAAAGTCGTCCGGATTAAACTTCGGGAACACACTTGACAGGTAAACCACATGGGAGGATTCGAAGATTCAGCGAACTTATCCAGCAGAACTCGTGGAACTCACTTCCCCGGCAACATCGATTTGCCGGACACAAAAATAAGTATTTCTTCACCTGGACTCATTTCATTTCCAGGACTTGAAATTCCAAAACTCGAAAACAAGGTGATTAAGTCATCACCAGTTACACGCCACAGAATCCCGTTAGCATAGCAAGGGGAAAAAACCCACCTGTGAGCCGAACTAGGCCTCACGATCAAATCAAAACAACCGGGGGTCGATGAGAAGAGAGAGCGAGTGTGGCCACTCACCTCAATATATATATTCCATCAGCCAATGAGATTGCGTGCCTCGATGACGTCACAATACTAAAACTTCAACTACAACTCATTTGTTTATTCCACTGCCGCGAATTTCCGTACTCCCTCCATGGTACCTGCGGTCTTAAACAAGTGGAATTAAATTCAAATCATCGTGTGACAACTCGACTTTCTCCGAATCGACACATCGAAACACACAATCTTCGATGGATTAAGAAAACAATCGCCATTAATTATGGCGTGGAGAAAACGCCGATTGAAGTGTCGGCACCGACTAGTTGAATTACACTTTTTTACCAGACTGGGCCAAAAGTAGGTAACGATATTCAACTTTAAAATATTTTCTTTAAATTATCGGCTGTGGACCGAGAATAAATAAAATAAAATAATATTTTATGCAAACAAAAATAAGAGGTGATATAAACAAATTCGGAGTAGCTCTGGCCGAAACGACTGCCGATTCTCCGAATGATCGAGAGATGTAGGGGATGCAGTTGGATTGAATCATTGGATGGGATAAACTGAATACTATTCTTCTCAAGGAACGGGAGAATGTCGACCATCTCGTAGAGCTTCACTTTGAGTACCTCGACGAGTTGGGTCGAAAGGGGACATTCATTAATTACGTAAGGATGATTTTGGCAATTTTCGACCCCCCCCCTCCCCCCATGTAAGGGCTCGTAAGATTCTTCAAACCCCTCCCCCCTATTCTTACGTACTGTCTGACCACGGATTGTATGGAAAGACGAACATCCGTTTTACAGCCGGAAATGGACGAATCTGTTATTTTTTACCGATGTCGGCTTTTACGAGTTTCATTCCAATGAGCGGAATATGTGCATAAAATTTTTACTTTTCCCCCTTATTCACGTAGATTCGTCTTATCTGGACGTTTGAAAATTCCATGCAATCCGTGGTTGGACAGTATGATTCCATCTCGTTTTGCAAAATAATAAAATGTTGTTAGAAAAGGATCAGTTACACTAAAGCTCTCAGTGTGGCGTAAATCAACGATTGTTATTTTTCAAATATATTATTTGATGCGATACTAATTACAAATAAAACATACTATACATAGTGCGATTCTTTATATATATTTTACACTATTCACACTTTACTACCTCATTCAAGTATAAAACAGCTCATCCTAATACATTTTTTACCATTCAGACGCAAATGAAATATGATCCCTGCCAAACCACTTGACCGCACGATTTCAAATATAAAATATCGATTTGGAAAATATTACGTAAGAATAGGTTTGTCCCCCCTCTCCCCCCAAAGTAAGGATATGTAGAGATTTTTCTAAACCCCCTCCCCCTCGGGACCCTTACGTAATTAATGAATGGCCCAAAATGAGTGACCGAAAACTCAAAACAACTGAAATTTAGTTTAAAAAATCAAACAGTGACCCGAAAACAAACGATCCAGGCCCGGCATTCATATGAATTTTAATGTCTTCTATTCATATCGTGTTTTTAACAGTCACGAATGGCGACGGGATGCTTCATGTTTCTCGTTTCTACGAGTGAGTGGAAATGGAGAAGACATTCGAATCCATCCTTTACAGAATATCAAACTCCATTAGCGAAGATACCTGTCTTATTCTAATACTGTCTAACACTAAGCAGAGTGAATATGACACATTACAAGGAAAGATACTTCTGCTATAAAAAGCTTTTATTTAAAAGTCTAAAATAGTTGGTAAGTTAAAGAAATTACAATGTACGTTGCAAAACGGGATGAATGAACATTTAACTTCATACCTGTAAGGTGAATATTCTAAATAACACACAGTATTCGGACATGAGAAAAAAAGCACCATGTTAAAAGATAGCCACACACCAATAACCACACAAACCCTCTGTGATCTTACTTCTTATATCCCACAGAAAACATAGAGTTGATGCCCACTCGTGACACCACATACCTCTGATTTACAGTGAGACAAGCAATGAGAAAATTGATATGCAATACATTTATGATGACAATAGGGGGTTGTTTAAATGGCAAGACTAATTATGTCTGAATATATTATACAACGGAAATTAGTAATCTGGATATTTTGTATTCGGATGAAGTTTTTCTACTCATGTTCATCTATATAGGGTTCTCTCCCGAAAAACTTTTTTGGAGTGTAGAATTTGCTCGAATCGAGCCTCCGATCGAACGCAGACGGTGCGTCGCCGTGGCGACAGAAATGAGTCTCTTCTGTTAAAAATTGAAAACAAGTTGCCAGACTTATCATCGCAATCATCCCGAAAATTGAATTAACGCCGAAATCGGCCGAGCGAGGATACGTGGCGATGCGTCATTCCTCGAAAAAGTTGATATTAGTCACAATTTAAAGTAGCAAGGGCCGAAACAAATTCTGTTTTTCGAAATGATTGAAAAATGTAGAGGATGCAAAAGGATTGCAACGTGGAACACATCCTGCCACTTTCGTTTGACGTATTTTGCACCACCATTTGACGTATTTCCGTACCGCAATTTTACCTTTACGAGGCACCGATGCCAAACATTTAATTCTAGTCTGGGAAACATTCTGTAAAAATTCATTAATTTTATTTTAATCCTCAGAATGTATCACTATTTGTAAATAAGGTATTTGAAAGACCTCAATCCGTTTTGCGTTTCGTTCACCGATTCTCAACGATCTCGTCCCCCCAGGTGCACCACGTGGACGCCCAGATCGAGCGGGAGAAGGCGGAGCTGGGTGAGGAGGAGGAGGTGGACGCCGGCATGGAGGAGGAGTTCTACCTGCGCAGGCTGGAGGGGGGCCTGTTCACGCTGCAGCTCATCGACTACATCATGGTGGACGCCTGCTGCTCGGGGCCGCCCGGGATCAAGCAGCGGGTGCTGCAGATCCTCAACCTGAGGGGGGGCTCCATCAAGACCATACGCAACGTGCTGCGGGAGTACGCGGGGAACATGGGGGACGGCGACGACCCCTCCGCCCGGGAGGCCGAGCAGCAGAGGCTGCTGCAGTTCGTCGACCGCTTCTAGACGGCCTCGGGCCACCCTCCCCGGACGTCCCGAAAGGACCACGCTTTCGGATGACTTCTGGACGGTCGGAGCCGTGCCGTCTTTTTTTGACGTGCCTTTCTGCTTTTCTAGAAGCGTGGGCTGCTGCGGTACATTGACCGCTTCTGGACGTCCTGCGGACAATTGGACTCTCGGCTTCTAGACATCCCGAAAAGATATTTTCTGGCGGCTTCTGGATTGCCAGAGCCGTGCCGTCTTTTCGACGTGCCCTTTCTGGTTTTCTAGAAGTGTGAGCTGTTGCAGTGTATCGACTGCTTCTAGATGTCCTGCAGACAATTAGACTCTCGGGACCACACTTTCGGACATGCTCCTCTCGGACGGCTTCTGGATGGCCAGAGCCGTGTCGTCTTTTCGACGTGCCCTTTCTAGTTTTCTAGAAATGTGGGCCGCTGCGGTGCATCGACCGCTTCTGGACGTCCCGCAGGCATTGGGACTCTCGGCTTCTAGACGTCCCGAAACGGACGGACTCTGACACTCTTCCTCGATTCCTTTTGCCTTTGAGGACGAGCTCATTTTCTGGAAGAGTATATCTCTGCATTTCAATGCTGGGATCACTCATTTTTTGGTTTCAAGACTGTTTGGCTCATCTTTTGGCGAGAATATCCAAAAAGCTTGTCGTTATCATTATTACATTGTAAAACTGCGCAGATGTGGTAAATAAAGACATTTTATTTTTAAATTTTCCTCTTTGATGCAGGGCAACATCAGTAAAAAGTTCAAGTTGCCTGTGGCCAGTAGGGAAGGAGCCATGATGGCCATTTTTCAGATAGTACCTTTTTTATTTTGGTAGGAAGAAGTAATGTGTTCCTTTTTACCTTTTTCTATTCTGCTGAAATTTAAAAAAGAAGCAAAAACATAATTAAAGAAAAAGTGGAAAGGGTAGTGGAATTCACTATTTCCTTCTGTGTCCCAAACAGGACATGATAGCCGTATTTCATAAAATTAATACCATTTGTTTTTCTTTCGAAACCTAACGTGTTTGATGATGTGCCTTCTGCCTGAAAATTTGCTTGTCAAAACCTTCCATTTGGGAAAGTTTAATGGGTACAACCCTTTGCTTGATATACAAGCCTCTTAATGTGATTCCAGAATCTAAATATATAAGTCCAGTTCTTCACAAGCATTCCAATTGTTTCTATACCTCAGGCAACTTGTCAAAAGTATTGTGTTAATATTTTGTATAAATCTTTTAAATTTGTTTTGGTAATTTGTCTCCCATCAATTTAAAATTAAAATCTGCGTAGTGTTTCAGAAGTTTATTCTATTGCTTGTCTAACAGTGAAGTATTTGAGGGAAAACAATAATTTTCAATTTTTTGAAATCTTTGCTTTCCAGGGTTTGTATGGGTCATGGAAATCCTGGAAAGTCATGGAAAAAAAAATAAGCAAATTTCAGACCTGGAAAAGTCATGGAAAATGAATATTTTTGTTAAAAGTCATGGAAATTACTTTAAGGTCATGGAAAAATGTCCTGGACAAAGAGAAAGTAACAGTAGCTTAAAGAGCATTAGAAATCTTGAATGGTTTAACGGCATTGCATATAAAATCTGTTGAAAATTGAATGATCCCAAAAATAAATCTGAATTTTGAAATCCCAATGCATCCACTTCTGTAGCAGCCTCCCTTCTTCTTTTGAATTGTGATTTCACTGCTTAGACATCACTAGTTTAGAACTTATCCTTATTTTCAACACTTCTTATATTTTATATTCTGTAGTCGCGAACTTACACGTTCTTGATTTTGCCACGTCCACTCAAAAAACCTGATTCAGTTGCATCCGAGAACGTTTCAATCACTCCTTTATTATTAAATTTATCAGAGTTGATCTTAGTTTGTTGTAGGTTTTAGGAAATAAAGATCTTTAATGAGGCGATAGAATACAGTAGAAATAGGGGAATTCTAATACTCTAAAACAGTAGTGCCCAACATACGGCTCGTGAAACTGATCCATGTGGCCAAATGTTAAGTTCAATGTCAGGAACCTAACACTATGTTCTGAAATTTCTAAACCTAATAATTTATATTAATTTGAAAATGCATATATTAGTAAACAAGTACATTTGAATCAGAAGATTTATTTACTACTGAATAATTTTTTTTTGTAAATATGTTTTGGAATCATGAATTTACTGGAGAATGGCTTTACTTTAAAGAATAACCAAAATACTGACAGGTTACATGCATGATTAGATGCACTGTTGACACTAAAAGGCAACTTTTAAAGCAAATTTATTGATACTTAGGAATGACTCCTTCAACCTTTGTCCCATTCTTTATCATTCTGCCCTTTTATGAAGAAAAAAAATAGACATTTAAGCATCATTATATTACATTCACTGCATTTTTACTGTATTTTGGTTTAAATAAAGAAGACAAATAAGAATAGTTTATAGTTTTTGTCGTGTGCACTGATGTATTTTAAATAAAACAATTGCTTTGATGAAGTAGTGGCATTCACGTAGAAGTTAGCTTATTCACGTTTCCAAATGTTGGCAAGTTTGATATTAAATACAGTCAACGCTCTATATAACGACCTTCTATTACTGCGACCTCTCCATTATAGCGACCGATGCATGAAGTCCCATTTCCAATTCCATAGATGCAATGTTATTTTACTGTCCATTAGAGCGTCCAAACTGAACCGTTCATTCCAAGATAACGTCCAAAACTAAGTCTAAATTTTTGTTCTAATCTCATTACTAACTATCCGAAAACTAATGTTTTAACACTATACGTTTCTAAAGGTAAAATATGTTCATTTAAATGAATTATTTTTTAGTATAAGGTAAAAGAAATAATGAAAATAGCGCACAAATGATAGACATCACAAATGGAAAAAGTCTAAAAAAGCGGACAGCTTCTACAATTGTAGCATAAAACTTTAAAAAAAAAAAAACTCACGCAATTTTTAAAAAATTATTTTGTTAGTTTCTTGATTATCTTCTAAAATGAAGCATAACTATGAGAAATTATTCCTGCATTTCCAAAAACGACTTAACAACTTGCAATACGTTATTACGACCTCTCGTTATAGCGACCGATTTCGTGTGAACGACTGGGGTCGTTATAACGAACGTCAACTGTAGTACTACTCTCTTTGTGTAACAAGGTCATAAAATTGTTTATTGAGTCTTGGAAAAGTCATGGAATTTTTTCATCTGAATAGAGTATGAACCCTGGCTTTCATTGAATCTCTTCCCTGCTCTGTTTCAGAGGGGTATAAGTTCTGAAAGTTATTGTCCCTGTAATTGTAACAGCTTGCTATATACTGCCGTCCAAACCGAGAAAGCAGTATCTCCTGAATCATTAATTCATTGATTTCGAGAAATCAAATCATTAGTTTCGAAAAAGCGAGTATTCGAGCTCTTTTAGCTGGTCATACTGCCCTGGTTTAGCTGGCCATGCTGCAGTGTGTATAATAGTTTTTCTGTTTGATTTAGGTGTTGTAGGATAACATATCATTGTACTAACCCTAGAAAGTGAGTTGGGGTCTAAGGACCTTTAAACTTCAAAATTTTCGATTTTCTGTAAAAAATATATGTTATGCACAGTTTAATTCTGAACAATTTGATACCTTATTTATTACTATACGCCAAAAACTTTTCGAGTTATTGTAAAAATGCCTAAACTTTCCCCCATAGAGATTTATGTTAACAGTAGCTGTTTAAGCCTCTTTTTCTCAGGGGCCGGTTTCTTCGGTTTTCTCGTTTTGCGCGCGTGATATCTCAGAAAGTTTCTTATATATGTCCGTAAAACTTTTAATGTATGTTTATCTTGTTTATATTTATGACCTGAACCTAATTTATTTATTTTTTTAAAATTATTTATTTATTTTTTTTGAAATTTGGTAAGTTAATATCGAAAATTTCCAAAATTTTGGGTAAAAAAATATTTATTTTTAAATATTAACTTTAATTTTTTAGTTGAAATTTATGTTCAGATCGTTAAGATGTATCAGACAAACATGCATGAAAAGTTTTACGGAAATATATAAGAAACTTTCTGAAATATCATGCGCACAAAACGAGAAAACCGAGGAAACGGGCACCTGAGAAAAAGAGGCTTAAACAGCTGCTGTTAACATAAATCTCTACGGGGAAAGTTTACGCATTTTTACAATAACTCGAAAAGTTTTTGGCGTATGGTAATAAATAAGGTATCAAATTGTTCAGAATAAAATTATGCATAACATATATTTTTTCCAGAAAATCGAAAATTCTGAAGATTAAAGGTCCTTAGACCCCTTACTAGAAACAGTGACTTAGCTCGGGTGGTTTATATTTAGGGGTGGCGATTCAGCACCTTTGATGTGGGAAAAAAATCTAAATTCTGGAATCATACTGTAAAATCACGAATGTAAGCCCTCCCCCCCCCCCATTTTCAAAGCAAAACTTATTAATTTTAAAGGGGGGGGGGTTATAATCAAGATTAATTCAAAAACTTAGCCAAAATAATTGTTTTTAGTAATATTCAGAAAATAAATAACAAGAAAATAACAGTTAATATTTATGAAGAGTGAAAAACCTGTCATAATTTTCTAGTAGTACCGTAAAGTGGGGTGAATAGAAACGGTTTTCAACTTTGAACATAAATATCGTAAAGTATTAGGAGATATAAAGAATTGGAACCTACCTTGGTTTATGTGCCTTTTAGTTCTCTACAAATCTACACCATTGATTTCTCTTTTAAGTACAAGGAAAAAATTAAAACATGCTGTTTCTGTTCACCCCATTGAGTGGGGTTAATAGAAACAGACACTGTTTTCCAAGTATATTTCAGCTGCAGAACCTTTGTGGCTTATGGAAACAGTCAGCACTGTCATGGGATGAAAAGAAACAACACTTGCTTTGATTAAAAAAAATTATGCAATGTAAATATCAAATTATAAAGGACCAAGTATCAAATGACAAAATGAATCATTGTTAGTCAAGTTAATTTAATTAATAGATGGTAAGGTTACTGAGATCATCAAGGAAACTAATGCTTGTTTCCATACTAGAGGAAGACCTAGATGCTTCAACTGGCGGCATGAGTTTCGTCATTACATCATCCTTCAGGAAAAAGAACTCTTCTCTTTCAGTTTGTAAAAATGTGTTGTTAGAAACTGATTTCTTGTAAAAAATTCCAACAAAACCAATGTCTTCAAGGCGAGAGATTTTGGTAATGTACATTCAAAACACATTTTTAGTTTTCCCATACACTTTCACAATTGAAAAGTCATCAACCTGGAGGTTACTGTCAAGTTCTTGAGCATAGTTTGCCATATCAGGTTTTTCGGAGTCAGATAGAATAAGTTCTGCATCACTATCTTGGAGAGAGTACTCTCCAACATTATTACCATTCTGAACTGAAGTCCAAGCTGTTCCGCTTAGAGGTAGGAACCTAAAGGTCGTTTTCCAGTTATCTTCATTAATTGGGTCAGACATTTCGAGGAAAAGTCTGAGAAATATATGAAATAAACGTAATACAAAATGCCCTTATAGTTTTTTAAAAACTATAAAACGTCCACAGCCGTTATTTTTACACAAGCTATTTTCCCTTTACACCTGATTAATGTTTCTCGAGTTAATTCCTCAAGACTGAAGTTAATTCCTTCGGAGCTTATTCCTCAGGACTGAAGAACTCAAAATCTTTTGCTCAAAAAACATTTTTTGCTCAGAAGCAGCACATATGTCTGGGGAAACATAAGCTTGAAACTAGGGATGCGCCAATAAGCAAATTGGCCGATTACCAGTTAATATGCTGTTGATAATCGGCCGATTAATGATCCTTTTGATTATTTTTAATATTCTCAACTTCGTCATCATTTTTTTTCTTATGATTTTGACTTTAGAAATAGTTAATAGTTTATTTCTGAGAGACGATTTATTTTTCTCCAGTTTCCTAATTCATCATAACTTCTTGTTGAAGGTATGCTTGTAAAAATTTAATTTTGGAAAAAAAATTCGGCCGATTAATCAGCGCACCCCTACTTAAAACATCTTACATCTATATAGCCACAAGATAATTCCTTTGCTGTTTTTAAAATTAAGTATCACTAGCAGTAGAATTGCAAATGACTCGAATTAGAAAAAAAATCTACTTTTTGCCTGTTTCATTAATCTCAATTTTGCACTTTTTTTTCTCCCAATATTTACTTTTTTCCTCAGTAACTTTTACTCAGAGCCCAATTTCCCAATAGGCAGAGTAGGCAGCTGCCTAGGGCCGCAAATTTTGCTTCAATCTTATTTTTAAATTATTATTCTTGAAAATAAAATATCAGTTTTTTAATTTTTTTTTTTTTCCCAAAACAGTGACATAACTGATCCTACCTTGTTCCAGTGAACTTGACCGTAATTGTCGAAACCACAGAAATTGCAGTGTGACAGACTTCCAAGAATTTCTTTCCCTTAACTCAAAGTTGTCCTTCTGGAGCACATCAGGAAGAGAGCCTCAGCAGGGTGGCAACAGATCAGGGAACTTTATTAATCAGGGAAAGTCAGGGAAATATCAGGGAATTTCGAAAAATAACAAAAAATCAGGAAAAATTGATTTTATGAAAAAGAAATATTTTTTTTTTGCTTTGCAAAATTAAGTACCCTAATTCTCTACGCATTTTCCGCCAATTATCTGTTCAAAAAAAAGGAAAATTAATGAGGTGCGATTATACACTGCCGCATATTTGCATCTTTTTTCCTCAACGTCAAAGTATTGCATCTTACTTATTAACCACAGGATGAACTTCCTAAGATTGCTTCTGTGTCTGTAAAGTTGTTTATTTTACCTAGCTTGAAGTTGCTTTCACGCTTTCAATACTACGTAAAATAAACAATCCTACAGGCAAAGAGGAAACCGTCATTAATGCCTTAGCTCCTTTGCCTTTATTCCATTGTCTCGAAGTAATCAGCGTACTGTAATCACGATTTCAAGAAGAAATCTTTGGTTTTTGAATTAATACTGATAAAAGCTTAAAAATTATTACTTCTTCGCGTTTTAATGGAATTGCTAAAATTGAACTTTGAATCAAAAAAAACTTTGTTTTTTGCCGTTATACTATTTGCTGTCACCACAGATTAGAAAAGTTTTCTTTTTTTCAGGCTTAAATGATTCTTTCATTTTAAAACCAAGTTGTATTCTTTTATATATTTTGAAGTTAACCAATTTGCTATTTTTTTCCCCTTGCATTTTAACGCTGTTTGTTACAAAAGCAATCTAAGATTTTTTTCAATACATACTGAAATCATTTGAAATAGAGTTAACTTGTGCACTTAAGTAATTATCTTAATTTTTTTTATTGTTTAAATGCTGTAATCATTCATTAAAACCTATGTTCTTGATGAGAGAAAAGCTCCCTATGAATGGTTGTCAAAAGGTTTCATCTGTTTTGCATAAATATGTCAATTAGTTATATAAGACATTCCTTCATTACTTCTATTCTTTCACTATTACTTGTTATTCTTGCAACCATTATTATACTGTTTGAAAACTTAGTTCAAAATAATTTCAATTTGCTTTTTAGTTCTATCATAAATACACATATGTTTTTAAGAGTGATTTTAATAGTTTCTTAAAATTCTTATGCTAAGTGGTTTCTGGAAGTAAAGCATTTTTTTTTTTAAATTTTATGTAACTTTCCATATGGAAAAAATTAATACACTGTTTTGTAGGGTTTTTTTCTAAAAAAAATTGACTTGATGTGTGTTTTTTTTTTTTTTTATCTCTTTAGTAAAAAAAAAACAGCATCTTTTTAAAATTATATCTTTAGTTCAACTTTACACAACTTAAAACGTTTAAAATACTGCATTTTATACAAACATGTAGTCTATTTCAAGTAGAGCAAAGAAAGGAAACCATTATCATTGGGTAATGTAAATCAGGGAAATTTGATGAACCTAATCAGGGAAAAGTCAGGGAACTTTTTTTACAGTTCCTGTCGCCACCCTGCTCAGGTAAAACAGACATAACATCTGGTTTCTCTTAAAAAGACTGATGCACTGGAAGGGCTGAGTTACCCTCCTTCTTCGTTTAAAAAGAGCATTTTATTCCTCTTCTTACCCTTAGGAGTGTTCATCACAAAACATTACTTGAAATCTTTAAGAATTGGAAAGTAATTTGGGATTATTACTTCTGCTCAGTAAGTTAGTTAAAACCTTCTCCGTTTGAAAAAGCTTAAATACTGTTTTGTCAATCAATTTGTAGAAACCACAGAAAATGTAGAACCACAGATTTGTAGGAAGAATGAAAATATTTTTGTAATTTTTAATATTTATTGTTTATATACTATAGGTGACACTTTAAAACGCCGCAATTTGATTGTTTTAATATAAGTATTTGAATATTGAAAAAGAAAGTAAGTAAACCGAAGGATTTTGAAATTACGGTGCTTTTTTTATTGCTCAGTCAATTTTGTTCGGTCACTTTGTTGACGAAAAAGTGAGCTAAATTCTGTTTTTGTCAATTTAAATGCCGTTGTCACTGTCTTATGAAAGTGTTTGAAATCGAATGCAAAATTACAGACACACAAATACTAAAAGGCAGAATATCATTGTAATAAATAGTTTTTGTATTCATAACGCTTTTGAAACGAGCTAAAAAGAATTTAAAAGAAAAAACTCTCTAAGCTTTGTGCAGATTTAAAGCCCCATAGAGATTCAACAGATACAGATTGCCTGAAAGGTTTCTGATTGCGAATTTTAATAGCAATCAAAATGCATGAAATATTTAAAAGGAAAATTATGGGGTGCATGTACTAAATGACTGTGAGTGCATACATACAGTATATATTTTTCGCGAAAATAAAGCTATCGGTGATTTAGCGTTTTGAATATTTTGTGAATTTACTATTAACAGAATCAAAATTTGATTATAATATAAAGTTTTAATATTTCGCGAGTCTTAAATTTTCTCAATTACGACGGGCTCGTGGAAATTAAAGCCTAGTGAAAAAAAAGTGCTTTTCAGATTTAAATTGACTTTCGATAAATCACGTAAATGGGGGGGGGGGGGGAGATTCAAATCTGCCTAGGGACGGAGTGAAGCTAAATTCGGCCCTGCTTTTACTGTTAGAATTGGTATCAACAGTTGACATTTTTGTGTCTCTATGTATTAAAAATAGTGTCTGCAAAGTTATGTGTCATCAAAGAAGTTAGGAAATTCTGTCTGTGGCGGGCTTATTCAAGAGATCCCTAGTGCCTACAGCAGAGGTCGATCTCGAGCCCATTTTCAGTCGATCGCAGCAACATTTTGATCTTTACTTTTTTTTTTGTCAGAGTACCGTTAATAAACGTTATTTTTGAGGAGAAAAAATTGACTCGTCTAAATTACTTTAAATAATATTTTGCCACAATTTTTTACATTTTCAATCTTTTATCATTTTGTCCTTGAAAAAATAATCTGCAAAATTTAAAATGAACTTACAGAAAAACTTTGATTGGAACCTTTTATGATTTTTGGGGGTGGTAAGAAAACATCGCGATGATTGAGTAGGATTTTGTATTGCATTTTTCTTTTTAATTGTAAAAAAAAAAACCCCGTTTCAAGGTTTATCTCTAAATGTAAATCCATTTTAAGTTTAGTGGATTATTACTTCAAGAACATTCAAGAAAAGGCTATCTTAAAAAAAAAAAAAAATAGAAATTGTGCCCTAGTATCAATTTTAAAAAGCTTGTTGAAACTTTATTGAATAAAGAAAAAGAAAAAAATCTTATAAGTTTGAAATAGGAGCACAAATTTTCTCTCTCCTGTCCCCAGAAATTGGGTATCGATTTTACTGTTAAGCAGAGCAAAAATTAGCTTCTATCACTGCCATTATAGTGTTGAGTTGCAAGAAAAAATTACTTTTTGCTTATCTATGAAGATTTTTTTGGAATCACTTTCAGTTTTGGGTCGGTTGGAAAAGTTGGTAAATTCGCCTGCATTCAATTTTCGTAGAAATGTACTTGCTAATAATATGAAACTCCAGTCGTCTGATTAAGTAAGTCCTCGGTGAGTTTAAAATACATATTGGCATTTCAAAAGATAATTTTATTTTGAAAATCCTAGATATAGTTTATCGGTTTTAAAAAATACAATGTATTTAGTGTCCGAAATAGTTTGACGTGGGTTAACAGTGCTCACTTAATAATGTTTTATTAGTTTGAAGTCGTTGTTTAATCAGCATCAAACTCTGTTTTAATAAAAGTTAACCTACAATATGAAGTCAGACGTATGGTCTCAACCATGTATGAAACACAATCGTGCAAATCTACACCCCACCCCCAAAGTCGATCTTAGAGCTCGACGAAATTCGAAAATCGATCATCAGCTAATTTAGGTTGCCGACCGCTCACCTACATACGGTCTTGTAATTTTGTAAAATTACTTCAAGCCTGGGGGGGGGGGGAGGTTTCTTTTTTAAATTTTGAATTAGTTTTTTTAAATTAATTTTTTAAACCCAAGTTTTCCTACATTCTTTAATATCCTGTGTCATTCAAAAAGAACTTTTTTTTTTTGCATCAGATTGAGCTTGTTTCAATTTTCTCAATTAATTAGAACAGCTATTTATATCGGTTCCATTTTTCGCAAAAGTCCTAGGCTCAATTAAATTCAAGCATGGAGCAAAAGAGAAAATGTTACTACAGACCGCGAATTTGAAAGCCACTGTTTAGGAGTACAAAACGGCCATTTTGCTATGTTCAGGCCCTTAAGCTGTGAAATTTGGTACAAGTTAGTTCGGATAATAGGGAAGAGGTGCCCTTTAAAAGCATTTCTTAAAAATAATTTTGTTATACTCATTTTATCATGTTCTTTTTGTCTTTGGGTTTTGGACAGGGCCTGATTAACGCACGGTCCGGCGGGTCCGCGGACCTGGGCACCACAAATTTAGGGGCACCAAAATAGCCTAGCCTAAATTCACTTACTTCCTTTTTTTTTTTTAAGCTCATTTTACTTTTTTTTCAACTTTAAGGGAGAGGAAGCTCAATTTTTTTTAAAAATCAGCTTAAAACCTCATAAAGTTAAAAACATTTTGCACAAAGAAGTCGTTGTCCCTTAGCTCTGGAATTTCAAAATAATTACTCGGATGACATAGATGAACATTTTCCAGAAGAATTAACACACTTTAAAATTTTTGCAAAAAGTAATCTTTCTCCTGGAGAATGTTTAAAAAGGATAAGATCTCTAAACATTACACATACATTTCCGAATGAGGATTCACCCCTGCAGCTTCTTCTTACATGCCTATCAGCAGCTGTTCCAGTGAACGTTCCTTTTCTTTTTTGAAAAGAATAAAAAATCATTTGAAAAGCTGCGTTTCTCAGGATAATTTCAGGCGTTTTCCTTATTGACCATTGAAAATTCTGTGACATCAAACATAGATTACAATTATTTGATCGACACATTTGCTTCTGTTAAAGCCAGAAAGAAGCTTTTTTAAAGCTTGATGTCAGAATTAGTAAGATTTTTTTTTTTGCAGTTTTAAACTGTTTTTTGACTCTTTTTCGCCTTCAGAAGCAATTTTAACTGCGATTAGTTAGGTGACTATCAAGTGTTTGGTATTCAAATCCCATATTTCCTTTCAAATGTAGTAATGTTCCTTTAAAATGTAGTTTCTAGTAATTAGGTTTCTAGTATGAAACAAATACGCTGGAAAGATAACCACAAAAATGAGAATAAAATCAGGGACGCCTCTATATATTTTTGGGAGGGAGGCATTACATCATTCTATTTTTTTTTTTTTTTCCAATTGCATTTTTTACAATGCCGTCTTCAAATTTACAAAATCGACAGACAAAAGTTGCTGAATTTGGACATTTTTGGAGCCTCCCATCGGGACACCCCTGAAAGAAATAACTCTCGGAGCACCTAGAGTCCCTATATGAAAACGTATAGGGACTCTAGGGGCACCGATAGACTACGGCCTCCTTGACTTCGCTTAAAGACAGCTGCCAAAGCAAGCGCTTCCGTCGCTCGACTACGGAGGTCCCCATTATAAAAAAAAAAAAAAAAAAACCGCTGTCTATTTGACATCACAAATTACGCAACAGCTCAACGCAACTTTTTCCAAAAGCAAGATGGAGGAAAGAAAAAGAGACAAAATGAAAGTTTTTTTCATTACAAGGGGAGCAGTTTTGTTTCAAACAATCATAGCAAGCATTTCAATTATAACATTAAAAAATGTATGATTTGTTCAAAATTATCTCTTCCAAGGTTGCCAATTTAATGGTTTTCCCCCTAAATTTAGGGGGGAAATTTTAGAATGGGATTTTTTTAGGGGGATAAAATTTTTAGGGGTAAATTTAGGGGGTGTAAATTTTAGGGTTTTAATAAGTAAAAATGTTTTTCTTTTACCTATGAATATGCTATTTTTCGATTGTTTCATGCATTTTTTTTTACTTACATATACTTTTTGAGCCTTTGTAACCATTGGTTTTGATCAGAAATGACATAAAAATGGTAAAAATGACTTTATTTCACTTAGCAACGAAAAATAGCAATGGTCACGTGATCTTTTAATCCCATGTGTGACGTCACAGTTAAAGGATCACGTGACTTTCTGACGTCATTTAGGGATTTTTTAAGATGGCTGTGGATTTTTAGGGGTTTTATGAGTTGAGTTAAGGGGAAACATTTTTAGGAGTTGGAGGGACTCTAGGCTCCTGCAGAGATCCCTTTTCCCTACGCGAAAGATTTTTTTCCCTAAGCGAGATGTCATTTTCCCTCGGCCGATTTTACGCATACACTCGCACCGTCCGTTAAATACAGCAAAATCTAGGCGCAATATCAGAAAAAGGTTGCTGGATTCTGTTGCTTATCGCCATATTTGGCAATAAGCAAAATGCATTATTCTTTGTACACGCGCCAAACCATTGCGTCGCCAAAAAGTCAAGGTTGCCGTAAATTTCCATCTAAAAATCGCCAGGATTTTGCTGTTATTAAAGTCCGTCTACACTCGCTTCGTCGATTATTCATTTAATGAGCAGTCATCATTCTCCGACGACTGTCAGCGGTCATCACTTCCTCGAATTCCATACTTCCTCTTCGCCCGCGTTCCAAAAATGAATTCCAAATGGACACTCGTCGTGTTCTTTTTCATCGTTCCACTTATTTTCGTTCGGGGATTGGATGGTAAGTTTTCTTTTTTTTTATTCCGAAATTCGAATTTAGAATCTTGACTGACAACCTGCTGTCCCAGAAAAAAAAAAAAAAATAAGTAGGTAATGTAAACAAAAGCAGCAGGTGTTCTAATGTGTCGCCAAGGCCGCGGAAGTATTTTCTGTCCTGCTAACAAGTGTTTCTGACGAACCCTTCGATGGTGAGAAATTAGAAAAGAATTTGGAAAAAAGAATTACGTTTTAATGAATCACGAGCTTTCGCAATAGCCCGTAATAGTTTGACTTCGCATTTACGTGGAAGTCGAAGGCCGAATGGATTTTCGCGGTTTAATCTAGAAAGTTATTTCATGGAAAGTCGATGGAAAAACAATTGGATGCATTGTTTTTTATTCTTATATATTGTCGACTGTATTATCTGGGTCAAAGAAAAGTTTTGACGTTTCAGTAAAGTAATTTCGGCCGAAACATGAAACGCATGATGAATGTGTTGGATTGTTTATGATTTGAGAAAATGAATTTACCTTTTTCAAATGTTTCTGTTTGATGAACTTTTAAAGCAAAATTGTTTAAGTGTTTTTTTTTTTTTTAAATTTTATCTTTTACATCATCTGTTCTGCAGGAATTGCTTTTACTTCAAAATTACAGTTTAGAACAGAATAAGAAATTGGACTTTTTCTCATACACCATCACTAATATACTAATACAGAAAAGTAGTCGATCAACATTTTATTTTGCGCTAAAAACGTACATTATGATGGAAACCGTATCGTTAAGCAAATTATAAAGCGAAATCACATCTCATCCAAGCATTTTAACGTATTTATAAGTCTTAAAATATTATTGAGTAGTTAGAGAACTTATCTTAATTTTAAAAGTAAGTTGAGTAGATTCATTTATTGTATGAAATATATTATATTTATAAATGTAAAATAGTTAGTATCTACAAATTTTTCTACAAACATTTTAAAAGAAATTAAAAAAAATCCGACTTTTTTGATTTTTTAAAAAAAGTCATGAATTCTGATAAGTACCAAGACAGACTTTGGAATGAGGAATCAATATTGAAACCATTTTGCATGCACAGGACTTTTTTTTAGAAAGTCTTTTTTGGTTTTAATCTTGTTCTAAATATCTTCTGAGGCTGATCCGATATTAATTTTAGGTGGTCGATGTTACAAACAGTAAAGTTATTATCTTAAATGATCCTTGACATTATTTTTAGAATTTTTTGGCCATCCATAACAAAATTAATCATTCACCAGGTCGTGAGGTAAACTGGGTTTTGTCTGAAAAGCAGGACATTTGGCCAGCTTACCCATACCCAGGGGCGGCATTTCAGCATTTCATTTGGGGGGTCAAGTTTCTTAAATCTGTATTACCACAGTGCGGTCCCAAACAGGGGCGGCAAATAGGGAAGTCAAGAGGGGCCATCACACCCCCAAATTTTTTGCACAGAATGATAGAAAATGGGTGAATTCAATTTATGAAAGTCAGAATTCAATGCTCATTTAAAAAAATCTCGGTGGTTCTCAGAAACTATTTGATGAAACTCGACACATTCCCAGACTATAAAAAGTGTTTTTCGTTATTTGGATGATGACTTAGAAATTCATAAAGTATTCAGAACATAGAAAAAGTGTTAAAAATGTATGAAAACATTTTTTATATCTTGCTCTTCAAAATTACCCCAGGCAACTTCGAAAATTGTGAGGGGCCTAATTTTTCATCATTGAATAATCTAGTCTTGTTGGCACTCTCAGCTTCAATGAGATATCATCTGCCTCCAGCTCTGTTATTCACTATTCCAGATTGATAAGTCCATAACATAAATTAAATAATAACATAAATTAAATTGAAGTAATAGGTTAATTTCATTCGAAAGTAAACCTATTACTTCATACAAAATTTTAAAAATCGATGTTTGACTTCACATCATCATGCGGATTTTTGTTACTTTTTTTTTTAATTGGTTCGGAAGAAGAATGTTTTTGAAAAGTTTTACGCTAGATTGAAATATACATCTACAATATGCAAAATGTATTTTCAGTTTCAATTGTAGATTGAACTGTGGTAGTATGGTGCACAGATCAGTTGTAGATTGAACTGTGGCTTGAATAGTCTGAAAATTAAGGGTATCAGATTGATGTTTTGATACAGAAAAGCATTTTTAAAAAATCTTTTCCCGATGCAAACAAATTGGATAAAAATTCAAACGAAGTCATACATGCTAAAAGGCATGAGCTTTTTCACCATTGAAAGAATCGTTTTGCAGTAATTCTTCCAGTCGTCAAATCACTGCTTTGAAGTTATAGAGTAATGTTTCTATGGTTTTAACTCTTTAAGAGCATTTTATGTCACTTCGAGATTGCATAACTATAGAGCCCCATAACAGGTATTTGTCGATACGGGTTTTTTTTATTCAATAATCACATGCATTTTTAAGAAGTTTGTATGAAAGCATTATAATGTATTGAGCAGCTGAAACGTGTTTCTAGCAGAAGAAAGCGATGAACACTCATTAAATAAATATACACTTAAAAAATGAGCGTAAAAGTGAATGTAAAATATCAAGGAATTGTCTTGTGAAAACCATGCAGCCACACCACTTTGCACGGGCCTCTCATATCGGACATATCATCGTTACACTGGGCACACAAGTATGAAATATTTAGCTTGTATGAGAAAATGCCTTCTTTAGTTAAAATTAGCCATGGTTCTCTATCTGTTTTCTATGTTCTGAATACTTTCAAAGTCATCATCCAAATAACGAAAAACACTTTTTATAGTCTGGGAATGTGTCAAGTTTCATCAAATAGTTTCTGAGAACCACCGAGATTTTTTTTTAATGAGCATTGAATTCCGACTTTCATAAATTGAATTCACCCATTTTCTATCATTCTGCGCAAAAAATTTGGGGGTGCGATTGCCCCCTCTTGACCCCCCTATTTGCCGCCCCTGCCCATACCTATCTAAATTCTGACTTTTCCTATGATCAGCTTTCATTTTCTTTGTGAGTTTGGGTCGCACAACATCCATCGAGTAAAGTGAAAATGAAAGTAAATGTTGCGATTTTTCACGATTAAGTACACTATATTAAGTATCATTTTCACCCATTAAGCTTTCAAGCTATGAAGTCCTTTTCTCATTGGGTTTTCCAAAGTAGTACAATCATTTTTCTTTTTTTTAAAAAGAATATTTTTACTTCTATGTTCAGGGTTCGTACACTCCTTCAAAAGTCCTCCAATACTCCTTAATTCGGGAAATTTTTTTAAAGGGCCCTTTGAACTCCTTCATTTTGGTTTTGAATCTTTCTTTTTTAGTTCAAAACAGAATAATCTTCCTCTATGACATTAACTTATAATCCTTTGATCGACAACTAACTTTGTCACAAGGGTGATTTTAATGTAGTAATTTCGTGCATTCATTTTATTCATATAAAGATGTGATTTACAAGTTGATAATTGTTAAGTCATAAAAGTTGAAGGTGAAAATTTTATTAGAAGACTAAAACATTTCGTAAGTGAAGTAAAACACGCTTAAATGGTGCTTGGCTTTTTTTTTTCAAGTTTTATGATTGTTGTTTTTCTCTCCACCGCACTCTCAGCGGTAAAAGTCAGGTTGTCTAATTGATATTTAAATATTTAAAACTGCGTAAGTAGATACACTATATTTACGTGATAGTGTTAAAAAAATAATTTTTTAGTAAATCGAAGTTATGATGCTGTAAAAAGAGTCATCCACAAGGGATGTCATATCTGAAGGAGGAGACGGGCTCATGAAATTGACAAGGGGAAGAGGAAGGGTGGCAAAAAGTGACACCACACAGTTATTGTAACAATATGTTTATAAGAAATATGACATGTGACAGGAGGAGTTAGGTGAAGTGTGACACTTTGTGACAAAGGGAGAAGGGGGTTAAATACGTTGAAAAAAAGTGAAACATCATTAAATGACAGTTCTCCTTCAAAATCTCATTTTACTCATTCATTTTATTTCTGAAATTGAGTACAAACCCAGTATTCAATGTTATTTTCGGTTCATCCGATTTCTCTCTGAATGCTCTCATCATTTTAATATTATATGTTCATATTTAGCTGTATTGTACAAAGATTTCTTATTTTATTATCTTATTCTTATATTGTACAAAGGATTTCTTAAAATGAAACATTTTTTTATATAACAATACTGTTTGCTCAAATGAACAATTTTAACGTTTTATTCTAAAAAATTAGTATAGTTTTGAATACTATTTTTGAAAGCTTAATGTAAAGGCAACAATAGCATTAAAAGGAAGCTTGATAAAAATATTTCAGTGACTGAAATTCAACCACTGATGAATTTTCTCATTGATCATTCTCATTCATCATTCTGATTTCACTTCATTCTGGACTAAGTCACCATTTAAAAAACTTTTTATTTCTAAATCAGTAAAATGAAAACAAGTAAAAGATTATCTAACTGATTCTATGCATAGTTCTTATTTAGCTCTTTTTAAAAAATAGATGCAGTGTGGCAGATTCTCAAGATTTCACACTACATAAACATTTACTGAATTTTAAGCAACTAAGTGTTCTCCTTGAGCTACTGAACGTTGATTTTAGTTTGCTCGCGGATAATTTCCACACTTTTAGCTACAAAAAAAATAAGTAAACAAATAACGAATGATAGTGATAGTAAAAATACTTTAGACGGCACTCAGCAGTTGGCACAAACGTGTCTTGAGAAGACAAAATTATTTCCATAAGAAGAAGCAAGTAATGCTGGAAAAAAATCTTAGTTTAAAAAAAAAATCTTTAATTTAAAATTTAACAGATGCAGATTATTGGTTAGCAAACGACGTTCCCTTCTCTTTCTTTTTTTCTAGTCAGTTTGAAAATAAGAGCTTTTAAAATAATACCTCCTTAACTCTCCTCCCCCTCAAAAAAATTAGGTTAAATAAATTGGTTGAAGTTTTATGGGAAATGAATGTTCTAAAAACTTTTTCTAACATTACTATTACCGTACATACTCGCGTATAAGTCGGGAAATCTATCACAAAAAATGAGGTTTAAAGTGAGGGGGCGACTTATACGTGGAGCAGAATTTCCGAAAATTTTCCTCGATTTTTTTTCTTTAAAAAAAACAATTGAAAACATGAACATTTTCCTGGTTTTAGTCCTTTCCTTTTAAGCAGATGCTAAGGAAGTAAAAACTTAAACATTCTGCTATGATTTTACATGACCGGACTCTGAAATAAAGGCTAAATAATTACAGTAAACGGCCGACTACACTAAAAATGCTGGAGTCGCCGTATTCGCAAATTTTCCCGGTAGAAGCGAATTATTGCTTATTTTTTAAAAATAATGTTATTACATTATTATGGCTACAGCATGAAATTTTATTGATATAAAATCAAAATAAAAGCAGCAACTTTAAAAAAAATCGTAACAGCCAAATCGAACCATTTACGAAAATCCCGATCGCAAAAATGAACCCTTTTAGAGCAAAAGAGTAAAATCGGACCTTTTTTTACATAAAAGTTTTCAATACATCTCATTTTCCTCCTTTTAATGACGTTTAAATTCAAAATTAGAGGGAAAACACTCTTTTTTTTTTGAAAAGTAGGGACTCAACTTATACACGGGTTTTCAATTTTTTCCCGATTTTTCTCCTAAAAGTAGGGGGTCAACTTATATGCGAGTATATACGGTTCTACCAAAGATAGTCCAAAATTACGCCTTTATTCTATTTTTGAAATATTTTGGAGGGAGATCCCTCACTGCGCTTTACCTCTTAATGTCTCCAAAGGTAACCTGAAATTGCATTTTTAACTTTCGAAAGCCTTTCAGGGAGAGTCCCCAAACTCTTCGTTTCCAAAGATGCCCTAAAATTGACTTTGGTTGTGAAAGGAAAGTTCTTTCCTCTTTCATTACCAAATGTGTCCCGAATTGTGCTTCAGTGTCAAAATGTTCTCTTGAGAAAGATCCCTCAAGTCTTCCTAAATCCTCTATTTTCACCAAAGATAGCCTAAAATTAACATCATGTAAAAAGGTCCAAAGAAAACCCAAACCTGCCCTCTTCCCTATCTATCCCAAGAATTACGATATTTTTCATCCGTTTTTAAAATGTCTGCCAGGCTGTTCCCTCCTCCATACACACAGCTTCTCCTTCTCCCAATACACCAAAGATTGATTAAAAGAGTGTTTTTACAATTTCAATTTTGAAAAGTTTCTCGGGGATTTCCACTGATGCCCCCTACTTCCGTTCTTCCTCCAGCATGACCAGTTATTTTAAAACTGGTGTTTTTTTAAAGCGACTGGTGATTTTTAGTAGCCATTTTGCTTCAAAGCAATAAGTTGCACTTAAAGAATTTTTCAGTATTAAACTTATCTAAGTTTTTATGAATTCTCCCCGTTTCTGTGTTTGAAAATTAATAAAAAAGATAAACTTGATAAAGAGAATCTTAAAAAAAGAGGAATAGGGCGACAGTGTGAAGTTGTTGCCCCTCCAAAAAATACAATAAAAAAAAAGTGCAGGAGTGGGGAGGGCTAAGCCTGGTTTTATTGGCCCTCCAAAATAAAAACATATGCAGGCTTCCCTCGTATAACACGGCTTTTGTACAACACGGTTTCGATGTTACATGGTACCAAATTTGCAATTATTATAACACGGTTTTGATATGACACGGTATGAAACTTGAATTTAACACTGCATGGTTTTGATGCAGCACAAGTGTTATGTTTATAAAAGATGGAATTTCATTTTTGTTTAATACATTCTATTAATGTTTGCTAATAACTGTAATACTTTACTTTGTTTTAATAAAACTTGGTTTCAATACAACACGGTACACACCACTTGATTTACATTATTTTTAAGTCTCATATAACACGGTTTTGATATAACACAATACATCTTAACCTAACTTTTCTCATGCATATACATAATTGGTTAAAAATGAGAAAAATGTTATTTTTAAAAGTCTCGTATAGCACGGTTTGGATATTATACAGAACGAATGAACCGTGTTATATGTGGGACGCCTGTATATGTGCGGCACTGAAATGTGTCGTGAGAGTGATGGTCTCTCTCCCCCTACAGATGTGTGGTCTAAGCTGTCTGACTCCAAGCGCAAGCTGTCCCGCACGGAGCTCTCTTCGGAGGTCATGGGGACCTCCGCCGGACATTCGGACCTCTATCGGACGGAGCCCCTTTCGGAGCTGGGCATCACAGTCCCGCCCCAAGATGCCAACTACACTGTAAGCCAGTCTCTTTTTCCTGTTCGTTTAGAAGAAATAGCTACTCGTTGAAAATACTTTACTTTTATATGCATAAACTATGCGAATATATACTGAAAAAGGCACCTCTTCTACTACAAAATTTCTTTTTAAATGTGCCCTCTATTGTGCGATGAGGTTTTATCAATGAAGTTATCGTACCGATGACTCATTTAATGAGTGCACTTTTTAGTTGCAGAGTGTAACTGGAGTCCTTTTCAGAAAACAATACCTGTATTTGAAATTATGAATTTATTTCCTCCTTGGTGATATTATACAGTGGTATCCTTGGCGAGCTATTTACATATGAAATATGATATTGCAACATAAGTTCTCTCGAAACATAGATAGTTTAGTGAAACATGCAAAACCATTATTTGTAAATTTGCATTATGACAAATGAGGAGTCATTAAGTAATCGAGGTTTCAGTAATTTGAACTTAAGGTTTGCATATAAAGTTTACAGTTATAAAATGCCTAATCGAGAGCATGACGGCAAGTAGCCGACTCGGCTGACTATGAAACTAAAATACGGCGCCTTAAAAGAGAGAGAGAGCAACAGAAGCAACATATATAGTCAGCCAGAGTCATTTGCATGTATTTCAAGACATGCATGTGCAGGGTTGGCAAAAGCCCGGGTTTTTTTTAAAAAGCCCATGGACCCAGGGTTTTTTGGGTTTTTTTAAATAAAACCCAAAAAAAACCCAACTAAAGCTGGGTTTTTTTAAAAGAAATGTGTTTTTTTTTTGTCTTTTTTTAGGGGAAAGGTGGGGTACTCGTAGCATATTGTAGCATAAGTATATGGACAAAGCACAAAAATTGTCTTGATAAAAAAAGCGGGAAAATTCAGCGTTTTCTGAAGAAGGGTATAAAAGACGACAAAATTCAAGAATGGTGAAGTTTCAGATTTTTTTAGTTTCCATGATTACCAACAGTTAAGGCAAAGTTACTTCTTGAGTGATAAAATCTATTGTTTATTTGTTCGTTTTTTGTTGCGACATTTTTTTTTTTTTGTATTTTACTTTATTGTATTTCATTTTGTTATGCAAAACTACTGTAGAACCTCAAGTAGTTTAAATCCCTTTTTACTGAATTCCAGCTTAATCAAGACATTTCTTTAAATTTTATGTTGCCTGTTTTTTTATTTCTGTGTACAGAGTAAGAAATATTAAACTTTTTCGTAAGATAATGAAAATACTGTACATCCTATTCCGTTTTCCGTCCGACCATTTGTAAAACCTGTTAATTTCTAAAAAATATACCTTGTTTATTCGAGTTTTGTGACGTGTTGATTTGCAGAAAATAATTCACATGAGAGCCTTTTAGCTAAAGTAGTATCCTTTGTACAATCTGCAAATACCGAGAAAATCTGACGTGACAGGACTTAGTCAAGATAATTTGAGTTCCTTATTGACCAGTTGAAGGAAAAAGTTAAATATATTTATTTAAAATCTTTGAAGCATTTTTTAATGCCCTTAAGAGTTAAGAAATACTATTAAAGTTCAAAATTCATTTTTTATGTCCATTGCCTATTGTGAAGAAGAAATAAAAAAGAAGTTTAAATTGTAAAAGTATTTAAATTAATTATTTTTTTTAAAAAAGTTCTCAGAAAATTTTAAAAAACCCAAAAGTGGGCTAAATAATGGGTTTTTTTAAATGGTTTTTTTCAAAAAAACCCATTGGGTCCAACCCAATTGGGTCCAATCCGGCCAACCCTATGCATGTGAGATGCGCATTTCCTGATGTTAGGACGGCGGCCAATCAAATGGAAAAGGAACTTCGTCATTTCATGACATAAGGCACGCACGTATCTAAGATCGGGAAATACGTTACATACATAGAAATTAGCATTTGTGACTTTGCAAGATAAAAGAAAGTAGGGATTTAATTAAAGCCAAATATATCAAAATAAACGTGAATTATTGATAATATTATTTGGAGTTCCCAACACCCTCTTCGTTCGGTCCGGGGGGAAACACTTTAAATAACAAAACAGATTTGTTTTCGGATGCAAGTGAAAATATACCCCTTTACAGTAGAGTCAGAAGCATGATGCTCTTCGAGTGCCACTAATGATTGTGAAACATGACCAACATAATAATAAAGAGGACGGTTAAAAATACCCATTCAAATAAGGACAATGTTCCCTTAAACAGTGCTTCCGTAACTTTATGGCCTGCGGACTTGTATTCAGTGCAGACCCCTGTCGTTAAAGTGTTCAGATGTTTGTAGTTTCTCACCCATCAAAGAGGAACATCACTATTTAAAAACAGCATTAGGCACGTAGTTTACATTGCTTAACTTTACTCGCAAATTCTGGAGTACAAAAATCAAATGGAACGGGCAGATTGTTTGTAACGCGGGAATAAAAATTCAAAATTGAACTACTCAAATGATTGAGATGAGTGAGATTGTTATAGCTGGTCCAATTTTAATGTGTTGGGAGTAATTTTTGATGGCAAATGTATTTTCTCAAACTCGAAGAATCTACGCGACTTCGGTATTTAGCTTCAGTAGCCACATGGGTCGAAACTACAGATTTTGATTGGTAGGTTGTGGCAAATGACCACAAATGACGTGCTTTGCTTTTGCAACGAGTGGTGGATTATTTTTGTTTTCCATACGGGAAATAAAAATGAGGGTGAATATCCAGGAAGGTAATTTCAAGGTACAGTCTGGAGCTATGTCTATCAAGCATTCATATTCACTCGATGACAGACTCAGGGCCTGATTAATGCATGATCCGCGGACCTGGGCACTAAAACAGCCTAAATTAACTTACTTCCTTTTTTTTCTGTTCCAGTGAACGTTCCTTTCCAGCTTTGAAAAGAATCAAAAATCTTTTTAGGAGCTGCGTTTCTCCGGATAATTTACGGGCGTTTTCCTTATTGACCATTGAAAATTCTGTGACATCAAAATTAGATTTCGATGATGTGATCGACACATTTGCCTCTGTTAAAGCCAGCAAGAAGCCTTTTTAAAGTTTGATGTCTTAATTAGTTTTTTTTTTTTTTTTTTTTTTTTTACAGTTTTAAATTGTTTTTTAACTCATTTTTACCTTGAGGTAAAGCAATTTTAACTATGATTAGTATAGTCACTATCAAGTGTTTGGCATTCAAATCCCAGGTTTCTGTAGTAATGTCTTGGTTTTTAGTATATTAGGTTTCTAGTATAAAACATTGACTTCAAAATTGTGCTGATTTTCCTATGGGGGGGGGGGAGGGGCACCAACTTCTTCTCAGGACCTGGGCACCAGTTTGTCTTGATCAGGCCCTGGAGAGACTGCGTGGTTTTGCCAGAGCAGGTGATGGCTCGATCACCCATGCATAATATTGGAACATCGTATCTCGAAATGCCGAGATGTATTGAACGTTCAGAACGAAATGGCGTTTTGCCCACCTTCTCAAACACAAAGTTCAGTTTAGTGCAGGATGGATTGGTGAGCAGATTCCCCTGCTTGTAAATGAGACCACTTTGACTTTGGTGCGAAATTGTCTTGGTGTCCCTCTTTGTCACCCATTTTGCTCGTATGCTCTTGCTTTCGTTATTCTTAAATGTTAGGAACTGCAATCATGAGCCGCCTTTTAAAAGCAGTCGAGTAGAATTGCGGGATATCATGTGACAAAGATGGATCCACTCCTGGGCGTGGGCGCCCATATTCAAAATTTTAAGGAAGGCTCAGACATTTTCCCCATGGTTCAGCAAGAGATTTTCCACATAGAACCCAATTTCACCCACAGAAAAACAGAGTTGATGCCCACTCATGGCGCCATCTACCGGGATTTACAGCGAGACAAGCAATGAGAAAATTGATACATATATATTTATGATGACAATAGAGGGTTGTTTAAATGGCAAGACCAATTATGTCTGAATATATTATACAACACAGATTCCCCTGCTTGTAAATGAGACCACTTTGACTTTGGTGCGAAATTGTCTGGGTGTCCTTCTTCGTCACTCGTTTCGCTCGTATGCTCCTGCTTTCGTTATTCTTAAATGTTAAGAACTGCAGTCCACCTTTCAAAAGCAGTTGAGTAGAATTGCGGGATATCGTGTGACAAAGATGGATTCACTCCTGGGCATGGGCGCCCATATTCAAAATTTTAAGGAAGGCTCAGACATTTTTCCCCCATGGTTCAGCAAGATATTTTCCCCATAGAAACCAATTTCAGTAGATTAGAGTTAGTAAAACTTAACAATTTTAATAACTTATTCATTAATGGCTGGAGAAGAAATGTTTTTACATTTTTGCAAAGTTAAACTTGTCTACAACGATACTGTTGAGACCTAAAAATATATTGTTTTAGACAGGTTATTGTTATAGACAGTTCGATTATTCATGCTGACATTTTGCTGAGACCAAGGAAAATATCGTTATACACGGGTTTCACAGCAAGAAGGTTCTAATTTCTACGGGGGGGGGGGACTTGAGTCCCCCTTGCCCCCCTATATGGGCGCCCTTGCTCGTGGGCAATAGACAATGATGCTCAAAGCAGTGCAAGATTGCCGCCCTGGCTTTGAAAAATCAATGTTTTCACACATAAGTGAACATGGTTTTGATTGTTTTCCAATAAAATTTTTGCACCGAGTATGCACCCCTTTTCTCCACTCATGGACCTAGCTTGAAAGGCTTTGAAGGCGAAAATTCTGGTTTTCTAAAACATCATTTAACTTTTGTAACATTCTTTAATTTTTTTTTTTTTTTTCAAAGTTTGTCGTGGACCTTCCTTTGAGGGTCGTCGGACCCTAAAAGTACTGAATACGATGAGAATGATGGACCAAAAAATCCTCATCCATATCGGGAGGGAAGAAAGTTGGAATTTAGTAGGAACATGTAGACAATGATGGGGGGGGGGGGACCTTTATACCTAAAAAAGTGCTTTAGCTTTTCTTTCTTTTTTTTTGCCAAGGTAAGCAGCTTAGTGAGGTACCTATGATGCAGGGTTGGCAAGGTTTCGGACACTACGGTAAAAACCCTGGTTTTTACCCTCCTGTCCACAACCCTCGTGTCAAACTGTCCGAAAGTGTCCAAAACTATATTTTTAGACAAAATTGTATTTTGTGAGAAAACATTAAAAACAGAACAAAATGTATCAAAGTAATGTTTTGTATTGAACATTTATTCAATGAGAACATTCAACTTATTTATGCAGCTGATTTTATTTTAGTTACATAGAAGTTGAATTCTTGATTAAAATTTTAGTATAACTTTGATATACACCCCCCAAAAATTACGCGCCAAATCTGGCATTCCCTACGGACTTTTTAGGGTTGCTGTTCCTTATTTTGTTGTTGCCAATTTAGGTTTTTTCAGCTTTTAGGTTTTTGCTGTGGCCAAATTTAGTATTTTCATGTATTTTGTACCATTTTTTGAGTTTTTTTTAAAAGTTTTGTGGCAACAATTTTTGTGGCAACAAAGTTTTGTATCAACAAAAACCAAAAAAGTCACCGAATTTCCGATTTGGGGGGGGGGGCATATCAAAGTAGTTCCAAAATTTCAACTTGTATGCAACTTGCATGAGTTTATTTTATTTTTTATTTTTTGATAATAGAGTAACCAAATTTCCCTATGTTTATGCATGTGTGCAAATGAAAGCAGGGATGGCAAGGTTTTTACCATCCTGTTCGAAACTCCGGTGTCCGAAAGTGTCCGAAACTATTTTTTGAGAAACTATATTTTGTGAGAAAATATCAAAAACAGAACAAATTGTTTCAAAATTATTTTTTTTATTGCTATTTAATATATTTATTCAATGTGACCATTCAAGTATAAATATATATGTAACTAATTTATGCAGCTGATTTTAACTAGTTAGTAGAAATTAAATTCTTCATTAAAAATTTCAATTTGTATTAGAGACGTAACAAGTACTCGGTAACAGGGGCGTAGCTAAGGGGGGGGTTTTGGGGACAAACCCCCCCCCCCCGAAAAGTTAGTCTCAAAAAAAAAAGAGAAAAAGAAGAGAGAAGAGAAAGAAAAAAAAAAGAAGAAAAGGAAAAAATTCCAAGCAATTATACATATATATCCATTTATATATATATATATATATATATATATATATATATATATATATATATATATATATATATATATATATATATATATACATATATATATATATAAAAGAAGTAACCCCCCCGAAAGTCGGGTCTAGCTACGCCACTGCTCGGTAACTACTCGGTACTCGGCCTACTTGGCCAATTTGCTGAGTACTCGGTACTCGGCCAAATTTTGATCAGATACTCGGCCAATACCAAGTTGTTGCAAAAAAGATTGAATAATTGTCCAAGACAGATATTAAAATTTATAAAAAAGCGGAATCACATATAATATTCTGCAATTATTTACAAGTCAAATTTAAATTTTGAGAATAATGAAGTTTGTAATGCTTCAATGGAATAAAACTTGATTTTAATGTCCCCAAAGTTAATAAAACTTATTTATTAAAAATTATGCAAAAAAGGTAAGTATAGAAAATATGGAATTTTTATATTAAAAATTGATTTTTGCTACAAACAAAAATTAGTTATAAGAAATATAAAAATACCTTTGCTTGAACAATAAAAGGAAATAAAACAACGTTAAAAGCACAGTGCAGGAACACTGCAGACACGTATTTAGTGTTACAAGGAATTTCTTTTTCAATGCACAAAATGGGAGCTCGTGTATTTAAAGGCATCCGACAAAAGTCCGATTTTTTTGTCGAATGTCTCTGCATTCTCTAGCTCACATTTTATGCACTGAAAAAGACGTTCCTTGTAACGCAGAAACACGTGTCACATTTGTTTTATTTGCTTTCAAAAAATTATTTATGTTTGGCGGACTGGAACTATAATAGATTGGTATAATTTGTTTTAATTGCAACTTGATTGATCAAACCTTTTATTTATTTATTTTTAATTAAAAAAAAATTTTTTTGGTAAAATTTTTGACACAAACAAAATTGTATATATAATGCGCAATTAAATTTCAGTAGGAATTTAGTTTTAAAAACTATTATATGGACAAGGAGGTCTATACTACTATTCTAAAGAGTTCAAAATTCATCACATGTGTGTTGGTGGTTCTTCTTAAAACATAATTGGTACTTGGTAACTCGGCCGAGTAGTGAAAGGCCGAGTACTTGGTATTTGGCTACTTGGCCAAAGTGCTACTCCGTACGTCTCTAATTTGTATGCAACAGTTTATTTTCATTAACCAAATTTTTCGACATTTATGCACGTGTGCAATAGAAAGCGTTCAAAACACGGTGCAATAATTGACTGAAATGTGAACGAGTGGTCTTTTTTCTTTCAGCTGGAGGAGGATTTCCACACGTACTACAACTCCACCTTCTATTCGGACAAGGACAAGGCTTCGGCCTTCTGGGTGGACCTAGACTCTCTGCCCAGACACCAGGTCATCACACACGAGATGCTGTCAGACTCACACAGGCAAGCCACGGTGAGCATTTGCCCTGGTTTCTTTCCTTCGTACTTTTAACTTTTGAGTGAAATCAATGGGTTTTTTTCCTCCAAAGCATATTTTTCTTCATTAAGGCGTTTCGATTTGCTTTATTGTGAGAATAGAAAATGAAAGGATCAATGCAGTATAAATACAAATACAGTAGAAGACCGTTATAACGCACACCTCGGGACCAGAGCTTTTTGCCTTATACAGGTTTTTGCATTATATAGATCATTTCACAAATTTTAAAACTAATTAATAGTCAGAATATATCTATATATTAGCACTTCAGAATCATTTTTATCTGCAATATTATTAAAGCACCAATATTACAATGAGTTATTCACAAATAAATATGTTTCACAATCAAGATCCTGTAGTTCTGCTAGCTTCATGGTTTGCGTAACAGCTGCATTTTCAAGAGCCATCTGGTGTTTTCTATTTGCTATGAGTACTCATTTTCAATTTAAAAGCTTTGAAGTAAGATGGAAAGATGAAAAACTTTCAAAATTTAATTTACCTAACAATTTTTATGTTTGCAAAGCAAAACAGGGGGATTTTTTAAACTTCAAAACCTATTGTTTACATCTGAAAAGTAGTGCGGTTTATAGAGAATTGCGTTATACAGGTCGGCGTTATAACGGTCTTCTACTGTACAATACAAATACAAAAGTGACGACCAGCAACAGGCTCTGGGCCCAGCTAGGCTGGTCCTAGTCCATTTACAATCCCCAGTGAAGATCAAAACTCCCTCTTAAAACTCCCTTGCTCATGACCACCTCTTCCGGTAAGCTGTTCCAAGGTTCCACTACCCCGCTATAATAATAATTTTTCCTGATATCCATGTTAGCCTGAGATTTGAAAAGCTTAAAACAATGACCCCTCATCCTGTTTCCAGTGCTAAACTTCAACCCCGTAACATCTTTCATTTTAATAAATTTAAACAACTGAATCTGTCCCCTCGGTCTCTTCTTTGCTCAAGACTAAATTTTTAGAATATGGAATCATAGTCTGAATGAGAAAGTCCATTTATTGGCCTTGTAGCCTTTGAACCCTCTATATTAAAAAGTAGTTATATTAGAGTTATATGTATATTATAGCAGGGTTGGCAAAAAACCCAGGTTTTTTTTTAAAAAAACCATGGACCCAGGGTTTTTTGGGTTTTTTAAATAAAAACCAAAAAAACCCAACTGAAGCTGGGTTTTTTAAAAGAAATGTGGGTTTTTTTGTCTTTTTTTAGGGGAAAAGTGGGGTACTCGTAGCATATTGTAGCATAAGTATATGGACAAAGCACAAAAAATGTCTTGATAAAAAAAGCTGGAAAATTCAGCGTTTTCTGAAGAAAGGTATAAAAGACGACAAAATTCAAGAATGGTGAAGTTTCAGATTTTTTTAGTTTCCATGATTACCAACAGTTAAGGCAAAGTTACTTCTCGAGTGATGAAATCTCTTGCTTGTTTTTAATTACTACATTTATTTTTTGAATTTTACTTTATTGTATTTCATTTTGTTATGCAAAACTACTGTAGAACCTCAAGTAGTTTAAATACCTTTTTACTGAATTCCAGCTTAATCAAGACATTTCCTTGAATTTTATGTTGCTTGTTTTTCTACTTCTGTGTACAGAGTAAGAAATATTAAACTTTTTCATAAGATAATAAAAAAAAATACTATAAATCTTATTTCCTTTTCTGTCCGACCGTTAGTAACACCTGTTAATTTCTAAAAAATATACCTTGTTTATTCAAGATTTGTGACGTGTTGGTTTGCAGAAAATAATTCAAATGAAAGCCTTTTAGCTAGAGTAGTTTCCTCTGTACAATCTACAAATATTGAGAAAATCAGACGTGACAGGACTTAGTCGAGATAATTTGAGTTATTTAATTAAAATCTTTGAAGTATTTTTTTTTAATGCCATTAAGAGTTAAGAAATACTACTAAAGTTCAAATTTCATTTTTTATGTCCATTGTCTGTGGTGAAGAACAAATAAAAAAGAAGTTTAAATTGTGAAAGTATTTAAAGCTCCTCAGAAAATAAAAAAACCCCTAAAAGTGGGCTAAATAATGGGTTTTTTTAAATTGGTTTTTTCAAAAAAAAAAACCCATTGGGTCCAATCCGGCCAACCCTGTATTATAGTAGTATATTAAAGTTACATGTTCATGAGTAAAATGCCATTTTTAAACATTCTGTGTGCAAATTGTACAGGATTCGTACGCTCCTTCAAAACTCCTCTAATAATCCTTTATTTAGGATTTTTTTTTTTTGAAGGGTCCTTCAAACTCTTTCATTTCGGTTTTAACTCCTTTTTTAGAGTTCCAGACTACCCAATCTTCCTCTATGACAGTAACTTAAAATACTTTGATTGACAACTTAACTTTGTCGCAAGGGAGGTTGTATAAGGGCGATTTTAATGTGGTAATTTCTTATAATTTTTTTTCCATAGAGACGTGATTTACAAATTGATCATAGTTAAGTCATAAAAGATGAAGGTGAAAATATTATCAGATGACTAAGACATTTCATAAGTGAAGTAAAATGTGCTTAAATCGTGGTTGGCTATTTTTTCAAGTTTTTTTTATGATCATTGCTTTTCCCTTCACCACACTCTCAGCAGCAAAAGTCAGGTTGTCTAATTATTATTTAAATATTTAAAAACACGTAAGTAGATGTGCTGTATTAAGTGATGTCATGCCTTGAGGAGGGGACAGGTTCATGAAATTGTGACAAGGGGGACAAAATTGTGGCATCACAGTTATTGTCGCAGGTTAAAAAACTGTTTTTTCTAGTTGTATGCTTCTGTTTTTCTCCTTTACTTTTTTTCATTTTTTTTTTATTTTATTCATTTTGAGCGGAGAGAGATTTTTAACTTAATCGAGCAAACATTTCTGAGGACCCACAGTGTTTCGATTAGTACAAGCTAGGTGGACAAAATTCATGTTCAAAATTCTAAACTTTGGTATTGGGATAATGCAAACAATAACCCAAAACATGATACTTTTAGTTATTTGTTGATGTCTAACTATCTTCTGTCACGTGAGTAATAAGGTTCAAAGGTAGGTATCCGTTTGTAAGTAAATCAGTTGAGTTCCAGACATCATTTCAGCGCACAAAATTAAAGTGTTCCTCATTTCATATGATTTTATTGTTCAAGATGGATATTATTTATACTGGTAAGTGCTTTTTTTTCTTAATTTAATTAATCTACTTGATAGTTAAAGAATGTTAAAAAAATTTTAAAAGATGAACGAAGGATTTTTTTTTGTTTCAAAATTTTCAAGTGATGATAATGACTTGTACCCATTTGTACCTGGACTAAATTTTCTGTATATAGTAGCTACAGCTTTGCCACTAATAATACGACGTCTTATAGTCAGCACACTGGAGTACAACATATTTTTTTACCCAAAGCTTTGGGTGCTTCAATCAATCTTCAAAGAAATCCCTACTCAAAATAAAAATACTCCAGAGAAAAAAAAACATGTTGCACTCGAGTGTGCTGACTATAATACGCCTTATTAATAATGATAAAAGTGCAGCTAATATTTACAGAAAATTTAGCCCGGGTACAGATGGGTAAAATCATTACCATCACTCGAAAGGTTTTAAACGAGCAAAAACACCTACTTTTATCTTAATTTTTTAAAAATATTGTTTAATTCAGGATCAGTACGGGTCATGGAAATCCTGGAAAGTCATGGGAAAAAAAAAATTCAGACCTGGAAAAGTCATGGAAAATTAATATTTTCATTATAAGTCATGGAAATTTATTTTGTCATGAAAAAATGTCTTGGGCAGTAAAAAAGTAACAATAGTTAAAAGAGAACTAGAAAGTGGTATTGAGTGATTTAGTAATATTGCATATAAATTGATCGATCTCAAAAACAAATCCAAGTTTTGGAGTCCAATTTCATCTGCTTCTGTAACAGTCGCTCACCTTTTTTTGCAATGTGATTTTACTGCTGGGACGTCACTCATTTTGAATTCACCATTATTTTCACCACTGCTTATATTTTGTATTCTGTAGCAGTGGACTTGCACATTCTTGATTTTGCCACCCCCCCTCAAAAAGTGCAATTCAATTGCATCCGAGTTCGTTTCATCTACTGGTAAAAAAGTCATTATTAAATTTACCAGCGTTTATCTTAATACAGTGCAGAACCTTTTATCCGGGAACCAAAAAACCGGGAAACCAGAAAACCGTCAACCTTTTACCGATTTTCCCGCCATTTTTAAAAAATGCGCATTTTCGGCAATTTTTGAAAAACTAAGCATTTTTTTGAAATACCTAAAATAATATGAATGCTTTCTTAATAAATACCATATTACTCATCTATGATTCGGGAAAATGTTTTCAAAAACGAACTTCAGAGGGTTATCCTTAACGCGGGGCAAAATTTCCGAAATATTTTCTTGAATTAAAAAGTACACTCGTAAGTCTCAAATTTTCTTGTTTTATTCCAACTGAATGCTAAAGAAATGAATATTGTCACATTCTAAAGCAATATTTTATTGAATAGTCTCTAATTAAAGCCATTTGGAGCGTAAGTCACGTTGGAAAAGCGCGGGAAACACCGATTTTCAATATGTATTACTATTTATTATAGTTATTTAAGTTTCATAAACAAATGCCCATTAGCGCTTTTTAGCGATCCAGAAAACCGGGAAATTCAGATATCCGGGACAGCGATGGTCTCGAACTTCCCGGATAATTGGTTCTCTACTGTATGTTGAAGGCTTTAGAAATTGAAGACTTTAGTCAGGCAATAGAACATAGAAATAGGGGAGTTCTAATACTCTAAAACAGTAGTGCTCTACAAACAGCTCGCAAAACTGATCCTCATAGCCAACTGAAATATCTGGTTTAGAAAAAGGAATTTACTGAAAAACGAGGCTTTATTTTAATGAACGCATATATTGTCAAGTTACATGGATGATTAGATGCACTATTGACACCAAAAGACAATGTTTTTATGAATTATATTTATTATTGGAAACTTAGTAATGACTTATTCAATTTTTGTCCCATGCATTACTATTTGGCCCTATTTATTAAATATTTGTTAGACATTTAGACATCAGTGTATTGCATTCACTATATTTTTATTTTGCTTGAATTTGTATGATGAAGACAAATAATAGAATAATTCATTAGTTTCTTCAGTGTGAACTGATATTTTACAATTTGATATTTATGATCACAAGTAAGCGCTCCAATGTGGTAGTGGCACTCACGTAACAATTTTTCTAATGCCCATTTCTGGGAATTGTCAGGTTTTACATTAAATAGTACTATTCTCTTCGTGTAACAAGGTCATGAAAAATTTTATGAAGTCCTGAAAAAGTCATGGAAATTTTTTATCCAAATTGAGTATGAACCCTGTTGTCATATAGAGCAATTAAATTAGGGAAAAAAAGCACTTACCCGTATAAATAATATATAATATCCATATTGAACAATTGAATCATGTGAATTTAGGAACGCTTTAATTTTGTGTGACGAAATGATGAATTATGAACTTGACTTTTGCCCAGCTAGCTTGTACTAATCGAAACACTGTGGTACCGGTTAAATTTTTCTGAGGACTGGTGCGGGTCAAAAATTGCTGGTACATACACTATGCTCCCGTCATTCACCATAATGCCGGTCATTTTTCATACGTCGATAGCGGAAATGATTTTTTATGCTTAAGAATGTCAAATGTCTTCAATAGCTTTTGCTTTGCTTCAATTACTTTAAGTTTTTAATTGGACTCCTTTTATCTCGCACTCTTCCAGACCATCGAGATGTCTTTCGACTTTCCCTTCTACGGGACCCCCGTGAGGAACGTCACCGTGGCAACCGGAGGTGAGTGCACGATACTCGACGAGTCACTACCGAAGATGCGTGAAGCAATGCATTGTCGAGGTGGTTATGGAGAACGGGATCAAATAGCAATGGCTCGGTTATTTGTACGAGTGGGATATTGTTTCGCATATACAGTAGGCGCCGCTTAGTGTGATCACGGTTAATGTTATCATTCGCCTAATGTTATCAGAATCACAAGTCTTGGAACACTTGTATGTTAACACATGTTAAAAAAGTCGGATATTGTAATCGGCGTCTTCGTTTATTGTTATCACTTTTTCATAAACTTTAAATTTTTTTCACGTGTTTGTTCCTCAATTAACAGAAATACCATAGGCAAACCCTGTGGAGACTAATTTTCTTTGTAGCATTTTGTGGTTTTCACTAGCAGTTCAAAATTTTTTCTAGGAATGAAGCGACAGAAAGTTCGTTCCCCCCCCCCCCCCAGTGACCACAGACCACAGACTCCCCCTAAGAAAACTTTCTTTTGCACCTAAAAAAATTCAGTCGCTGGACATGTTGCGGCAGTGATGTAGGACCTCCATTGTTGCCATTACTTTGTGAACTGTTAAAGAATTATGTCGAGGTTGAAAACAAAGCGAAGTTAAATTAAAATTTAAACAACAAGCAAAACCATGCTGGAAAAGAGAGAAAAGCTGAATGTGCTTTGAAACTGGTTTACGAATGTCAGGGAAAACGATCCTATTTTACTTCTCCTATTACTATGTGATAAAAAATTGCTTAATTTAGCTTTAACTTTTTATAATTCAGATATTTCCATTCTGCTAATTTAATAATTTAAAACTGCGTTCGGTTGAGTCACTGTGATTTTAATTTGAGGCTGCTGAAATAAATGCACCTTAATTGGAAATAAATCATTATTTTGTGTCTCCTGGATTCTTTTCGGTTATTGTTATCGAATTGCATTTGTCCCAAAGTGATCACATTGAGCGGCGCCTACTGTATTTTCATCTTGTTCCCAGAGTTTTAAGCTTTGGCGCTTAATTATGATATCTTCAAACAGAAAGAACCATTTATGCATCGTTACGTGAAATATCGACTTCATGAAAACAGGGCGTGTGCTCGGAAAGTAATGATTCGTAAAATCGTTAATTCTTAATACAAAGAAACTTTTTCGGAATGTTAATGCTTCGTATTACGATACTCGACGGTTCCTTGCCTTTGAATATCTGAACATCAAATGCCGAAGTTAAAACTGACTATGATAAAGTGCAAATAAATGCTAAAAATGTCTCGTTTATGCAGATGGATTGAGCACAATGTCACTTTTTTTGAAATAGCCTCAATATGAGCCTGAATTATCTTAAAGGTTCCAGTCATTTCCATTGCTCACAAAACTGGATTAAAAGTAGTAACTTAATGCTGCATTTTATTTTAATTCTTTATTACATGCATTGCTCGAGTTTTCTGATCCTTTCGCTTGGTGAAATGAATTTCAAATTTAATCAAAGTTGTTGCTTATTTTTTAATACATTTTTAATACACAAAACATGTTACAAGTTTTGTAAAAAATAGTTATTAGTTTTATATTGTTGGTTGTTTAATATCTCTAATGAACGAGGGTCCTTTATCTTCGTTGTGAATAATTTTTAATGTTAAAGAAAAGTTGTTTTAATCAATAAAAATTTTTTTAAATAAAATAAAAATTTAAAATAATTTAAATTAATTATTTAAAAATTATTTCAATTATGATAAATACACATCCTTTTTCTTTTAATCATGCATGAAACTGTGCAATCTTATGCATCCAAACTGTAAGTGTACACATATTAGTGTGTTTTTATACTATACACTTTTGGCCGGCTTCATGGTTGGTAAATCCAGTTTTGGTCAGTCTTAACCGGTTTTTGCCAGTGTCATTGCTAAAATGGGTTTTGTCCAGCCAAAACTACAACCCTGTTAAAAATACTTTTTGAAGCATTAGTTTTTCATTCTATTCATGATGTATATTTTACGTGAATTTAAGATATACTAAAAAAGAACTATACATATAAAATTCACTTCTATAATTTATTAAAAAATGCGATGTGTATTTGTAATGAAATAATGTGTAACATTTTTATTGTATATTGATAGAATGATTAGTAATGTAACTGCAGTGAAACTCCAATTTTACGTTTCTCAAAGGACTGGTTTAAAAAACATAAAATGCAGGAAAATGTAAAATACGGGAAATACACAGAAAGAAAAAATCAAATTAAAAAAAAATAAAGGTAGTTTAGATAATTTTTTTTAAAATCTAAATTTTTCGAAAAGAACATTAATATATATACTATTTTAGATCATTTTAACACATTTAGTTGCTGTTCATAATAGTGGATTTTTTTTTAACCCCCAACACACAAAGGAAGGGGGTTATAAGTTTGATATGTCTGTGTGTTTGTCTGTGGCACTCTAACGCCTAAATGGATGGACCGATTTTGAAAAAAAAAAATTAGTTTGAAAGGAAAATTGATCAAGAGTGTTCTTAGCTAGGTTGCATCTTTGGATGACATTCATTAATTAAGATATTCATTAAAAGCTCTAAAAGATTTTTCCTGATTTTTGCAGCAAAAACATAGCTAACATTTTAAAAATTTAACACCAAAATAAAGAGAATTTTTTTCTGCGTCCGATAGATTGTGTTTGGAACTTCCATGTTTCATAGAAATCGAGTTATAACGTTCTTTTAAAGCAGATTTTGATAACAGCTAAGCCTTTATTCATGCGATGGATCACCGAATTCATTGCTGACCAACAAGGAAATGAAAAGCAATGATTTTAATTTTTATCTGTTGCCAGTTTCTTTAGCCAATAAAATACTTGACATTGATTTTTAATAATACCGTAAGGCTTTTAAAAGGATTTTCAATTTTCCCTCTTGACTCGACAGTTATGACTCAGTCGGGGTTTTTTAAAATTTTTAATTTTCTCGTTGCTTGTTTGTGATTGAGTTCAAAGTAAATGCAGTATCTTTCAGGATCATAGGCGCCCATATGCAAAATTTTAAGGGGGGGGGTCAGATATTTTCCCCTTGGAAAAGGAATTCAGTACAGGTTTAAGTTATCACAATTTGGCATTTTTAATTACATATTCATTAATGGCTGGAGAAGAAATGTTTTCACATTTTTGCGTAGGAAAAATGACTAAAAGTAAGAAAGTCCTAAATTCTGGGGGGAGGGGGGTGCTGAATTTAAATTAAAACCTGATATGTGTAGATAGGGTGACAAAACCGTGGTGATGTAAAATCACCACAGGGGGGGGGGGTGAGGAACTAGTCTCCCAATAGCTTGGGCCTGCTAATGTGGGATTACTGTACATGGGACAATGAACAATTATTTAAAGAATCTTATTTGCTTTGATGTGTTCTAGGGTTCCTGTATACCGGGGACTACCTGCACAACTGGATAGCGGCCACGCAGTATGTGGCGCCCCTCATGGCCAACTTCGACACTGCCTCCTCCCCAGAATCCACCATCAAGTACGTGGACAACGGTGAGTCACTTCCTCTGACCAATCCCGGTGAAGAAAACTCGGTCTTACCGCAATCTGTGAATGGACATCCCGAGTGATACATTTGTGCATGGTCACTCCCGAGTTTGGATGACTTCAATGACCCCGATGAAATTAATATGTCCCAAATTTTCATCAAAACTATTATATAAGTATATCAATATTGTTAAATATCGTAAATAGAGATTCGGCAGAGACCACGTCGGAAATATCCGTACTTTGCGGCCGGACTGACGTCACTCCAAAAATGATGATTTTTAGATTATTACAGCATCATGTATGTTATAAAATCAAAGTAACTTGTCTGTTTTAAATCAGCAGATTGAAGAACCTTTAGTAAAAACCTTTTATTCAACATAGAACACAACTTGGAAGACAAAGCACCAAACACATAGTGAAAAAGCGAGACATGTGGCTGAAAAGCCAACAGTCGTAAATGCAGTTGCATGTGCAGCCAACACCTGATTGGTTCATTGACATCATCCTACATAAATTAGCTTCTAGCCCTCGACCAATCACAAGTTGGCTGCAGTTAAGATACTGAATCACTAATTTTATACAAAGAAATACTTACTCTAATTTTAAATTAATTTTTTTATTTTAATGGATAATTAATGTATTTATTAACATGAAAGAATACTCTACAAAAACAACAAAATTTCCTTTCAAAAAAAGTGATTTCCCTTGGGATAGAATTTCGGGAACAACCTATACGGTAAACCGACGACCGAAGCAAAAACCTTTTTGTGCACGTGTATGCGAATTCAGAACCCACACTAGTGGTTTCTGTTAGAAAAATAGTATATATTTGGTTCTTGAAGACAGTTCCTAAAGCTTTAGAAGGTTTTTAAAAGTTTTAACAACTTCCTTTATTTCTGAATTTTGTGTGTGCCATCTTTTAAGAGTGAATTATCCTGTGGTAGACTTTCTTTTGGAGTTGTTTTGCCCAAACATTTTCATATTTCTGCATGAACTCGAGGTGGGACTAGATAGATAGTCATTTTGGTAATACTTAGAACTTTAACGAAACTTGTTTTGAATTTTTCCTATGAATATTTGGGGTGGGGGGTTCTAGTCATCATTATCTTTGGAATATGTATTGTGATATACACAATTGTTGTTGTTTTTTTCCCCTGTTGACTGTTCAATAATATGTTTTTGACTGTTAAAATGTATCTGTAAAGGGGTCGTTTCCAAAGTATTTTTTTCTGAAAGATCATGCCTAAAAGCATGGGATTTGACCATTTTTTAAATAATTTGACTAAGTTGGATATTTTTAAAAAATTACTTAAATCGGTGTGCTTTCATTCTTTACGCTTCTGCCGATGACGTCACAAATGATGAAATGCCATTCAGTGTTGCCCTTCACAGAGCAATATATTTCATTCTCATCTTTACTCGCGTGTATTGGCAAGAATTGGTTGATAGCAAGCGTAGAGCGCACTATTTAATTTGCTTCTTGATTATCATAACGTGGAAACATGGTAGAATGATGCGCCAAAGATCATCATTTGTGACGTCATCAAGACCACACCTTGTTTGAAAAATCGAAAGTTTTAAAAAATGAATTAAAAAATAACTGTTGGGAAAATGGAAGTATTTTCTGGGTTCATGTTATTTTTTTATTCTATCAATATCGGTGCCAAATTTACTACTTTTGACTGTCCCCCAGATAGATCACTCCACAAAGTTTCAGTTGGGCTTGCTTTCAACCTGCTTTAGTTCCTCGAGCTTCAGGTTCTCATTTAAGCTATAAGAATAACTCCAACGGTTTCAAATGATTAGTCGGAAAATGAGCAAAATTAAAAAAATAGTGTCCAAATTTCAAAAGTCTTAGCCAACGACTCATTTTAAGAACCAATGAACGAACTGTAGTTTTAGGAAGTATAAAATGCAAACACTTGTGCGTAGGTTTTAAAGATGCAACATACACTCATGCACTGTCCGACAGTATTGAACTACAGTCAGACCTCGATATAAGGTCACTCGCTTATAAGGTCACCTCGCATATAAGGTCACTTATCTAAAGTCCCAGCTCATTGAGTAGGAATTCTATGCTAGGTCTTATTGAATATTTGATCAAGTCTTAATACATTAACCGCTTATCACTTCTGTCAGATATCTTTAAATGATTTCAGTGCTTAATAGATTCACTTCTAAGAATTTTCCGCGATATACGATGCTTAGAAAGTGAAAAGTCCAGGGTTGGCAAAAACCCGGGTTTTTAAAAAAGCCTATGGACCCAGGGTTTTTTGGGTTTTTTAAATAAAACCCAAAAAAAACCCAACTAAAGTTGGGTTTTTTAAAAGAAATGTGGGTTTTTTGTCTTTTTTAAGGAAAATGTGGGGTACTTGTAGTATATTGTAGCGTAAGTATATGGACAAAGTGCAAAAATTGTCTTCGGGTAAAAAAAGCTGGAAAACTAGTTAAAGTTCAGCATTTTCTGAATAAAAGTATAAAAGACAAAAAAACCCAAGAATGGTAAAATTTCAGATTTTATAATTTTCATTATTACCAACAGTTAAGGCTAAGTTACTTCTCGAGTGATAAAATCTATTGTTCATTTTTAATTACTACATTTTTTTTTTTTTTGAATTTTAATTTATTGTTTTTCATTTTGTTATGCAAAACTACTGTAGAACCTCAAGTAGTTTAAATCCCTTTTTACTGAATTCCAGCTTAATCAAGACATTTCTTTGAATTTTATATTGCCTGTTTTTCTATTTCTGTGTACAGAGTAAGAAATATTGAAATTTTTCGTAAGATAATGAAAATACTGTACCTGTTCTGTTTTCTGTCGACCGTTTGAAAAATCTGTTTATTTCTAAAAAGTATACCTTGTGTTTATTCGAGATTTGTGACGTGTTGGGTTGCAGAAAATAATTCACATGAAAGCCTTTTAACTAGATTAGTTTCCTCTGTACAATCCACAAATATTGAAAAAATTAGACGTGACAGGACTTGGTCAAGATAATTTGAGTTATTTATTGACCAGTTTAAGAAAAAAAAGTTAAATACATTTAATGAAAATCTTTGAAGTATTTTTTTAATGCCGTTAAGAGTTAAGAAATACTATTAACGTTAAAAATTCATTTTTTATGTTAATTGTCTGTGGTGAAGAAAAAATAAAAAAGTTTAAATTGTGAAAGTATTTAAATTAATAAATTTTTTAAAAAACTTCTCAGAAAATTAAAAAAAAACCCAAGTGGGCTAAATAATGGGTTTTTTAAATGGGTTTTTTCAAAAAAAAAAACCCATTGGGTCCAATTCGGCCAACCCTGGAAAAGTCGTATTCCTATTAATGTAGCATGTAGTGCACCGAATGCAGTAGAAACGGACTACTATGACAATGACACTAAAATATGCAGCAATGTCGAGGGCACTCAGAGTGTATATATTGCACTTTTTTATCAGTTATAAAAAGCCATGGAAAATTTTCAGAAAACAATTTGTGCTTAAATTAAAGAAAACGAACCTATTCCAATATTAATGATAATTTTAAGTCAGATAAGGCACATCAGTTCACTGCTTGGGCATAATTGTAAGAAGCTTTACTCTGCATGAAAGTTCTAAAAAATCATTTTAAATTTTTTTATTGATTCCAAAGGTTTTAATTGGTTCAAATCTATAAAACTATTATAACCTAATTAGTGATGTGTTTGAACGTTTTAAAGTTTAACCTTACACACGTCATAAAATATATATGAATCGGTTATTATGTCACCCCACTTATAAGGTCCTGAGGGGTGACCTGATACTGAGGTCCGACTGTATGTTGTAACATAATTTCGAGGATCATTTTTATTTTTCTGTGGCTATTTTGCAGAATTAGCTTTTCTCAAATACTTTTTGCTGCATCAGAATTGTTTTGCGTAATTTAAGTTTTTATCGCATTTGGCCCGGTGGGGAATGCTTAGCGCAGGTAAACCTCTTTATGTCTTTTAACTTCTTTTAAAAACTTATACTTCCCAAAAAATGCAGTAAAATGTTCCTGATTTTTCTCTCAACCTGCTGAGTTTTTGTCTGCTGTGAGGAATGTTTATTCTTACTTTTAAGAAAAAAGAAATGTATGCCGTCTTAATGGGATTTAGTACTGTATTGTCAATGTTAATTTGCACAGTTTCACGTACCTTTTTCTGAAAATCTATTAAAGATACAATTATGAAATTTTATCTGTACCTAAAGTAGACTCTTCTCTCTACTGAAGTAACATTTTACAGAAAGAAAGCTTAGTTTTAAAAAAAATCTAATAAACAAGTCACTGTATTTTTTTCAAAAAATGCCATTTTGCAACAAGAAATTAGCTCTATAAAACAATATTTTTCGAATATGAGAAAAATTTCACTTCAGTATATGCAACTAGATGTATGGAATAGGTGGTAAAAATTTCAAAGACTAACACACTTTAGTTTCTGAGAAAAAGGAACATTTAGTTTTAAAAATACCATTTCGAGGTATTGCAATTTGAAAGGGAAAATCATACCTCATCAAAGTAGGTTAAAATTTTTTTAAAGCTTATTTTAACTTGCCTCTAATATGAGCACAATCAAGAAGTTTGCATCATTAAAAAGGTATTGAAATGAAGTTTCAAAATGTATAAAAATCAAAAAATCGAAGTTTTGAAAGTATTTAGGGTGGTAATGACTTCCCTTAAAACATTTTTTTTTTTCCGACCTAAATGTTGTACACCAAAAAGGTAATGATAGTCATAAGAGTAATCCCAAACTTAAAATTTGGGGTCTTGCCCCATTTCCGAGCACTGAATTTCGGGTCATGTACCAGCCTGAATTAAGGATTTCTTACTTGGAGTTGGTTGGGGTAAGTGGGGCCCCTTTTGAGAACAGTTCATTTTTGAAGGCTTTTATAAAAGTTTTGAAACAAAAGACATTTAAACTCGTCGACTTAGTTTATCTTGGTTGTAAATCATTATGAATAAACAAAAATTCATCATTATTTTCTAAAATAATGTTTTAAATATTCATAATGATTATATTCTTTTAAAAAATCAGATGAGTATCCCACTTACCCCATTCAAAGGGGTAAGTGCCCCCCCCCCCTTATTAAAAATTAAAGCAAGCTTATCTAAAAAAGGGGGTTTAATGGCTCTTACTTGATGAAGAATGGTAGATTTTCAGTATAAAATGTTTTTTTTGTAAATTCCAACATGATATGAGATATCTACTGGTATTGAAATCTGTATGATGAAAAATTAGGAAACAAAAAACAAAACAATACATCTGTGAAATTTATTGGAAGTCCATTGGTATCAATACTGAAAAATGAAGCAGTTTTGAATAAACGTAATACAGTCAATTGAGATTAGATTTTGGTTAATTAGCCACCATTATAAGTTAAAAACAAAATTGGAAACACGAAAGGGCAGCGGCTATTTAAAGTTTGCTTTGGGAGAATCATTATCACTTCATCCTCAGTAATTATTCCAACACCACCGGCATCTGGTCAATGAAAAGTAATGCTCTTTCTAACTTTTCTTGCAAATTTTGCTGCAGTTTTTTCTTTCTTTTTTTTTTACATAAATTTTTTTACATAACTTCCTAAATTTTCGGTTTTTATATATGCTGAGGCAGTTACTCTACCGACTTGAAACTAACATGAACACTTTTGCCAATTTTTGTTTTCAGAAGGTTTTGAAGGATATTATTTTATTTAAAAAAAAATCTTTTCATTTATTTTGTGTTTCAGATGACCACATATGAATGCTAATTAAAATTGTGCGCCTAATTTTTTCTTTTCCCTCGTTTAAAGTTTTTTTTCTTTAATCACTAGCCAGACTGAAGGGAGATGTTTTGAACTACATAGTGAGTAACTTACAAACTAAAATTATTATTGTTACATCCTTTGGATCAATTTTTTTTAATAATTTATATCTAAGAACGACCATTTTTAAGGGCGCCCACATGCAAAATTGTAAGGGGGGGGGGGGGAGCTCAGATATTTTCTTTATGGAAATGGATGTCAGGACAGATTAGAGTCATTAAAATATTTCATTTTTAATAACTTATTCATTAATGGCTGGAGAATAAATGTTTTTACATTTTTGCAAAGAAAAAAGTACCAAAAGAAGGAAGTTTTAATTTCAAAGGGGGGCTCAACCCCCCCTAACCCCCTATATGGGTGCCCTTGACCATTTTGTAGGGTTGGCAAGTCTGCTAAGTTTCAAGTGTTTCTTTGTATGAATCAATGTCTGCATTAAATACAAACAAAATTAAATACTAAGTTAATAATTTTAATTAACTTCAGTTAAAAAGACGTTATTTATCTACCGATCGACTGTGTTCGAGGGTCCGTTTTTCTGTTTGGAAATTTTGTAACTGTTCTGTTTTATTTCTTAAATGAAACTGTTTGCATCCTTTGGTGACATTTTAATTCTTATTTCTAGGTACTGCTTTTACAGTTCAATGGACTAAAGTATCGTTGCAGGATAAAGCCAATGGTTAGTACCAACAATTTTTGACATCTAATATGAGTATTTAATACCAAGTTTGTTTTCCCCCCCCCCATGTTGCAAAACTTCCTGAAAAGTTGTTTTATGTGCTGATCCCTGATTTCTTCTTAGTTACATGCATATACGTTTTATATGTTTAAATCATTATATTTTATGTCGTCATTTTCATACTCTGTGAGTATAAAAGCATCAGGGATGCAATGAATGGGGGCGGGAGGTCAACCTTTCACGAGAAACCTCTGTTTTCTTAATATGAATTGAATGTGAATTCAAAATTCATATATGTCCAATTTTCTACTCATCTGTTTGTGTGTGTGTATCAGGATTCGAAAATATCCGATATTTGATATATATCGGATATTTTCAATCAACACAAACTAAAGTCTTCAAAATATTAAATGCATCCTCAAATCACTCTTTATTTTCTTACATTGTTATTACAACGTGTAGACTTAAAATTAACGGTTTCTTTCATTATTTGTAATTAATATTTCATTTAACATTCCTATCAATCTTAATGGAGTTCATTAAGCATTAGTTGTTTTATTCATTTTTCTTCTGTTATCTCCTTTAACACAGTTACATGATTCAGAAATAAACAATGTGTATTCATTGGTACACAGTCATAAGACTTTCTTTTTCCTGAGCAATGTTTAATAGTTAATTAGGCAGTTGTGATATGAATTAAAATTGTTACATTACTAATACTTTTATGAAAATGAAATAAAAAAGGAATATTATATTACATTGTTGCATTAATTATGTAGTAATACATCATAAAAATATAATACATAACTTTTTGGTTATTTTGAATAGTGGTTTTTGGTTATTTTTGACTAATATTACTATGATTGATATAATTTTTATATTGAAAATACCGTAGTTGAAAAAATAAATATCAAAAATATCATGATATTTTCAAAATATCGGATATATATCATGACATATATAGGCGAACCCTGGTGTGTATATTCCTTATACAAATCCAGTACCAGTCTTATCTCTGCCAAACTCGGTCCAAAGGTCCTGTGACGCTCAGGAATTGACATAGGAGAGGGGTTTTTTAATTTAAAAGACAGCCAAACGGGTCTAATTATAAATTTTGAATCCTAAAGTGGCTCGTTTCTGCACCTGGACAAGGATTTTATACTATTTTTAAGTTTTATTTAAGCCTGCTTTTTGAATAGTTTCCACTTCATGCATCTTTTATTTTTGAGGTACGCCGTGCTAAGCTGGGCAACATAACTAGTACATATATAAAGATTCTTATGAACATACGTTCATAATTTCATTCATATCTGAAATAGAGGTGTTCAAACAATTCTTCCAACACCCATTTTTACCTTTCTGTAAAATCTGATTAATAAACAAAAAAGGAGCCTTTGCCAAACGTTAATATTTTTTTTACAATTTGTGCATTTTTCTTCGCAATCTATGAGCATAAATCTCAGTTTGATGAAGAAAAATCTTTTCCATTGTGGTTTAAGTTTTCGTGGAATGGCCCTTTTATGATTGGTCCAATAATAAAGTAAATCCGAATTATGAGGACTTAAATTTTAAAAATGTGTGTTTTGTTACGGGTGTCCCGAAAACATATCACTGAGAACAATATTGTTAAAATAATTTAAAATAATACAACTCTTTAGAGTAAAATCGAGACAATAGATTCATCTGGTTTACTGAAATGACTACCCTTTTAAATGGAAACAGAGTTTGCCGATATTTGTTTTAAAAATATCATGATATTTTCAATACTTTTTTTTTTCAACTGCGGTGTTTTCACTATAAAAATTATATTACTCGTAGTAACATTGTTCAGTTTTTATTAAAAATAACCAAAAAGTTATGTACTGTATTTTTATGATGTATTAATACATCATTTATATAAAAAAAGTAATATAATATTCCTTTGTTTAGTTGGATTTTATATTCGTAAAATTTTTAGTAGTGTAACAATTTTAATTTATATTACAAGGACATAATTAAATGTTAAATGTTGGTCAGAAAAAAAGAAAATACTGTCAACCCTCGTTTATCGCGGTTAATTCGTTCCAGACTTTACCGCGATAACTGAATTTTCGCGCTGTATATATTTTTCTAATTAGAGAGCATAAAACTTACTTACGGCAATTTAAAAAGATTTTTATCAGAGTTAGAGCCTCCTAGACATAAAACAGCACCCTTAGCCATCATAACATTTGTAATGCTTAATATATTGCACAAAATATGAGAAAATTAGATATGTTAGACGTCATAGATATCACAGTGTTAATTATTGGAAAATAAACTACACACACACACACTTGCTGTTCATACACACTACTACTAATCTATGAAAAAACCTCAACTTGTTCGATGATGAATCAATTGTCTGTCAGTGACCGTAGGAGCCCCCATTCTTCCTATACATTTATGTATACAACTTAAAAAGCTAGTACATTGTTGAACACCATTTACAGTTGTATTTATCCCCTAGTAATAATACAGTGATTTATACTTTCCTGTTAGTGCTTAACGGTTAAAATGAGATAGCGATTCCCTACACTTTCTTCAGCGATTTTATACCTCTACTCAATCAACTAGTACAACTAGCCCCTTAGACCTTACTTAAAAGACATATACTTTGTTATACTTTTGTAGAAAAAAGTTTACACGAGCACATATAAAAGGCTGATTACTACATTTGAAAAAGAAAAGAAAACTAGAAAAAATCGCGATGTAGTGAAGCCGCGAAAGTCGAAGCGAGAAGTAGCGAGGGACAACTGTAATCTTATGACTGTGCACCGACGAATGCATATTATTTATTTCTGAATTATATAACTGTGTAAAAGTAGCTAACAGAAGAAAAATGAGCGAAACAACTAATGCTAAATTAACTTTATTAAAATGGACAAAAATGTAAAATGAAATATTATATACAAATAATGAAAGAGACTTTAATTTTAAGTCTACATATTGTCATAATATAAGAAAATAAAGTGATTTGTGGATGCATTTACTATTTTGAAGGCTTTAGTTTGTGTTGTGCAGATTGAAAATATCGGATATATATCAAAATATCCGATAGATATCAAAATATCGGATATTTTCGAAAATATCATATTTTTTAACCCTGGATGGAAAATCCCCGGTCTCCCGATTTTTATTGAAAATCTCCCGGTTTTTATTAATCTCTAAAAAAAAATCCCTCCATTTAGGGATTTTCTTGAAGAAAAAAAACCCTTTAAAATAAATTTTTGCATCATTTTAGCTCTTTTACTTCATGGTTTGAAAGTTTCCCACTCAATTTCAAATTTTAGCACATTGGAATCTGGCAACATCAGTTCTTGTTTACATTTGCGATCTCGCTTCGCGCACTCATCGCTAAGCCTATGTTGCTTAATTACAACATTTCTTCCTTTACACAAAACGACCGCTATTATCGGGCACTCTGCGGCCGAAAAAAGTAGATTAAATCTTGTTGAAGACCTGAAAATGATTGAATTTTTACAGATAATTGAAATTCTTTTTTTCCCTAAATAACTTTTCATTGAAAAAGTATTACTTTAACTTTTATTCTTCCATTTAATAATTTCATAAATTAAACTCTGTGTATATGACTCAAGGAACTTGTATATGATTGTACTTTAAGAGATAATAAAAAAATCCCTATTTTCCCCTCAATAGCATGGAAAAAGCGATATTGCGCTACATTAAAAAATCTACTGGATTTTTTTTTTTTTTTTGAATGTTGGCAGGTATGGGTAACATCCAGTTCAAAAAACTTTTGAAATGTATCACAGCATGTCACTGAAGTAGATGTTTTTCCCCCCAAAATATATTTGGTTTCTGAAGAGTTTTCCCTGGCTAGACAAATTGAACTCCTATCCCGAGAGCTGCGACCTTTTCTGTAAAAATTGCATTGTTTTATTGCGATCAATTCATCCTGAAATATTTTTCTTCTTTTTTCAGACGGAGCTTTCACTTTTCAAGTGACCCTGTTGAAGAATGGGGACATCGTTTTTGCATACAAAGATGTGAGTATGGACCCCCGGTTTCAATTCGAGACGACAAAAACATCGATGTTCAAAATTGAAGTAGTCGACCCAAAAACATTGATGTTCAAAATTGAAGTAGTCGACTCAAAAACATCGATGTTTTGAAACATCGAACTGTTTAGTGTATACTCATATGTAATAAACTGTAAAATAAAATGCTATTCTAGGGCCTAGAGCCGGTATTTATTAATTTATACTTAATATTTATAATTAAAATAAAGTGAGTATGAACCCTACTGTCCGGGGGGGGGGGGGGGTCATGGCTTAGACTGCCATTGAAATTTTTAGGGGGGTATTTTGAGGGGTATTTTTCTCATTTTTTGGGGACTCTTGCTTTTTGGAGGGGGGGGGGTTGATATTTAGGGAAGGCGCCCTTGCTCTTAGAGGGGGTGGGCACCCCTGTCGAGAGGCTAATAGATTTTGATACTTTTCACCGACCTGACCTCGATGAAGACGATATCTCCCAAATTTTCACCAAAACAACTAAATTCCCCAAAAAATGAGATTTTTCAGTGATTTTAATTTTGCTCTATCCAAAACGAGACTAGTTATGAAAATTGTAAATGTTCAATAATTTTTTTCAAGAGTGGACAATTTTTTTTTAAAAGATGTCGAAGCACGAAAAGGAGCGAGTTTGAACGTATGAGCTTTTATATGCAGTGTGAAATGACTTGATGACTTAAACGCCCGTGTCCAGTCTGTTTTTTTTTTTTTAATTTTATTTTTGAGAATGCAATAAATGAATAAGGCATTAGTGACGTTATAAAACGCGTGCATCAAAACCCCATCGTTATTTTCCCTTCTCCCCTACTGGATTCATTCGGATGGAGTCGTCTTTACTTGGCTGATTGCCAAATTACGTGCAATCCGCTGTCAAACAGTAGTTTGTTTCCCAGAGATGGTTCTTTTTTCCCCAACTGATAATTTGAAAGTTGCGTCGTATTTTCGTGATGTAATGTTTGTACTGACCTTGAGTGTGTTTACAGGTGCCCTACCCAGTGGTCAACATCTCTGATGCCAGGCATCCCGTCAAAGTGGGCATCTCAGACGCCTACATCCTCGAGAGGAACATCTTCTGTGAGTATTCATCACACTCATCAGATGATTACGTGTCACACATGTTCATCATGGGCGGATTTATGGGGGGGCAGAGGGGGGCAATGCCCTCCCAGTTTTGGGAGGACTTTATATAATAACAACACATCTTCCAAAAATTAAAAAAAAAAAAAAAAAAAAAAATTTTGTTTTTGAATAGTTCAGAAGAGCATGGGTGGATTTATAGGAGAGAGGGGGGGCAAAGGGGGCAATGCCCCCAGTTTTGGGAGGAGTTTATATAGTAACAACTTATCTTCCAAAATCTTATAACAAAAAAAGAAAAAAATCATGATTTTTTCCTTTTTTTGAATAGGAAATTAAACTTTATTTTTCTTTTAAACTTAAAATAGCCATTTCTTACAAAGTTTGAACAATACTGTACTACTGTATAATCTACTACTCAATTTCAGAGACTGGAAAGTGCAAGTTATTGATAGGTTCTTAAATCCCTGAAAAGAATTAACGCAGTATAACCTACCAGGGCTCTTAAGCCAAAAATCTAACCAACCAAACCTTGAAAATAATTAGACAAGTCTTTGAAACTCCTAAGCAAAGTGTGCTTCAATTTTATTTCTTATCAAGAGTATAGATTAAGAGTTGTTCAAATGGGTAGTATGTTACTCTCTTGATACCTATTCTCTTAATCTGTGCACCATTTCTTTTAAAGTATTAACTTGCATCACAAAGCACTTTTAAAGCGTAAAACTTAAAAAAATATATATATATTTGCCTATTATTTCCAATTTACCCTTATAAGACATCAATATGCAGAATTTTGTATCCATTTTAGATAATTTCCTCTGCGGGAGTAACCCCCGGGCCCCCCTAAAACTGGAGATATTCTGTATCCCACATAAAAGGGAGCACTGCATCACTCTCTTAATACCAGCCCCCCCTCTTTTAAGGTCAATTTAAGAAGGACAGCATGATTACACACAGTAATGAAAACGACACATAAAAAAGTAAAGAATGGCCTTACGCATCACAGAAAACAGACAAAAACATGGGAGAGGGGGAGGAGGGCAATTAAAAATGTCGCCAAAAAAAAAAATCCTGCCCCCCCCCCCCCCCCCAGGAACTCAGTCCTAAATCCGCGTATGATGTTCATCCACGAGGAGCAGAGACTATCGTTTCGGATCGGGGTTTTACCGATCGCGTTTCTTGAAAAGTCGGATAGGGTCGATCGGATTTGTTTTTATCCGTATGTTCTATTCATTGCTGTTGAAATACAGGCGTCCCTCGTATAACACAGTACTTGTACAACACGGTTTCGATATTACACGGTACCGAATTTGTGATTATTATAAGACGGTTTCAATATTACAGGGTACAAAAATTCAACTTGTCATAACTACTCAGTTCTGATGTAACACGAATTTTAAAAGAGATAATTTAATTTTTGTTCAATACACTGTTGAACAATGTATGATAACAACTTTAATAAGTTTTTACTTTGTTTTTTATGAAACATTCACGAAACAGTCTCCGGTTCAAAAGTTTGGTTTGCCCTTCACTGACTTTGAACTGTTAAATAGATACTGTATTTTTCTCATCGGCGTTCTAAAAGCAAGGAGATGGATATTATTTTGATTCCAATGCATTGTAAGAAAATAACACTAGGATTAAACATAAGCTAAATTTGGCAAACGATAAATGAAAAATGAAGTCGAAACAAAACATGAGCTAAAATAAATGGAATAATTCTACCTATTTTATTTTAAATTTTGTTTTGTTGTTGTTGATCAGACGAACTTTATTGCTATATAAAAGTTCAGATTTTTTTTCTTATAGAATGCGTTTTGTTCTTAGTAAAGAAAAGCAAATAAAGTTTTTTCTTGTTGTGCATAACAGTTTTAATTTGAGGTCTGTGAAATAATTAAGTTTTATCGTTTAAAACAACTCTTATTTTTAAAGCAGTGGGTCTTTGCATGTTCCGGTTACCATTTTTATTTGTATGCTCTATTGAACCGAAATTTCAGCTATCATAAAATTTGCACCTCATGACTTGGTTTCGATATAACACGGTACACATCCCTTGATTTACATTTATTTCAAGGTCTCGCGTAACACGGTTTCGATATAACACGGTACACATTGACAGGATTTATGATATGTACATGATTAATTAGGTTGAAAAATAAGTAAAAAAAAAACATTTATAAAAAAAAGTCTCTTATAACACGGTTTCGATACTACACAGAACGAATTAACCGAATGATGATGTTCTCGATGGCTGCCAGAAAAATGAATACTGATGAGAGAACACTCTGAACGTTCGCAATTTTCCAGTGATACACATTTCATTTTTCAAATCAAGTTATAAAAAAATAACATTAAAATGTCGTACAGTAAAACCTGTAAAGTTGACCACCTTTGTAAGTTGACCACCTGTCTATGTTGACCGCTTTTGTCAGGAACGGAACTAGCCCTATCTCATATAATGAAGGAAAACCTCTGTAACTTGACCACCTCTCTATCTTGACCACCTGTCTATCTTGACCACTAATGAACACCAAATTTGGTCTGGAGTATTGTAAAAAACCCTTTGTAAGTTGACCACTTGGTTTATTTTTTAAAATTTTATTTAGCAAATTATTTTCTTTATTATTATTTTTTTATAGCTTTCCAAGAATATTTTTGATGTCAGACCGGCATTTCACCAACTAAATGAAACAGCAGCATAACTAAACCTCCTTTTGAGTTTGAGTAGATCATCATGGGGTTATAAATGTATATGAGAAAAAAATGAAGCGAAAAATTTGTAATTTTTGATCAGCTATGAATTTTTAGGAACTATTAATATCAAATGAGTAACTTTTCATAAACAATAAGACTTTTTTCTGATCAACTTACTGAAATTTTAAATTTGCATGACACATTATATGTCATTATGGGAAAATAATCTCTAAAAATATCTAAATAACATTTTAAATTATTGTTTCAAAGTAACGTTAAGCAACGAAAGTGAGTTGAACAGAAAGAATAAGTGTCAATTAGTCAAAAAATGAATACATGGTGCAAGAAATGACAAAAAAAAAAAATCATTACCTCCTCTATAAGTTGACCACCTGTCTAAGTTGACCACCTAAGTACTGCACCGCAAGTGGTCAACTTACACAGGTTTCACTGTATCATTTTTTTCACCAAAACATGAATTAATAAATAATGGAAAGCATTTCTTTGGACGAAGGAATTTCGGAGGGGATTTGAACCTCGTTAACCACCCATCGAAATGGAGTCGGTAGTAGTGACATAATTGGCCGAAATGCAGTGTTTTGTGGTTGGAAAATATTTTTGAAGAAATTCTTAAAAAGTGGCGAAATAAGTGAAGTTATAAATCTTTGTATGGACCAGCAGAAGGCAAATAAGTGTGCTGAAGACTTCAAACGCATTTCAATGACCTTTTGAAAAATATCTAATGTTATGCTGGGCTGGGATGTTGAGGATTTACTCTCATAGCAAGCTTTTTTTTTTTAAATTTATTTAATTTTTTTTTTTTGAATTTTAAATTTTTATTCATAACTTATATTCATAAATTCAATGAAAAACATGTACTCATGTTCTCATGAGTCAGCTTTATTAAATAGTGTGTTATATCGAAATGTTGTAATTCCGTGTTATATCGAAACCGTGTTACGCGAGACCTTGAAATAAATGTAAATCAAGGGATGTGTACCGTGTTATATCGAAACCAAGTCATGAGGTGCAAATTTTATAATAGCTGAAATTTCGGTTCAATAGAGCATACAAATAAAAATGGTAACCGGAACATGCAAAGACCCACTGCTTTAAAAATAAGAGTTGTTTTAAACGATAAAACTTAATTATTTCACAGACCTCAAATTAAAACTGTTACGCACAACAAGAAAAAACTTTATTTGCTTTTCTTTACTAAGAACAAAACGCATTCTATAAGAAAAAAAATCTGAACTTTTATATAGCAATAAAGTTCGTCTGATCAACAACAACAAAACAAAATTTAAAATAAAATAGGTAGAATTATTCCATTTATTTTAGCTCATGTTTTGTTTCGACTTCATTTTTCATTTATCGTTTGCCAAATTTAGCTTATGTTTAATCCTAATGTTATTTTCTTACAATGCATTGGAATCAAAATAATATCCATCTCCTTACTTTTAGAACACTGATGAGAAAAATACAGTATCTATTTAACAGTTCAAAGTCGGTGAAGGGCAAACCAAACTTTTGAACCGGAGACTGTTTCGTAAATGTTTCATAAAAAACAAACTAAAAACTTATTAAAGTTGTTATCATACATTGTTTAACAGTGTATTGAACAAAAATTAAATTCTTTCTTTATTAAAGTAATGATTAAATAATGTTATTTTTAAACGATGGAAAATATAAATAAACACCTTAAAAAATGAAACAAGATTGGATTCATCTAGAGTGTCAACATTCAGAAATATTGGAACTATTGATCAGTTGTGTTATCAAATGTTTTGATGTCCTTAAATTCAAAGGAATTCCTGTATTCCGAAAGCATATCTCATATATCTTGAAAGATTCCATTTGAAATCAACATTTATTATTAGAGCATTTTTAAAATGGCAAGATTCCTTTTACAAAGATGTCCTCATGTCATTTTTTTTTTCCTCACTCCGAGTTAAGATGTTGGAAATGTGTTTCGAAGTGTGAAAGCAGGCATTGCAAGCAAAATTCACAAAATGTTAAAAAATTTTAACCTACGCCAAAAAAAAAAGCCATGAAACGCTCTCATGTCTCTGGGAAGGAAAAATAAAAATTCATCATCAACATCCTAGTTATGATTTTTTTTTTTTTTTTTTTTTTTTTGTCTGTGCTGTTTGCACTTTTTTTGCACTTTTTTTTTTGAAAGGCTTGTGTTTGGGACATTGTTTTTGAGACATTGCATTTTATTTCTATTTCAACGTTATTGTTTCATGTCGATTCCAATATGTTTTAAAATTTAATTTTTTATGAAATATCTCTTCCAGAAACCATCTCTTTTGCAAAAACAACCCCTTTGATTGTGACAAAAATAATTTTTACAAAACTCTAAACATAATTCATAAAAAATCGAAGTATTTTTTTCCCACATCCCTAAGGCTAGATCTAGTTGTGGTAACAAAACCGATGCAGGTATCAAGAGTGGAGTTTTTAAATGTGAAAAATGCTTCATTGTTTGCACTAATGGCTCATTTTAGGAAGTTTTAGAGGGCACTGCAAGAAACGATTCTGCCAAATTTTACGCGCTGGTCATTTCTGTGTTATTTCTCAAGTATTTGAAGATATCCGTGCAAGTGTATGTATTGTGTGTGTGTTTTGCTTTTAGGATTAGCCTTTAATAAAAATAAATCTGTTTCAGTCTTGCGTAGGAAGACCATTTACGAGTACCACAGGATCGACATGATGAAGCGAGAAATTTCCAACGACACCGCCATTTATTTCGTCGCCCTGCCCAGTGAGTGATCTCTGTTTTTTATCCATTTTTATTGATCATTAATAAATTAATGATAAACTTTTCACATGGCAGATAGGGGCTGCATTAAATGAAATGCATAAAAATTGCTCAGAACTGTGAAACAAATTTAAAAGTTTTGTTCTCTCAGTTAAAAAATATTTTTCGTATGCAGTGAATAGGACAGCCCAAAAAAGTTTGAATCACATTGTTTGATCGGGATTTTTGTGAAGGGTCCGTTTTGGTTGATCGGGATTTTGTGAAAGGTCCGTTTTTGTTGATCCGGATTTTGTGAAAGGTCCGTTTTGGTTGATCGGGATTTTGTGAAAGGTCCGTTTTGGTTGATCGGGATTTTGTGAAAGGTCCGTTTTTGTTGATCCGGATTTTGTGAAAGGTCCGTTTTGGTTGATCGGGATTTTGTGAAAGGTCCGTTTTGGTTGATCCGGATTTTGTGAAAGGTCCGTTTTGGTTGATCCGGATTTTGTGAAAGGTCCGTTTTGGTTGATCGGATTTTTGTGAAGGGTCCGTTTTGGTTGATCGGGATTTTGTGAAAGGTCCGTTTTGGTTGATCCGGATTTTGTGAAAGGTCCGTTTTGGTTGATCGGGATTTTGTGAAAGGTCCGTTTTGGTTGATCGGGATTTTGTGAAAGGTCCGTTTTGGTTGATCGGGATTTTGTGAAAGGTCCGTTTTGTTTGATCGGGATTTTGTGAAAGGTCCGTTTTGGTTGATCGGGATTTTGTGAAAGGTCCGTTTTGTTTGATCGGGATTTTGTGAAAGGTCCGTTTTGTTTGATCGGGATTTTGTGAAAGGTCCGTTTTGTTTGATCGGATTTTTGTGAAGGGTCCTTTAACGGACCCAAATATCCTCTGGCCAGACCCCTGAATGTATTTTCCTTTTCGGGGGAGGGGGATACTTTGTTTGCAATATTGTGTATTGCATATATTAATTGAGGTTTTTTTATGGGAGGGTGACCTTTATTTATTCATTTTTTCCCACAAATCACATGCATGTTTTAGGGGTTTTTTTTTTCAAACTAATGCATATTTTAATTAAATTCATTTCTCTTTTGGGGGGAGGGGGATACTTCATTATAATTGTGCAATGCATATTTTAATTTAGTTTTTTTTTTTTTTCTTTAATAGGAGTTGGAGGGGTGATCCTTATTTATTTTTTCAAATGACATACATGTTTTAGTTTTATTTTTCTTTGGGGAAGGGTTTTTACCCCCGAACTGTAATGCATATTTTAATTAATTTTTTTTTCTTCGGATCTTATTCCTTGGAATATTGAATAGATGTATTTTTCTAGTATTAAGAACTACAGGTAAGTGCTAAGAGGTTAAGACTGAAAACTTAAATATGAGAGTGGCATCTCTGTTTAAGCAATCACCCTAGACTACAACATAATGATTTACATTAGCATTACAAAAATTAGCATAATATTTTACATTGCTCTGGTTAGATGATTTGATTTTTTTTTTCTCCTCCACTTACCAATTGCTGTTACTATGCTGTTAATATTTTTAACCATATAAATTTAGCTCAAGGTCCCTTTTTTTCTCTAGCACAAACTGAAAATCTGTTAAAAGCCCTGGTGCCGAGCTTTAATGCTTTTTGTTTTGTATAAATGAATTTACTTAAACAAGAAGTTGTGCAAAGTTTGTTAGTAAATAAATAAATTTTTTTCTTTTAAAATGAATTGCGCTTAAGTTTGTCCATCAGTTCATTTTTCACTACACGGAGCATTCTTGTAGAAAGAAATTAGGTGGACAAAATTTGTCGCAGAAAGTAAAATAAAATTCTGCCACAGGGTTTCCAATCAGACACAAACTAGTCGCAAAAATAGTAAATGCATCCTCAAATCAACCTTTATTTGTTTATTTATTTATTTATTTTTTGTCATTACAATACATAGACTTAGATTTAAGGTTCCTTTCATTACTATAGCTAATATTTCATTTAACATTTTTACCAATTTTAATAGAGTTGATTTAGCATGAGCTGTTTTACTCGTTTTTCTTCCGTTAGCTAGTTTTAACACAGTTATATGATTCAGGAATAAAAAAAAAATGCATTAAGTCGGTGCACAAAGACATTTCCTTTTTTTTTTTTTTTTTTTTTTTGACCAACGTTTAATAGATAGTTAGGCATTTTTAATTTGAATTAAAATTGTTACATGACTAATAATTTTATGAGTATAAAATAAAAAAGGAATATTATGCCACTTTGTTACACTAATGATGTAGTAATACATCAGTAAAATTTAGTACATAACTTTTTGGTTATTTTTAATAATAAATGAACAATATTGCTGTGATTAACATACTTTTATATTGAAAATACTGTAGTTGAAAAAATAGATACTGAAAATATCAAAATATCATGTTATTTTCAAAATAAATATTGGAAAAATATCATGATATATATCGATTGATATATATCGGCGAAGCCTGAATATTACTACACATAACTTTATTTTTAGAGCATATTAAACTAAGGAGCTAAATACAAATCAATTTGAAGTTATCTATGGTACTAAGTGGGTAGTAGACGAAAACTGTGCTAAAAGCCTCAAAAAGAAAAAAAAAAAAAAGATAATCAATTGATTGCATATAACCACAAAATTGAGCGTATTAAATAGCTAATTTACTTTTTCATTTTATGTTTTCAAGATGTTTACCTCTCCCTTAAAATTCTCTCAAGGTCAAGAACCCAGACGGACAGACTCTCCTGATCGAAGCCGAAAGTCTGATCTGATTTCGATCTCCCCCACAAAGTCGATATCTCTCAAATTTCCACCAAAACGGCTACAACCCCTAAAAAACATTTCGTTTTTCAGTCATCAGAATTTCGGGAAAAATATGTGCAGTAAAATATTCACGAGGGCAAAAACGAAACCTTTTCATACACGAGTATGAAAAGAATATTTTTGACACATGTTCATACCATTATTATACAGTCGGACCTCCATATATCGAAGTAGCAAATTGCCGGAAAAAAATTCGATATATAGAAATTTCGATATACAGAAACAATCTCATTTTATCCCCAAAATCTCCTAAAACATTAAAATTAAAGGTAATTTTCTTGTATGAGACCCAATTTCTAATTTATACGAGCATCGGATTAAACGAAAGTTAATAATTGAAAAAATAACAGAGATTACATTTTTGTGCCTTCATACATCTTTATTCTTCGGCAGTTCGACTTGATTCGCAACATGAGGGGATTTTCATTTTGACAATATAATCGAAAGACAAGTAAAAAATCAATCTACTCAACTTGAATGATTTTTACTGAAGCTAAAACGACTAGGAACGATAATCAACAGACAAAGGGGATGACTTGAAACTGATTTGACAATATTACTGTCTACAACTCGGATATTTGAAATTAACTTGAGGGAATTTAAGAACTCCAGAACGGAACAACGACCTATCTACACACCCTTCAACCCCAGATTCCTTATGAGTTTCTTAGCAACCTTTGGTGAACATCATTTTCTCCCCTAACCTTCATTTTTCATGAGACAAACAGGCAAAAGTGGAAAAAAAAAAATCTACGAATGTCTCGAAAAAAAAAATTCGATATATAGAGACCTTTTTGTTGGCATAAAATATTATTTTATTTTATTTTTATTCTCGGTCCACAGCCGATAATTTAAAGAAAATAATTTAAAGTTAAATGTACCTACTTTAAGCCCAGTCTGGTAAAAGTAGAACTTGTCAACTAGTTGGTGCTGACACTTCAATCGACGATTCCCCCACGCCATAATCAATGGCGACTGTTTACTGAAACCATCGAAGATTGCGTGTCTCGATGTGTCGATTCAGAAGAGTTGAGTTGTCACCTGATCGACTCGAATTAATTCCACTCGTCGACCGCACGTGCCATGGAGAGGAGTACGAATATTCGCGGCAGTGGAATATGCAAATGAGTGATGGTCGAAGTAGAAGTTAGTGTGGTGACGTCATCGAGGCATGGAATCTCATTGGCTGATAAAACATATATATTGTGGCGAGTGGCAGCAAGCGATCACTCTCGTCTTCTCTTCTCTCAACGATCCCCAGTTGTTGTGCTTGATCGTGAAGCCTAGTCCGGCTCACGTGTGGGGGGGGGGGGGGTTTCCCCCGCGATGCTAGCGGGGGTTTTTTTGTGGTATGTGATATTTAATCTTCCAAGTCCCGGAATTAGTGAGTCCAGGTGAAGAAACAGTTGTGTTGTGTCCGGCCAATTAAAATGCCGGGGAAGTGAGTTCCTACGTGTCTACCTGAGATGTTCACCGATCTACGAATTGTGTAATGGTGCTTTTTCATTACGGACATTCCTGAAGTGTGATCCGGCGGACCTTTTGGGAGCCTTAAAGTTGATCCTTCGGAGTGGCCAGCGACTACATCGACAGATTAGTGACATTTTTCCTTTATTTACTGGGACCACTTATGTTATGATATTTTGGGGGTGTATTTTATGGGGATGTTATTCTAGTCATATTTAATAAATGTATTTTTCTGAAACATGTTTTTTTGCTTGTCTCCAACTTGACATTACACGGCCAGTTAATGTTGGCTTAGTTTAAATATCTTAACTTTTGGATTTTAAACTTAACTTTAATTTATGCCAACACTTTTCGATACATAGAAACAATTTTTCTATGTAATGAACATAGAAATTTGCTGGGATTTCGATCTATAGAAAATTTCGATGTGTGGAAGTTCGATATATGGATGGAGGTCCGACTGTAATTAGTTGTCGTTTTTTTAACTTCTAGAAAGTAATGATTAGTTATAATAGTCGTCATACAAGAACTGGATTTTGGATCCTACGGGATATATGAATACTGCTTTAGTGGTCAACTTAAACAGGTAGTCCAGGGTTCGTACGCTCCTTCAAAACTCCTCCAATACTCCTTCACTTTGGTTTCGACTCCTTCAAAACTCCTTCTTTTTTAGTTCATAACCTTCCCCTATGACGGTAGCATAAATACCTACTTCAATTGACAACTTAACTTACTCACAAGGGCAATTGTATAAGAGCGATTTTAATGTAGTAATTTTGTATATTTATTTTGTTTTCATAAAGATGTGATATATATTCATTGATCAGAGAAATCATGAAAGTCGAAGATGAGAATATTATTGGATGACATTTCATAAGTGGTGTAAAACATGCTTAAATGGCGCTTTGTTATTTTTTCAAGTTTTATGATTATTGTTTTTCCTCCCATCACCCTCTCAACAGTAAAAGTCAGGTTTTCTAATTATTATTTAAATATTTAAAAATACATAAGTAGATGTACTATATTAAGCGATTGTGTCGAGTGATGTTATGCCCTGAGGGGGAGATGGGTTCATGAAATGACAAGGGAAAGAGAGAGGATGACAAAGTAGCAGTGTTTGTAATATTATTTTTTTATGAAAATATGACATGTGACAGGAAGAGTTAGGTGAAGGGTGACACTTTGGCAAAGGGGTGGAATATGTTGAAAAAAAAGTGCAACATCATTTAATGACAGCCCATTAGTACTCCTTCAAAATCTCAATTAACTCCTTCAAAACTCCTCCAAAACTCCTTCATTTTAGTTCATAACCTTCCCCTATGACGGTAGCATAAATACTTCAATTGACAACTTAACTTACTCACAAGGGCAATTGTATAAGAGCGATTTTAATGTAGTAATTTTGTATATTTATTTTGTTTTCATAAAGATGTGATATATATTCATTGATCAGAGAAATCATGAAAGTCGAAGATGAGAATATTATTGGATGACATTTCATAAGTGGTGTAAAACATGCTTAAATGGCGCTTTGTTATTTTTTCAAGTTTTATGATTATTGTTTTTCCTCCCATCACCCTCTCAGCTGCAAAAGTCAGGTTTTCTAATTATTATTTAAATATTTGAAAATACATAAGTAGATGTACTATATTAAGCGATTGTGTCGAGTGATGTTATGCCCTGAGGGGGAGATGGGTTCATGAAATGACAAGGGAAAGAGAGGATGACAAAGTAGCAGTGTTTGTAATATTATTTTTTATGAAAATATGACGTGTGACAGGAAGAGTTAGGTGAAGTGTGACACTTTGGCAAAGGGTTGGAATATGTTGAAAAAATTGCGAGATCATTTAATGACAATCCATAAGTACTCCTTCAAAACATCATTTTTCTCCTTCAAAACTCCTCCATTTTATTTCTGAATTTGAGCACGAACCCTGTGCAAGCTCGTTTTAGTTAGAAAAGCACAGCTATGTCTAAAGTATGTGAATAAGTTTTTTTTTTTTTAAACAAAATCAGCTATATACAAATTGTATTTACAGATTATTACTCAGCAAAAGGGAATGAATGAATAGTTCACAGTAGACAATTTCACTGGCAAATTTCAAACAGAACAATGTTTCCATTTAAAATTCTTTTTTTTTTTTATGGAAAAGAAGCGGTAAAAATATCTTAACAAAAAAAAAACCTTGTATTTTAGCTTATTAGGGTCTGTCAGGGTAATTTGGGTGTGAAAATGGCCTACTTTGAACTTTCTAGTCCTGTAATAAATATATATATACATATTTTTTTCTTTTTCTTGTTTCAGCTTAACATTATGACTTTCCAGAATAGTTTTCTACAAATTACATTGTTTACTAAACCCATTTGCATATAAATGGCAAATATAAGTTTCATTACACCCAAATTACCCCGTGGATGGGGGAATTTGGGCATAGTGATGGTTATAGAGCAAAGCATAGTTTAATAACAATCTTACTCAAAGTTTTCAAGCTTAAGTTGAATTTAGGTACAATAGAAATAATGGGATAGTATGAATGCTATTTTTTTTTTAGTTATTAAGATGGATTTTAGACTGAAAATAGCGTCTTTTAAGGCATATATTACCTTAGGTAGTGAGGATGCATGTACATGCCTATGTTTGAAGTCCAATAAAAGTATTATTTGTCCTTCTGATTGGTAAAATGTAATGTATACCCAAATTACCCCATGTTTTTAAATCATTAATTGCACGAAAATTAATTATTTTAAATGTTTTAATTCAATGCCAAATTAAAGTAAACATATGTAATGTCTACATACCTAAACTTGAAAAACATAGAGTGGCAGGTTAATGAGAAGCACTATTTGGAAGTAGTTGGTTTGTTTTGCATTGACATGACCAAAAAGTTTAATTTATTTTTTATCAATTTCAAAAAGAGTGTTGGCAACACTTTTTCAACATATATTCATGGGTGAGGATGATGTTTATAACTGTGAATTTTTGTAGGTGTATCAAACGAATAGTTTTCATTTTATTCAGTAAAATATAACTTATACCCAAATTACCCCGACGGACCCTAGGCTTTGTACTGTGTACAGGGCTGCCGAGAACTCAACCCGGGCCCCGGGGCAAAATAGTGATTTGCAGGACCCCCTCTAACCCAAAAAAATCCAGTTGACTGCAATCAGCTCTTATTTACAATTTCAGTAATCTCAAATGCGCCTTCTATACCATGAGTCAGTGTGCAGTGGAGAAACGGAATCGTGTTTGGTAGTTTTTCTTCGTAAAAAAGCTAAAAAAAGCTGGTTCAACAAAAAAAAAATGTTAACCACTCTAACGTTAAGCAAACATCTCGACCATGACACTTTCAAAATCCTTGAAGTCATTCAATTTTTTTTCAAACGTATATATAACAAGAGAGAGAGAGAGATACTCGACGTTAAATCCCGGTTATCACAAATTTGCCATTTTAACTGCGCTTGCGCGCGGACTTAGCTGATTTCAAAACTCTTGCTAAATTAATTACAAACATTTTAAATTTGGTAATAAATATGAGATGGCAAGAGATAAAAATTAGAAATCACAAAGTTTTTTCTGATTTAGTTTTTAGGCCTCGGTAAAGATTGAATTTTGCGTCTTAATTATTAATGGATTCGGTGTTTGAATCGTCTGTCCTTTTCCAGGACCAAATTTTTAACCTCAGAAGAGCGTACTAGAATTTCAGCATCACTTCCAATACAAAGCTGAACCCTCAACCTAAATAAAAATGTATAACACTAAGCTGTTTACGCCTAACGTAAAATATCCGCAAAAGACGGACTTCTGTACTCATATTCCAATCATTTTTGAAGTACACAACGTGTTTCACACTTATGTTAAATAAATATTTCCAAACTAATAAATATTGAAGTGTCATTTTTTCTCTTAAGATTATCAATTATTCATATCCGTAGTTTCATATAATCTATCACGAAGTCGCTGTGAAAATATTCTAATCGCATTCATTAATTTGGTGGGACTCTCGCTCAGCTTAAATCTAAACAAGCAACACGAAATCTTAAAACAGAAAGCCCAAAAAGCTAAGTTCGCGCGCAAGCGCAGTTGAAATGGCAAATTTGTGATAACCGGGATTCAACGTCAAGTGAGAGAGATGGTCTACGAATTTCTTTGGAGGGGGAGGGGGGTGAGACTGTCATTACAAGTATGGCACAATCAAATTTAGAGAATTGCTTTGAGCGGGGAAAGAGATATAATCATATGAACCTACAGTCATAAGGTCCTCCTCCGCCGGAAAATGTTCGAAACTATAGTTCTAAAGTTGCAGTTTACATGAACACTGGTAATGTTAGGAGGAGGAGAAGTTCAGGGACTTTTATGAAGGGTTAAAGCTCGTAGGCCTTTGTAATTTCTCGAAATTGAAGTCCTAAAAATGAAGTTTTTGATGATTTTTTACGAAAGTGATTGGAGGGGTGGGGGGGGGAGAGAAGGATCAGGGACGCTGTCTAATTTTTCAAAAATGGAAATGAAATATCCAAAAAATGAAAAAGTTGCAAACCATCTTTTATAAAGTTTTAAAAACAGAAGAGGTTCTAGCAATTTCTCCCCCGGAAATCTTTGATCCTAATAACGAAATTATAAGCCTTCTTTGTAAACATTAGGGAAAAGGTTTTGATTCGAAGCCTCTCCGACAAAAGTTTTTCGGAATTGAAAAACCGAAAATTGAAGTGTTTGTGATGTAGAGGAGGAGAGGATTGGGGGTTATTCTCAAGGAATTTTTTGGAAATTGAAGTCGTAAAAACAGAAAAGTAAATTACCTTTCATGACAAGGAGAAATGTTGGAGAACCTTCACTCGGAATTTCTTTTGAAATTTAAGTCCTAAAAACGAAGCTTTATATGATCATTAATTGTGTGAAGAGGACATTAGGCACTCCTCTGATATTGTTTTTTGATTTTAAAATACTAAAAACTAATTTCTTGGCTATTTTTGATGAAGTTAAGAGTTGAGACGGAGTTCGGGACTCTTTCTGGAGTGGTCCCAAAATTAAGTCCTAAAAATGGAGTTACAAGACATCTTTCAGGATAAGGGCTGGGGTTTACAGAATCTCTCACAGAAATTATTTGAAATTGAAGTTCCAAAAATAGAATTTTAGACCATTTTAGATGATGTTTGAGGGAGGTGAATTCCGGACTCGTTCGTGAAAATTTGTAGGGATGGAAGTTTCTAAACCACAATGAAAAATTTTCGTGGAGGATGTTGGGGGGGGGGGGGGGGGATCAGGTACTCTGGTATAATGGCCCCGGGGATTTTCCCTTTGCTGCCTCCTCCCTCTCGGTGGCCCTGACTGTGTACTATCTAGAAAATAATCATAAAATTAAGTAACCAGAAACAGATGCTAAAAAATTACTACACAATCACTAGCAATACGCCAAAATTAGCTAAACCTAATTTCTACGTGAATGTTGTGTTCAAACGATGTTGATTATCTCAGTTCAACATTCTAATTCCTTAATAATTTTTCTTTCCGCGAAGATGTCTTTTTTATTGGGATGATTTGGGTAGTCGGGGTAATTTGAGTATAAGTCATATTTTCTTTACTAATAATAAAGCTTAAAGTCTCTCTGTCTGGATGTCTGGAGCAGAGCCGGCCTTAGCACATGCGGGGCCCGATTGGAGAATTCTGATGGGGCCCTTTACAGAACGATTGTACAAATTTGAGAAGTGCCGTAGATTTTTTCGAGTCAGGTAAGGATTCAAAACAGCTGCAATTATCCGTCCTGCTTAATTCTTATCCTGATACTGTGATTTATTCTTTCTTTTTTCGTAAAATCGGACTATATTATGGGATTTGAACATGACTGATTAAATCGTCTCCATGAAATGGGAAATATGACCTCCAAAATCGGGACGGAGGGCCACCGTAGACTTCCCTCTTCCAATTCAAAGTTCGATTAGCGTGAAATAACAAAAGAAAAGTCCATTTAGTTAGAATTTTTAGCACTTATTTTCATGAAATAAATCAATCTACCCAATAAAAAATTATTTTTCTATCGATCTTGAAAACTGACGACCCCTTCACTCTTGGAAGTGAGACACCCCCCCCCCCCTACTAGCCGCCTATATGCACAATTTAAAGCTTTGACGAAAAAGTAAAATGCACCTAAATTTGCCAGTTCTAAAAAAGCTATTTTAGACAATCTTTGGGATGTCAGAAGTAATTCGGAGTTACAGAGAACGGGGGAGCTCTTGGACATTTTTCAAAATTGAAGATTAAAAAAGTAGTTTTGGTACGAAGGTGAGGTTGGGGGGGGGGGGTCGTTAGAGGTCAGACAAACTGCCCACGGTCCCCGGAAGAGTCGTCAAAGCTGACGTTTGAAATCGCATATTTGAACCATTTTTTGTAAAGTTAAGGGAAAGGGGGAGAGATGGAGGCCTACCGAAATTTTAGCCCCAGTTAAGTGATGTTTGATGGAGAAGAAATAGGTAAGTTGGTTGTCTTCTGGGGAAAACTTTCAAAATCAAAGGCTCTAAGGTGCAATTGTAGACTATCATTGGTGACGTTAGGGAATTCAGTGACTCTTCGAAAATCTTTCGATATTGAAGTGTTAAAACACAATTTTAGACCCTGTTTGCTAACGATAGAGGAAACGGGAAGAGATTCCCTCCGGAATTTTTTTCGAAACTGAAATCAATTTTAGGTTATTCTTGGGAAGGAAGGGTTCATGGTTTTTCTCACAGTAGCATTTTCTAGAAGGGAAATTTTAAGCTATTGTTTTAATGCTAATTAAAGGATTCATTAGTCAGGAAAAGGGGTCGAAGACCTTTCCCCGGAAATGTTTCGAAATTTAAATTTTAAAAACACTATTTCAGGCTACCTTTGGAGACGTTAGGGGAGAATAAGGGGAGAAGGGTTGTGAAATTCATGAATCTTTCTTCTTGGAAATGTTTTAAAAATCAAAACTTAATTTTGTAATTTTTTTGTGATAAAGTTGAGGTAAGGGTGGGCGTTCAAGTAATCTCCTCCCGATTTTTTTTTTTTTTTTTTTTTTGAAATTGAAGTCTTAAAAACGCATTTTTAGTGACGTTTGAAAGTATGCAGGGATTTGGTGGCTCCCCAAGAAATATTTTGGCATTGAAGATTTAAAAACCAAATTTCAGGCTATCTATACGTTAGGAGAAGACTGGAAGCTATAGGCAATTTGCGTTCTTTAGAATTTTATGGTGATGTGTTGCGCATATCAAGCACGCAGTATTTGAGTTTTATTATTTGTTCAATTATTCATGTATTTTTTTCGTAATTGCACCTACGTTAGTGTTAATTCTATATTAGAAAAATTGTCATTGCTGCTGAGTTTTAGCATTTTTTATATCAACATGAATAAAGTTAAAAAAAATAATAAAAGTAAGTATATAAAAAAAATAAATAGCTTTGGAAATTTCTGCAATTTTTGGGGTCTCGGGGCAATATCCGCATTGCACATGTGATAGCAAGACCCTAGGACAGGGGCCCTTGACCCTTTTATGCTATTGCTTACCGTATTAATTGCTGATAATCATAAGAAAAATTGTACATTGGTTCCCCACTAGTTCCTTTCTTTAATGTTCAACTGGCTATATGTTTTAACATTTTCTTCCGGAAATTTATTTCAGATTAATAGTTTTGAAAATATATTTTGCTAATCTTAATAGGGAAGTTAAAAGCTTCAGGAAATTCCCCTACTCCCCTACTGAAAGTAGCTCTATACTCCCAGTTTAACTATTAGAAAAAAATATTATAATTTATGTCAGTTAAGTTCATTCGAACTTTTAATTTATTTTCGAGAGCAAAAAAAAAAAGATTTTTTTAGAGCGGGGCCCCTGCTGGCGCGGGGCCCAATTGGACCCTTTTGCTCTAATCGGCTTAAGGCCAGCTCTGGTCCGGAGGATGTCCGGACGATGTCTGTAGGATGTCTGTGACGCGCATAGCGCCTAGACCGTTCGGCCGATTTTCATGAAATTTGGCACAAAGTTAGTTTGTAGCATGGGGGTGTGCACCTCGAAGCGATGTTTCGAAAATTCGATGTGGTTCTTTTTCTGTTCCAACTTTAAGAACAAAATTCTCATAAGATGGACGAGTAAATTACGAAATTATCATAATGTGGAACCGTAACATGGGTACAAGCCAGTTGGCGAGAAAATTCACCATTGTAAATATACAGGCGAACCAAAAGACCTTTTAATTTTTCTATTACGGGCAAAGCCGTGCGGGTACCACTAGTATTGAATGAAATAAAAACTATTTATTTGATGCACCTATAAAAATTCAGTTATAAACATCATCCTTACTTTTGAATATATGCTGAAAAACTGTCGCCAACACTTTTTTTGAAATGGATAAAAAATAAATGCAACTTTTCGGAGATGTCAATGCAATGCAAACCAACTACCGTAAAACAGTACAACTTTAGACCAGTGTTGCAACTTTAGACCATTGAAGGAATCTGGTAGTATGTGCCATGTAGTGGTCGTTGGAGCAAAGTTCTTTAAAAAAAATTCAGTAGGTTTGCAAGTGTTGTGCAGCGAAGTTGAAATTGTTTACCTCAAGCTCCAGTGTTATCATTCTCGTGTCAACATTCTTTTATGTTGGGAGGTTTTTTGAAAATTTTGCTTCAGCTCTCAAAGTCTCTTTCAAAACCTATATTTGCTGATTGAATTTCACGAAGGTAAGTTTAATACTTTATTACTAAGGTATCTAAGATGATTTAGCCTTATCGGCGAATCCTGATGTTGCTTTCTCTACTTGTCGTTTCGAAGTAAATGAAATACAGGAAATCGAGTTGCAACTTTCATAGCTGCAAACACGCCAGCTTAAGAAATCTTACAATGTGCGAGGTGGCTATAGTTCTACCCTTTTTCGACCATCATAAAGCAAAGTATTAAAATTTTAAGTATTTTCAAATCCTTACCTTTACCTGATCTGTGCTTTTATAAGCAAAAAAAAAAAAAAAACATAAAATTAAACATAAGTAAATAAATAAAATTTTATTTCTTTGAACTTAAACTTCGAAAAGTTGCTGGCTTCGAAGCTTTCAAAAATTATTGTTCAAAACCTTGTTCAAAACAATAGTTTTTCTGCTCTCAAAAGTGCTGGAAGAAAAAGAAAACTGTTCGCAATTTATCGTAAAATTAAAACCAAAATCCTAAAAACCGTACAAATTTGCCATAAGACCGTACAAAACTTCTGAAAATCTTACAATATACGGCTAAATGGGACAAGTTGGCAGCCATGAACTTTAAACCACGCATTTTTACTATTGTTTGTAAATATTTTGTAAAGAAATTCTTATTGCCTTGAGCAGTTTTTTAGTTTTCGGGTTTTCTTTGGTTTTAGACATGAATCCAAAGAAAAGAAAGGATATAGGCCACCATCCTTATCTCAACTATTTGCCTTAACTGATGGAAAAGGTAATCCAAGAAATCAGGAGCAACCAAATTTCAACAAGGAAGGCTAAAAAGGGTACATTTCGGTGTTGGCCTCATTCCCCCGATGTCATTTAGTAAACCAAAAAAAAAAAAAAAACAAATTATTGGGACATTGAAGAAACCTACCCAATTGGGACAAAATTTGTATCAAGCCCATGTAAAAAAATAAAATCCAGGAGTAGGTATCTACTAATTGCTTTTTCATACTATCTAACGTTCACATTTCTGAATAAAATATTGTATTTTTCACAATTGATTTTATTTAAGAGAACCTGAAATTGACTCAAAAAGTAAAAAAACATTTAAAAATCTGAAAAAGTACAACATTTTTTAAAAAATTTTTTGCAGTGTACGGGATTGGAACAGAACGATCTATGCATTGTAACTTTAGACTGGAGCGGTTTAGCGGTGCATATCAAAGAAAATACGAGGTGGTCTAAATTTGTCACCACCATGTGCAAACTTTATACCACTAAACAAAAAATTCCATCTCCCCATAGCTTTGGAAAAAATTTAGAGATGGGGGAAAAAATGACTAACTTGGATTTCATGTAATTGGTATTAGATTTTGAATAAATTTGCTTACAGCATTAGAAATTACTGCTGGTTCACTGGTCCCAGACCAGTGAAACCTACCTGGAACCACCACAAAAAAATAATTGGTGGTCCCAGGGACCACCAGCTGTTGTATATTTTTGATCACACTCTGCTAGAAAAAATTCAAAAGCATTTGCCTAGTTAATGATTAATTATTTATTGGTCAAACTGTTGGTTGACTTCTTTTACAATTATTTTTCTTCTTCAAGAACCTCGAAATTCTTCTACCCCCCCCCCCCCCGCCCCCCACAAGCATGAAAAGAGCGGTTGTTAGAGCAACCGAAAATTTCACCGAAATCTCTGCTAGTTTTAAAATATAACTTTCATCGAACGTCGTGAAAATTAAGGACCATTTTTTAGGCGTACATATAAAATTATGAACTCCAGGTAGGTTCAACAGAAAAGATGTTTAAATAAAATTTATATAAAGCTTACCTACAAAAAATTCAAGCTCTTCATTTTATCTTCTTCAAACAAGTCTTACAATGCCAGATGTCAAGTTTTCATATACATTTTCATCAACTGCGCATTGTTCACTAGTTACATTGCCATATTTTTAATCTTTAAATGTAATTATATTACAGTAAAACCTCGTTAAGTCGTCATTCGAGGGACCAAAAAATTTTGACCACTTATGCGGAGTGACTACTTATGTGGAGTGGGAAATTAAGGAACAAAAAAATGTCTTGCATATACTTTCACGAAAAGCTGTAGAATTCAGCGAGAAAAACCAAAAGCTTGTGTAATCCGTGTCTATAAATTAGTGGAAACTTTAAAAAGAAGGGGAAAACACTCATAATAGTTTTATTTTCTTTTACTTATACATTATTTAATAATAACTTATTTTAATGTACTTACTGTACATTAAAACAATCCATTAATGTTGACTGATAAAGTTGTTGCTTAATTGAAAATAACTCTTGTCTTTTAACATACTTCAAGCTTTAAATTCTGCATCTGTTGTACCTTGAACACGGATATAAAATACTGACTAACTTTCTCCGGATATTAAATTTTGTCTGTCTTGCTGGAAGGAGTTAAATTCATATTCTCGGCACTCGGCAGAGTCAGAGCAAGAAGTATGCTTCGAATGACCAGAACCGAGGATCGAGATTTCAAGGAAAATAAATATCAAACAGCTTTTCAACTGAGTCCGACACTATTTTCTAAGATCCGATAAGGAAAAGGGAATTTTAGAAAACATTTTTTGGGTGACTATAGTTAACCGGGGTAAAATTAAATTTGGTGACCAGTAAAAGAGGGTCATTTCACATTACTGTAAATGAGACCTTGTCGGGACCAAAGGAAAACGACCACTTAAACGGAGTGACCACTTAACCGGTCGACTACTTATTGAGGTTTCACCGTATAAAAGGTTTTTACAACCACTGTTGCCACTTTTGATCTATCAAACTTAACAGCAGTCAACCTAGACAGGTGGTCAACGTCACAGGTTTTACTGTATTGGCCTATTTTAAGCAGGGTTGGGTTTTGGACTGTCCAAAACTGGCTTAGGACAGGTGGTTTTTACCGTCCAAAACTGTCTAAAACTGTCCAAAAGTGTCCGAAACTGTCTTAAACTGTCCAAAACTATGCTAAAGCTAAAGGGGTGTAATCTAATCAATTTGTATTTACTACAATATTTGTAATGCATAAATATAAATAATTATGAGGTTTAATTAATGAGTATTTGATAATACTTTTCTCCAAAATGCTCATTAAAAAAAATATTTTACTTTAAAATGCCAATAACTCTATCACATGAAAACTTCCTTTTGTAACAGTTGGTAGAGTCATGAAAGAAAATTGACAACTAATTTCAGTTCCATTTACAACTTATATTTTAAAACTTGTGCTATTCTTTTTTTAGTTCATATTTTTAATATAATACATTCTGTAACTACAAAAAAAATATTATTTATTGCATTTAAGTCAATTATTGCACTATATTTTGAACACTTTCTTTCAACACATGCATAAATGTCGAAAAATTTGGTTTATGGAAACAAAAAAGAGAAAAAACTCATGCATACAAATTGAAATATTTAATGAAGAATTTAATTTCTACGTAGCTAGATTAAAATCTGCTGTATGTATAAGCTATATATATATATATATTTATACTTGAATGTTCACATTAAATAAATATATTAAATAGTCAAAAAAAAAAACATAATTTTGACACATTTTGTTCTGTTTTTGATATTTTCTCACATAATATGGTTTTTCAAAAAGCAGTTTTGGACACTTGGACACAAGGGTTTTGAACCGGATGGTAAAAACCTTGCCAACCCTGCTTTCATTTGCACACATGCACAAGCATAAGTAAATTTGGCTACCATTATAAAAATAAATAAATAATAATAAATAAATGAAATAAACTCATGCTTACAAATTTAAATTTAAATCAAGAATTCAACTTCTGTAGCTAGATTAAAATCAGCGGCATAAATAAGTTGTATGTTCACATTGAATAAATGTTCAATATAAAACTTTACTTTGATGCATTTTATTCTGTCTTTGATGTTTTCTCACAAAATACAATTTATCTAAAAATATAGTTTTGGACACTTTCGGACAGTTTTGGACACAAGGGTTTTGGACAGGACGGTAAAAACCAGGGTTTTTACCGGGGTTTTTTACCGTAGTGTCCAAAACCTTGCCAACCCTGCTTTCATTTGCACACATGCACAAGCATAAGTAAATTTGGCTACCATTGTAAAAATAAATAAATAATAATAAATAAATGAAATAAACTCATGCTTACAAATTTAAATTTAAATCAAGAATTCAACTTCTATGCAACTAGATTAAAATCAGCGGCATAAATAAGTTGTATGTTCACATTGAATAAATGTTCAATATAAAACTTTACTTTGATGCATTTTATTCTGTCTTTGATGTTTTCTCACAAAATACAATTTCTCTAAAAATATAGTTTTGGACACTTTCGGACAGTTTTGGACACAAGGGTTTTGGACAGGACGGTAAAAACCAGGGTTTTTTCCGGGGTTTTTTACCATAGTGTCCAAAACCTTGCCAACCCTGATTTTACGAAATCCCTGCTTGTGTTTGAAATAAATCCCCTCATTTTCATCGTGACTTTTGTTCCCTCTGCTCTTTCCTGTCGTCTCTGAAGTGTGTTTGACTGTTTTCAGCGTGCGCAGGCAAGCGCGAGTGCCTGTCTTGCCTGGCCCCTGACCCAAGACTGCGGTGCGAGTGGTGCGATGCGGTGGGGCGGTGCTCTGATGGAATGGACAGGCTCAGGCAGGAGTGGCTGGAGAAGAGGTGTTCCCTGCAGGTGAGACACCCCCCCCCCCTTTTTTTATTTTTAACTAGTGGTACCCGTACGGCTTTGCCCGTAGGTAAAAATTAAAAGGTCATTCGGTTCGCCTGTATATTTACAAATAATGGATGACGAATTTGTCGCCAATTGGCTATGTTCATTCGCTCTCTCATTCTACGTCATGATAATTTTGTCATTTACTTGTCCATCTTATGATAATTTTGCTCCGGAAAGAGTTCTTAAAATTGAAATAGAAAAAGCACAACATCGAATTTCCGAAAAATTGCTCCGAGGTGCACATTCCCCTGCTTCAAACTAACCCTCTGCCAAATTTCATGAAAATCGGCCGAACGGTCTGGGCGATATGCGCGTCACAGACATCCTACAGACATTCTACAGACATCCATACATCCAGCCAGAGAGACTTTGATCTTTATTATTAGTAAAGATGTCTCGAGACCTTCTCGGACTTCTTTGGATTTTTTTTTCTTACGAACTTGTCGTCGATTTCCGTGAAATACGCCGTCAGCTCGGTCATTTCCAGCCAAGGACTGCAGTTTCGTGCTCATTGGCACTCGTCAGCCCGGCATAGGAAAGTGACCGAGCTGGAGATGGAAAAACCTCTTAAGGAAGCCAAGAGTGCCAAACAAACTGGTAGCTAATACAGAATGAGCACTGACCATGCCTTTCAATATTCCAGTTGAACCGAACCATTGTTTCGGTCACTCGTCTGGTCAGTGCTAAGTCTATATTAGCTACCAGTTTGTTTGGCACTCTTGGCTTCCTTAAGAGGTTTTTCCATCTCCAGCTCGGTCACTTTCCTATGCCGGGCTGACGAGTGCCAATGAGCACGAAACTGCAGTCCTCGGCTGGAAATGACTGAGCTGACAGTGTATTTCACGTATTTATGCTTTAGCCCTGGCTAATGGGCGGTAATTTACTGAATTGTCATTGAATTGTTCATTTCCAAAATCAGTGGAGGGGGTACTCGGAAACGCATTTTCACCTTCGCATTGAAAATTTTTCTGCGTTGACTATACAATGCATGCTTGCCTACGCTACTGTTTTTAACGGGAGTCTCCCGTTTTTTTTTTTTTTTTGCTTCCGTCTCCTGATTCCCCATTTTCTCCCGTTTTTGCAGTTTTTTCAATCAATCATCAAAAAGATTCACTTTCTTCTCAATAGATGGCGCCTTTTCCTAGTCATCTACTAGAGATCTTAAATACGGAGGGATTGGACAACTTTGGAACGGCAGCCATCTTATGTCCTAAGCTGCCCCCCCCCCCCAGCAAAAATTATTTTTGGAAGCTTTCCACATTGCATGTTGGACGAAACGTGCTTTGCCGGAAATGGCAACAGATTTCAATTTTTTCTTGAAAATATTTCAATTATTTTGAAACTTTAAAATCATTTTATCATGTGCCACCCTATCCTTACTAATTTTATGTTTTATTTTCATAAAATATTGATTTGATTTTTTTTTAGCTAATTAAATTTTTGTAGTGACTTCTTTGGTAGAGACTACAGAATGTACCAAACGTTAATCAAATTCACTCATTATTTGGTTTTTCCTTTTGCAGTTTTTTTTTCTTGCTGCTGCCAATGAGCTTACATCTGCGAAAAATCCCCATTTCACTTTAAATTAAGCATTCATCTTATTTAAAAGCATAATTTAATAATTTTGTTGTGAAATAGGTCACTGGTGAATCACCTATATGCCTCTAGTGGAATCTTCTATTTTTCTTTTCCTTCCAGGGTTGGCAAATATGACAATGTTTTAAGCTGAAAGGGATACTTTGGTGTATTTCTTTCAATAAACAATGTTGTCATCCTCATTCAGGGCCCAATACAGGCTGATTTTGCTACCGTTTTTCGGTACCTTCACAAAAATCTTGTTTTGAAATAGGTACTTTCACAAAAATCAAGTAATAAAATCAGGTAGCTTCACAGAAACATCAAAAATTTCACAAAAATTCGTATTTTGAAATATAAAATTTGTTTCTCTGTTTGAAACAAAATTTACTCATAAAATAAGATTCTAAGCATGTTTATATGAACAATCGCCTGAATAGCAACCTTTTTGTGGTATTTTAACTCATTTTTAGCTGTTTCTCGCCAAAGTGTATTTATGCAATATCATCATAATCTTTTAACATATTTTGGGGCACCGTTTTTCTCATAATTTCCAATATTGTACACATTACGTAGCCCATTAAGCTGAAATGACGATGGTATTTTTGGTACTTCTTAGGTTTTTAGCTCCCCCCCCTCCCCATAAAACAAAACCTGTCATAAAAATAATACTAGCTGACATTTACACTTTTCAAACTAAAATTTCACTTGTTCTACTTCTCTTTTACAAAAATTAGGAAGCCTCTAAAAGTTCACAAAAACAATGCTGATAGAAAAAAAAACTTTCACAAAAATAGAATGATGCAATACTTTCACAAAAATAGATAGCAAGAAAAATATCCTGGATTGGCCCCTGTCATTGAACAGTTTAACCCCTTCAGACCTGGTGTCCGGTATACCGGACATACACTTTAAACAGCTGCTAATCATTTAATAATTGATTTAATTAGTTGATTTTTTTTTTGTAGTTGACTCTTTACATTCTGCTTATTATAATCTGTGAAATAATCTTTCGTTTTGGGATTGACAACACTGACATATAAGGATTGAGAGATAGAGAGTGGCTCATTTTTCCAACCATGGATTTTCATCTGAAAAGCGAGGTTTTTTTCCTGATTTTTTTAAAAATTTATAATCTTTAATGAATCGTTTCAAACGCTTATATTATGCTTTATGATTGTTTGTAGAACATTTTACAATGAAGTTTGTTCGGTATTTTATCGTTTTTGTATATGAAATATTGATTTCAAAAATATAAGTCCGGAATATTGGACGTGCCATAACTCTTTTAATTTTTCTCCTACAAACTCAAAATTTTGTCTATAAGATACCCTTTACCATAGTACACTGTGTACTATGTACTATCAACTGTGTACTATCAACATTTTTGGTCCAATATTTTATAATTCCGACTGAAGGGGTTAATAGGGTGATATAAACGTTTTCCTTTGACGTTTGACTGGTTTTTGAAATAAACGATTCCATTCGATTCTCATACTCGCCGGATCTACCATTGTTGCTCTCCCGATCCCCTTCTTTTTTATGATTTTCTTCCACTTTTAAGAATCATTCCACTAAAATTAATATTTCTTTTAAATGTTGGTGTTTTCCAAGGGCGTGGGGATTGTACGATGATGAAGCACGGTATCACTGACATTACTTTACCGTAATTGACCTATATGTGAGACATTTGCATGTTTCATGTTGTTAAATGATTTAAAAAATTTCAAGAATGGCCCCAAATCTTGAAAAGGTTTTTTACCATTATTAAAAAATAATATTAATAATGAACAGTCATGCTCGTTATATTAATATTCCTCACCAACTGCAGAAAAGGGAGAAAAAGAGAAAGCCCGTCGTAGTATCTCGAGTACTCTTGCTACAACCGGTTTGCTCTTTTACATAATATGCCTTTTATTGTAACTCTTTTCGTCACTATTATATTATATTATTCCAGTTTTACATACTTAATTTCCAAAATGAAAGCCAATTTTTGGCCTTTCTTCTCACCCTCTTCAGTAAACATCGGTGGAAGAAACAAATACGCGTATTAGGTTTCACTAAGCCGTTTCTCCCTCTTTTTTGAAAAATGTTGTTATTAGGCATGTTTACAGTGGGCCGTTACCAGGCATTTCAACTTGGGTGTATACAACCTTTTAACCAAGAGTCTTTTTACTATAAGTATTTTTGTATATTTACTTTTCTGTTAATATTTTTATTTTATACAAGGATATATATGTAACAGTATTCTCTCTCATTAATTCCTAGTTACTTGGCCCCAATATAGCACTTTGAACCTATTAACTTTTTCAAGCCTTTTCCCCCTTATATATATGTTTTTTTATGTATATGTGTATATATATATGTATGTGTGTGTGTATGTGTGTATGTTATATGTATATATGTGTATGTATATGTATATATATATATATATGTATGTGTGTGTATAGGTATGTGCGTATATGCAATATGTATATGTATTTCAAGTTTTCCCTTCAGTTTCTTTCCCTCCCCCTCAACCACCATGGTACCCTTCACCGGTTAAGCTAGAAATGGCAGGCACGAAGGTATCATTGGTTTAAAATAAAATAAAAATAAAAATAGGTTAAAGTACAATTCTAAAATTATTTTACTCATTCAGTTGTTGCGTTTAAATATGGCTCCATATTAACAATAGTACTGTCTTGCTTCTGTTAAAAATGCAATATTTTTTTAAAATTTGTTTCGAATTGAAACTTTTTCTTTTTCATTTCAATTTAGCTTGTTAAAAAAGCTCTTACATGAATTTTTTTATTTCCAATAATAATTTGGAAATGTTTTAAGGAAAATTTTGTGATCATTTTGAATGCAAGTTTTCAATGAGTATGAAGCTAGATGTTGGTTTTTTCACCAGTTTTTACTTCGTTTTACAAAAAAAGAAGTACTGTATTCGCGAAAAAAATTTTCACTCAAAAATCGGCCTTCATTTCCATTTTTCTCACCCCCGAATGAATGTTTTGTTTTTTTTTTTTGACTCGACCACACGTAGATATATGCCTAAGAATGTATAGACACCCGAAATATTCATTTTGACGATCCCCGAGTTAATTACAACGAGTTTTCTCGTGACGTCTGTATGTATGTGCGTGTGTATGTCGCATAACTCATGAACGGTATGTCCTAGAAAGTTTAAATTTGTTACTTAGACTCCTAGTGGGGTCTAGTTGTGCAGCTTCCTTTTTGGTTGCATTCGGATGCTCCAAAGGAGGTCTTTTGCCTCTTTTTGTGGGGAAATCATTGTTAATTTTTATGTAAACTCAAGTGGTGTTATAATTTGTGGGACACTTGGCGATAGATCGCCTGTCTTTTGGTAGCCAAGTTTTGTCGCCAACTTGACGACAAATTTGGCGATTTTTTTTAAAATCTGATTTTAATTTAGCCACTGTTGGCGATATTTAGAGTCAACTATTGAATCAAGATGAACACACACATACACAAACACACACAAACACATACACACACGCATGCATACAGACACCTACACATACACACAAATACACACAACTGCCCACACACTCATGCCTGCACACAGACACAAACACATATGCTTACACACATACACACATACACATACCCCCCCCCCCCCCCACACACACACACACATACAAACACACAGTCGTGATTGCGAAAAACATTATTTGAATTCAAGATGACAAAATTCAAATTAATTTTTTCATTTTTTTAAATTTTTTATCTGATTTCAATTCGGCCACTGTTGGTGATATTTAAAGAGTAAACAATTGAATCACATTAAAATTGCCAGTAATGGGGAAATGACATGAAATTGGAGTAAAATGGGAGTAAAAGGAAGTCATGTGATGTACACATCAGCGCGTTTTAATATAAAAATCTACTGTTTTTGGAACTAAAATCTGCTGTTTGTGTTTCTTCCAAAACGGTAGGTGTGTACTTTTCGTTTTAGGCTCTCGCATTAAAATACAAACATGTTAAGCTCAAAAACAGTATTTCCATACGCATGCTCATCACTCATGGTTCCCAATGATGAAAAAAGTCTGAATCGCTGTCTTTATTTCAGAAAGAAGCTTCCTGTGCTGCCAATGCCCGTGAACTCTATGCCAGTGAGTCATTTTCTCTGTGTTTCGAGTTCTGTTCTTCTTTGTCTTGTGTTTTTGCCGAACATCATTTAGGGGGACAGAGATGTCCTCATTTTTCTTAAAATTCCCTTTTTTTTAAATTCCTTAAATGTCCTAATATTTTGCACTTAATGTCCTAATTTTCAGGAACTGTTCGCTGAGTCAGAAAAGAAGCATATTACACTCGTTTTAACAAGAACTGATTTAATGTCTTTAAAACACTAAAAGTACGGACTTTGGAAATGCTTAAAACAGTTTTAAAACATTTAAGGGGAGTCAGTCCCCCCCTGTAACCTCAATGTTAATTTGCACAGGTTCATGTTCCTTTTTCTGAAATTTTGTTAAAGATACAATCTTGAAATTTTTTCTGTACCTTAAGTAGACTCTTTTCTCTATACTGAAGTAAAATTTTAAAGAAAGAAAGCTTAATTTTTCTTTAAAAAATTCTAATGTGTAATTCACTATTATTATTATTTTTTTTTTTTGTAATTCCTTAATGTCCTAATATTTTGCACTTAATATCCTAATTTTCAAGAACTGTTTGTCAAGTAGGAAAAGAAGCATATTACACTCGTTTTAACAAGAACTGATTTAATTTCTTTAAAACACTAAAAGTATGGACTTTGGAAATGCGCAAAACAGTTTTAAAACATTTAAGGGGAGTCAGTCCCCCCTGTACCCTCAATGTTAATTTGCACAGGTTCATGTTCCTTTTTCTGAAAATCTATTAAAGATACAATGATGAAATTTTTTCTCTACCTTAAGTAGACTCTTTTCTCTATACTGAAGTAAAATTTTACAGAAAGAAAGCTTAGTTTTTTTTTAAAACAATTCTAATGGGTAAGTCACTGTATTTTTTTCAAAAAAAATGCCATTTTGCAACACGAAATCAGCTCTATAAAAAAATATTTTTCGAATATGAGAAAAACTTTACTTCAGTATATGCAATGGAATAGGTGGTAAAAATTTCAAAGCTTAACATAATTTTGTTTCTGAGAAAAAGGAACATTTAGTTTCAAAAATACCATTTCAAGATATTGTAATTTAAAGGAGAAAATCATACCTCATCAAAATAGGTTTACATTTTTTAAAGCTTATTTTAACTTACTTTTCATATGAGCATGATCAAGATGTTTGTGTCATTAAAAAGGTATTGAAATGCAGGGTTTGCCGATATATATCATGATATATCCGATATTTATTTTGAAAAAATCATGATATTTTGATATTTTCGACATTTATTTTTTCAACAATGGTATTTTCAATATAAAAGTATGGTAATCATAGTAATTTTGTTCATTCATTATTAAAAATAACCAAGAAGTTATTTACTATATTTTATAATAATTAATACAACAAAGTAATGCAATATTCCTTTTTTACTTGTGTTTTATATTCATAAAATTATTAGTAATGCAACAGTTTTAATTCATATTAAAAGTGCCTAATTAAATATTAAACGTTAGTCAGAATAAAAAAAAAGAAAATGTCTTATGACTGTGCACGAACTAATATGCATATTATTTATTTCAGAATCATATAACTGTGTAAGTAAGTAAAAATGGGCAAAACAGCTAATACTAAATGAACTCCATTAAAATTGATACAAATATAAAATAAAATATTATATATAAATAATGAAAGAAAATTACTTTCAAGCTTTATTGTAAAAGTAATATAAGAAAATAAAGAGGGATTAAAGATTCATTTACTATTTTAAAGACTAGTTTGTGCTGATTGAAAATATCGAGTAGATATCAAAATATCTGATATAGATCAAAATATCGGATATTTTCGAAAATATCATATTTTCGAACCCTGTTGAAATGGAGTTTCAAAATATATTAAATCAAAAAATGGAATTTTTGAAAGTATTTAGGGTACTGACTCCGCTTAAAGATAGAAATTACAGCATGAGGAGACAAGGAATTAACTACTGCTGAGCATTGCGTGCAAGATTTTAAAACGTCAACACACGCACTTGCGAGTGGAGTTGAGTTGCACTCTGCTGGTGCCGCATGTTCATTATTTTATGCCACAATTTTCTGTTAAAAGAGGAAAGTTTCGTTTGAACAGATTTGAAATTTTTGTGCTAATAAAGGAAGAGTAAGAACTTGGTTTTTCAAAAAAATAAATAAATAATAATAATAGACATAGTTCTATCAGCATTCAGGATATATTAATGAACCTTTTCAGCATTCAAACTAAATTGGTACTACTTCTTACATGGACCCCAGATTGAATATAAGAACTGGAAACTAATTTGCTGTTTAAGAGCATGACCGATGTCTACCGAGAAGTCTCATGAGTGTTACTTTTAGTCAACTTCAACAACTTGTGCATTTTAAATCAACCGGCATATGCTATGTTTTCATAGTGTCTATCCCAAAAATGGGAAAATTGCAAAATATGAGACTCCGGTCATCGTATTCCAAAGTGTTGTTGCTGTAGTTGGCACATCGCCTGATAATTTTTAATTAATATTATATTTTGATTATCTTCGATATAGGTAGATAAATTAATGCAAAAAAAAACGCCTGTTTGCTGACTTGGATACATGACCGAAAATAATAGACATTGTCTTACTAAACGCATTTTATTTGTGCGTGCATTGTGTATTCTGCCGTGGGAAGAGAGCACAGTATCTGTTGAAATGTGTTTCCAAGTCGAAGATATTTGAAGAAATGCGTTTTGCATTTCACACTAATGATAGGGAAGTGTTGGGATTAGACATTTTTTCTCACGAAAGCCGAATAACCGAGCTTATACAATAAAGCTGATGTACAATAGATAACCAGGGCCCAATACAGGCTGATTTTGCTACTGTTTTTTGGTACCTTCACAAAAATCTTGTTTTGAAATCGGTACTTTCACCAAAATCAAGTAATAAAATCAGTAGCTTCACAAAAACATCGAACATTTCACAAAAATTCGCATTTTAAAATATAAAATTTGTTTCTCTGTTTAAAACAAAATATACTCATAAAATAAAATTATAAGCAGGTTTATATGAACAATCGCTTAAATAGAAACCTTTTTGTGGTATTTTAACTAACTTTTAGCTGTTTCTTACCAAAGTGTATTTATGCAATGTTATCACAATCTTTAAACATCTGTTTTGAGGAACCGTTTTTCTCAAAATTTCCTATATTGTACACAGTATATAGACCATTAAGCTGAAATTACGATGGTATTTTTCGCACCTCTTAGGTTTTCAGCTTCCCCCCCCCCCCCCAAATAAAAAAACGAAACCTGTTAAAAATAATACTAGATGACATTTACACTTTTCGAACTAAAATTTCACTTGTTCCACTACTTTTTTTACAAAAAGGATGCGTCTAAAATTTCACAAAAACAATGCTCATAAAAAAAATCTTTCATAATAATAGAATGATGCAATGCTTTCAGAAAAATAGGTAGCGAGAAAAAAACTTGGATTGGCCAAAAATGAAAAAAAAAAACAAAAAAAACTTGCGGATACTGCGCTTACCTTCCCAGTACAGTATTTCTTTTCGTGCCTGCATATAATTTTGAGTTTTGTGCTCAGATACTTCATACTTTCATTTTACTATGCTTCTGACCACGACATGTGGATGTCCCATTTGTCCATTTGAAATAGTGAGCAGCTTTTTTTACGGCGCTTCCTCCCATTGGAGAGAAGTCGAGCAATTACTGTCTGACCATCGATTACATGGAAAGGCTAATATCCGGTTTATAGGCGGAAATGGACGCATCTATTAGTTTATAGGGGTGTTAGTTGGTTTGTTACATATGTGCACTTTTGCCTCTCTATTATTCAGCCTTAGTTTTGGAAAAATGAAAATTTGCTCACGGCAACAATTTTTAAATCTAAAGTATATTCGATCTATAGTCTCACGGCAAAAACTAATCGCTTTATTTATTTACAACAAAGTTTAGAGCTTACCATTTTGCTTTTAGGTTCCCGAACGAAATGAAAATATTTTCTTTTCTTTTTGCTGTTTCCATGGTAACTATTTTTGTTTCCCCTTATTTTATTTTCGAGAATGCAATGAATGAATAAGGCACTAGTGACATTATAAAGCTCCTGCATCAAAATCCCATCATTATTTTCCCTTCTCCTGCTAGATTCATTCAGATGGAATCATCTTTACTTGGAAGATTGCCAAATTACATGCAATCCGTGGTCAAACACTATATGGGTAATTGAAATGTTGGAAAATGGAAACCATCCTTCCAAACTCGCGGAGTGAAAGATGCGGGCTTTTGGGTTTGTTGCAGATATATACACACAACTGGGTTACAAATATTCCTCCTCTCTTCCAGGTAAATCTCCGATGGAAGGTGCCACCGACTCCACTACGATGAATAGTGCCACCTCTATGCAGAGCATTCCCGGTGCCACCGATGCCGTCGCGGCACCGGAGCACGCCAGAGAAGAGTCGGCCCACATCATACAAGGTGATCCGTTTCGTTCGAGTCCAGGGAGGTTCGGGGGCCCTCCTGCAGAAAATTTTCAAAGTTGAAGTCTTAAAAATGCAATTGAAGCATTCGGAGCTCTGAAGTGGATAGAGTCAAAATATACCTGATCCACTTTGCTCTCAATGCCTTAAAGGTCATTTTAGATTGCATTATGGGAAAGAAACGGGTTGAAGAAAGCATCCCTGGCAATTTTTCAAATTTGTACACTTAAAAAGGGCCATTGGGAAAGATATTTGGAACAAATGAGTTGCCGAAGCCCTCCTCGGGAAAGTTTTTGACAGTGAAATATTAAAGCTCTGCCGTTGTAGGTCCTCTTTGGTTACAAAAGGGAAAGGAATGGGGTTTAAGGAATCACTTCTGAGAATCTTTTTAAATTGTAGCATTATTTAGACAGTCTTTGTAGATTTTAGAGACAAGGAAAGTTGGGGCACTCCCCCTCATTTTTTGCTAAATCGAAGTCTGTAAGAAGATATTGTGCAGACCATCTTTCTTGTGAAAAGGAAGGGTTGATGTTTTTTGAAATGAGGCAGTGAGAAGCAAAGGGTTGGGTTCAAAAGTTCTTTAGCATAAAAGCTAAAATTGAGGGGGAAATGTTAGCAAAATGCTAAAATGTTACACATTCTCATATATTTATATATGCCTCAGTGTGTTTCATCTCCAGTTGAAAATAAAATTCATATTTCATCTGTGACATCTTTGAAGAAATAAGTACAACGGCTATTTTTTAAAAACATAAAATAAAAAAAGAAAACACGATTGGTGTTCAGAACGTTGCAGTCCCATCCTCCTAATAAAGCAGTTATTGGTGGGACATAATGCTGGATAAGACTAATAGTTATTGAATTTAATTGTAGTTTTAAACATCTTAGCCAAGATTTAAAAAAGATTGAGTTGATTGTCGCAATGCATGTTTCCTCTCTAGGATCATACATTTCTTCTTTTTTTTTTAAATTAATTTTTTATTTGAGCAAAAAAGCGAAAATGCATTGCTTTATTTTCGCAATTCAGACAGTGTTTTCGCATCATGCGAAAAATGCGACCGTAGCGGAAACTCTGATCCCTTCGCTTCTCGCTGTATCAAATGGTAATTTCGGAAAAACAATTTAGGTGATGTTTGGAGATATTAGAGGGCAGAGTTTTAAGACTTGACCGTGGAAATTCTTTGAAATTGTAATCCTAAGTACACAGTCGAAGTCTTTTGTCAGTACTGCCGTGCTAAGCACAGATGTGGTATCTGCACATTTTATCAAAATTGAGTTATTGTCACCAGGTGATCGTTAGTAATTTAATTTACCCAAATGTCAAGTTTTTTGGCGATTTGTGAACGCGGAATATTAAAAAAAGCTTCAAGAAAAAAGTCGTAACTGCACAGTTTGTGTAGTTTGCTAAAGCAATTTGAACGTAAGTGACAAATACTAAGCCTTTTAAGTGGCATCTGCGCAGTTACCACTTTTTTCCTTAGTATTTTTTGTAGATACGACATTTATACCTTAGTAAAGCAGCATATTTAATAATGTAGCAGTTTATTGTAACACAGAATATTAAAATTAGTTTACCGTTGAATAGTTGATACAGGTTTATAAAAAAAACTAATACAACTTTGCATAATTGTTAAAGTAAATATTCAGCTTTTTCTCTTTAAATGTTTATTTAAATTGCAATGCATGTAAAATATTCGTATCTAATTCTTTCAGGCAAACAAACCGCATTTCATTCTACGGCCAGTAATATTTTTATTTAAGTATCGTCTGCTGCCAAAATTATCTTCATGCTCGGTAAAAATGAATCTGGAAAATAAAACATTATAAAAAAAACACATTCTTTGAATATAAAAAACAGAAAATTGTTATGGATTACAGTTTTAACTGTCCGGAGTTTTGAAAATGGTATCTTTTAAAAGGTAGAATCTGTTAGATTTGTATTAACAAAATAGAGCGAAACAGCTAAGTTCAAAGAAAGCAGATGTTTTCAGTATTATTTAATGATACCTTGAGCACGTTTTACTAAGCTACTTTTGTTGTATCTGTGCAGATACCCCTAAAAATGCTTGGTCATTGTCACTTACGGTGAAAATAGCTTAATATATGGAAAGGTTTTGAAAAGAAAATGTGTCGTAACTACATTTATTAATTTTAAGTTAAGATTTTTACAAAAATACTCTCTTTCCGTTTTTAGATAAGTTATTAACGAAACAACTACCGCAAGTTGAGCATTTAATTAAGTCATAAATCAAAGAAACGAGTTGTAAAACTTTAATCGTCCATTTCTCATTTTGAGCTCTACTGCAGATACCACATCTGTGCTTAGCACCGCAGAGTAGTCAATGATAGAGGAAGAAATTGTTGGAAATTGAAGTCCTAAAAACGCGATGCTTTCCTCTTGCAGTGATCGAGAATGGAGTGAGCACAGGCGCCATTGTGTGCATCGTGGTGTTCCTCGCCATTTCCGTGAGTGTTGCAGTCTGGGTCTTCTACGCATTCAGGAACCCTGAGACACCCTCTGGACAGTTCCTCATCAAGGTGGGTACCTTGCATTTTATTTTTATTTTGGAACATAAAAATATACAGGTGAGGACAGGACGGGTAAGTGTGTGAGGAAATTTCAGAAAAAATAACAAATACTCGGTGAAAATAGACTAAATGAGAAAAAGTTTATTATTTTTGCTTTGCAAAATGGAGTCTACTCTTTATTTTTAAAAATGTTCTGGCTTGGCAGGAATGAGCGGAAATATACAGGGTGAGTCAAAATGAATATAGCGATTACACACGGCTACAGTAGAAGACCATTATAACGCCAACCTGTATAACGCAATTCTCTATAAACCGCACTACTTTTCAAAAGTAAAAAATAGGTTTTGGAGTTTAAAAAATCCCTCTGTTTTGCTTTGCAAACATAAAAATGGTTAGGCAAATTAAATTTTGAAAGTTTTTCATCTTTCCATCTTATTTTAAAGCTTTTAAATTGAAAATGAGTACTCATAGTAAACAGAAAACAACAGATGGCTCTTGAAGATGCAGCTGTTATGCAAACCATGAAGCTAGCAGAAGTGCATGATTTTGATTGTGAAACACATTTATTTGTGAATAACTAATTGTAATATGGGTGCTTTAATACTCATTGCAGATAAAACTCATTCCGAATATATTCTGAATATTAGTTTCAAAATTTGTGAAATGATCTATATAATGCAAAAACCTGTATAACGCAAAAGCTGTGGTCCCAAGTTGTGCGTTATAATGGTCTTCTACTGTATAACTATTTAATGAAGAAAAAATATATCGATAAGATTTACACAGAATGTAGACGGAACTTCAAAATTTTGTGTACGTATCTCAGAGATTTTCTATGTGTCTTCCCTTGGTCACACGGGCAATATCTAAGCGATAGTCCATCTCACGCCATGCATTCTGAAGTATTTGTACAGTAACCGACCCAAGTGCATTACAAATTTGAACTTTCAGTTCTTCAATTGTTTTAGGCAAGGGTAGCACAAACACCCTGTCTTTCACATAACCCCATAGAAAGAAATCACAGGGTGTCAAGTCCGGAGATCTCGGTGCCCAGGAGCAAAAGACATGTGCAGACTTCCACTTTGCCGCACCTGCACTTTACGTAAAAAATTTTTGTAGTTTCGTCTACATTCTGTGTAAATCTTATCGATATATTTTTTCTTCATTAAATAGCTGTTCGTAATCACTATACTCATTTTGACTCAACCTGTATATTTTTTAAATATTTGAAAGACTGTATTCATTTGCAAAAGCACGAGTTCTTGACGAGAGAATAGTGTAGAGTATTTTTTCACACACACACACTTGTTAAAAAATAAATTAATAAATAAATAAAATAAAATATATATTTAATTACCTATTAAAACTAATATAAAATTAGATTAAGTTTTCCTTAATATAAAATTAATTTTTCAGTATTCTAACTGTAGCCAACATGTGATTGGTCCATTGATATTTAAATTAGCTTCTGGCTGTTGACCAATCAGGTGTTGGCACACATGTAACTGCATTTCCAACTGTTGTTTTTCAGCAACATGTTTTGATTTTCACCAGTTGCCTTTTTATCTTGCAAGAAGCAAGTTGTGTTCATGTTAAATAAAAAGATTTTTACAGAAAGGTTTTTACTCTGATTTGAAACAGATAAGTAACTTTGAATTTTTATAACAAATAGTTCCTCTCAAATGAATATCGAAAGGTTTCGATGTGTGTTTCGCTTAACTTTCTCTATTTACGTACACATGACTGCTATCGTATTACTGTAATGTGTTTTTCTTGCAACAGTGATACAGTGCTTTAAAATGGTTTCATAATGGGTTGTACGTCTCAGAGAGTGATTTTAATCATTTCTCAGGAGTTTTCCTGCGGAGGCAGTTGCTGAAGTGAAGTATTTGCTCTGAAGTTCGTACATTAATCCATATAGATCATTTATTCTTCTCTTTTAATAGTTTTTTTTCAAAAGGACCAAACGCATCATAATGCTACTCCATCACTATTTATTAACAGGGTGCTTCAAAGGGAGTGCATTATTTCAGTGCCCTGTTACAAAGAGCCCTTTAAAGTGCTTTATTTTGAAAAAAAAAAAATCTTAATTATTTTGACTAAGTGCTTTATTTTTTAAGCAAGTCCGTAAAAAATATAATTTTTTTTCTCATCTCTCCAACTTCAAAGCCCACTGTTTATTTCCTTTGATGAAATGTGATATTTCAATGAACGACTGAGGAAAACTGGTCATCTTCGTGAATGTTATTTGTTTTTAACGGTTCACCTGTATTTTTAGCAGTTGACGTATCTGTGGATTTGAGAAATTGCTTGTCAATTCTCAGAGTATGGCTTAGTTTTATATTAAAAAAATTTAATTAAATATTAAAAATTCTTTTATGCAGATTTTTAAATGATTCAGTGATTTGTTTCGAAATATTAACACAGTTATGTAGGTTTTTTGTACACTGCTTATTTCTTTTGATGAAATGTGATATTTCAATGAACGACTGAGGAAAACTGCTCATCTTTGTGAATGTTATTTGTTTTTAACTGTTTATTGGTATTTTTAGCAGTTGACGTATCAGTGGATTTGAAAAATTGCTTGTTAATTCTCAGAAGCTTGGTTTTATAAAAAAAAAATTTTGATTAAATATTAAAATTCCTCTTATGCAGGCTTTTTAAATGATTCAATGATTTGTTTCGAAATATTAACACAATTGTTAGGTGGGTTTTTTTTATTGGACCACTGCTCGATGACCCTCTAAGTCTTTACTCTTAGTGATAAGTCTAGCCGTGGACCAGCTAACACAAATGTTGAAGTCTGATCTTTTTTTTTTTTTTTTTTTGACAGTTCAAAGCTGGGATGTGACTTCACACAAAATCTCTGCATTAATAATAATAAGTTAGACTACAGTCAAATGGACAAAGCTGTCGATTGCCGAAAAACAGGCTCGGATCTGCGTATCTGCAGTTTGAGGGGCACGTCCTTAAGAAGCCTGAGGGCCGAAAAAATTGTGGAAAAAAAACTCACTAAGACTTATTATTAACATTGCAAGTATACTCTGCCAGTTTTTGGGGATTTAAGATTTTGTTGCGGGGGGAACAAAGTTTACTGATCCGGGACTGCTGAAAGAATTTTTAACTATGATTCCCCCCCCCCCTTGAAAGTTGTAAATGAGTCACTCTGTGTTCAGTGCAACTTTTTGAAGGAAAATAAAATCATTTTTTCAAATGATCCTCCCATTTATATCAAATGCAATGATATCAGGGGGGGGGGAGTTTTCCATCTTTTTGCTGATTTCTGTCCGTTTAGAACCGAAGGAGATAAAAGTTAATAAGTAGTAAATAACTGAGGAGTGAGCTATATGAGAAATGTGCAAGTAAATTATGTTTTTTGTTTAACTTGTATCATTGGATTGTATGAGAGAGAAAACTGTCATTACCTTATGATAAATTATAAAAGACTCATTGTTCATTCATCACACAGATTAATTAAGAAAGTTGTATTTATTAATAAATTAAGAACTGAACAACAGCAAAGCTAACTGGTACACACAGTACCGTTGAAATCTTCTGAACACTATATGGTTGCCAGCTTCATCAAAGAAACAGATGAAAGAAAGTAAAGCACATGAAATAATAAACGTAAAACAAGGCTTAAATAAACATAAGACAGGAAAGAATTAAAATATACCTAACACTCATAAATAAAATAAGAGAGCTATTTTGTTAAAAAAAATTTTATGCAATCATTATAGTTTTTCAGAATGTTTATTGAAAATTTTTTATTTCTTACCCTTGATGTTTCGTACGAAAGCTTTTTACTGCTTTAAAAACTATATTCCAAAGGCTAATTTATTTTTCAAAAAATCTTTTTTAAATAAATTTTTGCAACTTTACCCAACTAGGCCCCACTCTTCTTCTCAATAGACACTTGTTTCTGTTAAGTATAGTTTATTTCTTTCGTGTCTTATGTTTAGTTAAGCCCAGTTTTACGTTTATTATTTCATGTGCATGTGCTTTAATTTCATTCATCTGTTTCTTCAACGAAGCTGGCTACTGTATAGTGTTCGGAAGATTTCAGCGGTACTCTGTGTACGAGTTAACTTTGTTATTGTTCAGTTCTTAATTTATTATTTAAATGAACACAACTTCATACTTGCCAACTCTACTTTTTTTAATGGGGTACTCCCGTTTTTTTGCTTCCATCTCCCGATTTTCCGTTTTTTACGATTTTCTCCCGTTTTTGCACTTTTTTCAGTCAATCATCAAAAAGTTTCACCTTCTTGTCAATAGATGGCGCCCTTTTCTACTCTACCAATGTCGGGGAATAGGAATTTTTCCAATTAATAACTCATTTTGTCAAAATTAATTTTTTGGTATCTTACCACTTTGCATGTTCAACGAAACACGTGCTTTGCCGAAAATGGCAGCAGATTTCAATCCTTCTGCATCTCGGAAATATTTCAATTATTTTGGAAGTTTGAAGTTATTTTAACATGAGCTACCCTATACCTACTTAATTTGTATTTTATTTTAATTATATATTGATTTTTTTTCTCGGATTTTAGTAATTAAATTTTTGTAGCTACTTTTTTGGTAGAGACTGGGGAATGCACGAAACTTCAAGCAAATTCACTCCTTGTTTTTTGGTTTTTCCTTTGCACTACATTTTTCATGCTGCTACCAATTAGCTTGCATCTGTGAAAAATCCCCATTACACTTTAGTATTCATGAAAGCATAATTTAATAATTCTGTTGCGAAGATATGTCGCTGGTGAATCGCCTATGTACCTCTAGTAGAATCTCCTGTTTTTCTTTCTTTCAAGGTTGGCAAGTATGCAACTTACTTAATTAATCTGCGTTATTAATGAACAGTTTCACTTATGCATCTCTGTGTGGTTTCATCGACTTGTTTTCTTTTCCAGTACCGTCCCAGCCAATGGACCTTCAGGAAGGAGGAGGGAGGCATCACCTCCAACTCTCGCCACCTCTGATTGGCTGGAGGGAAGAAATGGGGCTGACCCTTCCACACTCGAGGAAGTGCGATTCCAATTCCGGTGCCTTTTCATTTTCCCTCACTCTCACCACTCCACCCGAGGTTTCGAGAAACTTCGTCAAACGGGGAAGTAAAGAAAAACGAAACTCTTCGCTGTCATTGGCCGAAATGGGAGGAATGATCGTGACATCCAGCAGAGAAATGTCCCATTGCCATTTTTAATCATCATGCTTTAATGGATCATTTATTATTTTCCAACGAGTTAGTATAGTAACTCGGTGGATTATTTTCCTTTTTAGTGCCTCAATTCAATTTTTTTAAAGATTATTTTTTCTTTAAGTGATTTTTTTAGTCTCGTTTAATGCAGGGCTTCATTGGCGACTAAAAAGTGACGAATACTACTATTTTCAATCACGGGCTAACTATTTTAGTCAAAATATTGGTGAAAACAGCCATTTTATAATCGGTATAAAACTGACTATTTTAGTGAAAAAGCCGCTACAGTTCATAAAAACTCTAGCTTTTCTTTTGTAGTTTTTTTTTACAAAAAAAACTAAAAAATATAATAAATTTTCAATGTTCTCCCTGTTTTTTTTTTTTTTTTAATTGGAAAATAAGTATATTAATTGAAAAGCAATGAACATATTCACAATCAGAGAGGTGTGACTTTCACAATTTTTGTACAAAAAATTTCGATTTCGTGATAGCAATATTTGTGCAAGGTCGGTTTTTGGGATTTGAAACTTTGCAAAAAATTTGTTTCTGCTACTACGATTTTCGATAACTGCCTTTTGTATTTTAAATGAATGACACAAAATTTTGCTTTTATATTTCTCGCACTGAATTAATTTTTTTAACGAACGCTATTTTCCCTGTGATCCGAAATATTGCAATTGCAGATGTTCTGGCATTTTTTATGATGCAGTCGTTCTCTCTTTTACTATTATCGTTTAGTCGTAACAATAGTTATAATTTCAGTCTGTTGGTGAAATGATGCCCATTATTATGACATTTTTTTATATTTTTTTAAATGGGATTCTATTTTAGAAACTTTTTTATATGTTCAACATCATGCAACTGTTCAATGTCACGATCATTCATCCCCCATCATTTTTATGTCCAAAGCTATTATTTAATACTTTTACTATCTTTTTCTGTACGTCAGGTTTTTAGGATGCTCGTCTTGGGGGAGACCCCCCCCCCATGAATGACGGGCCCTTTTACTATTCAATATATTTTATGACAATCTTATTGAATATTGTTTTCATGTTGGAACTTATGAATATGTATTTTTGCTATTTTTATATGAATGTGCCTACCGACTTTTCCGATAATAATAATAATGATAATAAATTTTGCAATTTTGATAGCATTTTTACAAAAAAACAGGGTTCGTATGCTCCTTCAAAACTCCTCCAATACTAATTCATTTATGAAATTTTTTTGAAGGGCCCTTCAAACTCCTTCATTTTGGTTTTAACTCCTTCAAAACTCCTCCTTTCTTAGTTCAAGACTACACAGTCCTCCTCTATGACAGTGACTTAAAATACTTCGATTGGCAACTAACTTCGTCACAAAGGCAATTTTAATGTAGTAATTTTGTGCATTTATTTTTTTTTTTTTTTCGATTTACAAATTGATCATAGTTAATTCATAAAAGTTCAAGGTGAAAATTTATTAGAAGACTAAGACATTTCATAAGTGAAGTAAAACATGCTTAAACGGTGCTTGACTATTTTTTCAAGTTTTATGATTATTGATTTTCCCTACACCACTCTTAGTCTAATTATTATTATTTAAATATTTAAAAATACATAAGTAAATGTACTATATTAAGTGATTGTGTTAAAAAAACAATTGTTTAGTTAATCGCAGTTATGAAATTGTAAAAAGGGTCATCCACAAAGGATGTCATGCCTTGAGGAGGAGACAGGCTCGTGAAATTGTGACAAGGGTAAGAGAGAGGGTGACAAGAAGTGACATCACGCAGTTATTGTAACAATGTTTGTAAAAAATATGACATATGACAAGAGGAGGAGTTAGGTGAAGTGTGACACTTTGTAATAAAGGGGGAAGGGGGTCAAATATGTTGAGAAAAAAGTGTGACATCATTAATGACAATCTATTAGTACTCCTTCAAAACTCCTCCAAAACTCCTTCATTTTATTTCTGAAATTGAGTACGAACCCTGAAAAAAAAAAAGGATTTACATATTGTCTCCTTACTATAATCAATATCCATCATAATATATTTTTCTCCTCTCGACGATATCCGAGAATCTAGAACAAAAGATCGAGTTTGGTCGAAACACATTCAGTTAATAAGATATCCGATGTGATGATGTTATCCTTGCTTAGAAAAAAACATTTGACTTATAGCATGTCATTTAGGCCATTTAATTGAAGATCATTTTTACTTTTCAGCATTTAATTTTCAATTTTTTATCCCTTTTTCCCCTTTCTCTGTAAGAGTATATATTTTCTTGTCAGGAATTTTTTTTAGCATTTACATTTTATGCTCAAGTATCCAGTGATGTGGTGCGCATAGCATTTTTTCCATGCATTTTCTCCAGTTCACAAACTTATGTATTGAAATTCTGAAATATTTATGGTTATGGATGTGAAGTTGGAATAGTTTGCGAGCCTCACATTTTCTTGATGACGACACACTCGCGAAAATGAGTCCTTTTACGGTATTTAACGAACGATGATCTATTTTTCTAGTCTTCACAAAGTGATCTTTATGAATCTGTGAACCATTGAATCTCTCGTCTTTATTCACTCACAATGCACCTGCGCTCGCTCTTTCCTCTGCATTTCAGTTTCAAAATGTTATAATGTTTTTATTTTTTTTAAATATTTTTCCCCGGTTGCATTGCCAGACCTATCAACGAAGGAACTTTTCTTCAAACTCTCGACCTCTCAGCAATGTATAACAAGGACATTCCTATCTTGAATTACAGTAGGCGCCGCTTAATGTGATCACGGTTAATGTTATCATTCGCTTAATGTTAAGTCCCGGAACACTTGTATGTTGACACACGTTAAAAAAGATCGGATATTGTAATCGGCGTCTTCGTTTATTGTTATCAATTTTTCATAAACTTTCAATTTTTCCCCCGTTTTTGTTCCCCAATTAACAGAAGTACATAGGCAAACCCTGACGAGACTCACTTCCTGTGCAGCATTTTGTGGTTTTCAATGGCAGTTCAACATTTTTCTAGGAATGAAGCTACAGAAAGTTCGCCACAGACTCCCCCTAAGAAAACTTTCTTCTGCACCTAAAAAAATTCAGTCGATTGCAGGCATTGATGTAGGACCTCCATTGTTGCCATTGCTTTGTAAACTGTTAAAGAATTGCGTCGAGATTGAAAACAAAGCGAAGTTAAATTAAAATTGAAACAACAAGCAAAACCATGCTGGAAAAGATAGAAAAGCAGAATGTGCTTTGAAACTGGTTTACGAAGGTCAGGGAAAACTCATATTTTACTTCACCTATTACTATGTGATTAAAAATTGCATAATTTAGCTTTGACTTTTTGTAATTCAGATTTTTCTATTCTGTTAATTTAATAATTTATTATTTCAAACGGCGTTCAGTCGAGTCATTGTGATTTTAATTTGAGGTTGCCGAAATAAATGCACCTTAATTGGAAAAAAAAAAATCAATATTTTGTGTCTCCTGAATTCTTTTCGGTTATTGTCATCAAATTACATTTGTCCCAAAGTGATCACATTGAGCGGCCCCTACTGTATTTTATTTCTAACGCCGGTCCGAAGTCTGTTCTCGAAAAAGACGAGACACATTATAATTGAGCGTATTAACATAAAGGCAACATTTCCCTTTTTGATGATGATCTGTCAGTTTGTTAGGAACTCTTTAGTTATAATGCAGTTATTTTGTGTAGAAAAGATGATATATTTATTTTTTGCTTTGGGCTGATAAGTGTGACAGTGCAATTTTTTAAAAATATATTTTGAAATTCAAAATGAACACGTAATCAAATTGTTAACACTTTGAACTTCTACTTCCCCCTCCCCCGCTCTGCTTCACATTCCTCTCTCTGCCCCCAACATAATTCACAAAAAAAAAAAAAAAAAAAAAACACTACACCTATATAGTCATTTTCTGTCACAAAAAAAGGAGGGGGGGTAAACCATTGATTAATTAAAAGTCGAAACATTTTGTTGAAACAAATAAACTTAATTTCAACAGATGCTGCTTTCACCCCCTTTCTCACCCTGTGATTTGAGTTCATTTGGAAATCACAGAGTGTACCCCAAGTTGCCCAATCATCTTTCTGCCTGGCAGTGGTGTAGCCATGGGGGGGGGGATAGGGGGGTCAGAACCCCCATGAGCCCCAAAACAATATATATGGATATATAACACAATATAAGTGCATAAACTTGAGGGCATGGCTTTACTTTAAACTTCAGAAAAAATTACCCCCCCCCCCCAAGGATTTTTTCTCACTACGCCACTGGTGCCTGGAACACACTATTCCATGAATGGCTGCTGAAAAGGCATTTATATATAGATATATAGACATATATATATATATGTAATTTTTTATGTATGTATACATTTTTCTTCCAATATGGTATAGATACATTGTGTCCCTATTTAACCTGCAAAACCTCTATTTTCTCAACCATCAGTCCTAGATTCATACTTCCGACTGCAAAAAGGGTCAGCATGAGAAGCGGAGTTGAGATATTGAAAGTTTCAACTAATAAAAACAACATTGAGTCAAAAATTACAAAATCTAACTTTTTATATGGCCCCTGGATCCCTAAAGTTACATTTAGAGAAATCACAAGCATAAAAAAAGGCAATAACAGCAGAAAATGGACCTCAGTGCAACCAACAATCTCATTGTCTCGACCAGTATTCACATAGTCACAGAGATATGTGACACAGAGATATGTGACATAGTCACAGAGATATGTGAACATTGTCTCGACCAATATTCACATAGTCACAGAGATATGTGACTATGTGAATATTGGTCGTGACTATGTGACTTTTGGTTGTACTGTGGTCCATTTTCTGCTGTTATTGCTTTTTTGATGCTGCATTTTATGACTTAACACCACTCCTGGTTTTCAGGGACCATATAGCAGCTAAATTTCTTTGCCTTTTTTTTTTTTGTCTCAGATTGTAGAAACTTTTTGATGCGGAAAACTCTGTGTGTAACATTTTCTTTTCTTTCTCTGTGGCAATAAAAGGGATAAATATCTTCTGGTTTTATTTATTTATTATTTTTTTTTGCTTCAATAATTATCATAATCCATGTTATTTTTAGAAAACGATGTGTTCCCATCTCATTTTGCACAGAGTCCCTTAGGATTTTGAACTCTAATATCTCCTTGAATTTGGCCGTAAAGGCTTTTTTTTTGTAATTCTTGTGGTTTTTCTAAATGTAACTTTAGTGATCTGGGGGCCATGTAAAAAGTTAGATTTCACATTTTTTCACTAAATTCCGTTTTCGCTTCTAACTTTCGACATCTTAACCCTGCATTTTATTTTGATATGAAACGACCGAGATATGAAACAAAGCGTTCTGTGACTTATACTACTTTTCACTCGCCGTCACAACACTTTTTGAGGGAAAATATAGGGGTTAACAAGTGTTTAAAATTATACGTGTGCATCGAGTGAAATTTTTCAAATTGTTCGAGGTTTTGTAGTTTGTTTTGCTCATCACAGCATAAAATTAGCATTTATTTTTGAATAGCAATTAAAAATATAAATACCTTGTTTCTCTTACTTTGACGACCTGCCATTCTTCTGAAAGGGCGATAAGTTCCAATTTCATCTTGTGCACGGTCCCTTAAAACTTTGAACTGGAATATCTCGTTGAGTTTTCGTGGCACAGATGTCAAGTTTTTTGTGTTAGTAATAGTTTTCAATGGAGATTTTTTCTCTAAATATTAGTTAGGGGACCTGAGGCTCCGTATAAAAAGTTAAACTTTTTATACGGAGTTTGTATTGTATTTTTTTGACTCATTTTTATTTTTTCTTCAAACTTTCAATAATTTAACCCTGCATTTTATTTTGATATGAAACTACCGAGATATGAAACAAAGCGTTTTGTGACTTATAACCACTTTTCACTCGCCGTCAAAAACACCTTTTGGGGGAAAATATAGACCTTTTTGTGTGTCATGGCATAAAATTTGCATTAATTTTTGAATTTCAATTAAAAATATAAATACTTCCTTTTTCTTACTTTGACGACCTGCCATTCTTCTGAAGGAGCGATAAGTTCCAAACTCATCTTCTATATGGTCCCTTAAAACTTTGAACCGGAATATCTCCTTGAGTTTTGGTGGCACAAATGTCAAGTTTTTTGTGTCAGTAATAGTTTTCAATGGAGATTATTTCTCTAAATATTTGTTAGGGGACCTAGGGCCCGTATAAAAAGTTAAACTTAGTATTTTTTTTGACTCATTTTTATCTTTTCTTCAAACTTTCAATAATTTAACCCTGCATTTTATTTTGATATGAAACTACCGAGATATGAAACAAAGCATTTTGTGACTTATACCACTTTTCACTCGCCGTCAATAACACCTTTTGGGGGAAAATATAGCACTTTTTGTGTGTCATGGCATAAAATTTGCATTTATTTTTGAATTACAATTAAAAATATAAATACCTTGTTTTTCTTACTTTGACGACCTGCCATTCTTCTGAAAGGGCGATAAGTTCCAAACTCATCTTCTATATGGTCCCTTAAAACTTTGAACCGGAATATCTCCTTGAGTTTTGGTGGCACAAATGTCGAGTTTTTTGTGTCAGTAATAGTTTTCAATGGAGATTATTTCTCTAAACATTAGTCAGGGGACCTGAGGCTCCGTATAAAAAGTTAAACTTTGTATTTTTTGACTCATTTTTATTTTTTCTTCAAACTTTCAATAATTTAACCCTGCATTTTATTTTGATATGAAACTACCGAGATATGAAACAAAGCGTTTTGTGACTTATACCACTTTTCACTCGCCGTCAATAACACCTTTTGGGGGAAAATATAGACCTTTTTTGTGTGTCATGGCATAAAATTTGCATTTATTTTTGAATTACAATTAAAAATATAAATACTTCCTTTTTCTTACTTTGACGACCTGCCATTCTTCTGAAAGGGCGATCAGTTCCAATCTCATCTTCTGTACGGTCCCTTAAAACTTTGAACCGGAATATCTCCTTGAGTTTCGGTGGCACAAATGTCAAGTTTTTTGTGTCAGTAATAGTTTTCAATGGAGATTATTTCTCTAAATGTTAGTTAGAGGAATTGGGGCCCGTATAAAAAGTTAAACTTTGTATTTTTTGGCTCATTTTTATTTTTTCTTCAAACTTTCAATAATTTTAGCTTTGCATCTGATTTTGAACATTTTTGCAACTGGAAGTATACATCTAGGTCTAACGCTGGAGGGAGACAGAGATCTTGCAGGTTAAACAGGGACACGCCGTATCATTTTATCTTGGCAGTATGATGATATATTGCTCAATTTGCAGCTACCATTCTGTGTGCCTTTTTTTTTTTCTGAGCATAATTTTTTTAAAAAATATCTACCCAGTGTGTAAAAGAAGTGTGTCTCGTGACTCAGTGCATGGACAGTCGTAAATGAAGATTTCTATTTATATGATATATATATATATATATATATATATATATATATGGTGTTATGAATGAAAACAGAATTTATATCTTATACTTGTTTTGTATGTTTTATAGTATTTATGACTGTTGATGTTTGTAAAATGTGTTTTGCAACTGTAACAGAGCAGTTTCAATAAAATATCTTTCTCAATCTCAGTCAATTCTTGCTTCCTTATGGCCTATCGCTCTACTTTCCATTATTTCTGAAAATAAATGGGGAAAAGTGAAATATAGTTAAGTTAACTGAGCTTTTTCAAAATGAACAAATAGGAAATTTTGTTTCGAAAACGACTACGTAAAGAAGAAGGAGCACTGTATTTTAGAATAAAACTTGCATTGAAACCAGGGTTGGCAAGTTTCGGCCGAGGCGGTTAAAACCACTGGTAGAAACTGGTTAAAACTGGCATGGCAAAAACCACTTTCTGCCAGTTTGCGGCAGAAACTGGCAAAAACTCACAAAATAAAAAATTAATTCTTGGTATACAACTGAAAATGCATGGAAAAAATAATTAATTGTTAATCAAAGTACTGTAATTTTATTACAAAATTATCACAATCCAAAATGAAATGTTACATTGTTTGGACCCTGCAATTGCCTCTTAGAAAAGGTGGTTTCAAAAAGGTTCTCAATGTACTACGCACAAATGAGAAATCTTAGAACATTCTTAAAACAGAAGAGCTAGCAAACAGTGCATCAAGGAGCAAGCAATGTTCGTGAAACTTTCACCTATTGTATAACTGGTCCACCATGTAGTAACTGGGGTTGTGGTAAAAATTTGACTGGAAAAATAAGTCTTGAGAAATGGGGCCAATTTGTTTTGCAAAGCTGTGACATTAGGTACAAAATTTAGGAAAGTAAAATTCTGGCGCTTTCTTCTTGAAGCACAAGTTAATTTCAATCACGAACAATTTAGAGGAAGCATATAAGTGAGCAAATTACAATCAGTAATGCCTGTTTAATTCTGTGTGTCACTTCTCTTTCCTAAGCACCCCTGTATGATTTTTTACCCTTTGTTCAATTAATCCAAATACCACGAGCCTCTGCAATTGGAAAGTTCACTTTCTGAACTAAATCAAGGGCACTAGCACGGGATTTTATTTTTTTAAATGATGAAATGATGTCTAATTTTTTAGTTTACTTAAACACATATCATTTTCTAATTACTTGAGTTATTAAAGACATTTTTAAGTTTTTGCCAGTTTCTGCTGGTTTTTACCGGTTATAACCAGTTTCTGCCACTGGCACGGCAAAAATTAGTTTCTGCCAGCAGAAAGCCAACCCTGGTTGAAACAGCATTTTTATTTTTTGGCAGTAAATTTGCACTTTCAAAAAAATGTGGAACCGCTGCATTTTTTTAAACATCTTGTTGTACTTCAATAGCCATATAGAAAAGAAATAGGACAGCGCTGATTAATGCGTAAATAAAATGTGTGCTTGCTCGGTAGATGTGGGATACAGGAGCAAGATTCTAAAGCTGCTACTGGACAGGCTAGAAATAATTTTTCGCACTTTATTTCAGCATAAATGCAGCGCTGACCCATTAAATCTAACTTACTCCAACTGACGAAATAACAGAGCCGGTAACACCCAGCTCTGCTATTTCGTCAGCCCCCCCCCCCCCTCTTTACAAACAATAAACCGAGAATTTAGTCTCACTTTTTTTTATGGATGCCAAAAAAATCAAAATGAAGAATAACAGGAACCACAAAACAATAACAAAAACTAATATTAAATCTTTAAAAAAAATGTCCCAGAGGGCCGACCTCATACTAAGATGAAGTACCTGGAAGACCGAGCTTTAAAAGGATTATTTTTTGTCGACTCGTGTTTTTCTAAGGTTCGCTACTTTTTCAAATATACAGTCGAACCTTGATATCTCGAACCTCCTTATCTCGAAACCCTTGATGTCTCCAAAAACACATTTTTCCCCAGCATTTTCTATAAAAACCCCTATGTATTTTCCATAGTTATCTCGAAATTTATTTTTCGAAACCCTCGATATGTCGAAATTTTTGCACAGGAGCAAGTTTCAGTTGTTGTTTTTCTTTGGTAATTTTTGTAGTAAAATCAGTTCCAGGGACCAGTTTTCATCTCTCTTCTTGGAAACTTGGTGATTAGGGATTGAAGCAAGATAATAGGGGAGTGTTGGTATGAAAGGGGTGCTGTGTTTTCCCCCAGAGTTTAGAATCTTTGTGCATTTCTCTCGAACATGTCCATTTTGAGGAAAGGGGGTTGATTTTTCGCCAGTCACCTTTCAAGTGAAAGCAGAAAATGCAATCCTCATTTTCATCTTTCTGCTTTTTTAACTCCTACAAAATGGCTGCTGAAAAGTTTTTGAATGTGGGGAGCTACTAGTTGAAGATAAGAATTTTTAAATTTTTAGGTGACAAACCAAGTTGAAATTGTTGTTCATTTCAAAATCTCTTCCTTTGCACTTTCGACAATTATAAAATTTCAAATCTAGTAAAATATTGAAGACTACTTTATTGATCGTAATTCCAAGTGGTCCCATAGTACATATATAAATGTATATAGCGTATGTGTGTGTAATTATGAGAGTTTCTAGTGTAATTTTTTTAAACCTTGATAACTCAAAAACTTGATGTCTCGAATGTTTTTCCCGTCGTGAGAGATTTGAGATATCGAGGTTGTACTGTACTTGAAAAGCATCACGTTAACGAAATATTAAAGCTCTCGCCAGTCACTTCATCATCATTATAATCATTTCAGCTATCAGAAGCCTACTACTGAATATAGGCAGGGCCTGATTACTGCACAGGCCGCCTGGGCCTGGGGCCCCCTCTTCGTAAGGAGCCTGTATAAATATTTAATGCTAGGTATTGCCAGAAAAGTTCGTTTCTAAGACCAAACATGGCAACGATAAGTATGAAAAAATTGCTAGGATTGAAAATGAGCCGCGACCTTCTTATAACTGTAAAGTACCAAAAACACAAAGAAGATTCTGAATGCAATTAAATCAACATTTTGCTTTAAACTATCTGTTACATTTTTGTTTCCACTAGACAGTTACCCTGTCAATAATGAAATGATTTTGAACTTGGAGCCAGTTTTACTATGGTGAAATCGGTGTTTAACCCAATACTTCCTTCCATACTATATTGGAATTCACGATTTTATCCCAATCGAGATTTTCGTGTACAGTGAAGCACCGTTTATACGTTTTTGAAGGGGCTGTATGAAAAAAAACGTACAAACGAAAAAACGTATAATAGCTATAGGTTAATGAGTATTAGACTTTGCAGGGACCAATTTTAAAAACGTATAATTGATAAAAACGTATAAATGAGAAACGTATAAACGGTGCCTCACTGTACTTTTAGTGTCGTTGGTCACTTTACGCAGAGCCGGTTCTGGGGGGGGGGCGGGCCGGGGTTCTTGCCCCGGGCAGCAACTTCAGGGGGGCGGCAAATTCGAGTAGTGCTTCCGGCAGGAAAAAAAGGCTTATTCTAAGAAATTTTGGAAAGTACTCTAGGTATTATATATTGAAAATATGAAACTGGAAAAAAAGAAAGAAAATAATGCAAAAGTAAACTAAGAAAATTTAAGTTGTGTAGGTAGAATTTCATACTTTCTCGTTTATTTTGCTGACGACTGAAATTGACTTACAGAGTCGTTTACTTTCGAAAACAACTGCATAATTTACAAAAGAAGTCAGTTAAAACGGGGCGGCGAGCAGCAAGCAACTCTTTACACAGGCGTTTTAGGTGTTAAAAGAGGGGGATAAATAAGCACTTTTGGTGGGTACGAGGCATTTAAATAGATTCGTACTTAGCAAATCAAATAAAAATCTACTAAATATTGATTGTTTCCTTGTTAATCAACTGGCTCTTCACCTATGGCGGCACATTTTACGATGTCACGGTAAAGTAAGAAGAAAATATATATATATATATATATATATTTATATATATATATATATATATATATATATATATATATATATATATATATATATATATAAAAGGACCAATATAAATTATATAACTGTTATAAGGACAATAAAATATATTCTCATGGAATATATATTTTTTAGTCTAAAGCTTGTCATGAGTTTCTGTAATGCACTGCTTTAAGCACTTAAAAAAGATAAAAGCACCTATTTTCGCAAGGCCTTAATTTTCGTAAGCTCGCCATAATCGCGAAAATTTAAGCCTTGTGAAATGTCTTTTTTCGTCGGATTTTTCAACTCTCGAAATCACCGTTATCTTCATTTTCGTAAAAATTAATCCTTTTACAGTTGCGTTTTTTTCACCTAAATGTTTAAAACGTTCATCTCAGCGACTATTAGATAGTTTAGATGTTTTGTGATGTATTACTATTTTTTTTTTTTTTTAATTTACATTTGCTTCCAAACTTTTACCGAAAAAAAATTTTTTTTCCTTTTTTTTTAATTTTTAACGCCGCAAAGCGCGTTCTTTAACATTTACTGCCATCTTTAACCGCGCTCTTTGTTACATTACTTAAATCAAATTTGTTGCTCGTTTTCTGAAAAACTGAGATGTTTACCCCGCTCACCTTCCGGTGATGGGGGGCACCGCAAGCTCACTGTAACCTCCCAAAAAATTCATAGTTTGGCAAATTTTGCTTGAAGGTTCTGCTAATTTGGAGACATAACTGAAATATTTAATTGCCTAAATGTAACTATTATCTATATATATATAAATGAATGTTTGTCTGTATGTCATCCATGAACTCAAAAACTACCCGGCAGATTTGGCTGAAACTTTCACCGTTTGTTATTTTTGGTACTGGGAATGTTTATAGACCAGTTCGAAAAAAATCCGATCCTTTTTTATTCCAATTTAAGTCACAATCCATTGGATAAATACGAATAAAATGATCGAATGCAGAAATTAATTGATCCCATTGATAAGAAATTAGCCATTTTTCTTGAGTTTAAACAAATAAATTCTTTCTTTATTGTTTTATGGCGCAACGGGGGGATTTAAAACTTTTTCTATTTGATATTTTTAGCGATGGATTGATCTTGCAAACTGCGTGAGTACAAAATTGGAGTAGAGTCACGGCTTCACTCGATTATTATGAAAATTGCTATATATATGTATTTTTCCACGGAGAAGGTGCTCATTGAAGCCACTCGCCACCAGGTGGCACTGCAGAGTAGCCACTTCTGCCCCGTTCAACCGATTGTCATGAAAATCAGTATAATGATGTATTTTTTTTTGTTGGCGTAGCATCGCGCGTCGGGTACAGCTAGTATTTACTAAATGTAAGTATATATGAGTGAAAATCCGTATTTTATCATTCGGCAAAATTTGGAGCTCCGTTTGACTATTTGAGAATTTCTCCCCTCCCAAAAATTTTAAGTTGGAGGGTGCCCCTGCTGGATATAAGTATTTGTAATTAGTTAAAGTTAGACAAGAACTAAGACCTTTTACTTTAAACTTGCACAGACTACGGATCTAGAATAGATAAAGGGACATCGCAGATTGCCCTATTCATCTGCAGATGGCGACAAAGGTTTTTTTCCAGAGAAATTAGGGGTTTTTTTTTCAGCCGCTCGGTCGCAAAATTTCTCTCATTTTGATTTGGCAATTTTGCGCCCCTTAAAATTCTTTACTCTGTGCAGTTGTACGGGTTAACGGAGTATTAGTCCGACCCTGGTGAAATGTATTCTGAAACTCTGGGCCTCTGACTCCAGTAACAACAAAAATGCTTTTATTCAAAATATGCTGTGTGTTTTGTGTTCCTTTTAATTAACTACGGGCAAAAATGCAAAAGAAAGGTCAATAAAAAAGGAGTAAGTAAAATAGTGAAATTCATTCATCCTTTTAAGGGGGCATGGGCCCCCCTAAAATCTGCTACTGCACCACACTGTTAGCTAAACTTGATGTAGTACACCGGAAACGGAAAGAGGTGCGGCTCCGAGCTAATTCCGTAAAAGTTGTTTCTCTGCCAGCGTAGTCTCAACGCAGAGAAAACAACGTGTAGGAGGCTATCGGTTGTGATGGTTTTCAGCGTTCGGCGATTAGCTGTCTCTTAAAATGGCAGCAAAACAAAACAGAACAGGATTTAAACTGTTAATGTGACTGTTGAGGCGAAAAGTAACTCAAATGACTCTGAGCCTGTGCCTCACTCATTCGAGTATTTGCAATCGAGAATTTCAGCCGGGTTACAAAAATTTTTTTTTAATTTAATATTTTCTCCCTCTCTCGCTTTTCCAATTTCTAAACTCCATAGGCACCGTGTTTCGAAAAGCAATCAATGGGGTCGTTTCCAAAATTTTAAAAGTATTTTTTTTCTGGAAGAGCATGCTTAAAAACATAGGATCTGACCATTTTTTAAATAAGATAAATAAATACCTTTGTGCTGAACAGTAAAGTAAGACAAAACAACGTAAGCAAAAGCACAAATTTAAAAATTACAACGGATGTCTTTTCATCCATAAGCTCATTATTTTTTGCATTGAAAAAGGCGTTCCCTGTAGCGCCGAAGCACGTGTCTGCTGTAATTTTTAAATTTGTGCTTTTGCTTACGTTGTTTTGTCTTACTTTACATTTTTTAAATAATTTGTTTAAGGGGGTCCGGGACACAAAAATCCTCAAATTTTGCAATTTTTTTTTATAATTTGAAAAATTGCTCCGTTTTTTTCTACTTAAGAAGACGTTTGAATCTTGTTTCTACCTTAAATAGAACGAAAGTTATAGTTATTTTTGTTGCATGCATCTAACGAATGTGTACATAACTTTAAAACTTTAAACGCGTTTTCCTCCAAGATGCAATTTTTCCCGATTCCTTGCATTCAAACTCTTATAAGTCAGGAACCGATAATGATAAAGTAATGAAACTTGGAGCATATCTTTTTAAAGCAATTTACTTTAATTTTTTTTCGGAGAATTTGAAAAAAACGTTTACTGCAAAAATTATGATTTTTTTAAAAAAAAAAGTATCTTCGAATTTTTCGAAATTTTTCTTCAAATATTTTTTATTGAATCAATATTTTTAAAATCGCCGAATAAAAATTAAAGCTTAGATATTTGTGCATAATTTTTTGAAAAAAAATTGAAAATTGACCAACAATATTTTGAGTCATAGCAATTTAAAGCAACCCCATTTTTTTGAAAAAAAAACTAATTAAATTTAAATAAAAAAATAATTTTTTTTCATATTTATGTTATGATTTTTCTTATTAAATAAATGATGAATCAGTTCAAAAAATTTCAAAACTCTAAAGTACATAATAAAAAAATTTTCAAAATGTGTCCCGGACCCCCTTAAGTTTAATATTTTTTAAAAAAAAAGTACTTTAACCGGTGATCTTTCATTGTTTACGCTTCTGCCGATGACATCTTGACATGATAAAAATGATGATATGCCATTCACTGTTGCCATTCACAGAACAAAATATTTGATTCGCATCTTTACTCACGTGTATTGGCAACGATAGGGTTGATAGCAAGCGTAGAGCGCAATTTTAATTCGCTGCTTGATTATCATAACGTGGAAACGTAGTAGAAAGATGCGCCAAATTGCATCCTTTGTGACGTCATAAAGACCACGCCTTGTTTGAAAAATTGGACATTTTAAAAAATTAATTTAAAAAACTGTTGGGAAAATGAAAGTATTTTTGAGTCCATGTAATTTTTTTTTGCTCATTCTATCCATTTCAATGACTAAAAGTAGTACTTTTGACTGAAGGAAACCCCCCTATTGTGCTTCAATCTGTGATTGAAATGCGAGTCTCAAACGATTGTGCAAGACAATTATTTCAGGAGATTATTTTTATTTTATTCATTGCCACCATTACTTTTTTAGCGATACCATACGTTATTTTGTCTTGAACTTAAAAAAACAAAGACGTTAAACAAGACTAAGAGCTGCATTAGAAAGAAAGATAAATCACCAAAACAACTAAAATTAGTCCACAAAATGTAAAATTTAAGAAAAGAAGTCATTAAATAAAGTGAAAAGCTAGATTAAAATAGCCCGCAAGGATATTTCGATAATTGGGAATCTGGCGCTGTCGTTTCATTTTTGGCGTAAATATTTTTATTTTGGTAACCCTGCTGATTCATAGTAACCCTATGTGAATAGATGTTTCGGTTCTCTTTGTTTGGATTTGCAACGAAAAATACCTCTCGTGCAGGCACAAGGAGCCCAAAATTGACGCCAATGAAGAAAGATCGCCAGATTCCCAATTATCGAAATCGTCCCCCGCAAGCTGTAAAATACGAAAAATCTTCGTGAAAATAATCCATCAAATGAAGAAACTAATAGAATTAATTGCCAAGTTGTAAAACTCGTTAAACAAAATAATTTAAAATAGAGTATTTTATTATCCATGCAGTTTTCTTTGCAACAGAGAGGATATAAAGATTGCAATAAAATTTAAACGGTCCAATTCTCGCCAAATGAAAGTAGAATCTTGCTTATCAGAAGATAACACGACTTAAAATTAAGCTTGCCATTATTGTCATTAAAAAACACAAAATACGGTGTTTCAGTTGAAAATGAATGACTTGAAATTCTTAATTCTAAAAAATCAAAGCAATAATGTCTATGCAAAATGATGTGACATCTAATCAAAAACAACCCTGTTGTAAAAAATTTCCCCCGCCAAGAAAACTTTTATCTCTTCCCTACAAAAAAGAAGGCCTTCATTTTAAACTCAAAAAACCCTCAAACAACCTCTATGATATCTAGTTTTCGCCGCCATTTATCTGCCAAACTACCATCCTCCCTGTTTTCCTTTTTCATCACAACTATTTTCGCTAGAACTTGCCCCCATCACCAACTCCTTACCAGTGAATATAGATCCTTTAACTTGTTTTCAGTGCTGTTTGGTGGGAAGTTTTCTGCTCACCAAGCAACTACCTCACTTTGCAAAGCTTCCCGCCAAACAGCATTGAAAACAATTTACAGGATCTATCCTCACTAGTAAGGAGTAGGTGATGGGGGCAGGTTCTAGCGGAAATAGTTGTGATGAAAAAGGAAAACAGGGAGGATGGTAGTTTGGCAGATAGGGGAGACCGGGGCAAGATGACGAATGTCTTAATTTTTCCATTTTCCACTAGGAAACAGCACCAACTGGATACTACTGGCTCTCTTATCGTCTATTCGTTCAGCAATAGTTTAAAGACGCTGAAATTGTCATATTTGTGTTAGTTCTGAAGCTCTGATTGTTTACCGCTGCTACGTTATAACTTTCATGCATGTGTAAATAAGCTCTGCTAAAGATACAGGAATGATAGATTGTTTCTCTTTAGTATTTATGAGTAACTTAGTTTATATACTGCCTATTACCATGAATAAACGTTAATTAATCGCCTTTCTTTATGGCAATGAAGACGAATCCTTTCAAACAGGCAGTTCGGGGCAAGATGATGGGCCGAAACACGGGGCAAGATGACGGGCCGAAACACGGGGCAAGATGGCGGGCCGAAACACGGGGCAAGATTACAATACTTCTTCTTTACAAGTCCTGCTTGTGAAGAAGAATTTTGTGATCCTCCAACAGAAGAATGGTTCTAGTGCTGCAATGCCAAGAGTGGTGGCGTGAAGAATGTTCCAATTATGAAAAAAAACATTTTTATTTGTGACTATTGTTAGCTGCACAATTAAACAGTTCAACATTACTTTTCAATTCCTTACGATTAATTTAATGCTTGGTAAGATGTAAAAACACATTAAAAATTTGTTAAACTATGTCACATATTCAAAAAATAAATTGTGTTCAACCTTTTCAGTGTTGTCATCTTGCCCCGAAACCAAAGTCATCTTGCCCCAGTACTGGGGCAAGATGACGATTTGTTAAGGTTATGAAAAAATAAAAATATCCTTCATTTGTTTCATTTGAAAAATTAAATGGTACTATATTTCATACTACAAAGGATCACTCTAACAGCTCATGTAAAGGAAATTTTATTATCCTTAAAAATAAATTAATAAACAACAAAAATGTTAGCATAGTCATCTTGCCCCGGTCTCCCCTACTTGACGGGAAAACTAGATATCATAACTTTTTAAGGATGAGGATTTTTTGGCTTTAGGATGAAGGCCTTCTTTTTTGTAGGGAAGAAATAAAGGTTTTCTTGGCCGGGGGGGGGGATTTTTAAAACAGGGTTGTTTTTGATGAGATTAAATTTACAGCGTATACCTTTACGGTATTTTAATTTCTTATCCACCTTAAAGAATAGAGAGTAATCATAAGGAAATTTTACATTTGGATAAAGTTTTGCTTTTTAAGTTCATCTATGTAGATGCTTCCTGAAAAAAAAAAAAAGTTATTTCACACGATCCCCTTTCCGCCCCTTTAAAAAGTGAAACCTGTTTAAGTGAAGCTTTGAATGAACGCAAACGATTTGTAACCATCGCGCGAAATTTTGTCGTCTTAATAAAATATTAAAACGACCTCGTCGCCACGGTAATCTGAAAAATCAGAACAACATTAACCTCGGTTAAATGAGCTGAATAAGCCATTCGCGGTTGCTCAAAGTAATAATAATAATAATCAACTGAGATTGGGATATTTTACCGAAAATCAAACAGTATTTCCTTCAGCTTTTGTTTTCTTTCTGTATTACTTATTTTGTTTATTTACTTATTTACTCGCACGGCTTTGCCCGTAATAGAAAATTAAAAGGTCTTTTGGTTCGCCTGTATATTTACAAATAATGGATGGTGAATTTTTTCGCCAATTGACTTTAGCCCATGTTACGGTTCCACGTTATGATCATTTCGTAATTTACTCGTCTATCTTATGATAACTTTGTTCTTAAAATTAGAATTGAAAAAAAAAAGAACTACATCGAATTTTCGAAAAATCACTTCAAGGTGCACACCCCCATGCTACAAACCAACTTTGTGCCAAATTTCATGAAAATTGGCCGAACGGTCTAGGCGCTATGCGCGTCATAGAGATCCGGACAGACAGAGATCCTGACAGACAGAGGGACTTTCAGCTTTATTATTAACTAGTGATACCCGCACGGCTTTGCCCGTAATAGAAAAATCAAAAGGTCTTTTGGTTCGCCTGTATATTTACAAATAATGTACGGTGAATTTTCTCGCCAGTTGGCTTGTACCCATCTTACGGTTCCACGTTATGATCATTTCGTATCTCTCCAATTGGCTTGTGCTCATGTTACGGTTCCACGTTATGATAATTTCGTAGTTTACTCGTCTATCTTATGATAATTTTGTTCTTAAAATTAGAATAAAAAAAAGAACCGCGTCGAATTTTCGAAACATCGCTTCGAGGTGCACACCCCCACGCTACAAACCAACTTTGTGCCAAATTTCATGAAAATTGGCCGAACGGTCTAAGCGCTATGTGCGTCACAGAGATCCGGACAGAGAGAGATCCTGACAGACAGAGATCCGAACAGAGAGACTTTCAGCTTTATTATAAGTAAAGACAATGGCAAGAGGTTTTTTTTTTTTTTTTTTTTTTTTGATAAGACAACGGTTCCACGTTTTGATAACTTGGTCATTGACTCGTCCATCTTATGATCATTTTGCTCGGGAAAATGTTCTTAAAATTGGAATAGAAAAAGAACAAAATAGAATTTTCGAAACATCGCTTCGAGGTGCACACCCCCACGCTACAAACTAACTTTGTGCCAAATTTCATGAAAATTGGCCGAACGGTCTAGGCGCTATGCGCGTCACAGACATCCAGACAGACAGAGGGACTTTCAGCTTTATTATTAGTAAAGATTTATTATATTCTCTCTCTCTCTCTCTCTCTCTTTTTTTTTTTTTTTTTTTGGACAAGTCTTCCAGTACGGTAAAGAATTGCGTACAATTTCAAACGACTCCACGCCAGTTAAAGTTGACCTCATCAGAAGCTTTCTAGAACACCCCCCCGATCCGCCGGTGTTCTAACGATCGTCCCCCTTCCACCAAAAAGAACCAACCACAATCCTCTCACCGCGCGAGAACGCATTCCATTTTCGAATTCTTCTCCGGAAGACGAGGAGAAAAAAGAAATATCTCCCGTAAAATCTGTTTACAACGAACGTTAGAAAGGCATAAAACCGGAGATTCCCCCCCCCCCCGCCCCCCGATTGGAACGCGCCCTAATAAGTGCCCGATTCTCGCCATCATTTGATTGGGTTAGGTCTCTCTGATGAAATTGTCGGCTGCCGGGAGCTAATTAGAGATCTTTTTCTCGCTTCCGGCGAAGCGCATCTCTCCTTGAGCGTGAAATAAGAGTCCGCGCCCCGACTCCATTTGTTAAAAGTTGATTTAATCAGACATTTATGTCATCGATTTTGGCAACCTCTCTCTCCCGCCAATCGCGGGAGAGGCGCGGGGATTTTTTTCTTTTTCCTTTCTCCCGGGGGGTGGCGGGGGGGGAGACAAAAAAGACAAAAGCGGGGATGCGGCGTGATTTTTGGAGTTTTGTTCGCAAATGAAATTGGGGATGCTTCGTTTGATCCAGAATCGATAAGATATGCGCCAGCCTTAAAGTCTCTTTAAGGGGTTGTTCTGGAAAGAGATGGCTCCATTTCGCCCCCCGAGTGATCCTTCCGAAACACGTTTATGGAACTCCCCCCCCCCAAAGAGTCGCTTCCCGCCCCCCGGGGTTGTCATTGTCTGATTTTTGGTCAAGAAGCGAAACATTGTAACTGAATATCTCCCCATATCATCCCTCTCAGGGGCGGATCCAGAAGTTTTTGTAAGGGGGGTCAAGTCCCAATGGCCAGCGATATAGCTCCAACGTAAAATGTATCAACTAAGCCTACCCCCCCAAGGGTGATGGAGTCCCCCCCACAACTGAGATCAAAATCTTTTCTAATTGTCCCTTCTCTAATTTTTCCAAAGGCGTAGCCGGCGCTATGGATCATACCCTTTCAAATCTTCATCGAAAGTCATATTACGTTCGGCAGACAGACTGGTCACGTTACCGTAAGTTTTGAACAGATGGAGATCACAGTTATAAAATGGTTGTAAAAGCATAAACAATAGACAAATACACACATTGGTTTGAGGTGGAAGGGTGCTCTGAAAAAACGTTTAACTCATTTGAAATTGTTATTTGGAAAAGGACCAAAAATCTCAAAATAGCAATAGCCCAGTTAATAAACCCATTCAATCCTTTGAGTTTCGACGCTCTAAGGAGAAATTCCTTACAGAACCAAGGAAGAAAAAAAGAAAAAAAAACTTATTTCCACTACATTTTCTTTCGGATTTAAAAAAATTGAAGTAATAGTAATCACATAGTACAATTCTTGTCACAGGGGGGTCATCGGATCCTTTGATCCTCCCCTGAATCCGCCCCTGATCCCTCTCCCTCCTCCATGCGGGTCAGTCCAAAAATGTTACAAATGCTTCATATTCCAGTTTAATAGTAATCCTCATGTAAATAATAGCCAATGATCGAGTAACGCTCCTGACGTCACCAACAATGAAACTCGAGCCACGGCTTGATCATTTGATAATGCGTTTTGGTAATGTTTGGCATGCAGGGAAAGGCTTTATGGTGACAAGGCTGAACTCGATCCGGTCACTGAACTATTTTACTGACTGGAGTTTAGGGTTCATCCGCTGGATTCAAGAATCAAACTATCACCAAACAGGCTATGGCTTCGTTCAAGTGTAGAAGCAATTTTCACCCGTTATACCTTGACGGGCGACTTTCTAGTTTTTAACAGTAATCTGGTATCCACTCACTGTGTTACTTTTCTTTAGTTTTGATTATTAACCCCTTCAGACCTGGTGTCCGGTGTACCGGACATACACTTTAAACAACTGCGGTATAACTTTGATATACCCCCCCCCCCCAAAAAAAAAAATTACGCGCCAAATCTGGCACTCTCTACGGACTTTTTAGGGTTGCTGTTTCTTATTTTAGTGTTGGTAATTTAGGTTTTTTTCAGCTTTTAGGTTTTTGTTGTTTCCAAATTTAGTATTTTCTTGTATTTTGTACCATTTTTTGAGTTTTTTTTTTTTTTTTTTTAAAGTTTTGTGGCAACAATTTTTGGATTTCATATATGTTTTATCGCCATTTCATTCATTCGCCATTTCTTTGTGAAGTGATCAAGCAGATTTCTGACTTGCCGTATTTTGCCGCAAATCTGGTTCTATTTTCCAATTATATTTCTTTTCTATTAATTATTTCTATCTTTTAGCTTTCAATATGCCTACAGTATGTAGTATTGTTGAAAAGTTTCAGGGAATTTTGAGCCATAAAACAGGTATTTTGCTTGGCGAGAAAAAAAGTCGCCAAATTTCCGATTTGGGGGGTATATCAAAGTAGTTCCACAGCTGCTAATCATTTAATAATTGATTTAACTAGTTGATTTTTTTTTTTTTTTTTTTTTTTGTAGTTGACTCTTTATATTCTACTTATTATAATCTGCGAAATAATTTTTCGTTTTGGGATCGACAACACTGACAAATAAAGATTGAGAGATAGAGAGCGGCTCATTTTTCCAACCATGGATTTTCATCTGAAAAGCGAGGTTTTTTTCCTGATTTTTTTAAAAATATATAATCTTTAATGAATCGTTTCAAACGCTCATATTATGTTTTGTAATTGTTTGTAGAACATTTTATAATGAAGTTTGTTCGGTATTTTATCGTTTTTGTATATGAAATATTAATTTCAAAAATAGAAGTCCGGAATATTGGACGTGCCGTAACTCTTTTAATTTTTCTCCTACAAACCCAAAATTTTGTCTATAAGATACCCTTTACCATAGTACACTGTGTACCAAATATCAACATTTTTCGTCCAATATTTCATAATTCCGACTGAAGGGGTTAAGTCGTTAGGGATGAAACGACTAAGGTCCAAAGAATTAATGAAAATGTGAAGCAAATGATAAGCCTGAATAGAATAAAAAATAGGATAGGTCAGCACAAAAGAAAAACATATTTGCTCAGTTAACTTTGTTAGTAACACAGAAGGCACCTATCTCTGTTCTCTTCTCGTCGGGCATCTTGTTTCTACAAATAACTTCTATTGCAGTTGACGCCAAAATAGAATCAGCTCTTATACCCTCTACAGGCTACTTGTCGATACATTTTTGTTTGATTCCGTTCATTATATCTTGAGATACAGCTGTCATAATTGACGACAAAAAAACGTTCTATAGCTCAACCCGTTTGAACCAACATTGAATCAGTACATGTACCTGTTCACCAACATTGAATCAGCACATGTACCTGTTAGGGGCGACAAATGGACAAAATTCGCGCCAAAACCAATGGGCACAAGTTCACTTAGGGGCACATATGTGTACGAAATTTCGTTCGATTTCATGCGGTAGTGTTTGCTGTAGAGCGGCCAAAAAAAAAAAAAAAACTGGTCACACACACACACACAAACAGACAGACATTTTCCAAAAATGGTCGAAATGGACTCCGCACACTTCAAAACGTTCGAATCCGCCAAAATCCGAAAATTTCCACAAATCCAATATTTTTTTCTTTATATTAGAAATAGAAGAAAGTAAAAAACAATAAGCAATTGTAATAAGGAAAGATTTTTACCATTCTTCACCTGATAAGCAGGAATACTCGATCATTTGCGCTTTTTTTTTTTTTAATTTTCTTTTTTCCTTTCCTTTTTTTCTTTATTTTTTCTTCCTGTTGTGTTTTCACTCTACTGTCATTTGTTTTCCCATGTAGTTCGCGATGACTCGTCCTGAGAAAATGAAGGAGACGACATTTAAAATAGTTCAGTTTTATTTTATACTTTGTTCTGATACTCTCTTACTTATCTTTTTAAAGACTATTTCTTAAGTCATTTTCTCTGTCATAACGCCTGCCGATTCCGCTTTTTAATGATTACCACAAACAATGAGAAATAAGGGTAGTTACTGTTTGACCATGAATTGTATGTAATTTGGCAACCGGCCAAGTAAAGACAATTCCATCCGAATGAATCTAGCAGGGGATAAGGGAAAATAACTCTACGTTAAATCCCGGTTATCACAAATTTGCCATTTCAACTGCGCTTGCGCGCGGACTTAGCTGATTTCAAAACTCTTGCTAAATTAATTACAAACAGTTTAAATTTGGTAATAAATATGAGATGGCAAAAGATAAAAATTAGAAATCACAAAGTTTTCTCTGATTTAGTTTTTAGGCCTCGGTAAAGATTGAATTTTGCGTCATAATTATTAATGGATTCGGTGTCTGATTTGTCTGTCCTTTTTCAGGACCAAATTTTTAACCTCAGAAGAGCGTACTAGAATTTCAGCATCACTTCTAATACGAAGCCGAACCCTCAACCTAAATAAAAATGTATAATACTAAGTTGTTTACGCCTAACGTAAAATATCCGCAAAAGACGGATTTCTGTACTCATATTCCAATCATTTTTGAAGTACACAACGTGTTTTACACTTATGTTAAATAAATATTTCCAAACTAATAAATATTGAAGTGTCATTTTTCTCTTAAGATTATCAATTATTCATATCCGTAGTTTCATATAATGTATCCCGAAATCGCTGTGAAAATATTCTAATCGCATTCATTAATTTGGTGGGACTCTCGCTCAGCCTAAATATAAACAAGCAACACGAAATCTTAAAACAGAAAGCCCACAAAGCCAAGTCCGCGCGCAAGCGCAGTTGAAATGGCAAATTTGTGATAACCGGGATTTAACGTTAAGTGGGAAAATAGCGATGGGATACTGATACACACGTTTTATAATGTCACTAGTGCCTTATTCATTTATTGCATTCTCAGAAATAAAATGAGGGAAAACAAAGATAGTTACCATGGAAACAACAAAAAGAAAAGAAAATATTTTCATTTCGTTCAGGAACGTAAAAGCTAAATGGTAAGCTCAAAACTTTGTTGTAATTAAATAAGTCAATTAGTTTTTGCCGTGAGAATATAGATCGAATATACTTTAGATTGAAAAAATGTTTGCTGAGAGCAAATTTTCAATTTTGCAAAACTAAGGCTAAATAATAGAGAGGCAAAAGGGCACATCTAAAACAAACCAAATAACATCCCTATAAACTAATACATGAGCCCATATCCGCCGATAAACCGGACATTAGCCTTTCCATGCAATCGATGGTCAGATAGTATCATGTTAATTTTGTTCAAGTTAACAAACTCATTACAAGGCTGAACTTCAGCATGTGCTTAGATTTGTACTTCAGCAGTTGAAACTTTTCAAGTAATGCAGGTTTTCGAAGTTTGCTTTGATTCAAGTCATCTCATTAAATTTAAAAGCGTTTTTAAAAGTTTTTTTTTCGCTATATACTTGCTCAACATGGTTTTTAAATTCGAGCATACCAGCTTGCAATAGGGTCGTTTCCAAAATTTTAAAAATATTTTTTTTCTGAAAGAGCATGCTTAAAAACACAGGATCTGACCATTTTTTAAATAATTTGTTTAAGTTTGATATTTTTAAAAAAATTACTTAAATCGGTGCGCTTTCATTGTTTACGCCTCTACCGATGACATCACGAATGATGAAATGCCATTCACTGTTGCCATTCAGAAGAGCACAATATTTAATTCGCATCTTTACTCACGTGTATTGGCAACGATAGCAAGCGTAGAGCGCACTATTTAATTCGCTTCTTGATTATCATAACGTGGAAACGCGGTAGAAAGATGCGCCAAAGAGCATCATTCGTGACGTCATCAAGACCACGCCTCGTTTGAAAAATCGGACATTTAAAAAAATTAATTAAAAAATTACTGTTGGGAAAATGAAAGAATTTTCTTGGCCCATGTTATTATTGAGCAATCACGATTGCTTATTGCTTTTATTTGACTGTTTTGAGGTCCTATGATTTTATTTTCCCGCCAGCACCCTCCGCAGCACCACCGTCGACCGGCTCCTCACGATGCTGCTCCTATAGCGAAAACCGTCTCCAGGTTGCATCCATGTCCTACACACACGCGCATACATACACAACTACACACACACACATACACACATACACCTACACACATACACATACAGACACCTACACATATACACACACAAAAACATGCACACACATACACACAACTACCCACACATTCATGCCTGCACACAGACACAAACACACATGACTACACACACATACACATACCCCCCCCCCACACACACATTCATACCCACACATTCATCTCTGCACACAGACACAAACACACATGCCTACACACACATACACATACCCCCTACACACGCCTACACACACACACACTCGTGATTGCGAAAAACATAATTTGAATTCAAGATGCCAAAATTCAAGTTAATATTATTTATTTTTTTGCTTATTCTATCATTTTCAGTGACTAAAAGTACTACTTTTGACTGAAGGAAACAACCCCATTAGAGTTTTGAAAGTGTTTTTTAAGTAACTTATTATTTTTAAAGGTAATTACATACCAGCGTGCGTGAGTGTGGGTAGAGTATTTGGGGGCGATTCCGCAGCCAAAGATGGCAGTCCCCCCTCGCCGCGGGAGGGGGGTGGGGGGGGGGGTGGGGGGAGGCGTCGCTCGAGCTGATTGCCCGCCGCGGTGGCAAACACGGCAAATGAAGTCCCTCTCTCTTCCCTCCCGTAATCCACTTAGGCCCGCTACAGAAATCACGGGATCGCGGCGGAGAGACAAAAATGTGTCGCGCTTCGCCTTTTTATTGATGAGGCGCTGCATTTACATGATGCGGCTGCGGGTCGCATACCAAGTGGCCCCCCCCCCACGCCCCCCCGCCGGGGGGAGCCGACCCGGCCGACATCTTGGTCCCGAGCGCCAGACCTCGGAATTAAGGGGAGTCAATGCCCTAAATAGTTTCAAAAAATTGATTTTTATATATTTTGAAACTCTATTTCAATACCTTGTTAATGATACAAACTTCTTGATCGTGCTCATATTAGAAGTAAGTTAAAAAGTGCTTCAAAAAACGGTAAACATATGTTGGTAAGGTATGATTTTCCCCTTTAAATGGAATATCTCGAAATGGTATTTTTGAAACTAAATGTTCCTTTTTTTCAGAAACTAAATTGTGTTTGGATTTGAAATTTTTATCGCCTATTCCATATATCTAGTTGCATATACTGAAGTAAAATTTTTCTCATGTTCCAAAAATATTTTTTTATAGAGCTGATTTCGTGTTGCAAAATGGCATTTTTTGAACAAAATACAGTGACTTACGCGTTAGAATTTTTAAAATAAAAACTAAGCTTTTATTCTGTGAAATTTTACTTCAGTATAGAGAAAAGAGTCTACTTAAGATACAGAAAAAATTTCATTATTGTATCTTTAATAGATTTTCAAAAAAAGGTACATGAACCTTTGCAAATTAACATTAATGGTATAGGGGGCACTGACTCCCCAGAAGCTTTTCATGTTAGTTGATGCACTGTTTTGATTAACATGGTGGATTATTTCATATTTTAATAGCTTAATTCAACCATTTGGCGGAGTTATTTTCATTTAAATGTAACTTTTTGTCCTATTTCATAGATTGTTTTGCAGGGGTGCCCACTCGCAATAGGAACAAGGGAGCACCCACCCTAAATATTGCAAAGACTGCCCTCAAACACAAGAGCTGCCCCCCTCCCAAATAAGAAAAATACCCGGCCACCCCCGCTAAAAATTTCAATGGCACAGTCTGCACCATGACAACCCCCATGACGTGTAAATTACGTATCATACTACTAAGTTATAGTACTACAATGTTAATACAATACAATGTTAATACATACTACAATGTTAATTTTCAACGTATGACGTATCAAATTTTCGTTAAAACTCAACTGCCTACATTACCATAAGCTTTGGAATGTATGCGATTACAACTATAAACTAGATGGAAAATGCACACCACACACGTGGTTAAAAAAAAAGGTTAATATTGATTCCATAAATTGGGGGGGGGGTCGTAATAAAATTCTTGTCACACAGGGGGGGGGAGGGGGCAGCTGACCTTTTGACCCTCACCTGAATCCGCCCTTGCACTAGTTAATAATAAGACAAACATCAAGTACTGCTAACAACAATAGTTGGTTATATATATTTTTCCTTGTTATTTAGAAACATTTTAAATATTTTGAAATTTTATATGCGATCTGGCCCGCATGAACTATTTTAATATGAGGATTGAAAAAAAGGTAAGCTATAGCAGAAAGTTTCGTGATAGCCGCAACATACTAGCTCAACAATATTGCTTTTTGACAACAAACTATAATTCAAGTCCTTCTTCGTTTTTGGCGAATATTCTACAATTCGGCATGCAATGGGGTTGTTTCCTTCAGTCAAAAGTACTACTTTTAGTCACTGGAATTGATAGAATAAGCAAAAAAAAAAAAAAAATATTAATTTGAATTTTTGGCATCTTGAATTCAAATTATGTTTTTCGCAATCACGAGCGTGTGTGTATGTATGCGCGTGTGTGTTTGTGTAGGCGTATGTATGTGTGTTTGTGTAGGAGCATGTGTGTGATGCGTGTGTGTGTGTGTGAGTGTTGTGCATGTAGTGCTGTGCGTGTAGACGTTGGTGTGTGTGTGTGTGTAAGTAGGTATGTGTGTTTGTGTCTGTGGGCAGGCATGAGTGTGTGTATGTGTGTGTGTATGAGTATGTATGTGTAGGTGTGTGTGTAGGAGTGTGTATGTGTAGGTGTGTGTGTGTATGCGTGTGTGTGTAGGATATGGACGCAACCTGGACAAGGTTTTCGCAAGAGGAACAGCATCGTGAGGCCGGTCGACGCGATGGTGGTGCTGGCAGAGGGTGCTGGCGGGAAAATAAAATCAGCGTAACGTCAAAAACAGTCAAATGAGAACAATAAGCAATCGTGATTGCTCAAAAAAAAAAAAAAAAAAAAAAAAAAAACATGGACCCGGAAAATATTTTCATTTTCCCAACAGTTGTTTTATAATTCATTTTTAAAAATGTCCGATTTTTCAAACAAGGCGTGGTCTTGATGACGTCACAAATGATGCCCTTTGGCGCATCTCTCTACTGCGTTTCCACGTTATGGTAATCAAGAAGCGAATTAAATATTGCGCTCTACACTTGCCGTCGTTGCCAATACACGTGAGTAAAGAAGCGAATTAAATATTGTGCTTTTCTGAATGGCAGCAGTGAATGGCATTTTGTCATTTGTTATGTCATTGGCAGAAGCGTAAACAATCAAAGCGCACCGATTAAAGTAGCTTTTTCTTTAATATTAAACTTTGTCAAATTATTTAAAAAAATGGTCAGATCTTATGTTTTTAAGCATGCTCTTTCAGAAAAAAATACTTTTAAAATTTTGGAAACGACCCCATTGATCGTTAGTTATTTCTTGTGCTTGTAATAAACGTTGTCAAAAATCAACATTGTAAGAAAAGAGGAATTAATACCTAATGAGAAGTAAACGAAATAAAATGATTCCGTCGTCTGATGATATATAAATGAATGTCGTCTGAGTATATTTAATTCTTGCATTTCTGAAAGGTGTCACGTGTTAAATCAACATTGTTAGAAAATAGGAATTAAAACGTATTTAGAGAAAGAGGAAAACGTACTAGAACGATCCCGTTACCATATTTTTTAGTGTATCGTCTGATTGGATTTAATTCTTACATTTCTGAAACGATTGCCTGTTTCCAAAAAGTAACATTGTTAAAAAAAAGAAGAAAAAAATTATGTTAATTTGGATTTTTGGCATCTTGAAATACTCCAAATTTTGACGAATGATTAAACACAGAATGTAACGATATATAATTACAATGAGAAGTCACATTCGGGCATTTAAAAATTGCCATGTCGCAACTATGCGAGTATATGTCTCCAGAGTCCCGAAGTGGTTTCGCCTCTCAGGGGTACGCTAGAAATTATCGTTCAACCCCTCCGCAGCACTATTTACGGGGACTTCTATTGCAATTACGGCGTGCATCGCCCCCTGTTATCAAATTTTATTACTAACGAGTGGCACCCGCACGGCTTTGCCCGTAGTAGAAAATTAAAAGGTCTTTTGGTTCGCCTGTATATTTACAAACAATGGATGGTGAAGTTCTCGCCCATTGGCTTGCCCATGTTACGGTTCCACGTTGGTTCCAACTTGGTCATTGACTCGTCCATCTTATGATAATTTTGCTCGGGAAAATGTTCTTAAAATTGGAATAGAAAAAGAACGAAGTCGAATTTCTGAAACATCGTACCGAGGTGCACACCCCCATGCTACAAACTATCTTGGTGCCAAATTTCATGAAAATCGGCCGAACGGTCTAGGCGCTGTGCGCGTCACAGACATCCAGACAGAATTTCAGCTTTATTATTAGTAACTAGTGATACCCGCACGGCTTTGCCCGTAATAGAAAAATCAAAAGGTCTTTTGATTCGCCTGTATATTTACAAATAATGTATGGTGAATTTTCTCGCCAGTTGACTTGTACCCATCTTACGGCTCCACGTTATGATAATTTCATATCTCGCCAATTGGCTTCTGCCCACGTTACGGTTCCATTTTATGATAATTTCGTAATTTACTCGTCCATCTTATGATATTTTTGTTCTTAAAATTGGAATGGAAAAAGAACCACATCGAATTTTCGAAACATCGCTTCGAGGTGCACACCCCCATGCTACAAACTAACTTTGTGCCAAATTTCATGAAAATCGGCCGAACGGTCTAGGCGTTATGCGCGTCACAGACATCCTACAGACATCCTCCGGACAGAGAGACTTTCAGCTTTATTATTAGTAAAGAAGGTTTCCAACTTTCTGTACGTGATTTCTGTGGGTTTCACAATAAGCATACCGTTTATTTTATTCCTATTCTGTTTTCGGGGTAGTTAATTTTGGAATCAGGGAGTCTTCTCCTGTGCCCTTTTATGTGCGTAGAAAAGTATCTAAAGAGCTACTCATTTAACACGCGTGCAAATTGCATGAGTACAGGCACTCACCTATTATTTTGTGGAATGAAAAGAGATTTGATTATTCCGCATCAGATTCACACACTCACACAAACACACATACACATACACACAAACCAGTGGCGTACCCAGGGGGTGGGCTGATAGGGCTACAGCCCCCCCCCCCGAAATTTTCAAAATTAATTATAAAAATTATAATAAAGAACAAGTTTTTTTTTATGATGTATTTTTGAAATCTTACATTCGTATTGATATCAGAAAAGCGATACATGAACTTTTCTTAGCTACAGTTCATAAGTATCCCCCCCCAGCTCAAAGACTTTCGAGCTCAGCTCCCCCCCCCGAACTGAGTTGTCTGCGTACGCCGCTGACACAAACACATAACAAACACACGCATACATACAGACACCTACACATGCACACACAACTACCCACACACACATGCATGCACAGAGACACAAACACATCTACACACACATACACATTCCCCCCCACACAAACACTCATACACACAACTACCCACACACTCATACCTGCACACAGACACGAACACACATGCCCACACCATGGGTGCAAGTTTGGGGATGTGTTCAAGACGGAAAATATTTTGAGTCCCCCCCCCCCCATACACACATGCGTGCTTAAGGAAAAATTTAAGATCATAAATGTTGTAGATTTTGAGTATGGCAGTTTTGGAATCTGTGTTTACTTTGAATTTTTCACTTTTAAGAGTTTTGATATCGTAGTTCCAAAAAACACCAATAATTGGGGGTCTGGGGGCTCTCCCCGAATTCAAAAACTTCAATTTTTTTAAATTGAAGTCTAAAAAGCGCAATGATAGGCCATTTTGGTAAAGTTCAGGGAAAGGGGAGGTTCAGGGTACCAAAATCACAATATTGGGTGATCTTCAAAAATATTATAGCTGGCTCTCCCCGAAATTGAAGCTTTAAAAACGAAATTGTACTCCCTCTTTCATAACATTTACACGCTTTTTGAATGCATTATCGAAGGGACGGAGTTCAAGAACTCTCCTTCGGCAATATTTCGAAATTGAAGTTCCAAAAACACAATTTTAGGCGCAAAAGCAATCGGGGCTCCAAGCCATTAGTTTTTCTGCCAATCTTAAATATTTTTATTGCAGCAATAAAATCGCATTTGACATAAGATTTTCACTTTTGCAACATAAACCAGTTTTGATCGGAAAGTCTCCCCAAGATAGCGCGAACAAACCAGAAAAGAATGAAAGGTGGGGGAAGGGTATGGGCGATTAATGAAATGGCAAATGAGAAAAAAAAAACGAAAGGACACACACCTCCAAAAGCACGTTGTAAACAAAATAAGCTCATAGCGGAAAATCAAGAGAATGTCCATGTAAATTCGTGGTTATGGAAAGATCCTGCAATTAAAGCATATTTTTCGAACACTCAATTTTTCTTTTTTTAGTAAAAACTGAAGGAAAGTAATAGAATTTCTTTCCGTCCCGACCTCCGTCTCGGAAATTTTGTCCAAGACGGAAATCCGTCCTGAGACAGAAGGTCTTGCACCCATGGCCCACACACACGTACACATACCCCCTACACACATACACATACCCCTACACACAAACACACATACCCCCCCCCCCCCCACCACACACACACACATAAACACGCACGCCTACATACATACACACACTCGTGATTGCGAAAAATATAATTTGAATTCAAGAGGTGAAAATTCAAATTATATATATATATATATATATATATATATATATATATATATATATTTTTGCTATCAATTTAGGCACTTGTGCTCCGAAGCGTTTGGTATTTCATCTAAGGTGTTATTTTTTACGGGATTTCCATTGGTACCGAATTCGAAAAAAAACGGACAATTTTTTTTCCGCGACAAACATGAGAGCAGTCGAACTCGCTTATACCGTATTACCCCTCATTATCCGGCATGCCCCAAAGAAGGTACTAGAAAAAAAATTCGGCTTAAAAGTGAATATAAGTTCTATAAACATCGTATTAGTATAATTAAACAGTTTAATTTTGTAAAAATATTTACCAACAATGTCATTTGTTATATTTACAAGAAAAATATTGTTCAATAACGAATCATTTCATAAAAATTAAATTAAAACTAAGTAAGCAAACATTTAAGCAGTAAGTGACCGCCCCTAAACCAGTGCTAAAGAATGTACCACAGCTATTCAATAAATAAAAATTAAACTGACCTCTCTAAAAGGAACCTAAAATAATATTTATTTAAGAAAATGAAGAACAAATCGCAGCAGGTTGCTTCTGAATTGATTACTTTATTGACATACTAGTGGTACCCGCACGGCTTTGCCCGTAATAGAAAAAATCTAAAGGTATTTTGGTTCGCCTGTATATTTACAAATAATGTATGGTGAATTTTCTCGCCAATTGGCTCGTGCCCATGTTACGGTTCCACGTTATGATAATTTGGTATCTCGCCAATGGGCTTGTGCCCATGTTACGGTTCCACGTTATGATCATTTCGTCATTTACTCGTCCATCTTATGGTATTTTTTTTTTCTTAAAATTGGAATAGAAAAAGAACTACATCGAATTTTCTAAACATCGCTTCGAGGTGCACACCCCTATGCTACATACTAATTCTGTGCCAAGTTTCATGAAAATCGGCAGAACGGTCTAGGCGCTATGCGCGTTACAGATTTTCTGACAGACAGAGATCCGGACAGTGAGACTTACAGCTTTATTATTAGTAAAGATAAAGAAAAGATCACTACCTTTCTGCTGACGTCGAGAGGTTGAAGGGATTTTTCTGAGACAGGATTGGCAAAGCAGGCTGGAGGAAATTAACAGAAATCATACGAATCACTTAAGGATTGCTCGCTCTATCCGGATATTGTTCTTTACAAGCGAGTTATGCTCCTACTGTGCCAACCAACTATTTATTATTTCCTCGTTTAATCCGAGCTCTAGTTAAATCAGGAACCTCGTTACCGTGTGACGAATTATCCGACATAATAGCATCAAAACAAAAGTAAATTTCCCCATTCAGTTTCAATTAGAAACCAAACCACAGTATGGAAAAAAAAAAAAATTCCGAAAGTAACCTTTTTTCACAAAAAAAAAATGTGTATTGCATATAATAGGAGTTTCTTATTTATGGTAGGTCATTATTAATGGATTTAATTATCTTTACTAATAATAAAGCTGAAAGTCTCTCTGTCTGTTTACTTGATGACTGTATATAACCTCACGAAAAACAGACAATATCGTAAATATTTTCATTTTTCCTTTATGTTAAGAAAACAATGAGAGTATTTTTCTTAAAAAATGTAATTTTATAGTGTAGCACTATGCAGGTATTTCATACCTATATACAGTAGTACTTCCTTTAAGGGACACTTCCAAATAAGGAACACTGTATTTAAGGGACAGTTACAGAGAAAGCCTTCAAAAGTTAATGTATAGATACCTACGACGTATTGAATTTATCACCGGAATTTAAGAAACAAAAATTCAACTGTGAAAGTTTGATCTTAATGTAATATGATGTATTGTAAAATTCTTGCTAAAATTTACATGCATGTTTTTTCCTCTCACCAATCTATTCAAGTAGAATAACATTGTCAGCGGCCCATGAATAGCTTTGTGTAAAAAATTTCGAATGTGAACACTGATTTATAGATTTTTTTTTAATTTCATGAAATCAACCAAGTTTATGTAAGGAATTCTTCAAAATCATTCATGTGCGTTACAGAACTTTACCATTACTAAATTTCCGATTAAGTTTTGATCATTTAAAGAATAATTTTGAGATTTGTAAAATGTTGATTAACGAACCTACTCTTTTTTACTTCCTCTTACAAAAGAGGAAGTATTGTATTCGTGAAAAAAATTTCACTCAAAAATCGGCCTTCATTTCCATTTTGCTCGCCCCCGAATGAATATTGATTTTTTTTTTCAACTCGAAAACACGTGGATAAGTGCCTAAGAACGTATTGACGCCCGAAATATACATTTTGACAATTCCCGAGTTAATTACAACGAGTTTTCTCGTGGAGTCTGTATGTGCGTATGTGTGCATGTATCTCGCATAAATCAAAAACGGTATGTCCTAGAAAGTTGCAATTTGGTTAGTAGACTCTTAGTGGGGTCTAGTTGCGCACCTTCCCTTTTGGTTGCATTCAGATGCTCCTAAGGGGATCTTTTACACCTTCTTGGGATAAAATCAGTGATAATTTCAATGCAAACTCAAGTGCTGTTGTAATTTTGCAAAAACTTGGCAATAAATCGCCAAGTTTTGTCGCCAACTTGGTGACAAATTTGGCGGATTTTTTCTTTTTTAATTTGGTTTCAATTTGGCCATATTTAGAGAGTTAACAATTGAATCACATTAAAACTGCCAATATTGGGAAAATTTATCTGTGTTAAACGTTTTCTTTGCTTCGATTCGTAACAAACTTGGGGTGAAAACATTTTTTTAAATTATGATACATTTATCTTTGCCATTATGGCAACACATTAGTACTTTTACTATATTTGAAATGGTCGTTGCTGTAGTTTCGTTATATTTTCGTTGTTGTCCTTTTCTAAATAAATACCAGGAAAAATACATCTGGATCTCTAATTATTCTTCAAGCAACATAACAAATTCACGGAGCTCACTTAACACATTTAAAGTGTTTCTTTACTTACTCCGATTAACTATTATCATTAAATTGGAGTCAAAGGAAGTCATGTAATGCACACATTATCTCGTTTGAACGATATTTTGTGAGTTATTTCCAAAAATCCGAACAGCTCGAAAATCCGAACTACTTATTTACTCGTTCTGATTTTCGACCTTCTTCTGTGGTTGGATCGCTTTTTGAACCAAAATGTCGTCTGCATGCCGGCTCCCCCTTCGACCCGAGCGCTCAGGCTTCGTTTTTCTTCGATTTATGAGGGGGGGGGGGGTCCTAAATCTGGTCCCGATTCGTGCCTTTTGCCCGGGATAACTCGGTTAGGCGGGGAGCTCCGAATGCTCACTTCCGGCGCTGTTAGACGGCGTTTTTACCGATTATTGTTCGCGCCACAGGGAGAGACGTGTATCGCGGCTCGAACGCGCACTCGGGTTCGAAAATAAATAGAAAACAGAACGATGCTCCGACTAACTAACTGCGACGATTTCGCCCACTTCCCCTTTATTGTAGTCGGCCTCGACATCCGAAAGGCGATCATTGATGGAGCAATCAATGGTCGTTCATTGCCCGATCCACTCTGCACCATTTTTGTACTTCATTACAGGGTTTTTTTTTTTTTTGAGCAATCACGATTGCTTATTGTTCTCACTTGACTGTTTTGATGTGCTATCATTTTATTTTTCCTCTGCAGCATCACCGTTGACCGGCTCCTCACGATGCTGCTCCTATAGCGAAAACCGTCTCCAGGTTGCATCCATATCCTACAACCACACGCATACATACACAACTACACGCACACCCACACACACACAAACACATACACACATACATACAGACACCTACACACACAACATACGCACACACATACACACACACATACAGACACCTACACACACACAACATACGCACACACATACACACACACATACAGACACCTACACACACAATATACGCACACACATACACATAACCCGTACACACACATTCATACACACAACTCCCCACACACTTATGCCAGCACACAGACACAAACACACATGCCTACACACACATACCCCCACACACAACTACACACATACAGACACACATACAGACACCTACACGTACACACACAAAAACATACGCACACACATACACACAACTACCCACACATTCATGCCTGCACACAGACACAAACACATATACCTACACACATACACATACCACACCCCCACACACATTCATATACACAACTACCCACACACTTATGCCAGCACACAGACACAAACACACATGCCTACACACATACACATACCCCCTACACACAAACACACATACTCCCCACAGACAAACACACACGCCTACATACACACAGTCGTGATTGCGAAAAACATAATTTGAATTCAAAATGTCAAAATTCAAATTAATTTTTTTTTAATTTTTTTAACTATGATATTTTAAATTTTAGAGACAATTATCCACTACAATATTAAAATCTGTTCGCGTCCGTCTGTCTGTCTGTCTGTCTGAAGATCGATCTTCTCGAGAACCGCTGCGAATCGGGAGTCAAACGAGATACTGATCAATTTGAAATTTTCCAAAGAAAACAGTAGAACCAATCTCGTAATTTTGCGACTTTAATTAGCGGATATATTAAAGAAAACGTTAATTAACATAACGTTCCTATTCAGAGTCACAACTGACTACAACTGTATTTATGTCGAGGACTGCATACTAAGTGCCTTGCCTCCATTATTTTATATACCGATAGATGGCAGCACCATCACCGGATCGAACAGTTAATGAGAATTTAGAACTAGACCAGGAGCTAATAGCTGCCTGGTGCTAGCACCCCCAGAGGTATCGTTTCAATTGGAGGACATTGAGACCACGAGCCTATTTAACGTCGCCCAGTCCCCTTTAATGACGACGGTGGGTCTTCGACCATCGAGGTTCGAACTCAGGACCCTCCGGCCCCGAATCCGACACTCTACCGATCGGGCTACCACGGCCCCTAACATAACGTTATTCGGGAATTGTATTTCTTTCCTGTTGCCATTTTGCATATGCGTGAGCAAGTAAAATTCTAATAATTCTTTTAAAAGAGATTTTTTTGGCTGCTGTCCAAATCTTAAAACAACGTTTCCATCTAGAATTTCATTTTAAATTAGTTTAAAATTAGTTGCTCTATTCGGACATAGCCTTTATTTCATCGTCTGTCTTTTTTTTATTTTTTACATTCAACGTTCTTAACTCTTTTCAGCATATGAAAGTTGTTTCTTTAGCTATGTTTATTGATTGGTAGTGTACGTTTGTCATTCACCGGCCTCATATTTTGGTAGATTTAGGAGGTGCGACTAATTATGTTTATTTTGTTGGAGTTTTTCCCGTCACATGGGTGAGTTTTCGAATTGTAATAACTCTCTTTTTCCTTCCTGTTTCTATTTTTGAAATACAGTTTGTATCGTTAAAAGAACATGTTAAATTAAGATTGTTTGGATTTGTGAAACAGAGTTGAACAAAAATATTGTTTTTAAGGATTTTAACTGAAGCTTAATTCGAATCTGATGACTTGGTATTAAATTAATGCTAATTGGTATTTATTAAGTCTTGGTGCTTTAGTTTCACGTAATCAACCAAAAAGTATGTGTCATTTTATGTAAAAAGCTGATCGTAATTGTACATACAAATGTTTCAGATATAGTCTATCAGATTTAATTCAGTTTAAAGTGAGCACAGATTATAATTGATAATGCATATATTTTCATCTTGTGTGCTAACTGATTATACTCATAACTTGCATTATTGATAACTATGATTAACTTTAAAGAGATTTTTGCCAAAAATATGCTCTACTGGTGTTTTGCAAACCTTGCATTACGCGTATTTATTTACTCCTCAGCGCTTTAGAAACTGATGTTAGAGTAATACAAAAACATCAATTGGACATCTCTTTCGTTTTTTACGTAGGCCGTGCAACGCCGGGCACGCAGCTAGTGTATTATTATTCATGATAAGAAAAAGAATACTCGAAAATTAATGATTTGTGCATGTTGCTCAACACTTACAAAGCAAGAAAACCTTTTAGAAAGCTAATTCGCAACTCTTATCAACTATAGGGGGCGCTGCAGCCACTGTCTAATGGCGGATGAAAAAGGTAAAACAAACAAATGCCGTAACTTATTACTTGCTTTGACGCTTAGTGAATGGCAGTCATTTATCATAGCGTTTGTAGGAAGCTTTCTTTTCTATTCTTCCAAAATTACATTACACCACAACCTATCTGAAGCCTGCAATTTACCCCAAAGAAAACACGTGGAACGGAATGTTTTACCTTTTTCTTTGGTATTCTTAATCACCGCAAGGTAACGTATTCAAGCTCTGGAGTAGCGAATACTTCAAATTATGAAAATCGTTTCTTAAATTCGAATAGATCCCAGTCAAAATGTAAGGTTTAACATTCTGGGGATGAAGTGCAAATAGACGCATAAAAATGTCGAATCGGAACAAATGAATTGAGGAATCAGAGGCTGTTTATCGTTTTCCGTCAGGGGTAGTCGTTATTTATGAGGAGCCTCATTGATAGTTTTGTATTCATCGCTTTAAAGGTAAAAAGAAGTTTTAAGCCAAGTTGTCCAAATTCGAGGAGGAGAGAGAGTCCTTTGGTTCGTACTGATCCGATTGAAAGGCATGATTTTTGTCAGAACTTCGAAAGAGCTTCCTTCTTTCCTAATAATAAAGCTGAAAGTCTCTCTGCCCGGATCTCTGTCTGTCAGGATCTGTCTGTCTGTCAGGATCTCTGTCTGTCTGTCAGGATCTGTCTGTCTGTCAGGATCTCTGTCTGTCTGTCAGGATCTCTGTCTGTCTGTCAGGATCTCTGTCTGTCTGTCAGGATCTCTGTCTGTCTGTCAGGATCTCTGTCTGTCTGTCAGGATCTCTGTCTGTCTGTCTGGATCTCTCTCTGTCCGCATCTCTGTCTGTCCGGATCTCTGTCTGTCAGGATCTCTCTCTGTCCGGATCTCTGTCTGTCTGTCAGGATCTCTGTCTGCCTGTCAGGATCTCTGTCTGTCTGGATCTCTCTCTGTCCGGATCTCTGTCTGTCAGGATCTCTCTCTGTCCGGATCTCTGTCTGTCAGGATCTTTCTCTGTCCGGATCTCTCTCTGTCTGTCAGGATCTCTGTGACGCACATAGCACCTAGACCGTTCTGCCGATTTTCATGAAATTTGGCACAGAATTAGTTTGTAGCATGGGGATGTGCACCTCGAAGCGATGTTTTGAAAATTCGATTCTGTTCTTTTTCTATTCCAATTTTAAGAACATTTTCCCGAGCAAAATTATCATAAGATGGACGAGTAAATTACGAAATTATCATAACGTGGAACCGTAACATGGGCACAAGCCAATTGGCGTGATACGAAATTATCATAACGTGGAACCGTAACATGGGTACAAGCCAATTAGCGAGAAAATTCGCAATACATTATTTTTAAATATACAGGCGAACCAAAAGACTTTTTAATTTTTCTATTACGGTCAACTACCGTGCGGATACCACTAGTAGAAAAAAAAAACATAAAACTTTTTAGAGTCTCTCATTTCGAGTCAACTCCCGGTGGGGTGGGGGGGGGGCGCTAACTAGTACCATTTTAACTGAAATAGTGTTGGATTGTTGACCCGCCTAGCCTTCTCAAAATATTACAATGTAGCCCTTGAGTAAAAAAGTTTGGAGACCCCTGAGTTCTGCTACACCTTTTTTTTCTTTTTTCAAACGTATGAATAAATACATAGAGAGTGGATTCAACTTTCTGGTTTGGGATGGAGTCATTGCTATGCAATATGAACCTTGTCAGAAGTATATCCACTATATAATGGTAGGTTCGTCAGTTCGGCGGGTTAGGGGGAAGGGGTTCGAAATCACGGAATCGAAATGAAATTCGCTAATGTCTCAGGGGTTTTATTAACATCACTCTAGGAACTGCGAAAAAACTGTATGCTTTCTTCGAGACATACGCTGGTCAAAATAAGAAGGAATAACATTGCAGGAGACTTTTTCTACAAATCCTAAGAAGAAATTTAACAAGGTTGATGACTTTCCTCTGAGAGGACATTTGTTTGTCCTTTGTAACCGGGATTTTAGAACAGTAAAACGAATGTTAAACAAATATGACAGATTATTACCTTGTGAAATCCAATCTCTTGTGATATTCTGAAATTACATCAAGAGTAAGCAAGGAAACACTAAATATTTTCACCCCTATTTTCTTGCGAACCAATTTTAATGTGATTCAGTGGTTTCCTCTCTCATTTCACCAACATTGGCCAAATTAAAACCAGATTTAAAAATTTAAAAAAAAAAAAATTAATTTGAATTTTGACATCTTGAATTCAAATTATGTTTTTCGCAATCACGAGTGTGTGTAAGTAGGCGTGTGTGTTTGTGTGTGGGGGGTATGCGTGTTTGTGTGTGAGGGGTATGTGTGTTTGTGTGTAGGGGTATGTGTATGTGTGTGTAGGCATGTGTGTTTGTGTCTGTGTGCTGGCATAAGTGTGTGGGTAGTTGTGTGTATGAATGTGTGTGTGGGGGGGCATGTGTATGTGTGTGTAGGCATATGTGCTTGTGTCTGTGTGCAGGCGTGAATGTGTGGGTAGTTATGTGTATGTGTGTATGTTTTTGTGTGTGTGTATGTGTAGGTGTCTGTATGTATGCGTGTGTGTATGTGTTTGGGTATGTGTGTAGGTGTATGTGTTTGTGTGTGTGCCTGTATGCGTGCGTGTGTGTGTGTAGTTGTGTATGTATGTGCGTGTGTGTAGGACATGGATGCAACCTGGAGACGGCTTTCGCTAGAGGAGCAGCATCGTGAGGAGCCGGTCGACGGTGATGCTGCGGAGGGAGGCGATGGGAAAATAAAATGATAGGACGCCAAAAACAGTCAAATGAAAGCAATAAGCAATCTGATTGCTCAAAAAAAAATCGCCAAATTTTTCGCCAAGTTGGAAACAAAACTTGGCTGCCAAAAGCTTGGCGACATATTGCCAAGTGTTTGACAAATTAAAACAACACTTGAGTTAGCATCGAAATTAACAATAATTTCCCCCCGCAAAGGTATAAAAGACCCCCTTAGGAACATCCGAATGCAACCAAAAGGGAAAGTGCACAACTAGACCCCCACTAGGAGTCTACGTACTAAATTTCACCTTTCTAGGACATACCGTCCTTGAGTTATGCTACATACATATGCACATACACACATACATACATACGGACGTCACGAGAAAACTCGTTGTAATTGACTCGGGGATCGTCAAAATGGATATTTCGGGTGTCTGTACGTTCCTAGGCACATATCCACGTGTGGTCGGGTAGAAAAAAAAAACTCAACATTCATTCGGGGGTGAACAAAATTGAAATGAAGGCCGATTTTTGAGTGAAATTTTTTTCGCGAATACAATACTTCCTTTTTCGTAAAAGGAAGTAAAAATGTGCAAAGGCCCTTCGAGGGTGGGTTTTTGCCATGCAGGTAGGAGCTGGTTGATTGGGCAACTATCGCGATCCCGCTTCGGAGTTGGGACACGACTCTTGGCGCGCAATGGAAGAATGCGCGCGAGCGCCGTTGGCGCCGTTGCGAGGGGGGAGGGGGGAGGGGGCGGGGCAACCCCGGGGCGTGCTTCTCCGACATTGGCGGCGAAGGTTGCAACAGATTAGACGCTCCATTTCACGCGCCCGCAGAAGCGATCGATCCCCCGTCCACCCCTCCGCGGTACCCTCCTCCCCCCTCGCAGGAGCTGGGGGGTCGTGCTCACATTGCCGAGAGGGACGCGCTGGAGCCCCCCACATGAGGGAGAATATACAGTAACGTTGGAAATCGCTGGACTGACATATATATATAGATTTGTAGTTGGACAAACAGATACGCTACAGACATATACATGTATACATACATGCAACATATCATATACAGTATACTCCCGATTATCCGTGCTAATCACCGGGCGGCGTAGCACGGATAATCGAAAAACACGGATAATCCGAAAAATCATTTAAGGAATATGCAAGGTAACTATTTAAGGGGAAATTAGAAAAAACTATGTATATACTCACACAAACCAGGAACTTTTCTTCGAAATGTATTGCTTAAAAAAAAAATCGGTGATATATTTTGCTTTCTTTGTTAGTTTAAATTGTTGCGTATGTCCGTACGAATTTTTCTTACTGCAATTACTTCTCCGTAATCGTAACTTCTTTCACTCATGTAATCCAATAGATGTTCCACAGATTGTAGAGCAGTAGAATGTGAAATTGTATTTTCTTCATGTTCTTCATCTTCGTTTTCGGTATCATCACTTGCGTTTGATTCAGTAACTAGTTCAATGATATTTTCGTCAATTAGACATTGAAATCCTGATTCACATTCGTCGCATTTAAACCTCTCTTCGACATTTTCAGCGTCAACGGATTCGAAACCTTCGATTTCTTTAACTTCCTCAATGATGTTATTAAGAAGCTAGACTGCCCTACGATTATAAAAACTTTTGATTATTTTAAAGTACAAGTAACTATGGTTTCATGAAAGTACGAATTATTAATAATGCATATATCTACAGTAAAAATGTAGTAAAGAATATAACGACATAAGAAACGACCAAAAATGTACTGCAGTGTCAGCGCAAAGCTGCTAGAAACAAAAAAAGCACGAAAATAATCAGGAAAAATATAAATTACATATCTGGAAACTGAAATACGATAAAAATATCAAAAAAGCGTAACTTATAACCTGCTGAAACTCTGTCAAGAAAGAAAAAAAATTAAAAAAGAGAGAATGCCAGCAGGTAAATAGATAAACAAAAGTTACGGTTACAGGCGATACAAGATGCCAAGTAAGAAAACAGTTATAATTTCAGGAGAGAGAACGAATATTGAAAAAATTTTGAACTGGAAAAAGCAAGATAGCACCAAAGCAAGAACGACATTAGATACTTTCAGGATAGATCCCATCAGACTCTTGTAGGTTCGGTGGCCTTTCTACAATTATACAATTACGTCACATTTCACTCTAATGGACAAATATCAACTTGTCTAATGTAGCATAAAAAAGAGCTGATGTGTGTGCATCACATGACTTCATTTTACTCCAATTTAATGTCATTTCCCCATTACTGGCAATTTCAATGTGATTCAATAGTTTACTCTCTAAATATCAACAACAGTGGCCAAATTGAAACCAGATTTTTAAAAAAAGATCGCCAAATTTGTCGCTAAGTTGGCGACAAAACTTGGCGACCAAAACACTGGCTATATATCGCCAAGTGTCCGCCAAATCATAACACCACTTGAGTTTACATCGAAATGAACAATGATTTCCCCCCAAAAAGGGGCAAAAGATCCCCTTTGGAGCATCCGAATGCAACCAAAAAGGGAGGTGCACAACGAGATTCCACTAAGAGTCTACGTACCACATTTCAACTTTCCAGGACATTCCGTTCTTGAGTTATGCGACATACATACACGCATACACACGTACATACAGACGTCACGAGAAAACTCGTTGTAATTAACTCGGGGATCGTCAAAATGGATATTTCGGGTGTCTGTACGTTCATAGGCATACATCGACGTGTGGTCGGGTTGAAAAAAAAAACTCAACATTTATTAGAGGGTGAGCAAAATGGAAATGAAGGCCGATTTTTGGGTGACATTTTTTTACGCGAATACAATACTTCCTTTTTTGTAAAAGGAAGTAAAAAGGATCATTTTTATAACCCCTTTTTTTTGTATAAACAAACATTTTTCAATTGCAAACATTTTTTTTCTTTTTGATTTTATTAATTAACGTCTTGCGAAAAATTTTAACGGAGATATTTGAATTCCGTGAAATCATTCAATTAACATGAAATGTAAAAGAAAGTCTTTTATCAAAAAGATCTATTTCAACAGCACTGCCTGATGAAAGACAGATACTTAAATCAAGGAACTCAGTTCGGTTGATGTTGTCATTTGTCTGGATATAAGTTCTAAATAAGGTGGATACTTATTTTTGGAACCTCTGTAAAAGTTATGATCATTGAAAACAATTAGGTCATCAACGTATCTAAAAGCATTTGGAGTTGCAATATTGCAAAACTATCTGGGGTCTTCCCTGAACCTATTCCTACCCCAAATGTAAGCAAAGATGGCCTACAATTACGTTTTTATGGGTCTAAGTTTTGAAAAACATTCGTGGGTGGCGCAAGGGCGCCTATATAGGGGGGTAAAGGGGGCTCAAGCCCCCCCCCCCTTAGAAATGAGAACTTCCTTGCTTTTAGTACTTTTTTCTTTGTAAAAATGTAAAAATATTTTTTCTCCAGCCATTAATGAATAAGTTATTTAAAATGTCAAATTTTAATGACTCTAATATGTCCTGAAATCTGCTTCCATGGGGAAAATATCTGAGCCCCCCCCCCCTCCCCCTTAAAATTTTGCATATAGGCGCCCATGAGGGAGGGCCATCCAAGCTCCTCTTCCTCCAACACCCCCTAAACTCGTCTAAAATTACGTTTTTTTTTTAAAACTTAAATTCAGAAAAATGTTTGAAAGAGGCCCACACTCTCTATTTCCGCTCAAACCTGCATACAACTGTGAGCACATTACTAATGTAAAAATGTAAAGGTGTAACCAAACTTGCTTTCTTTGACGCACAAAGGAAAGTGGTTATAAGTTTGACGTGTCTGTGTATCTATGTATCTGTATGTCTGTCTGTGGCACTCTAGCGCCTAAACGAATGGACCGATTTGGAAAAAAAAAAAAAAAATGTTCCGAAGGAGAGTTGATCGAGAGTGTTCTTAGCTGGGTTGCATCTTTGGATGACATTCATTAACGAAGATATTCATTAAAAAGCTCTAAAAGGTGTTTCGCGATTTTTGCAGTGAAAACATAGTTAAACGTTTTAAAATTTAGCACCAAAATAAAGAGAGGTTTTTTTTTGCGTCTGATAGAATGTCTTTGGAACTTCCATGTTTCATAGAATTCGAGATATAACGTTTTTTAAAGCAGATTCTAATAACGGCTAAGCCTTCATTCACGCGATTGATAACCGAATTCATTGTTGACCGACAAGGAAATTAAAAGCAATGATTTGAAATGATATTTTAATATGTTGCCAGTTTCTATTCAATAGCAAATAAAATACTTCACATTGATTTTGAATAATATAAGACTTTTAAAAGGATTTTCAATTTTCCCTCTTGATTTTATAGTTGCGACTCGGTCGGGTTTTTTTTAAATTTTTAATTTTATCGTTGCTTGTTTTTTTTCTGGTTGAGATTTAACAATTTTTTTTTTTTCGAAAATCATTTTTACGACTGCTTCTAAAGTTTCAAACGATTTTTTTTCATGCGGTCCCTATCCACAACATAAAAAAAGGTTTGAGTGTAATTTCTTTTATTCACAAAAGATTTTTGTGATAACTTTAAAATGGCAACTAGGCATGGTAAAGGCATCTCGGCGGTCATGGGATTAATTACACGGTTGCAGATTAAATCGTTGACATATATGTGCCATATGGCCATATCTAAGGTTAATTTTCAAATTGCTCTTAATTAATTTATCTTTAACTTATTCTAAATTTTGCTTAGAACAAATATTTTCAAAAACCAACCATTCAGCCGACCAAATTATTCAATTAAATGGCGTTCTTTAGCGTTTCATCTGTAGGGGTATATTTCGTAGGGGCAAATACTAATCAGCACCCATTCACATTGGTTTATGCAGTTTCGTTTGATTCCAAGCATTTACGGTTAGAGTTAGCGCAACCACAAAGAGAAATGACAGAATTTTTTTTAAAAAAACTAACCACTTTTCATAATGCCCTCAAAAGGACAAAATAACTTTTCTGGGTCGGAAAGGACAATTTATGTACTCCTTTAGTTTTCGAAAATTCCAAGAAAATGACACCACAAACGAAGAAAAGTGCATCTCTAGTCATGCAGAGAATTTATATTATCATTATCTGGCATTCAATCGTAACTTTGAGTGTTGAAACATGCATGTTTTTCTTATTGGGAAAGTTTGGTTTGAAATGACTAGAGCGCACTTTTCTTCGTTTGTGGTGTCATTTTCTTGGAATTTTAGAAAACTACAGGAATTATTAGTTGTCCTTTCCGACCCAGTAAAGTTATTTTGTCATTTTGAGTGCATTAAGAAAAGTGCTTAGTATTTTTTTTTTTTTTTAATTCTGTTATTTTATTCATTTTAGGGTAAATGTATTTATGAAATAGAATAATTTTACAATCATGAAACTTCACCGTATTTTTTAATACAAATGCTCGGTATTAAAAGGAAAAAAACCTATCCGCAACTCCAGAGCTAGAATACGCTACCTTGCGGTGATTAACACACTCGACGTTAAATCCCGGTTATCACAAATTTGCCATTTCAACTGCGCTTGCGCGCGGACTTAGCTGATTTCAAAAATCTTGCTAAAATTAATTACCAACATTTTAAATTTGATAATAAATATGAGACGGCAGCAGATAAAAATTAGAAATCACAAAGTTTTCTCTGATTTAGTTTTTAGGCCTCGGTAAAGATTGAATTTTGCGTCTTAATTATCAATGGATACGGTGTCTGATTTTTCTGTCCCTTTTCAGGACCATTTTTTTTCTTAATATTATCAGTTGTCATATAATGTATCATGAAATCGCTGTGAAAATATTCTAATCGCATTCATTAACTTGGTGGGACTCTCGCTCATCCTAAATATAAACAAGCAACACAAAATCTTAAAACAGAAAGCTCAAAAAGCTAAGTCCGCGCGCAAGCGCAGTTGAAATGGCAAATTTGTGATAACCGGGATCTAACGTCGAGTGATTAACACTACCGCCGAAAAAGACAAAATATTCCATTCCACATGTTTTCTTTTGGGGATTCATACAGATTACGGTGTAATGTCATTTCAGAAGAATAGAAAACAAAGGTTCCCACAAACACGATGAAAAATTTACGTATGAGCTACGTACTGACGTAGCTTATAGCTTGCTTTACGAAGTGTCGAAGCAAGCTATACTTTGCATTCGGATGATCCAAAGGAGACACCTTTTTGGGGGAAATCATTGTTAATTTCAATGGTAACTCAAGTGGTGTTATAATTTGTCAAACACTTGGCGATATATCGTCAAACTTTTGGCCGCCAGTTTTGTCGCCAGCTTAGCGAAAAATTTGGCGATTTTTTAAAAAAAATTTTTAATCTGGTTTTAATTCGGACAATGTTGGTGTTAGTTATTTAAAGAGTTAACCACTGAATCACATTAAAATTGCCAATAATGGGGAAATGAATCTGTTAAAAACGTTTTTTTTTGCTTCGGTTCGCAAGAGGCTAGGGGTGAAAATACTTAGTGTTTCCTTGCTTACTCCAAGGCGCTATTATCATTAAATTGGCGTAAAAGGAAGTAATGTGATGCGCACATCATGTATGAAATGTATGAACTAAGATAAGTGTATGATTTCCTAATCACAATACTCAAAGTTGAAGTTGCTCATAATATCTTTATGTTTATGATAACTCTAAGCTAGACAGTAAAATTTAAGTTAAAAATTAAGAGAAGAAGAAATATAGGCGGCATAGTAAAAGCTATTCCTGCAAAGTCGCAAACTGCCTATTTCTTCGAATTTTAATGAAACTTTTATTGGCTGCTTTTTCAAACAGTTTACTTTAATTTTTATTCGTCAAATTTGAAAAAAAAAAAAAAAATTCTGCAAAAAATATGACTTTTTTTTAAAAAAGTATCTTTGAATTTTTCGAAACTTTTCTTCAAATACTTTCTATGTTTTATTGAATTAATATTTTTTAAATCGCCGAATAAAAGTTAAAACTTAGATATTTGTGCACAATTTTTTGAAAAAAATTGAAAATTGACCTAGAATATTTTGAGTTTTAGCGGTTTAAAGCAACCTCATTTTAAAAAAATTAAATTTAAATTAAAAAAAAAAAGTTTTTGTCATGATTTTGTTCATTAAATAGATGGTGAATCAGTAAAAAAATTTCAAAACTCTAAATTATTAAGTAAAATGTTTTTCAAAATGTGTGACACCGACGTTCACACAATGTGTGTGTTCAAAATATAACACCGCGAAGACACATTCCATCTCAATAGAAGGTCGGCGATCAGGGTCCTTTTTTTTTTTTTTTTTGAGCAATCTCATTGCTTATTGTTTTCATTTGACTTTTGACTGGCGTTCCTTTGATTTTATTCCCCCCCACCCCCCGCCTCACTTTGCAGCACCACCGACGACCAGCCCCTCCCGATGCTGCTCCTCTAGCGAAAACCGTCTCCAGGTTGCATCCATATCCTACACACATATGCATATATACACACACACATACACACAAATACCCACACACTCATGCCTGCACACGGACACAAGCACACACGCATACATACAAACACACATACAGTCATGCCTGCACACAGACACAAACACACACCTACACACACAGATAGACATACACACACATACACTCATGCCTGCACACAGACACAAACACACTTACATACACACACATACCCACACCCTCATGCCTAGACAAAAACACACACACCTACATACATACACACACACACACACACACACACTCGTGATTGCGAAAAACATAATGTGAATTCAAGAGGTCAAAATTCAAATTAATGAATTCTTTTTAATTTTAATTAACTATCTGTTCTCTTGTCGATTTTTAATCTGTGTCGCCGACTGTTGAAAAACATTCTGCTACCGGGTCACTTTAGGACTATGTAATGTTGGGTTTTGGTAAAGCCATAGCAAAAGAATGGATGATATCGACATATATTATGGGGCCTGGTGGGAAATCTTCACCACCCTTGGTCACAGCACGAGAAGATAAATAATAGACTCATGTTTTCATGAGCCAAGCCAGAGTCGTCTGAAGGGGGAACTAACCTAGGGGCGATTCGGCTCCTCAAGGGGCTATAAATTCGTGAGGGGGGAGAGATAAGGGGGCGATGAATATTTAAAAGACAAAATGCTAATAATAAAAAACCAGCGACTATCGAAATTGAAAGCGTGTACGAAACCGGTTGTTTTGAGCTCAGAAAAGGAATCAGAAGTGCAAAAAACAAAACAAAAAACGAATTAAAGTTCAGCAGCTTCCTTCTCACACCTCGAATGAACCTTAAGAAAGTATTTTATCACATTCATCGGCAGCTTTGGGAATTTTGAAATTTTTATTATGATTTTCTTCTTCTTATTATTATTTTTAATTTTTAATGTCAGTGTCTTTCATTCCCCCAGATTGCAATCTCAAAAAGAAAACAATGACATAAAAATTGCACCTCTGTTTTTAAAAATACGTCAATGATCTTAGTTAAGTATTTCCCTCCTAATACCTATAAGTTCGTTCTGGAAAAGAAAAAAAAGGGGGAAATATCGTAAAAAAGGTTATTCTTAATTATTTTCAGTTTAAGAGTGTTTGGGTGCTTTATCGTTTATCACATGCATTTTACTTCAAATTTAAGTTAGGCATTTATGTTTTCAACAATATCGAGGTTCATGTCTTGGCTAGGTTTCTTCAAGAAAGAAGAAGGAGGGGGTGGCGGGGGATAAGTGTCCAGTCAAACTCTAAACGGGGGTGATGAGCTCAAAAAAGGTGGAACTCACAGCTCTAGACTGCATGAGACACACGTTTATTACTCTCTGCCCGTTAATTAACTATTTATTATGAAATCAAGATTAGCGTCATTGGAGAGATTTTAAGGAGGGTGAAGCCCTCCCCTTTTTACTTCCTTTTACAAAAAAGGAAGTATTGTATTCGTGAAAAAATTTCACTCAAAAATCGGCCTTCATTTCCATTTTTCTCACCCCCGAAAGAATGTTGAGTTTTTTTTCGACTCGACCACACGTGGATAGATGCCTAAGAACGTGCAGACACCCGAAACATCCATTTTGACGACCCCCGAGTTAATTACGACGAGTTTTCGCGTGACGTCCGTATGTACGTATGTATGTGTGTATGTGTGTATGTATCTTGTATAACTCAAAAACGGTATGTCCTAGAAAGTTGAAATTTGGTACGTAGACTACTAGTGGGACCTAGTTGTGCACTTTCAATTTTGATTGCATTCGAATATTTCTAAGGGGGTCTTTCGCCCTTTTTTGGGGGGAAATCTTTGTTAATTTCGATGTAAACTCAAGTGGTGTAATAATTTGTCGGACACTTGGCGATATATTGCCAGTCCTTTGGTCGCCAAGTTTTGTCGCCAACTTGGCGAAAAATTTGGCGATTTTTTTTTTTAAATTCGGTTTTAATTTGGCCACTGTTGGTGATATTTAGAGAGTTGAATCACATTAAAATTGCCAATAATGGGGAAATGACATTAAATTGGAGTAAAAGGAAGTCATGGGATGCACACATCCCCTCGTTTGTTACTATTGACATGGGTAGAGCAATCTTAGGAAGCCAACAAAGGAAGCCTGTCGTTAAAACGTAATACTCTTGTTTCAACTCTCGTATGAGATCACCCATAGAGAAAATCGGAAACGGGTCGAAAAGGTTTTGTTTTTGCAATCGTGGTTTTTGCAAATGGTTCATTTTCTCTGATCGTGAATTTTGTAAATAGCACTTTCTCCCAACTGTCACTGTCGTACACTGTTGGTTTTATTCTGAATGATTTAACAATGAAATATTGAGATTTAATTTCTTGTAATATGTATTCAACAAAAACATACCGACGAATTTTCTCATTGGATACGCGAGTTGCCCGATCCGGAACTCTTGCGTATCCGAAACTCAGCATTTCACGCTCTTTCTGGTAGTCGAGTATTTACAATAATCATATGAGAGCTTGTCAATACTCCATTTCCAAATCCCAATTTTTACAATGAATTTAACTAAAAGGTTTGGGCTAAAATGAGGAAAATGTTTGTTTTATTTATGGGGGGGGGGGGGATTCTACGTTTTTCTTGCGTGTAAGTTGATAGATTCAATTTCTCTCTTTATACCTAAGCGTATATGGATTTATTTTTGAATCTTGTAATTAATTAAAAAGAAATATATTGAAGAAAAATCACGTTTTACGACTTTTTAAAAACCGGTTATAACCTTTTTTAAATTGTAGTTACATCTTTTACGGTACTTTGAAGGTTATTTTAAAATCCCAAAGGTAGAGGGATGACATAAATAGACGGAAATCCCACTAAATTTATCACTCAACAAGCAACGATAAAATTAAAAATTTTAAAAATCAACGACTGAGTCGCAACTGTCGAATCAAGAGGGAAAATTGAAAATACTTTTAAAAACTTTATATTATTAAAAATCAAGATCGAATATTTTATTTGCTATTAAATAGAAACTGGCGGCAGGTAAAATTTTTAAATCATTGCGTTTTATTTCCTCGCCGGACAACAATGAATTCGGTGATCAATCGAGTGAATAGAGGCTTAGCCGTTATTAAAATCTGCTTTAAAAATACGTTATAATTCGAATTCTATGAAACATGGAAGTTTCAAACACATTCTATCAGACGCGGGAAAAAATTCTCTTTATTTTCGAATTCAATTTCTGTAATTTTAACTATATTTTCACTGCGAAAATCGCGAAAATCTTTTAGAGGTTTTTAATTAATATCTTCGTTAATGAATGTCATCCAAAGACGCAACCACTAAGAACACTCTCGATCAACTCTCCTTTCGAACAAAAAATTTTTTCAAAATCGGTCCGTCCGTTTATGCGCTAGAGTACCACAGACAGACACACAGATACACGGATACATAGATACACAGACACGTCAAACCTATAACCCCCTTCCTTTGTGTGTCGGAGGTTAACAATAATTTAGAATAATAATAACGAGAAATTATAAAACTGAACTTCGCCTTAGGAAATGTGTTTCTTTTCCATAGTCTTAAAAAACTTGCAATTTTTTTCAGACTGAATCTTTTATCATAATACTTACTCGTTTTTCAAATAAGGATAAATCATGCGAAATTAATTTGCTTCAGTCAGTTCATTTTCCCGAGTATAGATTCGAATTTGATTGGAATATGAATCTGAATACACTCAGTTTTTAACACAATGTTTTTAAATTAAACCTTAGAAAGCTTTGCAATATTTGGAAAGATAACTTATTTTGAAAAAACTTTTGTTTTGCATTCATGTAGGGGAATGTGGGGCAAAGTTAAATGGTTAAGATGACTGAGTTTTTTCAAAATGAACAAATCGGAAATTTGTTTTGAAAATTACAGTACATATAGAAAGGACATTGCATTTTATAATAAAACTTGCGTTGAAACAATATTTTTATTTTTAGCAGCAAATTTCAGTCTTCAAAAAAAAGTAGAAATTTTTCACTTTTTTTTTCATGGGGCAAAGAGAAAAATAAAATATTTTTCTAATGAAATATTTTCTAATTGATTATGAAACATATTTTTGATCAAAAGGATGAGTAAATAAAAGGTTTAAATGAATAAATGAAAAGGTAATGAAACAATAAACGAATAATAAAATGAATAAATCAATTTAAAAAAGGAAAAATAAATAAGCGAGGAAAAGAATGACTGAATACTAGAATAACTGAATAAATGAATAAATAAGTGAATTAATAAATGAAGGAATGTAAATGAGTTAATTAATAAATGAAACAAGCTATTTCACTTTGCCCTGTACGTACTTGACTAATTGCGCAATTTATTCAAAATACAAATAAGCTTAATAGTAACTAAATTATTACTGCATTGAATATTAGGAGGCTTCAATTAGTATTTTAAATGTCAATAACAAAAACGTTTTCATTTTATAATCACAAAAATAATTTTTGACTTACGACAAAATATTACAATCTCTTATATAATTAAAAACTGAGCGTATCTATGTATGTCCAAGCTTCTTCTCCCGAACGACAGCGAACTGACCATCGAACCAGGTATCGATGGATTCGTCATCTTCCCGTCTTCATGTTTGGCTGTTTAACATAATCCTCCGATAATAATGAGCAGAGATATCCATTAAAAACTATTCATTATGACTCTTAGATTTCAAAATCAAATCCCTATTTTTCGAAGGCTTTCCTCCATTCAAATGATTATTCAGTGCTTCATCTCCACTTTCCGCAACGACGCTTTTATTAAAATGTATAGCGGAGGTGAAGAAAATCATTGAGATGAAAGATCTGTTGCCATTTTTTTCTCTCGAATATGAACAGGTAAAATTCTTGTTTTTGTTTTGAGGCTTTTCCTGCAATCAGGGGATTTAAAATGTTTACTTTTTGGAGTTTTTCCGCAAACTGCCGCAAAACTTTTCTGCTTTTCTTTCTCTTTTCTTTTTGTTCAAGTCTGAGTGTTGAACAGACGTCACTTGACATAACTTTTATTTTCGAGGTAGACTGTGCAAAGCCGGGCGACGCAGCTAGTATAATTATAAATTTTGAAAACTGCCTGTATTACCATATGCTTCAATCTTCGGCGGTATTTTTTTCGTGACTAGAATCGACTACATATGGTATTACATAGTTAAAATAATACCAGATAGATGGAGCTAAAAGCAGAGTAAATATTTCACCATTTCACTTTGCCCCATGTTCCCCTACTACGCACACGCAATAAAAAAATAAACGAGCTGATGTGTGCATCACATGACTTCCTTTTACTCCAATTTAATGTCATTTCCCCATTATTGGTAATTTTAATGTGATTCAATAGTTTACTCTCTAAATATCACCAACAGTGGCCAAATCGAAACCAGATAATTAAAAAAAAAAATTGTCGCCAATTTGGCGACAAAACTTGGCGACCAAAAGGCTGGCGATATATCGCCAAGTGTTTACCAAATTATAACACCACTTAAGTTTGCATTGATATTAACAATGATTCCCCCCCAAAAAGGTGCAAAAGACCCCCTTAGGAACATCCGAAAGCAACCAAAAGGGGAGGTGCACAACGAGACCCCACTAGGAGTCTATGTACCAAATTTCAACTTTCTAGGACATACCGTTCATACATACGTACATACAGAAGTCACGAGAAAACTCGTTGTAACTAACTCGGGAATCGTCAAAATGGATATTTCGCGTGTCTATACGTTCTTAGGCACTTATCCACGTGTGGTCGAGTCAAAAGAAAAACTTAACATTCATTCTGGGGTGAACAAAATGGAAATGAAGGCCGAATTTTGAGTGAAAATTTTTTCGCAAATACAATACTTTCTTTTTTGTAAAAGGAAGTAAAAACAAATGAATAAAATCGGCCTTTTTACGACAAAATTTCTTTTGAGAAAGCGTAATTTCAATGAAGATGTAAGCAAGCGCATGAACACGTGGTATTAGAGCTGAATTGCAAGAAAAGAAAAAGCCAGAGAACTCGCTGTAAATGTGGTTTCTTTACCAGTGGAGTATCAACGCAGAGAAAACTACTTGCCAGACGCTACGATAGTGAGCGTTTCGTATATTTTGGAGGAGAATGACGGGAGGGTGATTTTTTTTTTTTTGTTTAACGCAATAAAATACAAATAGTGTAAATTAGTTTCCTCCATCACTTATTTACAACTAGACTTAAATCTAAAGCTAAGCGATACATTATTTCTTAAATAAATGTGAATAAAACTTAGAAAAATAAGGAAGATTATTTTAAGGGGTCTACGGACCCTTAACCTTCAAAATTTTCAACTTTCTGGAAAAAATATGTGTTATGCATAATTTAATTCTGAACAATTTAATGCTATATCTATTAACATACGCAAAAAACTTTTCAAGTTATCGTGAAAATGCGTAAGCTTTCCCCATAGAGATTTATGTTAACAGCAGCTGTTTAAGCCTCGTTTTCTCAGGTGCCGGTTTCTCTCTTTGCGAGCATGATATTTTAGAAAGTTTTTTATGTATTTCCGTAAAACGTTTCATGCATGTTTGTCTGATTTATTTTTATGATCTTAACCTAAATTTTAACTAAAAATAAAATTTATTATTAAAAAATATTTTTTTTGACCCAAAATTTTGATATTAACCTATAAAATTTCAAAAATAAATAAATAATAATAATAAAGAAAGAAAGAAATAAATAATTTTGAAAAAATAAATAAATTTAGGTTCAGATCATAAAAATACACCAGACAAACATGCACAAAAAGTTTCAAATAAATAAAGCATCAAATTGTTCAGAATTAAATTAGGCATAACATATATTTTTTCCAGAAAATCGAACATTTTGAAGGTTAAGGATCCTTAGATCCCTTAAAAAATGAATTTAAAACCTAGTCCACTAGAAAAGAAAGGCAACAAGTAACTAAAATTAAAAATTAAAAAAAAAAAAACCGACTGAGTCGCAACTGTAGAACCAAGAGGGAAAATTGAAATTCCTTTTAAAAGCCTTATATTATTCAAAATCAATGTCGAATATTTTATTTGCTATTAAATAGAAACCGGCAACAGATAAAAATTTTAAATCATTGCTTTTAATTTCCTTGTCGGCCAACCATGAATTCGGTGATCCATCGCGTGAATGAAGGATTAGTCGTATTTAAAATCTACTTTAAAAAAAACGTTAGTATTCTAATTCTATGTAACATTGAAGTCCCAAACACTTTCTATCAGACGCAAAAAAAAAAAAAAAAAAAAAAAAAAAAAAAACGCCCTTTATTTTGGTACTAAATTTTTAAATTTTTAAATATGTTTTCAGTGCAAAAATCTTGAAAAACCTTTTAGAGGTTTTAAATTAATATCTTCGTTAATTAATGTCATCCGAAGACGCAACCTAACTAAGAACACTCATGATCAACTCTCCTTTCAAACAAAAAAAAAAGTTTCTTTTAATCGGATCATCCGTTTAGGCGCTAGAGAGCCACAGACAGACACACAGATACACAGACACGTCAAACTCATAACCCCCTTCCTTTGTGGGTCGGAGATTAAAAACACCTACAGTTCAGTTTTCACACCCAGAGACTGCAGTTCCGTCTTCGTTATGTGCTCATCAGTCTAGAAGAGTTAATAACCGATCTGGAAGCAGATACTATCTCATTGAAGCTGAGAATACCGACAAACTAGTACTGTTCGACCACGGATTGTATATAATTTGGCAATGTGCCAAGTAAAGACGATTCCATCTGAATGAGTCTAGCAGGGGAGAAGGGAAAATAACGATGGAGGTTTGAGGCACGCGTTTTATAATGTCACCAGTGCCTTATTCATTTATTGCATTCTCAAAAATAAAATAAGGGGAAACAAAAATAGTTACCATGGAAACAACAAAAAGAAAATAAAATATTTTCATTTCGTTCGGGAACGTAGAAGCAAAATGGTAAGCTCAAAACTTTGTTGTGAATGAATAAATCGATTCATTTTTGCCGTGAGAATAGAGATCGAATATACTTTAGATTTAAAAAATGTTGCTGAGAGCAAATTTTCATTTTTCCAAAACTAAGGCTAAATAATAGAGATGCAAAAGTGCACATCTGAAACAAACCAACTAACACCCCTATAAACTAATAGATAGGTCCATTTCCGCCTATGAACCGGATATTAGCCTTTCCATGTAATCGATGGTCAGAGAGTAGCTAAACCAAATTTAGCACACCAACTGTCGGTATGTTGCATGTAGTTGATGATACTAAGATATCCCGGCGAAGAGGTTTCTCTCTTAAGATAAATAAATACTTTTGAGCTGAAAAGTAAAATAAGAAATAATAACGACAAAATTCAAATTGCAGGTGACTACAGACACGTGCTTCGGCGTTACGAGGAACGCCTTTTTCAATGCAAAAGATATGAGCTTGTGGATGAAAAGATATTCTAATCTGAAATTTGTTCTTTTTGACTTTGTTATGTTTTATTGTGTTTAGCTTTTAGTGTGTTCTAATCGGTAAATACTCGCAAATGCGATTAGGCGGAGGATGGGGGGGGGGAGGGGGCGGTAAGCCATTTTCCCATTTTGTGATACTCTGCTTTCAAGCATTTGTGGAGAAATAATTGAGCTGATTTATTATTATTATTATTATTATTATTATTTTTTTTTTTTTTTTTGAGCAATCACAATTGCTTGTTCTCATTTGACTGTTTTTGGCGTGCTATCATTTTATTTTCCCGCCAGCACAATCCGCAGCATCACCGTCCACCGGCTCCTCACGATGCTGCTCCTATAGCGAAAGCCGTCTCCGGGTTGCGTCCATATCCTACACACACGCGCATACACACACACAAACAAACACATAAACAAACACATACACACACACACAAACACATACATACACGCATACATACAGACACCTACACAAACACACACATACACACAACTACCCACACATTCATGCCTGCACACAGGCACAAACATATATGCCTACACACACATACACATACCCCCCCCCCCACACACACATTCAGACACACAATTACCCACACACTTATGCCAGCACGCAGACACAAACACACATGCCTACACACACATACACATACCCTCTACACACATGCACATACCCCCTGCACACAAACACACACATACACACAACTACCCACACATTCATGCCTGCACACAGACACAAACACATATGCCTACACACACATACACATACCCCCCCCCCACACACATTCATACACACAATTACCCACACACTTATGCCAGCACCCAGACACAAACACGCATGCCTACACACACATACACATACCCCCTACACACATGCACATACCCCCTGCACACAAACACACACGCCTACATACACACACTCGTGATTGCGAAAAACATAATTTGAATTCAAGAGATCAAAATTCAAAGTATTTTTTTTGCTTTTAATAATCATCTTTTAGATGTTGATAGAGCGATGAAAACAATCCCCCCCCCCTCCTTAAATCCTATATTAATCTCTGATTACAAAAACTATCCTTTTAATTTATCATCTTTTTAGATGATAATAAATATTAACACTTGCTGATAGGTATTCAAACTCGGTCGTCTTATGAGACTTTTGTGTATAGAGGTGCCTTCATACAGAAGTAAAACTAAGTTCTTAAATGCAGCCTCGCTAAAGACGAATACAGCGAAATCCCGTTACAACGAACTTCAAGGGACCGCAAATTTTGTTCGTTGTAACGGGAATTCCGTAGTAATGGCATTCAAATAATGCAATGGCAGTTATATGAGGACTGAAAATGTATTTCGTTGAAACGGAAATTTCGTAGTAATGGAATTCAAATAATGTAATGGCAGTTATATAGGGACTGAAAATGTAGTTCGCTGTAACGGGAATTTCGTAGTAATGGCATTCAAATAATGCAATGGCAGTTATATAGGGACTGAAAATGTAGTTCGTTGAAACGGAAATTTCGTAGTAATGGAATTCAAATAATGTAATGACAGTTATATAGGGACTGAAAATGTAGTTCGTTGTAACGGGAATTTCATAGTAATGGAATTCAAATAATGCAACGGCAGTTATATAAGGACTGAAAATGTAGTTCGTTGAAACGGGAATTTCATAGTAATGGAATCCAAATAATGCAACGGCAGTTATAAAGGGACTGAAAATGTAGTTCGTTGTAACGGGAATTTCGTAGTAATGGAATTCAAATAATGTAATGACAGTTATATAGGGACTGAAAATGTAGTTCGTTGTAACGGGAATTTCGTAGTAATGGAATTCAAATAATGTAATGGCAGTTAAATAGGGACTGAAAATGTAGTTCGTTGTAACGGGAATTTCGTTGTATTGGTATTCGTTGTAACGGAATTTCACTGTATAACTTGCAGTGAAATTGGTAAAGAAAAAGGGAGGCTTGAGTGAGAAAATTCCAAATTCTCGGTTGGGAAATGATCGAAACGTTTTGCCACCCTTCAAGTTAATAACCGAGTTCTGGCAGCCACACTTTGCAGACGACCCCTCCGCCCTCCTCTCGCTTCCGGTCATGCCCCGGCTCCGGGATGGAAAGGGGGGAGGAGGGGGGGGGGAGACTCATCCCTGACACGACATATTTAATGTAATTTTCTAATTGGCCGGACGGCGGGGGCCTGATTGTGAACCGGTGTGCAAACAGAGCGCGGGTAAAAGGGCGTCCGCGCCCGGGCGTGTAATCAAGGGCTCCCCCCCCCACCCCCATTAGACAGACCCTAATCCATTTAGGGATCGATGGGGGAGGGGGAGGGCGCAAACGCCGCTTAATTAAATCTAAGTGCCCATTTCAGCCAAATCCAATGAATGAGAGAGAGCCGATGAATAGATCCCTCTCTCCCCCTCCCTCCTAATCAAAGATCCCGCGGTGGGAGGGGGGGAGACCCTGAGGGGGCGGGGCGCGCTGATTGGCCGGCTCTCTCTCCCGGGTGGAAAGAAGAGACGGCTTTTGTTCCCGAACACCCCCTCTGGCTATCGTGCAGGGAATGGACGAGTGATGGAATTTTAGTCGAATTTCTGGGGGGAGCGCTTCCCCCCCACCCCCCTCCCCCTCTCTCTCGCCGCATCGGTGGCCTTGTTTCGTTCGGAAGGTGTGTGGAGATTCACCAAAGCGCTCTTCGTGTTTGCCGCAAAAAATAACGGCTCTGATTATGGCGCGTTAATGCATATCCGACTCGTCTGCGGTCAGGGGCCGGATTTAGGGGAGGGCAGCCGGGGCTACTGCCCCACAACAAAGGGGCCCCCACGATAAAATTTTTACAAAATATCCTAACTTTCACGGCTCACCACACAACTACCCACACACTCATGCCAGCACAGAGACACAAACACATATGTCTACACCACACATACACATACCCCCCCCACACACATTCATACACACAATTACCCACACACTTATGCCAGCACACAAACACAAACACAAATGCCTACACACACATACACATACCCCCCCCCACACACACATTCATACACACAATTACCCACACACTTATGCCAGCACACAGACACAAACACATATGCATACACACGCATACACATACCCCCCCCCCCACACACACATTCATACACACAATTACCCACACACTTATGCCAGCACACAGACACAAACACATATGCCTACACACACATACACATACCCCCCCCCCCCACACATTCATACACACATTACCCACACACTTATGCCAGCACACAAACACAAATGCCTACACACACATACACATACCCCCTACACACATACACATACCCCCTGCACACAAACACACATACCCCACACACAAACAGCCAAATTTTACGTTTTTTTTCCCAGACTTTTTTTTTGTATTTCTACAAAGAATGCTTGCGCAAAAATAATTTTATTATCGATATATCAGAAGGTCCTGATTGCAAGTATCCATTTACTATCAATTTTTTATTTGATCGAGCATTTCAGTGGCAATATATATATTTTTTTATTCATTTAATTTGAAATTTGTACCTATCAGGTCCCGTCCGTCAGTCAGTAAGTAAATAAAAAAAAGTAAGTAATAAAAATAAAGTAAAAAGTAAATAAAAAAAATAAAGTAAAAAGTAAATAAAAAAATAAAGTAAGTAAAAAATAAAGTAAGTAAAAAAAAATCCGAAAAATGGTTAACTTTGCAGGTCATCTTTACAACTTCTCGCTTCTTGAGCTCTAAAACTTAAAAATTATTTGACGAAATGACTTGAATGGAAATTTTTTAAATCGAAAATATCGGATATATACATATATATATGAAAATATTCGGATGTATATCAAAGTATCGGATATTTTCGAAAATAGGATGATCTTTTCGAACCCTGATTTGGGGCCTACACTCCTTCGTTGCCCCGGGGCCCCCACACTTCCAAATCCGGCCCTGTCTGCGGTACAGGGGAGACTGGGGACAGCGGGTCCCCTTTTCACTTCCTTTTACGAAGTAAAGGAAGTATTGTATTCACGAAAAAAATTTCACCCAAAAATCGGCCTTCATTTCCATTTTGCTCGCCCCCGAATGAATGTTGAGTTTTTTTTCCAACCCGACCACACGTGGATATATGCCTAGGAACGTACGGACACACGTAATATCCGTTTTGGCGATCCCCGAATTAATTACGACGAGTTTTCTCGTGACGTCTGTATGCACGTACGTATGTGTGTAAGTGCGTATGTATCTCGCATAACTCAAAAACGGTATGTCCTAGAAAGTTGAAATTTGGTACGTAGACTCCTAGTGGGGTCTTGTTGTGCACCTCCCCTTTTGGTTGCATTCGGATGTTCCTAAGGGGGTCTTTTACACCTTTTTAGGGGAAATTTATTGTTGATATCAATGCAAACTCAAGTGGTGTTATGATTTGACGAACACTTGGCGACATATCGCCAAACTTTTGGGCGCCAAGTTTTTTCTCCAACTTAACGAAGAAAAAGTTGGCGTTTTTATTAATTTATTTATTTATTTTTTTTGGTTACTCACGATGCTGCTCCTCTAGCAGCATCTATAGCGAAAGCCGTCTCCAGGTTGCATCCATGTCCTACACACACGCGCATACATACACAACTACACACACGCGCATACATACACAACTACACACACACGCGCACACATACACTCACACAAACACATACACACCTACAGACATACACAAACACATACACACACACGCATACGTGCAGACACCTACACACACACACACAACTACCCACACACTCATGCCTGCACACAGACACAAACACACATGCCTACATACACATACACATATCCCCCCTACCACAAACACTCATACACACAACTACCCACACACTCATACCTGCTCACAGACACAAACACACGCGCCTACATACACACACACACTCGTGATTGCGAAAAACATAATTTGAATTCAAGATGTCAAAATTAAAATAAATTTTTTTTTTTAATTTGGTTTCATTTTAGCCACCATTGGCGATATTTAGAGAGTTAACCCATGAATCACATTAAAATGTCCAATATTGGGAAAATTAATCTGTTTAAAACGTTTTTTGCTTCAGTTCTTAACACACTTGGGGCAAAAATATTTAAAGTGTTTCTTTGCTTACTCCAAGGCGCTACTATTATCATTAAATTGGAGTAAAAGGAAGTCATGTGATGCACACATCAGCTCGTTTTTGTCGAATTTTGCGACCTTTGTTTGAATGGAACCAAACGATCTCATTACTATATATTTAGAACCCCATCTTCTTTTCCCCATCAAAATGCTCTGCCATTTTTCGTGAAATTTATTTATCATAATCAAATATTTTAAAGAAAAATCAAAATTCGGAAGAAGGATCGGGTTTCTTTTATACTAAGACACTCGATACCGGTCAGCAGAAGACTTGATCTAGAGGGGCCGTTTTTTTTTGTTTTGTTTGTTTTTTGAAATGCAAGTCAAACGTTTATTATTACGAACTGTTTCTTATTTATTGATAAAAAAATAATAATAATAAAAATAAAGGTCCATGTCAGATTAAAAAATGAAACAAATCAAAAACGAAGCCGATTGAAACTAATGTTTACTAGTCAAAATCATCTCAACAATAAGAAATAACTAAGATTGCTAAAGAAACTTTTTTAATCTGCCTTGATCAAGTATTCAGTGAAAAATTAGACAAAGTATTGCAAATGCATTTTAAATTTAAAGCATATACTATAAGGGACGAGTAAAATAAGTGTTTTGGCGTGATAAATTGTAAAAAATATTTCAAAACCATTCATTAGTTGAAATGAGTAGTTCACAAGGGAAAAAAAATTACGTATAACACTGTTGAGCAGGGAGCAGTTAAGGCAATGTCGAGATTAGGGATGGAGAATGAGTCCTCTCGAGGTATCCCCCCTCCCCCCATGAAACGCTTTATATACACGAATGGAAAGAATTACAAAACTACGTGGCCGCTTAATGTGAGCCTTAAAGCAGGAATTATAATGGAGGGAGCAAGTCCGATCATTGGCTTAGCAAAAGCTGACCCAAAGAGCCCAAGTCACGTGACTGAACAAAGACGAATGGTTGGTACGTTTTGAGTGAAACAAGCTCTTTATAATCTATCATGTTATGTTTGGCGGCTAGAATTTAAGCTCGATTGGAATTAGCAATTTTGTGTGAAAGGTCTCTCATTTTTACTTCGTTTTACAAAAAAGGAAGTATTGTATTCGCGAAAAAATTTTCACTCAAAAATCGGCCTTCATTTCCATTTTGCTCGCCCCTGAATGAATGTTGATTTTTTTTTCTCAACAAGACCACACGTGGATAGATGCCTAAGAACGTATAGACACTTGAAGAATACATTTTGACAATCCCCGAGTTAATTACAACGAGTTTTCTCATGACGTCCGTATGTAGGTATGTGCGTATGTGTGTATGTATCTCTCATAACTCATGAACGGTAAGTCCTAGAAAGGTGAAATTTGGTACATAGACTCCAAGTGGAGTCTAGTTGTGCACCTCTTCTTTTGGTTGAATTCGGATGTTCCAAAGGGGGTCTTTTAAACCTTTTTGGGGTAAAATCATTGTTAATTTCAATGTAAACTTAAGCGGTGCTATAATTTGGCAAACACTTGGCAATATATCGCCAAGCTTTCTGTCACCAAGTTTTGTTGCCAACTTGGCGACGAATTTGGCGGATTTTTTTTTCTTTTTTTTAAATCTGGTTTCAATTTGGCCATATTTAGAGAGTTAACCAATGAATCACATTAAAACTGCCAATATTGCTAAAACTTATCTGTATAAAACGTTTTATTTGTTTCGATTCGCAACCAACTTGGGGTGAAAATATTTAAAGTGTTTCTTTGCTTACTCCGAGGCACTTTATCATTAAATTGGAGTAAAAGGAAGTCATGTGATGCACACATCAGCTCGTTTGTAAAAGGAAGTAAAAGCTGCTGAATGAATCGAAGCATTTTATGGAAATCTGGATGGTTTGATAAGTTGAAATTTGGTAAATGTTTTGAGTTGCTATATATTCTTCTTGGATGGTTTCATGGTAAAAAGATATTGTAGACGAAAGTTAGTCTTTTTGCTTTCATGGCGTAGTAGATGCTGTTTATTTTCTCGCGTTTAAGCAATTGGTTCAGTTTTCAAAATCACTGAAATTCTTGACAGAATTAAATTTTTTCTGTCAAAAAAATATGGCTGGGTTTCCGATGAGTTTTGGGATAAAAGTCAAGGTTGTGCGGTTATTTTATATCCAAGGAAAAGGGCCACGTGACTGTTCGGGCCAATCAAAAGGACAATAGAAATCGTTTACGCCATGCTGATGTCAAAGTGAGATCAATAAGAAATCTTATCAAAACTTTCCTCCTTATTCTAATCTGTGTAAGACAATCTGGATTACTTTATATTTTCTGATCTCCTAAAACTAGTATGTATGCTATTACTAAAAGCGATTGTGGTTAGTGACTGTTAGGGGAGACTATTGTACCTTGGACCACTTCTAAAACTTTTTGGTTTTTAAAAAAAGAATGTGTGATTTTTACGGTTTTTAGTTATTAAAACTTAACTTCAAGCCTTTTTGCAAGTAAGAAAATATTTCGGATTGTAAAAAAGTATTTTTCTACTTTTGTATGTTTTTCACAAATGTTATGTAATTTGGTCCATGGTACATGATGCTCGTGTACCTTGAGACTGACCTCTTGTACTTGCTTAACTGCATAACTTACGTTGTATTCAAGTTTATTGGACACACTTTCATTCAACTTTGTTAAATGCCTAGTAATGGTTGACCTGCACACTTAGACTACTTTTTCGGCCTCTCTAAAGATCGTTTTTTTTTTTTTTTTGTCAGGATCATTACTTCTTACTGCTTCAATAGCATTTTGCAATGCCACAACATAATAATAGTAAGATATCTTAGTATTTTCAGTAAGTTCCGCCCTATAGCTAGGATTAAGGCAGAAATACATGAAATACAACGCCAGCTCAGTCATTCCAGCAGAGGACTGCTGTTTCGTGCTTATCAGCACTTTTTCACCTCAGCTCAGTCACTTTCCTATGCCGAACTGATGAGTGCTAATAAGCACGAAACTGCAGTCCTCGGCTGGAATTGACTGAGTTGGTGGTGTATTTCATTTATAGCGAGTGGTTCACACAGATGACTTACCCTGAATTCATCACATTTGAAATTTGTGAAAGGGGAAAAAAAACTATCTAACGCTTTCAGCTAGATTGCATGTGCAACATATCCTTATTAAGAGAATTCATAACTTTTCTTTAAGTGACCCAAACTGCAGTAAATGGCACTTAGTATCAACGCATATGTCATCAAGTTTATTATTGCTCAAAACTCCCAGAAGAATATTTCCCAAACTTCCCGCCTTATTTTCCGTAAACTAGCGTCTCCCAAAATCTGTCGAACGTTTCGAATCTTTATCAAGAGCATGATTTCTTCTCTAATAAGTCCTCCAAATGCCTCCCTCAATAATTACAGCCCCCCCCCCCCATCCCCCAAAGCGAATTGACACAATGCCATTGACATAAACGAAAACGTTAGGAGACAAAAAGAAAGGAGAGGGGGTGGGCGCGGGAAAAAAGTCGTTTGTGGGAGTCAAATCTCACGACTCTTTTTCTTCTTCTTCCAGACGCGGGGGGGGGGGGGGAGGACTGCTCCCGAAGATTCTTTTTCTCTCCGATAAACGAGCTCCATTAGCGCAGACGAGCGTCGATATTCTCTTTGTCCACCCCCCGGAATGGATGATGGCAGACGATTTCGGACATGATCGACCTTTATCGTGGCCACAAGAAGCGATCGATCCAGTTTCTTTCTTTCCATCTTCTGCAACTCTTTTTTTTTCTTTTCTCTCGGCCACCCCACACAAAGCGTGAAAATCGGCTTTTCCGCGACCCGTCTGTTTGCTCGGCCCTTTTCCCTTCTCCTGCGCGGGAAAGGGGGGCATCGCACATCCTCGAAGGGGAGGCTTTTGTACCCAGAGACTGCTTCATTTGCTTTATATACTAACTCATTATCTGGCGTTGTTAGAGTATCCAAATACAGTATACTCCCGATTATCCGTGCTAATCACCGGACGGCGTAGCACTGATAATCGAAAAACACGGATAATCCGAAAAATCATTTAAGGAATATGCAGGGAAACTATTTAAGAGGAAATTAGAACAAACTAAATAATATATATATATACTCACACAAACCAGGAACTTTTCTTCGAAATTTATTGCTTAAAATAATCGGTGATACATTTTTGTTTTCTTTGTTTGTTTAAATTGTTGCGTAGGTCCGTACGAATTTTTCTTACTGCAATTATTTCTTCGTAATCGTAACTTCTTTCACTCATGCAATCCAATAAATGTTCTACAGATTGTAGAGCAGTAGAATGTGAAATTGTATTTTCTTCATGTTCTTCATCTTCGTTTTCGGTATCGCCACTTGCGCCTGAAAGAAGCTTTAAAAAAGTGTGATTCCGAAATGATGCACGGATAATCCGCAAACCGGATAATCCGCACACGGATAATCGGGAGTATACTGTAAATACCACATTTTTCAAAACAAATTTTTTAAAAAAACTGAATTATCTCTTCATTATTAATGGGGAAAAAAAAAAAAACTTTCCAGGTACAAACCTACTTAACCTAAACCCGTTTAGCAACAAACTCACAACAAGCTTCTAATAGGACTAAAAGCATTGGCATCATAATACGCATCTTCACTAGCGCAGCCAGAAATACCTTCTGCAGGGGGTTTTTGATCAAAGATACCTACTTGAGGGGGGTTTCTCGATTGAAAATATCTTCTGGAGGGGGTTTTTTTGATGAAAAATTCCTTCTGGAGGGGGTTTTTGTTCAAAGATACCTACTTGAGGGGGTTTCTTGATTGAAAATATCTTCTGGAGGGGGGGGGGGTTTGATGAAAAATTCCTTCTGGAGAGGGGTTTTGATCAAAGATATCTACTTGGGGGGTTTCTTGATTGAAAATATCTTCTGGAGGGGGTTTTTTGATGAAAATTTCCTTCTGGAGGGCGTTTTTTTTGATGAAAATTTCCTTCTGGAGGGCTTATTGATCAAAGATATCTACTTGAGGGGGTTTCTTGATTAAAAATACCTTCAGGAGGGGGGTTTTTTGATGAAAAATTCCTTCTGGAGGGCGTTTTTTTGATGAAAATTTCCTTCTGGAGGGATTATTGATCAAAGATATCTACTTGAGGGGGGTTTCTCGATTGAAAATATCTTCTGGAGGGGATTTTTTGATCAAAAATACCTTCTGGATGGGGTTTTTGATCAAAGATACCTACTTGAGGGAGGTTTCTTGATTGAAAATATCTTCAGGAGGGGGATTTTTGATGAAAAATTCCTTCTGGAGGGGGGTTTTGATCAAAGATACCCACTTGAGGGGTTTTCTTGATTGAAAATATCTTCAGGAGGGGGTTTTTGTTCAAAGATACCTACTTGAGAGGGTTTCTTGATTAAAAATATCTTCAGGAGGGGGGGGGGGGTTTGATGAAAAATTCCTTCTGGAGGGGGGTTTTGATCAAAGATACCTACTTGAGGGGGGTTTCTCGATTGAAAATATCTTCTGGAGGGGATTTTTTGATCAAAAATACCTTCTGTATGGGGTTTTTGATCAAAGATACCTACTTGAGGGAGGTTTCTTGATTGAAAATATCTTCTGGAGGGGATTTTTTGATCAAAAATACCTTCTGGATGGGGTTTTTGATCAAAGATACCTACTTGAGGGAGGTTTCTCGATTGAAAATATCTTCAGGAGGGGGGTTTTTGATGAAAAATTCCTTCTGGAGGGGGGTTTTGATCAAAGATACCTACTTGAGGGGGTTTCTTGATTGAAAATATCTTCAGGAGGGGGTTTTTGTTCAAAGATACCTACTTGAGGGGGGTTTCTTGATTAAAAATATCTTCAGGAGGGGGGGTTTGATGAAAATTTCCTTCTGGAGGGGTTATTGATCAAAGATACCTACTTGAGGGGGTTTCTTGATTGAAAATATCTTCTGGAGGGGGTTTTTGGATGAAAAATTCCTTCTGGATGGGGTTTTTGATCAAAGATACCTACTTGAGGGAGGTTTCTTGATTGAAAATATCTTCAGGAGGGGGATTTTTGATGAAAAATTCCTTCTGGAGGGGGGTTTTGATCAAAGATACCCACTTGAGGGGTTTTCTTGATTGAAAATATCTTCAGGAGGGGGTTTTTGTTCAAAGATACCTACTTGAGAGGGTTTCTTGATTAAAAATATCTTCAGGAGGGGGGGGGGTTTGATGAAAAATTCCTTCTGGAGGGGGGTTTTGATCAAAGATACCTACTTGAGGGGGGTTTCTCGATTGAAAATATCTTCTGGAGGGGATTTTTTGATCAAAAATACCTTCTGTATGGGGTTTTTGATCAAAGATACCTACTTGAGGGAGGTTTCTTGATTGAAAATATCTTCTGGAGGGGATTTTTTGATCAAAAATACCTTCTGGATGGGGTTTTTGATCAAAGATACCTACTTGAGGGAGGTTTCTCGATTGAAAATATCTTCAGGAGGGGGGTTTTTGATGAAAAATTCCTTCTGGAGGGGGGTTTTGATCAAAGATACCTACTTGAGGGGGTTTCTTGATTGAAAATATCTTCAGGAGGGGGTTTTTGTTCAAAGATACCTACTTGAGGGGGGTTTCTTGATTAAAAATATCTTCAGGAGGGGGGGTTTGATGAAAATTTCCTTCTGGAGGGGTTATTGATCAAAGATACCTACTTGAGGGGGTTTCTTGATTGAAAATATCTTATGGAGGGGGTTTTTGGATGAAAAATTCCTTCTGGATGGGGTTTTTGATCAAAGATACCTACTTGAGAGGGTTTCTTGATTGAAAATATCTTCTGGAGGGGGTTTTTGGATGAAAAATTCCTTCTGGATGGGGTTTTTGATCAAAGATACCTACTTGAGGGGGTTTCTTGATTGAAAATATCTTCTGGAGGGGGTTTTTTGATGAAAATTTCCTTCTTGAAGGGGTTTTTGATCAAAAATACCTCTTTGAGGGGGTTTCTTGATTGAAAATATCTTCAGGAGGGGGGTTTTTGATGAAAAATTCCTTCTGGAGGGGGTTTTTGATCTAAGATACCTACTTGAGGGGGTATAAATACTTTTTTAATAAGTAGCAATCGAAAGAGCAGAATAAAACGTTATTTGCCCTCGTGTCCCCGTCGTCGAAATAGGAAGTCTCAAAGTCGGTCGAAACTTGAAGAAAAGTCGTCACATTGAGCGAGTTTTAGTGAGTCATAGATTTCAATCGAGTAGTCAAATCCTCACCAAGTCTTTGATTTTGGCGCTTTTCTGAAATCTTCGGCAGACTTTGAGACCTCATATCCAAGGCCAGATTTAGAAATTTTAGGACTGTAAGCGCAACATACATGTGTGCTTACAGTCCTAAGATTTCCCCCTCAAATTGCACAATCGAGGAACGTGCTCAAATCTCACATCTTTTCGTCATTGCAGAGGTTCCAATCCCCCCCAAAAGCAGTGGCGGATCATCAAAAAAAAAAAAAAATTAATTTGAATTTTGACATTTTGAATTCAAATTAGGTTTTTCGCAATCACTAGTGTGTGTATGTAGGCGTGTGTTTGTGTGTAGGGGTTATGTGTATGTGTGTAGGCATGTGTGTTTGTGTCTGGGTGCAGGCATGAATGTGTGGGCAGTTGTGTGTATGTGTTTGTGTGTGTATGTGTTTGTGTGTATGTGTTTGCGTATGTGTGTTGGTGTATGTGAGTGTAGGTGTCTGCGTGTGTGTGTGTGTGTAGTTGTGTATGTATGCGTGTGTGTGTAGGACATGGATGCAACCTGGAGACGGCTTTCGCTATAGGTGCAGCATCGTGAGGAGCCGGTCGACGGTGATGCTGCGGAGGGTGGCGGTGGGAAAATAAAATGATAGGACGTCAAAACAGTCAAATGAAAGCAATAAACAATCGTGATTGCTCAAAAAAACCTTATGTCTTCAATTCCCCCCCCCCCTCAAAAAAAATCTAGTACAGTTTGTACCTCAGATTTTTTTCGGAATTGACCCCAATGACACCCTCTACATCTGTACAGCCATAAGCTTTAAAAAGAAATTCTGTGTGAATGTATTTGATTTGAAATTTGCATAAATCATCAATGAAGAAAGATTCAAACACCTAGCACTATTGTAAATTAACAGAAACTAAATAATAAACACCATAAACATTTAGTGAGCTCCGTAATAACATGGAGTGACAGGTGAGCCGTCTCATTCTGCCCTAGATGTTACTCCTGATCATTGTCTCACTTTATGGGGGGTGGGGGGGGAGTTCATTTTCAACTGACGCTTAAACCTTGTTGAAACAGAACCAGCAATAACAATTAAGATTTTAAACTGACACTTGAATAAAAGATAAAAATTTTACACTTCAAAACAATTGAAAACATTTATATTATGTAAAAACAGTTTGTTATTTTTGGAGGTCCCCAAGGTAGGGGTCCCCTAAGCCAAGTTTCGCGGGAGAACACTTAAATCAGGTCTTGGCTTAGATCTCGATATCGGACTGGTTGTAGAGCAAATAATTTGTAATTACTCAATGGAGGGGAGAAACTTTTATTTCCAGAACTCTAATCACTTTCTTGAAAATCTTACGCTCTAAATGTACACAGTGTGATCTAAAAATAACCGAATTTCCAGGGTCATAAAAAAAGCTGATATTTATTCAAAAGAGGATCCATTTCACTAACTACAACGCTTTGAAAGGTCAACTCATAAATCCGTTCATTTTTTACTTGCTTTTTCAAAAAATTGTATTTGCGAAAAAAATTTCACTCAAAAATCGGCCTTCATTTCCATTTTTCTCACCCCCAAATGAATGTTGAGTTTTTTTTTTCGACCCGACCACACGTGGATATATGCCTAGGAACCTACAGACACCCGAAATATCCATTTTGACGACCCCCGAGTTAATTACGACGAATTTTCTCGTGACGTCTGTATGTACGTATGTATGTGCGTATGTGTGTATGTATGTATGTGTGTATGTATCTCGCATAACTCAAAAACGATGTGCCCTAGAAAATTGAAATTTGGTACGTAGACTCCTTGTGGGGCCTAGTTGTGCACCTTCAATTTTGCTTGCATTCGGATGTTCCTAAGAGGGTCATTTGCCCCTTTTTTGGGGGGAATCATTATTAATTTCGATGTAAACTCATGTGGTGTTATAATAGGGAAGTTGCAACCTATTAAATGTTCATATTTTGGCTATTGGATATTGTTCATTGACCCTCAAAACTAAAAAATTCACCATCGCCGAATTTTAAAACACCGTGGTTGATTTTTAATAAATTTTTAAAAATCCAGGCGCAAAAGTGCGCTCTTCTGAAACGTCACGAGCCTACGTCACAGGGCGCGAATGGGCAGCCTTCCGCCGAAGATCCCTTGTTTTCGCTACGGACATTTTGAGCGCGCCGATATTTTTATTTTTTAGAAATTCAATAATCCTTTTGAACACACTATGGAGACCGGATTCGTTAAAGCACAATCTGAATAATCTTCCTCATGTAACATCAATGATGATATTCGAATATTTTCCAGAGGATGAGAAGTTTAATGTTCCAGAAACGCGAGGAGTTAAATGCGAGGAGATGAGCCTTTTACGTTTCGTCTTCGAAGTCGAATGCGTGACCTGCGTGACCTTCGGCTTTTCCCCCATCGGAAGAGCGCATGACGTCACTTCCTATGCCATTTGACGTCACAAGGGCTTGAACTTTAAAAATTAATTTTAAAAAAACTATTTATCGTATCGCAAAAATTTTTTCACCTATGATGTTCACACATGTTACTCTATTATATAAAAATAAAATTGAAAAATCGAAAACTTCCCTATTTGTCGAACACTTGGCGATACATCGCCTGTCTTTTGATCGCCAAGTTTTGTCGCCAACTTGGCGACAAATTTTGCGATGTTTTTTTTTTTTTTAAATTTGGTTTCAATATGGCCACTGTTGGTGATATTTAGAGAGTAAACAATTGAATCACATTAAAATTGCCAATAATGAGGAAATGTCATAAAATTGGAGTAAAAGGAAGTCATGTGATGCACACATCTGCTCGTTTAATTTGGTTTTGAAAGCTCTTTTCTTTGCAGTTTTCAGTTTCGGGAACAGAAAATAGTCGCACGGTGATAAATGAGGGTGATCGAGGGCACAAATCTATTTTCTGTTCCCAAACATGAAAGCTGCAACGAAAGGGGCTTTTTAACACACTTTTATTAGCTTCACTCCACACAGACACAAACACATATGCCTACATACACACACTCATGCCTCCACACAGACACAAACACAAATGCCTACATACACACACACACACAAACACAAATGCCTACATACACACACACACACACGAACGCCTACACACACGAACGCCTACGCACACAACACTGCATACACAACACACACACACATGCATACATACACACACACGCACCCACACACATGCGCCTACACAAACACACACGCGCATTCATACACACACACGCTCGTGATTGCGAAAAACATAACTTGAATTCAAGATGCCAAAAATTTAAATTAATATAATTTTACGTCAATTGTTTTCTTTTTGAGACTGGAATCTGGGGGAATGAAAGACACTGACACTTAAAAATAAGAATAATACTAAAAAGAGTAAAAAACTAATAAAAATTTGAAAATCCCCAAAGTTGACGATGAATGGTAGAATACTTCCTTAAGGTTCATTCGAGGTGGGAAAAGGAAGATGATGAACTTTAATTCGTTTTTAAGACGCTTTTATTAGCTTCACTTGTATGTTTGTGAGTAACTCTCCTTTGGACTAAGAGCTAGTGGCTTAATACTGTTAGTACATTCCACCACTTTATGAGCGGTCTAAGGCGCGGGTCTTCGCTGACGTCCACCTCCAGGAATCATTGGGCGTGCGTTCTAATCCCGTTTACACCAAAATTAAATTTCTAACTCAATTTTCGCCCATTCCTTGTGATCGGATTCTTTTCAAATTTGGAATGCAACCTCAGACCCGATGACAATGCAATATTCTATAATCAAATTCATTTATTAACGATACGTTATTAGTTTATTCTAACTAACACGCTTTTATTAGCTTCACTTGTTTTCGATAGCGCTCCCAGTCATTCTACGCTAAAGAACGCTACGATAAAGAACATGCCCAAATCCGAATATTCCGAGTCACAACTGACTACAACTGTATTTATGTCGAGGACTGCATACTAAATGCCTTGCCTCCATTATTTTATATACCGATAGATGGCAGCACCATCACCGGATCTAACAGTGAATGATAATTTAGAACTAGACCAGGAGCTAATAGCTACCTGATGCCAGCACCCCCAGAGGTATCGTTTCACTCGGAGGACATTGAGACCAGGAGCCTATTTAACGTCGCCCAGTCCCCTTTAATGACGACGATGGATCTTCGACCATCGAGGATCGAACTCAGGACCCTCCGGCCCCGAATCCGACACTCTACCGATCGGGCTACCACGGCCCCAAATCCGAATTCAAAATGCCTATGATAAATTGGGCCGCGTTGTGTTGAGTTAAATGGATCCTATTTTGGATAAATATTACCTTTAAAACCACTATTATTCCACCATTTTTATTTCATTCTGTTGCGTTCGGTATACCGGACATGAACTTTAAACAGCTGCCAATCATTTATTAATTGAATAAATTACTCGATATTTTTCGTAGTTGACTCTTTACTATTAAGTACCAGGACGACCGAGCCTTGCTCGGCTTTAAAAGAATTATTCTTTGTCAACTCGTGTTTTTCTAAGGTTCGATGCTTTTTCAAATATACTCGAAAAGCATCACGTTAACGAAATATTAAGGTTCTCGATGCTTCCTAGAAACGAGAGATATACATGTAAACACTTCATCAGCATTATAATCATTTCAGCTATAAGAAGTGAAAATAAAATAAGACGGCCAAGCAATAGTTATGATTAAAAAAAAAGCCTTACATCCACTTACATAGTGCGTTTGAATTTGTTTTTAGCCAAGTGGGATTGAAATGAGCCAAAGTGGCTAATATCAGCCGAGCCTGTCAACCCTAAGCAAGTTTAAAATTTTACGGCTAGAAGAAACAAATTTTCATTGTTGTTGTTGCAAATCGTCTGCCTTATGTGTCAATTCACCATTTTTTTCAAGGCTTAACTCAATTTGACTTTATATTAAAAAACTGTTTTTTGTAAAAAATCGCGTTTTTACAGAAGATGAACTTAAAATGCTAAACTACAATTAAATCCAAAATTTCATCCAAATCGTTAGAGCCGTTTTCGAGATACGAAATATATACATACCCACAAGAATTGCTCGTTTAAAGATATAAGATTACTGCTTATTATTATCTGTACAAGAATTTTTCATTTTGGGATTGACAACATAAAGAAATAGGGGTTGGGAGAATGAGACTGGCTCATTTTCCCAAACACCGATCCTCGTCGCAGAAGCGAGTGTTTTGTCTGATTTTTTAAAAAATATATAATCTTACATTAATCATTTCAAATGCTTATATTATGTTTAATTATTGTTTAGAGAATATTTTACAAACAAGTTTGTTTGATGTTTCATCGCTTTATTATTTACTAGTTTTACCCGCACGGCTTTGCCCGTAATAGAAAAATTAAAAGGTCTTTTGGTTTGCCTGTATATTTACAAATAATATATGGTGAATTTTCTCGCCAGTTGGCTTGTGCCCACGTTACGGTTCCACGTTATGATAGTTTCGTATCTTGCCAATTGGCTTGTGCCTATGTTACGGTTCCACGTTATGATCATTTCGTAATTTACTCGTCCGTCTTATGATAGTTTTGTTCTTAAAATTCGAATAAAAAAAGAAAAACATCGAATTTTTGAAACATCACTTCGAGGTGCACACCCCCATGCTACAAGCTAATTCTGTGCTAAATGTCATGAAAATCGGCCGAACGGTCTAGGCGCTATGCGCGTCACAGAGATCCAGACATCCTACAGACATCCTCCGGACAGAGAGACTTTCAGCTTTATTATTAGTAAAGAAGATAAAGAAAATATGTATTTCTATAACATATGTCCGGATTATTGGACGTGTCATAACTCTTTGAATTCCTCACCTATAAACTTGAAATTTTGTCTATTACTCTTTACCATAGTACACTGTTTACCAAATAAAAACACTTTTGGTTAAGTATTTCAAAATACCGTCTTAAAGGGCTAACCACTAAAAAGTTTGGTTGTTCTTAGATCACACTCGTAACTGTGACCACTCACTTTCTGAAGGTCGTTCCATTGTTTACAGTCGAATCTCCGTTTTCGATTGACATACGAATATCGTGTGTTCTGTTCTTATTTTATTTCCTTCTTACTTCGACTCGAAGTCGTTGGAGCTACCAAATAGAAATACGAAGCGCTTTGTGGTTGCTTTATTGCAGGCGCACCGTCAAATGATATTAAAAAACGAGGCTGTGCGATTGGACGAAAGTTTTCAAGCAGAGGATTGTGTGGTGATTGAAAATGATTGAGTGACGCAAAATGAAAGCTAATATCGGGCGTTGCTTTTTATGGTTTCTGGTGAGGAGGTGTCACACTTGTGTGTCATACCGAGCGAAATGTGTGATACTGGGATTTTGAGTGTTGACACAATTTCGGACACATTTGTAATGAAAACACTGAATTGCTGGTTGCGTTTACTGGCGAAATGTGACGAACCGATGGACACAACTGACGTATAGAAAGCCGAAGAGCTGGACGGTGAAAAAAAATTGAAAGAGGTAACTTTTCATTGATTCATTTTTATATTTATTACTTCGAACTTTAAGATGGAAATTTTGCAAATTGTCGTTTCCTTTAAGTCGTGTACCTAGACCCAGATCTGCAATTTTTGCTCCCCGCCCCTCCCTGCCGAATAATGAGTTTTTGTTTGTTTTCAACTGTTTTAATATTTCTACCAATGCATTCTGAATTCAATAGTTTAAATCTTATTCATTTATTACTAGCAAAAATACCCGGCCTCTTTTGGTGTAATATTTAGAATGAATCAAAAATCTCTGAAAGTGAACTGAAATTAATGCAGAGTGGCAGTTTTTAGAAGTAGAGTAATCACTTCAGTAATACCTTTCATTTCTCGAACACGAATTCGAGTTCGTTCATTCTTCTTTTCATTTATTTTTTTCAAATGGAAAAAAAAAAAAACATCTGACTCTGGCGATGGGCCCTTTTCATTTGAATGCTGCATTCAAAGTGCTGCATATGCAGCAGATATGTGCACGAATTATGCTCAAGAGTGTCCACAAAAAAATAAATAAATAAACATCTCCGTCATCTCTTCGGGCCCTTTTCATTTGAATGCTGACAACTTGCAGCATTCAAAAGATGTTTTGAATTTGCGATAGCATCTTAGCACGTTAGTTGTGCGATAGCACGTTCTTCATCGGTTAGTTTTCGTCGATGCAAAAATGACAAAACTGTACGTTATAAATCAACCTAATCTAGGGAGGAAGTCGGGAAGGTAGAATTCAACTCCCTAATTTGGTATATAAATGTATCTCCATTTCTATTATAAAAATCAATCAAACTTTATTAACAGCACGCTTCCTGAATGAAGGGCTCTTCAAAGGGGTCTATTTAGACGCACATTGGGTTCGCTTTGCTGCCTTTTCACACAATTCTATCCCGTAAAAGCGACTACCTTTCACAAAATTTCATGTCTTAAAGTCCCCTTCACGACATTTTATTTGTAAAAACAGTTCTTTCATCACTTTTACGATCAATCAATTCGTCAAAAACAAAATATCAGTAAAAATAACAGATTTAAAAATAAAAAAAAATACTAAGCACTTTTTATAACGCACTCAATAGGACAAAATAACTTTTCTGGTTCAGAAAGGACAATTTAAGAATTCCTGTAGTTTTCGAAAATTCCAAGAAAGTGACACCGCGAACGAAGAAAAGTGCGACTCAAGTCATGAAGAGAATTTCTTATCATTATCTAGCTTTCAATCATAACTTTGAGTGTTGAAACACGCATGTTTTTCTTATTGAGAAAATTTGGTTTGAAATGACTAGAATCGCACGTTTCTTCGTTTGTGGTGTCATTTTGTTGGAATTTTTGAGAACTACAGGAATTCTTAAATTGAACTTTCTGACCCAGAAAAGTGTTTTTGTCCTTTTGAGTGCATTATGAAAAGTGCTTGGTATTTTTTAAAAAATTCTGTTCTATTTTTTTCAGTGTAAATGCATTTCAGAAATAAAATAATTTTACCCTCACGAAACTTCACCTTATTTTTTCCTATAAATGCTCGGTATTAAAAGGGAAAAAACCTATATACGTGTCTAAAACTTTAAGCAGTTGGCAGTAAAATTTAATCCTTGTTCCTCTCTAGGATTTATGCTTGCTCATTTCATGCTTGCTTCAGAGAAGCCTTGATTCAAAATTTGCATTATGATTGCTTTTAACATGACTGTAACAAGGCAACAAAATTTATAACAATGGGTTTTATATTCAAACATTTAATAGGGAAATGACATGAAATTTGTTGTTTGCCGTCCTGACTGAAATAATAATTTTATTCTAGAATTTTATTTTTTTCAGCGCTATGTTGTACCTTAAGATGAAGCAAATCATTTAGTGAAATCCCGAAGTCTCTAAGTGGTCTAGTTACAGAGAAATAAGCAAACCATGCCTCTCAGATTTCTCCGTGGCAATCAGGCCAAGTAAAATAAAAGTGCTTAAAAATCCAGATTCTAAGCCATTTCCAGTGAAATCCTATAGGCCAAAAGAGAAAAATAAAATCTGATTAGATTTGTGCATCAGCTAAACATGCTCTAAACTACTGTCGCAAAATGTTTAAAAAAAAATATTTATTTTTTTTTCACAAAACTAAAAAAAAGGTGTCAAAACATTCTTTTTTTAAATGCAGAACGAAAAATAAAAACTGGATTCCTTCAATTAAAAGGACACTTTCTCAAAATAATTTTGTCGTTAAAAAGTAGAGACGTACCGAGTACTCGGTAACTACTCGGTACTCGGCCAATTTGCCGAGTACTCGGTACTCGGCCAATACCGAGTAGTTGCAAAAAATTGGATTTTGTCCAAGACAGATATTAAAATTTATAAAAAAGCTCAAGCATGTATAATGTTCACAATGTTCTGCAATCATTTACAATTCAAATTTTGAGAATAATGAAGTTTGTAATGCTTCAATGGAATAAATCTTTATTTTATTGTCCCAAAAGTTAATACAACTTATTTATTAAAAATTGTGCAAAAAAGGTAAGTATAAGAATATAAAAATATGGAATTTTTATATTAAAAATGGATTTTTGCTACATACAAAAATTAGTCATAAGAAATATAAAAATACCTTTGCTTAAAAAATAAAAGGAAATAAAACAACGTTAAAAGCACAGTGCAGACATGTGTTTTGGCATTACAAGGAATTCCTTTTTCAATGCACAAAATGTGAGCTCGTGGATTTAAAGGCATCCGACAAAAGTCTGATTTTTTTGTCGAATGTCTTTACATTCTTTAGCTCATATTTTATGCGCTGAAAAAGACGTTCCTTGTAACGCAGAAACACGTGTCTTGCAGCAGGGTTGTAGTTTTGGCCGGACAAAACCTATTTTGGCCATGCCACTAGCAAAAACCGGGCAAAACTGGAATTAACCGCCACAGAGCTGGCCAAAACTGTATTGTATAAAAGCACACTAATATGTATAATGTTGCACATTAAATAATGCGTAATTAAACTTCAGCAGGAATTTAGTTTTAAAAACTATTATATGGACAAGGAGGTCTATACTACTATTCCAATAAGTTCAAAATTCATCACCTGTGTGTCGGTGGTTCTTCTTAAAACATTATTGGTACTTGGTAACTCGGCCGAGTAGTGAAAGGCTGAGTACTCGGTACTCGGCCAAAGTGCTACTCGGTACGTCTCTAGTAAAAAGTACTGAGTTTTGTTGTAAATCTCCCTGCACCCAATCTATGGGGAGAGGGGAACGAGATAGTTTCATTTCAAAGCCGTGAGTGGGTGAATTTTTACCTTTTGAGCAAGAAAATTGACTTTTACGATCAAGTGTTGTCAGATTCTGAAGGGGGTGTGGGGGAAACACCAAGTACCGAGCAAATGAGGGACAGAGGGGACGTGATTTAGCTGCTTAATGCATTGAGCTGCTTGAGGTTTTACTTTAAGTAAGGGAAGAACCTTAAAACGTTTTATAGCAATGTGAAGATGTTCATTAAAGGAATGTAAAATCAGAATAAACATATAGCTCTCTTGATTTATAAAGGGTGTCCCAAAATTAACGCAAGATTTGAATTTGCCACAATTTTTGCTGTGAATTGTTGGCAGCCACGGAAAAAGAACAATTTGACAGCTGGGAGTTTGGTGTTAGTAAAAATGGAGTGTTATGCTATTATACAGCCAGCGAAACAATTCAATCACTGCATAAGGGATTTCCTGTTCGTGTACTCTCTCGTTTCGGTGATACGAATTGTACCCTAGATCGTGTGATTTTACATCATTAAACTTCTCCCTGTGGGGTTATTTGAAGTCAAACGTCTATGTCAGCAATCCCACAACCACCTGCGCATTACCTAATTGCAATATCGAGCGCCAATAACAGTAAACTGCTTGACCCGCCCAAACTTTCATTATTTTTCAAATAATTGTTCGATAATGAAAACGCATTATAGAATCGAAAACGCTCCATTTGTAATAACCCTAGACCCTCAGCTGCCAAATTGTTCTTTTTTCAAGATTGCCCACAATTTATTGCAAAAATGGCGGCAAATTCAAATCTTGCGTTAATTTTGGGACACCCTTTATATCAAATAGCCTATATTTTATGCTTTTTTTACGTTTCTTTATGCTTTTCAATGAAGGGAGGTGAGTCCCCTTTGCGAGGAGCCATAGGCGCCCATATGCAAAAATTAAGGGGGGGGGGGGCTCAGAATCACCCCCAATGATTTTTCAGGATATTTTTTCGCATGAAAACCGATATCAGTACAAATTAAAGTATTTAAAGTTAGACATTATTTATAATTTATTCATTAATGGCTGGAGAAGAAATGTTTTTACATTTTTGCAAAGAAAAAAGTACTAAAAGCAAGGAAGTTCTAATTTCTAAAAGGGCTTTAGCCACCATTTGCCCCCCCCCTCTCATATGGGCACCCATGCGGGGAGGGAGCCCAGCCTTGAACTGACAAGACTGAATGATTACTAACAGAAACGAGCCGATGTGTGCATCACATGACTTCCTTTTACTCCAATTTTATGTCATTTCCCCATCATTGGCAATTTTAATGTGATTCAGTTGTTTACCCTCTAAGTATCACCAGCAGTGGCCAAATTGAAACCAAATTAAAAAGAAAAAAAACATCGCAAAATTTGTCGCCAAGTTGGCGACAAAACTTGGCGACCAAAAGACTGGCGATGTATCGCCAAGTGTCCGACAAATTATAACACCATTTGAGTTTACATCGAAATTAACAATGAATTCCCCCCAAAAAGGGGCGAAAGACCCCCTTTAGAAACACAAGAATGAAACCAAAATGTAAGGTACACAACGAGACCCCACTAGGAATCTACGTACCAAATTTCAACTATTTAGGACATACCGTTCTTGAGTTATGCGACATACATACACACATACACACATACGCACATACATACGTACATACAGACGTCACGAGAAAACAAGTTGTAATTAACTCGGGAAACTTCAAAATGGATATTTCGGGCGTCTATACGTTCTTAGGTACATATGTACGTGTGGTCGGGTCGAAAAAAAAACTCAACATTCATTCGGGGGTGAGAAAAATGGAAATGAAGGCCGATTTTTGAGTGAAATTTTTTTCGCGAATACAATGCTTCCTTCTTTGTAAAAGGAAGTAAAAAGTAAAGAAGAAAATTTGCACTGAAGCAGACTTGCTTTGAGAATTTTGAAGAGTGTTTGTTCTGTTCAGTTCGCGATGTCTTGATGCCATCGAAATGTGTGCATGGCGTTTCGATTGGTTTGCTAAGAGAAAAAGTTCCATATGGTTTATTCCATCTTTCGCTTCTTGTGGGCCGAAGCAGAAGTCGGCCATTTCATTGCAGTGTAGATTCGACGATTGGGGAGTGACTCTTCTAGTATGTACTCGCACATGCGCACTTAATGTCCCATTTAGTTGCCGATCAGATTTCTTTAAAAGTGTTTTCCGGTACTAGGTGAAGGAAAGTGTCTATACCAGTGGCGCAGCGAAGGCGGTGTTTGGGGGGTGGGACACCGCCCAGAGCTATTGGTCTTAACATAAATGCAAATTCTAATAGGTTTCTAGTAGTTTATGCATATGAAAGGGCTGTTCTGATTTTTAAAAAAACCCTTCAGAAGATCGAAAAACTCCTTCGGAAGGTATTTTTGATTTAAAGAAAAACCCTCCACAAAGTATTTTTCATCAAAAAACTCCCCCCAGGAGGTAGTTTTGATCCAAAAAAACCCCTCCAGAAGTTATTTCTGGCTGCGCTAGTTGTCTAGAAGACCATGAAGCAGTTAAGAAGTCTTACTTCTGATGCGCGTACCCATTCTTTTTGGGGTTTTGGAAAACATCGGTTATTTAACCGTCGAGGGAGTGGTGTGGTTTCAAACATGTTCTATTACCTCCTCCTTATCCGCAAAAGTTGCCTGTCAGCAACGTCTTTCACCGGTTTCATGAAAGTAACAAGTTGCTAAAAGATGGTTGAAGTCGAGATCCACTCGGTTGCGACTGTGACGGGGGGTGGGCCGATCTCTCTCTCTCCCCCCTCCGAGCGTCGCATTTGCAATTCATTCGCGCCTTTGTGCGACGCGGGAACGGAAGATACATTTGTATCGAGGCGGCTCTGCAAAATATTATCTCAGGCTCGGCAACATTTATTTTTACAACATTCGTCACGAAGCAGCGATCGAAGGCTGCTTCCGAACCGTTTTCGAACATGCTTTTCGATTCCGCGCAGATCCCCATTTCGTGGGGGGGGGGGGAGGGGGTAAAGGCGCGACTGATTTTTGGAAGCAGAAATAGGAAGTTGAAAATCGGGATTCTCGGAAAGAAATGGTTTCGAGTTCTCCGTTAATCTGATTACGATTGGAATCGGGGAATCTGCCGAAGTCGTTCCGATTGGAACAAGCTTCGATGGCGGGGTGCGATGCTCTTACTCGAATCGCCTGCTCTAGAATGCATTTTCGAATAATGTAATAGAGGGCGTTTCTAAAGGAGCGAAAAGCTGTATCAGTGATGCCTAACCTTTTCTTTAATATCCGAGGATCGCATCCCGCCGGCCAGAACAAATATAAAATTTTTATACATTTGAATTTTTTTTTCATGACTAGGGGACTCTGCCCCCCCCCCCCTCGCTGCGGCTCGCCAACCCCCGAAGATGGCTTTGCAATTTTATTTGATTTGCGAACATTTAAAGCGCAGAAAGAAAAAAAAATAATAAGAATCAGATTAAAATTACACGTTACGAATAGAACAAAACAAAAATCGTGCTGTCTTTCCCGTAGAAAATAGAATTTCAGCTAAGAGCTCATAAAACTTGCAAAAATATTAAACTCCTACCCAAATCCAAAGACGAAAAGAAATTTAAATTAATTTGAATTTTGACCTCTTGAATTTAAATTATGCTTTTCGCAATCACGAGTGTGGGTGTGTGTGTGTGTAAGTAGGCATGTGTGTTTATGTGTGTCTGGGGGGGGGGAATGAGTGTTTGTGCGTAGGGAGGTATGTGTATGTGTGTGTAGGCATGTGTGTTTGTGTCTGTGTGCAGGCATGAGTGTGATGAGTCTGTGGGTAGGTGACGTCTTATACTATGCTGCATAAGATAAGTGATCGAAAGACAATGACAAAAGCTTTAAGGTAAAGTTTCTAAATCATTACTCCATTCTTATTCAATGCAAAATCTTTAAATGTAAAGTAATTAAATCCTTAAAATAATAATTAAAAAAAAGTTAGGATGTACTGGGCATAAATTAAATAGTCGAAGATGTGTGGAAAAATTGTCAAACGTCCTTGGGGCACATGTTAATATTGGTCGAATGAGTTCAAATTTTACACACGTTACTTTTTATTATAGTGACGCAAAAATAGGGGGCGTTGCGTTACTGGTTTTGAATTACGAAAGAAAAAGTTTTATCATGTAAATAAAGCCCACACTAATGTGTATGTATAATAAACCGTGTTGTGCAAGTACTGCATCATAACGAGGAACGCCTGATATATATATATATATATATATATATATATATATATATATATATATATATATATATATATATATATATATATATAAAATATGTGTGTGTGTTGCCATAATAATATATTATGCCAACTGCTCCAGCTCTTTCATAATTGTTCATATTGTTCAATTTCTATAGTTCATATTATTCAGAGAGAGAGAGAGAGAGAAATCGGAAACGGAGTTGGAAAAAAGTGTGCTCGTGTAGACTGTGGGTGCGAATGATTTGACGCCTGTATACACAAAGTCATGCGTCTTCCGTCGGACTCGGGTGTTCGGTTTCGAAGTCCGATCCGGTCGTCGCGTGCCGGAGGTCTGTCATTTCCCCATCCCAGGTCCCATCTGTCCATCGGCCGCGTGCCGGCTCGAAGGGCAGGCCCGTGCCGTTCGGCCATGTTTGACCACGGGAGAGATGAGACTGCGTCTGTAGGGGATGTGGACGTGAGTCCGCCTGTGGGAGATCCAAATTAGATAGATCCCTGGGAGATAAAACTGCAAAGAGATCACCGTTTAGGATGAAGAACTGAATAATACTGAAATTGTGTGTTACTTTGAACGAAAGTCGTTCTTGTTTTTTTTTCGCGCTCAGGATTTAGAAAACGAAATTTTCTCGCTATTCGAGAGTCGGTGTATCTTGGTTTGTCTGTTTACAAAAAGGAAATCCCGTATCCCGTACGAAAAAGGATTCAACTTCCCAGCAGAAAAACAACACAATTAAAAAACTCGGTACATCTAGGACAAAAAGGAAATCCCGCATCCCGTATGAAAAATTTAACTATAGAAAAGCTATCGTCTGAGAAAAGGGAAAAAAAAATTAAAAATTAATTTGAATTTTGTCATTTTAAATTCAAGTTATGTTTTTCGCTATCACGAGTGTGTGTATGTAGGCATGTGTGTCTGTGTGTGTGGGGGGGTATGTGTGTGTAGGCATGTGTGTTTGTGTCTGTGGGCAGGTATGAGTGTGGGTAGTTGTGTGTATGAGTGTTTGTGTGTGGTGGGGAATGTGTATGTGTGTGTAGGCATATGTGTTTGTATCTGCGTGCAGGCATGAGTGTGATGAGTGTGTGGGTAGTTGTGTGTAGGCATGAGTGTGTGGGTAGTTGTGTGTAGGCATGAGTGTGTGGGTAGTTATGTGTAGGTATGTGTGTATGTGTAGGTGTCTGTCTGTAATGTATGCGTGTGTGTGTATGTGTTTGTGTATGTGTATGTGTTTGTGTGTGCGTGTGTGTGTGTAGTTGTGTATGTATGCGCGTGTGTGTAGGACATGGATGCAACCTGGAGACGGCTTTCGCTGTAGGAGCAGCATCGTGAGGAGCCGGTCGACGGTGATGCTGCGGAGGGTGCTGGCGGGAAAATAAAATGATAGCACATCTAAACAGTCAAGTGAGAACAATAAGCAATCGTGATTGCTCAAAAAAAAAAAAAAAAATCTAGAATTAAAAAGACAGGGAAATTCATACAGGGAAACAAGATTTACAACTGGGTGACGCGGTATTTCGTCTTTCGTCACAGGTATGAGAACACTGTTTCTTCTCCTCATTTGAAATATGTACATAAATTAATTAAAATATTATAGGCTTTATTTTTCTAAAATTTGGTGTTCAAGGGGATAACTGATAAATACTGGCGAATATCTCCTTCTAACGAGGTTTGCCGAGGAAATGAGGGAACTAGCGACTTTCGTTGTGGAACAATCTTCAAGCAACGAACCTTCTCTGTATAGCGAACTCTTTTTTCGCGTACCTTTATGTCTCATCTATCGCTTGAAATATGTCCTATTCCTTCACGTACTTTATGGCAGTTACAAGGGGGCGGTACGAGCTTGTTGTTCCAGCAAAACATGGTTCTCCTATTTATCGCTGGCGCTCAATCCGATTTCGGGGATCTCATTTTTCGCGACTTCGCTGTTTTTATAGTGATGGTAAAAAAAAAATTAAAAAAAATTAATTTGAATTTTGTCATTTTGAATTCAAATTGTTTTTCGCAATCACGAGTGTGTGTGTATATGTAAGCGTGTACGTTTGTGTGTGGGGGGTATGTGTGTGTGTGTAGGCATGTGTGTTTGTGTCTGTGTGCAGGCATGAGTGTGTGGGTAGTTGTGTGTATGTGTGTGGGGGAGGGGGGGTATGTGTATGTGTGTGTAGGCATATGTGTTTGTGTCTGTGTGCAGGCATGAGTGTGTGGGTAGTTGTGTGTATGTGAGTGTGTGTGTTTGTGTGTGTATGTGTTTGTGTGTGTATGTGTTTGTGTATGTGTGTGCGTTTGTGTGTGGGGGGCATATGTGTGTGTGTGTAGGCATGTGTGTTTGTGTCTGTGTACAGGCATGAGTGTGTGGGTAGTTGTGTGTATGTGAGTGTGTGTGTTTGTGTGTGTATGTGTTTGTGTATGTGTGTGCGTTTGTGTGTGGGGGGCATATGTGTGTGTGTGTAGGCATGTGTGTTTGTGTCTGTGTACAGGCATGAGTGTGTGGATAGTTGTGTGTATGTGTGTGGGGGGGGGGGTATGTGTGTGTGTAGGCATATGTGTTTGTGTCTGTGTGCAGGCATGAGTGTGTGGGTAGTTGTGTGTATGTGAGTGTGTGTGTTTGTGTGTGTATGTGTTTGTGTATGTGTGTGCGTTTGTGTGTGGGGGCATATGTGTGTGTGTGTAGGCATGTGTGTTTGTGTCTGTGTACAGGCATGAGTGTGTGGGTAGTTGTGTGTATGTGTGTGGGGGGGGGTATGTGTGTGTGTAGGCATATGTGTTTGTGTCTGTGTGCAGGCATGAGTGTGTGGGTAGTTGTGTGTATGTGAGTGTGTGTGTTTGTGTATGTGTGTGCGTTTGTGTGTGGGGGCATATGTGTGTGTGTGTAGGCATGTGTGTTTGTGTCTGTGTACAGGCATGAGTGTGTGGGTAGTTGTGTGTATGTGTGTGGGGGGGTATGTGTGTGTGTAGGCATATGTGTTTGTGTCTGTGTGCAGGCACGAGTGTGTGGGTAGTTGTGTGTATGTGAGTGTGTGTTTGTGTGTGTATGTGTTTGCGTATGTGTGTAGGTGTATGTATGTGTGTGTAGGTGTATATATGTATATGTGTGTAGGTGCGTGTATGTATGCGTGTAAGTGTAGGATATTGACGAAACCTGGAGAGGTTTTCGCTAGAGGTGCAGCATCGTGAGGATCTGGTCGACGGTGATGCTGCGGAGGGTGGCGGTGGGAAAAATGATAGGAACGTCAAAAACAGTCAAATGAAAGCAATAAGCAATCGTGATTGCTCAAAAAAATTGCATCACCCTCGCATTTTAACAACAACGGGATTATGTGAGAAGTTTTGGTCGACCGATTAACGATGAATGTATGTGAAATTCTGCAAAACTTATGAAATAAACATCTAACAGCAGGAATCCGGGCTGTTTCCGGATTGATCGGGGCTGTTTCCGGGAAAAGGCAAACGGCTGACCCCATGCTCATTTTTCCATTTCTGAACCTGCGTGTGAGTTCAGAGAGAAAAAAGAATGACTTAACCCCATGTCAATTTAAGTCTAATGGCGGGATAAAGGCTTCTAAGTTGTTACTTACCAGTTTTACCCTATGGCACGGAACAGGGCGGTCATTCCAAGCTCGTCAGCTTGCGAGATCGAGATTCTCGCTCACGTGATCGGTTGTGACGTAGAGATGTCGCAAAGTAGCATTTTAATCTACTCGAACTGAGCTTGCGGCTAGGTTCGAGTAGATTAGAATACTACTTTGCGACATTTCTACGTCACAACCGATCACGTGAGCGAGAATCTCGAACTCGCAAGCTGACGAGCTTGGAATGACCGCCCAGAATCATCCTGGAAATTGACGTTTGGATCAAGTAAAGTGATTCTGGATAGTATATATATATATATATATATATATATATATATATGAATATATATATAGGATATATATATAGGATAGGATATATATATATATATATATATATATATATATATATAGGATAGGATATATATATATATATATATATATATATATATAGGATATATATATATATATATATATATAGGAAGCAATTTCTCCTCCAAAATGCCAATGTACACCTGAGCATTTACTGTTCCTTGAACAAAGTGAAGCCCACCAACTGCCCTTGATCAGAAATCCATCCCAAAATCATGTGGGATACGGAATACTTGACTGTGTGTTGAATGCAGTGGGGATGATATTCCTCCCCTTTGCGGCGCGGGTGATGCAATTTTTGTTTTTACCACCACTGTATACGCCACTGAAAATACGCGTTCAGTGGCGTGAGCTTCGATGTATCGGACGGGATCTGGAAAATTTTCCTGAACATTTTAAACAATAGAACTGAATTGAGGCAACTTCACAAACGGGCACCGTTTCAGGGGGGGGGGGATTATGGCGCAAGTTGCGCCATCAGAATGGGGGGGGGAATTTTTTTTTTAAATTTATTTATTGATTTATTTTTAAATCAAATTATTTATTTTATTTTACTCTGTTCATATTTTATTTCATTTATTTATTAGTTGCTACGCGTGTGTGTGTATGTTATTGGTGCAGCTTAGAACTTTCTAATAAAATAATAATAATAATTAAAAAATAAATAAATAAATAAATAAAATAACAAAAAAATTAATTTTTTAATGAAAATAAATTAATTTAAAATATAAAAAAAAAATAAATCAAATAAAAAAAGAGAAATAAAAATAAAAAATAGAAAAGAGAAAGAGGGTTGAGAAAAATGGGGGGGGGAGAACCCCTGCACCGTTTAATACAGGAATTGGAAATTGATGCGTTGTTTAAGAGAATGACCGACGACTACAGGAAAAAGTGTTTCATAGCTGACTACCGAGACTTATGCCATTCAAATATAACATTAGATTTCAATCGCGTGCATCTCGAAAATAGAAACAATTCGAAAAATGAGAGCCCCTCCATCCCTCGGCAGATACTGGCGGGAAAACTGAATATCATAACTTTTTAAGGCTGAGGGTTTTGGGGTAAGGGCTCAAAAATTTTCCCCATGATTTAGCAGAAACTTTTCCTCATGGAAACCGATTTCAGTACAGATTAGAGACATTAAAATGTGACATTTTTAATAACTTATTAATTAATGGCTGGAAAACGAAATTTTTATACATTTTTGCAAAGAAAAAAGCAATAAAAGCAAGGATGTTCTCACTTCTAAGGGGGCTTGAGCCCCCCTTGCCCCTCTATATGGGCGATCTTGTTTTGGGGTTTAGGATGAAGGACTTCTTTTTAGCGGGTGGGTGAAGAGTTTAGGGTTATCGTGGCGGGAAAATTTACACAACAGGGTTGCTTTTGAGGAGATTTTATGTGCTAAAATAAATTTCAAGTATTTTATTTGTTAAAAAGTACAAAATGGCAGCAGGTAAGCACTTTAAATCCCCGAGAATTCTGAACTTCGACAGAGAAATCATTATCGATCGTGTGACTAAAGGCTTAGAAGTTGATTTTAAATCTCTACATAGTATAACATCAAGTCTCCAAAAAGCGTCTGTATTTTTGAACTAGCAAAACTCGAGAACTACCCGGCCGATTTCGCTGAAATTTTCAGATTTATTCCTTTATTTCCGGAAAAGGTTTGCAGACCAGTTCGAAAACATTCGATGAGTAATTCTTTTTTTATTCCAATTTAGCCCAATTTTCACATAAATTCCTAAATATGGGGATGAATATTGACTTGCACTTATATTAATATTCTATATTGCTGGAAAGAGTAGAATTTCCCGCGTTCTACGCAATTTGTTTCAATGCCTACTTACGGCAGGAGTTATTTGCTTTTTTACTCTTGATTTTTTTTTAGGCTTAGCTGAAATTTAGGTACTACTTTTTTCATTAAAAACATCAATAAAAAGTGAAGGAATTGCCCCACAGTTTTCTTTTTGACACCATTGGATGGAGTCTCATTTTCCACTCCAGATGTACCTCGACCTATGGTCGAAAAACTATGCTTCTAGCTTCAAAGGAAAAAAGTTACGAGCCTTTTTAAATCAAGTTCGAAAAATCCCATCTGAATTGAAGTTGTTAATCATTTTACTTTCGCGTTTCCACGGTTACGCTTTTTGAATCCATTGTTTCTTTCCATCTTTCTCTTAGACTTATTTTGTTTTGTGTTTCCATGGTTACGCTTTGTAAATCCATCTTTCTCATTTTAATTTCTCAAAAGTATTTTAATATCTATCACCATTGTTTGGAAAGGAAATTTTTTATGATGTTTTTTTTTATTTGTTATTTAAGCCTGATTGTTGAACATACCTCACTTGACACAATTTTTATTTTCAAAGTAGACCGGGCAAAGCCGGGCAACGCAGCTAGTTTATTAATAAAAGGTTATATAATTTCAGTTCTATGTAACTCGTAAGTTCCAAACAAATTCTGTCAGATGCAGAAAAATTCGCTTTTACTTTCAATACTTGTTCGTTAGATGTGTTACAAAGTTTAAAAATGAGCTGAAAGTTGCAAGGAATTTAGTTATACAGTGAAATTCCGTTACAACGAATACCAATACAAGGAAATTTCCGTTTCAACGAACTACATTTTCAGTCCCTATATAACTCCCATTACGTTATTTGAATTCCATTACAACGAAATTCCCGTTACAACGAACAAAATTTTCGGTCCCTTGAAGTTCGTTGTAACGGGATTTCACTGTACTTCTAATCTAAAAAAATCTGCAGAAAATGAGCTTGCAAAATTTGAAGGTATCTGCAGAAAATCTACAGAATGTCTTAATGGGGTCGTTCCAAAAATTTTAAAAGTATTTTTTTCTGAAAGAGCATGCTTAAAAACATAGGATCTGACCATTTTTTAAATAATTTGTTCAAGTTTAATATTTTTAAAAAATTACTTAAGTCGTTGCACTTTCATTGTTTACATTTCTTGCCGATGACATCACAAATGATGAAATACCATTCTGTGTTGCCATTCACAGAGAAAAATATTTAATTCGCATCTTTACTCACGTGTATTGGCAACGATAGGGTTGGTAGCAAGCGTAGCGCGCAATTTTAATTCGCTGCTTGATGATCATAACGTGGAATCGCGGTAGAAAGATGCGTCAAAGTGCATCCTTTGTGACGTCATCAAGACCACGCCTTGTTTGAAAAATCGGACATTTTAAAAAAATGAATTTAAAAAAGAAAAATCTGTTGGGAAAATGTAAGTATTTTCTGGGTCCATGTTTATTTATTTATTTATTTATTTATTTGAGCAATCAGGATTGTTTATTGCTTTCATTTGACTGTTTTTGGCGTGCTATCATTTTATTTTCACACCGCCACCCTCCGCACCATCACCGTCGACCGGCTCCTCACGATGCTGCTCCTCTAGCGAAAGCCCCCTCCAGGTTGCATCCATGTCCTACACACACGCACATACACACACAACTACACACACAAACACATACACACACACATACAACCACACACACACACAACCACACACAACCACATACACACATACACCAACATACACAAACACATACACACACGCATACATAGACACCTACACACACACACAAAAACATACACACACACATACATAGACACCTACACATATACACACACAAAAACATACACACACACATACAAACAACTATCCACACATTCATGCCTGCACACAGACACAAGCGCATATGCCTACACACACATACACATACCTCGTCCCCACGCACACACATTCATACACACAACTACCCACACACTCATGCCTGCACACAGACACAAACACACATGCCTACACACACAAACACACATACCCTCACACACAAACACACACGCCTACTTACACACACTCGTGATTGCGAAAGACATAATTTGAATTCAAGATGTCAACATTCAAATTATTTTTTTTTTTGCCTTATTCTATCAATTTCAGTGACAAAAACAGTACTTTTGACTGAAGGAAACAACCCCATTACTGAAACTTGAAATCGGGACAAACTTCTGATGCGCCCACTTTTGAGTTTGTAACCCTATACTGACCGTTGTGTCTGACATTTTTGTCTACATTTTATATATTACTCATAAAAAAACTAGATGAGGGTGGAGTAAAAACTAAGTGGATCTTAGACCATTAGACTGCCACCCTATCCGACATGACCATAGACTAATAATAAGAGTAGACCGAGCTTTCCCAGACTTGCTGATGAAAAAATGGGTTCATGGATACATCATGTGACTGGTGGAAGGCTTGGCAAAAACTTTGGCAGCATGGTTGCTAGATGGCAGGATTATCTATAGTTTGGCACTCGACATGTATTTTAAGACGGAATGTGTTTTCATTATAATTTTTTTCCCAGGTGCAGAGATTAAACTGTTTTTCTTTTAGTTATGCATTATTGGTCATTAGTTTTTGATCACAGTTTTCAGTAACTTTTATTTCATTTGGAACTGCTACGTCAAATTGTAGGTAAAAATCTTACCGTTTGTCGATTCTTTTTTGGGCGCTTGCATCTTTAATTGCTTAGAGAGTTACTGAAATGGACTAAAGAAAATGCACAGTACTGTCTAAACGAAAAACTCACTATATTAACAAAATATTTACAACTTAGAATAACAAATTTACGAATCGGACTCCATGAAAGATCATTCTTCCGTGTTCCATCAATTCTATTTATTTTATTTCTCGCGCGCGTTGATCGTCTGCTACGATCAACGCCCTCTGTTGCTAGGATATCCACCAGTCACATGGTTTGGTTTATGAGCAGCAAAAGGGTTGCCATAGCTCGGTCTATTCTTATTATTAGTCTATGGGGTGGAGTACAATCTAAGTGGATCTTAGACCATTAGACTGCCACCTCATCCGACCTTCTGTGGGTGGTCCAACATGGCTGCCGTCGCGTTCAGTGCTTCTCGCTCTTTGAGTGAGTATTTACCGAAGCACAGCGGTGAGTAATTGGCGGACGCGTGGCCCCTGACTTTTGAATATGGAACGACATTCATCAGAGGGAGAAAAAAACGAGGGGGGGGGGGCATTTTTTGACCCGAGGGGATGTATCGCTAATTTAATCATCGGGTTTTGTTGATGGGAGGGGAGGCGATTGTGGTCGCTTTCAATGAGGGGCGATCGGCCGTGAAATAGACGGGGGGGAGGGGGGCTTTCATTACTCGAATTGAAATGGGGGTCTTTCGACAAGCGGTACAACTTCGGAAGGAGGGGGGATGAGAAGGGGAGGGGGATTTTTACATCAGCTCAATTAGATTTAAATACTTTCGTCGAAAATGGGAGCATGACGTTGTATCTTGGAGTGGAAAAACCCTCCCCATCTGTTTTGCTTTCGAGTAGATAGACCAATAATTGCAATAATAATGATGACCAAGTAGGCAACGGCACCTGTAACAGACATGCTTAAGACATCGCTCTCAGTTTAACTCCGTTTTCTGAGTCATTTAGTGCATTTAGAATATCAAAACTATTACTTCCTTTTACAAAAAAGGAAGTATTGTGTTCGCGAAAACATTTTCACTCAAAAATCGGCCTTCATTTCCATTTTGCTCACCCCCGAATGAAGGTTGAGTTTTTTTTTCCCATCCCGACCACACGTGGATATATGCCTAGGAACGTACAGACATCCGAAATATCCATTTTGACGTTTCCCGAGTTAATTACAACGAGTTTTCTCGTGACATCTGTATGTGCGTATGTATGTCGCATAACTCAAGAACGGTATGTCCTAAAAAGTTGAAATTTGGTACGTAGACTCCTAGTGGGCTCTAGTTGTGCACCTCTCCTTTTGGTTGCATTCGGGTGTTTCTAAAGGGGTCTTTTGTCCCTTTTTGGGTGGAAAGCATTGTTAATTTCGATGCAAACTAAAGTGGTGTTATAATTTGGCAGGCATGAAAATGGAAATACCTTGGCAGAGGAGAAACATTAATCTGTACTGTGGCCATAGATGTTGGAGGTCCCAGTAACTGTAATTTTTTTCATCAGTAACTGTAATTGTTTTCTGCCAGTAACTGTATTTTTTTTCCCTTTCTCACGTTTTTTTTTTTTTTGCATTTTTGTCATCTATAACTATTTTTTTTTTCATCGGTAACTGTCATATTAATATATAAAAATCTTCTGTGCGGACGTTTGTCACCATAAGGCTTTTAAACGGCTGGACCGATTTTCATCAAATTTTCTGTGTGTCATTAAGTTGTGGCAAGCATGGTTTCGAAGCGCGATGGATCGAATCGGAAACGTTTTTGTTAAGTAATTAATTAGTTTAAACATTGGATGGTTATATCTCCCAAATGATTAATATTTATTTTAACCTATTGTTGAGCGAGAACTGAAATAAATAGTTAACCCGTTGTCAAAGGACAATAAGAAAGCCAGCTCTGCTTTTTGTAATAAAATTTCTTACCGTGACATGTCAATTGAGAATATATAAAACGTAGAGAGAGGGAGTGAAGCCATCATTTCTTGAAAGCAGCGATTTTAGGTTCAGTGATAATTTTAAAGTACTGGAAGAAATCGCATTTCTTTCACTAGGTTCACGCAAAACGCTTATTTTTCGTCGTAGTTAAATCACGTGACCGGGTCGGTGCTTTAGGTTTTCCTAACCAAATGATCGGATAGTACCATACATAACAACATTTGTTTCTCTGTTCAAATCCATCTGAATTTTGGTACCGATGGCAAAAATACTTTAAGGATTATCAAACTAATCAGTACATTATTAAAGGAAAAGATGGTGGAATTTGAAGACGAAAGAAACTTTATTTTCGTCCAGATAAATTACAACAGGGTAGTTCTGTACAACAAGATCAGTTCAGTGGAAGATTTTTTATCTCTGGTGGAAAGAACAAATTAGGCAAATATATGAAGTTTTCGTTCAAAAGATTGGACCGCTAACCGGTCGGAGTTCGCTTCGCTCACTGATCGGCTGGATTACAGGAACTTGGTGGCTTGGCGACCTTGGCCATAACAATACAGTTGCGTGATTGTTTGTTTACTACTGTTAACGTAATTTATTGTATCTTTTGTTCATTTGGTAAAATATTTTAAACTGCAAAGAATTGTTTTTGGTTTTTAAAGACTGTTTAGTCTATTTAATCGAAGAAAGTGTTTATTTTACATCGGGAGGGATGTGATTTTCGCTTATTCAGGGAACTGTTTTTACATTTTATTCTTTTTCATTAGGGGGACGTTGCAGCGGGGTTACCCGTTTTCATACTTAATATCTGAAGATGATTTTTATCCTTTGAGTATGGCTAAAGGAACAAACCATACAATCTCTGAAGATCTTTCAAGTACGCGAGAAAAAATAGTTGATAAAACAACTGCTCAGTGGGCACTAGATAAATCAAGTTGTAATACATATATATACGCATTCTGACACCAAGCAGCTTAAAACATTTTCTATTTACTTATTTTCTTCAACCAAACGGTTGAAACACTTGATAGTTTATTGAAATTGTTCAACTTTTCAATTGACAAAGTTTGAACAGAACAACGTCTGTCGGGTCCTCTCGTATGGTACATACTACTACCTAACATAACTGCGTAGGTTTAGTTTTAAAGACTAATTTCGCGTATTAGTGTTTAATTCAGGATTCGGTGTGTTACGTTATGTAGTTGTTTATAGGAGGCCCGACTTCAAAAGGTTATTAAAAATTAAGAGATCGTATATAATTAGTTAGGTGTTTAAAATAATTCTTCGTATAGTAATTTAAATCAGTGCTTATTTTAGTTGATTTTTGTACTGGAATTGTAAAATAAATTTCGTTTCTATATTTGGGTAGGAAATAGAATGTAAGTTTTTGCTTTTTAGTTCCTGGGTATTTTTTGAAGGCGGTTTTTTTTTTAATTTAAAAGTAATTTATTTAATTCCGTTCCGGGAAAGAGTGGGGGTTTTGTTTAAACGTTTTCTTTAAGAAGATTGGATCGCTCTTTGCTCACTCATTGGCTCTGTTTCGGTAACTTTTTAAGGCCCCTTATTCTGTCTGACCACGGATTGTATGGAAAGACAAACATCAGTTTTACAGCTGGAAATGGACAAATCTATAAGATTTTTTTACTAATGTCAGCTTTTGCAGGAGCAGAGTCTCATTCAAATGAGCGGAATACTTGCATCAAATTTTTACTTTCCCCTCTTATTCACATAGATTCGTCTTATCTGCACGTTTGAAAATTCCATGCAATCCGTGGCCGGACAGTAACAGGTGTACTTGACCATTTACAGTATCCGTATTAATACTGGATACCTTTACTTCTATAATTAATATTTTGTACAGGAGTTTAGTAAGACCCCATTTGGAGTATGCTGTGCAGTTTCGGTCGCCTTATCTGAGGAAAGATATTTGTGTATTGGAAAGGGCTCAAAGAAGGGTAACTACACTAGTAAGGGGACTTTCGGATTTAGATTATGATACCAGACTTAAGAGGCTTAATATGTATAGCCTGGAGCAGAGGGAAGATGATTCAGCTGTTTAAATTTATCAAAATGAAAGATGTTAATGGGTTAAATTTTTGCACCAAAAACAGAACGAGGGGTTATTGTTTTAAGCTATTCAAATCTCAGGCCCCCTAACCTGGAAATATTATTATATTATGGAATTATTATATGGAACTGGAAATATTATATAAATTAACCTGGATTATATATTAAGGCCCCTATACATACGAGCCGGCGCATCAGCTTAAGATCAGCCATTTTGGATCGGAGCGCGTGTTTGAGTGGTGGTCTTTTCTGGCGAGTCATCGCGCTTGGCAATTGTTCACTGTGAGCAAATATTAGGGGCACGTGAATTGTTTGTCAAACAAAAACTTTCGACAAATTTGGCGAAATCCGAAACTTTGCAGTGGTAACCCTAACACTGCAACAATGAAAAATCCGATCCATAATGGCTGAACTTAAGCTGATGCTTCGGCCTAGGTAGCTTGGCTAGATAGGTAATAAGCAATGGCATTGGTGTATTATTTGATTTTGGTGTATTATTTGATTGGTGTATTATTTGAAGGGAGTTTCAAATTCAAGGGAATTCATTCATCTTTTAAATTCTTAGCGCGGGTACGGATAGCATTTAATTAAATGTGTAAGACTATTTGTGATGGCGTATGTCTGTGATTGGATGCCATTACCCTACAGCGTCTAAATTCTATGTATAAAAGCAGCAGAACGAAACGTTCACACAAACGCACCATTTCAAAGGGTTCAAGGGTTCAAAGTTGACTGAAAGCGGCTGATCTGTATTTTGTACTTTAAAGACCACGTAATCGTTATTCGAATATCTCGTCGAATCGCAGAATTCAGCACATTTACGATGTTATATAGTTGATTTTATATATATAGTTGATGATATTATGATATATAGTTGTCTAGTTAATTCATGAAATGCCCATGAAATAACGGATTTCACTTCACACTTCAAGGGAAACATTTGTGCATTTTCGTTCCTTAAGAGGTCTAAGGACCCTTAACCTTTAAAATTTTCAATTTTCTGGAAAAAATATACTATGCATAATTTAATTCTGAACAATTTGATACCTTATTTATTACCATACGTAAAAAACTTTTCAAGTTATCGTGAAAATGCGTAAACTTTCCCCATAGAGATTTATGTTAACAGCTGTTGTTTAAGCCTCTTTTTCTCAGGTGCCGGTTTCTCGTTTTGCGCACAGTTTCTTATGTATTTCCGTAAAACTTTTCATGCATGTTTGTCTGGTTTATTTTTATGATCTGAACCTAAATTTTAACTAAAAATTAATATTAAAATAAAAAAATATTCTGCCCCAAAATTTTGATATTAACTTATAAAAATTTCAAAAATAAATTAAATAATTTTTAAAAAATAAATAAAGTTAGGTTCAGATCATAAAACTAAACCAGACAATCATGCACCAAAAGTTTTACAGAAATATATATCACGTGCGCAAAACGAGAAACCTGAGAAAACGCAACCTGAGAAAAAGAGGCTTAAACAGCTGCTGTTAACATAAATCTCTATGGGGAAAGTTTACGCATTTTTTCGATAACTTGAAAAGTTTTTGCGTTTGGTAATAAATAAGGTATCAAAATGTTCCGAATTAAACTAGCCATAACATATATTTTTTCCAGAAAATCGAACATTTTGAAGTTTAAGGGTCCTTAGACCCTTTAAAGAGCATGTTCTTCATTGGCGTTCCGACTTTTTGTTCCTCTTGCTCATTTTCTCCTCTTCGCTACCTCAAAGGTGACGAAGGATCGACGGACGGAGACGACAGTTCCACGTTCTATTTCATGTCCACTCGCGCCGTCTGTCATCCCGAGCAAGGTGGTTAAACACCCCCATCCCTATGATTGCCGAGCGATTATGCGCGCGGGGGAAAAAACACAAAAGGAGAGCGAGGGGCGACCGCTTAATGAATTCCAAACGCCATTATGCGCCGCGGGGGGGCGACACCGGCGTCATTAAGGCGTTTAACGGGCCAATTATACGCGCCGCGTGGCCGGGGGGGAGCTCAACACGCCGACATCACCTAATTAGCGAGTTAATCTGGCGCTCATCCAATTAGCGGCCCTCCCCGTGTTTGCGGAAAGGATGGCGGGAAGGCGCCGGCAGCTGATCCACCCCCGCGTTTTTCCAATTAATCAGCGCGGGAAGGAAAAAGCGTGCGGAGGGCATTTTCGAATCAATGGAACCGGGTGTTCTGCAATTGTGTCTCTCTATCCGTCCACTGAATGTAAAATAGAGAATCGTTGTGAAATTTTAGTCGTCAGACTTGCGTGAAAAGGAAAAAAAAAACTTTGTACCCTCACTTATTCGAAATTGATATTTCTTTTAAAACCTCAAATTTGATAGAAAAGGGGAAAAAAAAAATAATTTGAATTTTGGCATCTTGAATTCAAATTATGTTTTTTGCAATCACGAGTGTGTGTGTGTGTTTGTGTCTGTGTGTGTATGT